>NW_022987409.1:3499171-4699171 GCF_902827165.1 Trematomus bernacchii
GATAAAACCTTCGCTCTCCATCACAATCATCTTTGAGTCCTCAACTCTAGAGCTCACTTCTGAATGAACAGGGTCACACGTTCTCTGATGCCTTTCAAAAGAAGATGTAGGAGGTTATGATCTAAAGAAGATACAGGTTAAGTAACATTGGGTACACTACAAAATAATTTAGTGGGAATGCTGATACAGCATTCCAACTACTTGTTCTTCGACGCACAAAATTCTTTATTATTCCGCCGGGTTATTTTGCGCCTCTTCTGCTCCCACATTCCACATCGCAGAAACTCAGTTCAAACATCAAAACATTCAGCTCGGTCGGGAATCGATGGCTATTACTTTTCTCATTCATAACTTTCATAATTCCAGAGGTATATCCCATAATTCATCACATTTTTAACATGGAAGTCAATGGAGAAACTCTTCAGACTTGAAAAATCTTCATGAGACTTCAACTGCTAACTGTTCCTTCATACTTTCACTCAGAAACCTCATTCCAACTTTAAAATGTTACACATCTTTCTGACATTATTCGTGTAACACAACTTTTAAATCTGATTCATACTTCTAGAGATATTAAACATTGTTCAGACCTTGGTAAAGAGGCCTTCTTCAGATTTTAGAGTGCGTGATGTCACAGCTAGAGTGGAGGACAGATTTAATTTTGCCTTCATATTTTCTTTTAAACCTGCCATAATTCCCAAACCCTACATTCCTGAGACATAAAATAATTAAACAAAATGCCTCTTGAGGGCATGAAGTGACAAAAACGTTCAACAAGTCTCCATTAAACCCCATCATCTTTCCCCACCACAGCAGCCGCACACCTTTAGTTAATCTGCCAAAAAGGAAAGTACACAAAAAGTACACTTCAGATGCTCAAGTTCCTTGACATGCTTCACGCTTTGAAATTTCACCGATATCTGTTACGGTTCTTCAACAAAACGTTCACATGTAAGAGGTTTATCTCTCATTCAGAACAATGAAAATGCTCTCCTCTCACTGATTACTTCACATCACCATGGAAACCTTTGATCTCTGGACACGTCGTTAGCTCAAATATAAACACCTGTGTCATGGAACACGATGATGTCATAGCTCCAACTGACATGCTCAGAGCAGCAGATTTTAGATAATGGTTAACACAGCTCTACATCAAATCTGATATTACGTAATGTGGTGTTACTATGACAATGCATCCCTCGCCATAAAACAGCAGCAGACTTCAGATAATGGTTAATGGTCCTGCCCTCAACAGCTCTACGTCAATTATGGGGTGTCTTCATATGCCGTTTCCATGGCAACACAATGCTCGCCATGAAACACGGTTTTCTCATAACTTCAGTGAAAATGCTCCAAACAGCCCAAAACTACACAGGTTTGGTAACGATGCAGCCATCAACATATCTAAGCGTATTATGGGGTGTCATCAAATACCGTTGCCATGGCGACAGATCATTCGCCATCAAGTTAGTACAATAGTTTGCAGCAAATATTCTGCTGCTTTTCCAAGCCTTTTTACTTTCTTTGCTTCTCTCATCACACATTCAAGCCCCCAGTGTTCATGTATCATTTCAATGTAAATTCTTCACTTTCTTCTTACACATTACATTTCAGCATAGCAGTTTAGCGTCAGCTTTTCAGCATAAAGCATTCCCACTAGCAATTTCTTCAGGAATTGCATTCTCTAGTTTATCACCATCTGCTGCAGTCCTCTGTCTATCACATGTTAATCATATGTAACAGTGTTAGACGATCAAAGGGTGGGTTTCTCCTTCAATTAGGTAATTAACCAGCAGAGAGAACCTTGTGATATGTGGGGAGCCTTGTGGCTGCCTAGATAGATCTACATACATACATATATACATACATATATATATATATGCACACATGCGCTCCAAGAAAGCAGTTTAGCACTGCAGCTTTGCCGGTCCATAC
This sequence comes from Trematomus bernacchii, assembly GCF_902827165.1. NCBI lineage: Eukaryota > Metazoa > Chordata > Actinopteri > Perciformes > Nototheniidae > Trematomus > Trematomus bernacchii. The sequence continues at coordinate 3,501,107 of NW_022987409.1, forward strand.
ACATGATACACTTCATGCTGCATCATCTTTCGCAGAATGTCGTCAGCTGAAGGAGTGAGGGACGGGAGGAGGAGGGGTGAGTGATGAAGAGGCTGTCAGGGCCCTCCACATCACATCCTATTTCTCTCCAGAACCGATGACACCATAACACTGACCATTTTAGGATTTATCCATGTCCAGTTACAGGAGACCCGGCCTATGAACCTGACCACTCATAATTCAACCTGCGACACAGTTCATCAGAAAGCCTGCACAAAACATGGAGTCCCAGACAGGGACACCAGCAAACAAAGAAAGAGAGGGCAGGAAGTAATAGAAAGTATTGATGTCTTGACATGTGTGGCCTCATAAATGAAAGCAAACAGTTGTGAGATAAAATAAGAAAGAGAGAGAAACGAGGGTAAGAGGGGACATATCCTTACAGCGCTCTAAGAGGTTTTTTATTATTATCTTCCTCTCCTCCATCCTAGAGAAGATGTCGAAGCAGCGCTGATGATGAAAGGAGTGAACTGCACTCCTACATCGATATGGGGGGGGGGGGGGGGGGGGGGGGGGGGGGGAGGGGGGGGGGGGGGGAGATACAGAGAGAGAGATAGAGAGGAAGAGACAGACTGTCTCAGTGTTTGACATGCCTGCATATCTGGTTTTCCTAACCTCAAAAATCAAGAAGTTCTCTCTCGATATGACTGGAGACTACATTACTGCTACCACGTACCCCTCATTGGCTGAAGGGTACTTTTGACACACACACACACACACACACACACACACACACACACACACACACACACACACACACACACACACACACACACACACACACACACACACACACACACACACACACACACACACACACACACACACACACACACACACACACACACACACACACACACACACACACACACACACACACACACACCTGTCTAATATGTCTCCCCAAGGGGAAGAATTTCAGACACTAACCTGCCAGTGATGAGAGTTCAAAGTCAGCGCAGAGTTGCAATAAATACGGGGAATGAATTCAAATAAGAAATTAGATTTCTCCCTTTATATCCTATAATTACTAACAGGTAGGTAGGCCAGAGGCAGAGAGAGGGAAATAGAGAGAGCTAGTAGAAAATGCATTTTGGATAAAAGCTGTCAACAAATGTGCTGTATAGCTAAGCCTAAAATACAGCTTATACATGCTTCTATGCCAAAGAGCTCCATTGTTGTCTAAAATTATTTAAAAAAACACTTGAATGAGCCACACTGTTGCACTGGCTGACATGTTTCTTCTTCGTTTAGAGTTAATCCAAGATACACATTCCTGCCGCCAAAAAGACTTACTATAGCACCAGATCTGTGGCTGAAAATAGTCCCAAACAAAATCACTATTTAATTCTGTTTGGGTACAATAACTAAAAGTGACAGTGCCCAGCAGAAAAAAATGAAATTACGCATTCATGACCCATTTATAAATATTCAGTAGTTGTGAAAGGTCTTTAGGCAGAGAGTAACAGATAACAATAGAAAAGATGCAGTCACTCAGGAGAGGTGTAGTGGAGACCAAAACAAAGGTCAAGTTCGAAGATGGGGGGTCTGAGTAAAGGCATATTAGAAGGGGGGTGATGCTAATGATGCTAGATGGGCTCTAGTTTTATCCTACTACACGTCTGTGAGAAATTGTCATGATTAGCATATTAATGATTGAGTTTTCTCAAACATAGTGACAGTATGCAGCGATAGGCTAAGATCTCGTCTCTCCTCCTTTGCCTGTCTAGCTGTTTGCATTCATGTCCCATAAGAACATGTTAGTAACTCGGGCAACATCTTCAGAGTTTTTCTGCCTCTTGTCTTACATCTTGCCAAGTTTAAGTCTGGATTATGGATTGTTTCTGTGTCTCTTGGTCTTGGTCGAAGTCCATAGCAACTAACATTCTATTAGACATATTCTTGGAGATGTTTTTATTGTGATTCTTGTTATTAGTCATATTTGTCGAGTTCCTATTGTTGTTTTCCTTTCCTAAGAAATATCTTATAGTTATTATTATTGTTAGCGACATCTGAAAGCTGCTTGACATCCTCGTGTCAAACATGGATCCTTGAGATCCATGTTTTTATATATGTTCACATCATTTTTGTTATATGGAGGGTCTATGTTGTAGTTTAATGATGTTCTTATCTTTACACACCACATTGTTACACCTCTGTCCTTCCTGGGAAAGAGCCTTGATTGCTATTGCTGGAATTTGGTGTTTTTAGGGATTTGTTCCTTGCTCGCTGCAAGGGTCAAAGGACAGAGGGTGTCTTATGCTGAACTGATTGCTGGGTGCTCCGAGCCAACTTTGTAACATGTATTTATTGCTTGATTGATTGAGTTATGGCTTTAAAGGTCACAGTGACCCTGATCTTTGAACCCCAAATCAGTTCAGCCTAAGGTAAAGATTGAGGTTTGTACCAGATCTAAATGCAGTTCTGAGATATCTCTTTTACAATGACTGTAGGATGTGAGGTCACTATGACCCCTTGATACCCAAATCTACTGTGTTCATAAAGGGGTCCGTGCGGGCCTCTTTAGCCAAATGTAAAGAACATCCCTCTAGGGTTTCCTGAGACATCGCTTTCATGAGAAAAACATTATGCTCCAGTCCTAAATTCAATTTCAACTGTCTTTATAATTGCTAGTGACTTTTATTGTGTATCATTAATTATTTAAACTGTATTCAAACAGTTCATTAATTGATTACAAAGTCTTTGTAAAAGATAAATAAGGATTATTTTCGGACAGAAAGCAAGTAGGTCTCAAATAAAGGTCCTCATCCATATGGAGAAAACATATGTTTATGAAACACAGATGGCTTCCTGACATCCAAAACGTTGAGAGGCTTTGTAGGAGTAAAGTTGCTAAGATACCGTTTTGATACAGTGGTGTTGTCTCAGCAGGCCAAGGAAGGCAATGTGTCTCCCTTTTGACTACATTTGCATTTCTGTTCTTTTAGTTTATTTTGGTGAAGGCTATTGGCAGATACCGTTTTATGCAGTCTTTTCTGATTCAATATAGCTGGGTAGCAAATCATTCTGTAGCAACAGATGAGTACGTGTAAAAGGATTTAACAGGAAAGATATAACAGTAGAAAGGATGAAAGTGCTAGAGAGAATGGAGAAAGTGGGATAATAGGGATTGAAAAATATGTGGGTGGGAAACAATAGAAGAGTGGGATCAAAGATAAGAACACAAATGAAAAAGGGAAATCAGGAGAACAGAAAACAGGAGAAAGGAAGAGATGAGACGGGTAAAGGGGACAATTGGGTGGTGAGTGCTCCCTCTGTGTTGGCAGGGTTGAAGGCAGTTGAGGGTAAGAGCCTAAGAGAAGTCATACACACACACACACACACACACACACACACACACACACACACACACACACACACACACACACACACACACACACACACACACACACACACACACACACACACACACCACACACACACACACACCACACACACACACCACACACACACACACACACACACACACACACACACACACACACACACACACACACACACACACACACTGCAGGCTCAGGGGAAATATGTGTGTCTAGCTCCACAGCACTGTGGGCTGAACTGCCAGGAGAGTAAGAGTCCAGGGCTGTGCCCCTGTTTATAACCTGTCATACAGACACTAATCCACACCAACAGCTCCCAGGTGACCAATGGGCTCACTGCCCGAGCAAGTGACAAGCCGCTAGGCACAGTGAACCCCGCTGACCCATCCCCCCCCCTCCCCACCCATACACACACACACTCACCCACATAACAACTACAAACTGGTCTGCTTATTTGGGCCATTGTGTGTTCTTGTGGAGTTTGAGGGGGAAGGAAGCTGCTGGGCAGTACAGTCTCTATCCTGGCTGGAGTGCAGGACACAGCGCAGCTAAATCAATACTTCAATCAGTGTGTGGTGAAGACTAGAGCGGGGGGGGGGGAGCAGAGACAGCAGGGGGGGAGGAGGTGGAAGCAGGGGGGGAGTGGGTACAAAGAAAGGTTGATTTGGAGAGGAAAGAGAGATACACTGGTGAAGTGGTTTGATGTGTTGCAGTAAGCCACGTACCTGCTGGCATAATGCTCAATCCTGCTGTGTGTGTCTGCGTGGGGCAGCTTGGGTGAGGAGCACGGCCTGGAAACAACAGAAACCAATGTCATTACTCTGCAAATGTGAAGGAGTGGTTACATAAAAAACGCATATTCGTATAATCCAGAAGAAGAGAGTTTCATTTGTGAAGATTGTCAGCATGCAAACAAGAGAGATACAACTCGTTTCACAGGGGAGGAAAATAATTAAGTACATTCATGCAAGCGCTGCAATTAGGTAACATTTTGGAGCACTTGTTCTTTACCTCAACACTTTCATTTCCCACTGCTACACTGCTTCTTCCTACTCTGATGGAGACACGCTTTATATTGCAATGTTAGATGCTGCACCTTATTAAAAAGCTCTTCCTAGACCTCCTCTCTATAGATCCTGCCTCAGTTATCCTGCCTGTAGGGTTAAGTCATTTAGCGGTTTCATCCTAGAGGAGAAAGCAAAGACTTGAGAAACATTTCATGTTGTAGAAATGCTTTTCTTCTTCCCTATATTGTAAATAGCATTAGAGCCTTTCAGATGTATAATATAACTCCCTTGAGGGGCCTCCAGGCGGGGAACTATCGTCCTACCCAAGGCGTAGGATAAATATACAAGGTGTATAAGAAGAACATTTCACATAAAAAAAAGCTTCATATACATAAATGCATCGCTTACATTTGTATAATAAGTTATGAATATATACTTAGTTTATTTGAAATCATAATACATTAGAATAATATTTTTATTTTACAATATAAGGGATCATTCTGCATTAAGAGTGCTTTTACTTTTGATTCATTCATCTGTTTTTCCACTGGTGCCTCATCTCAAACTCGCATAATGTTTGAAGTTTTAAAAGGTGAACCTAACAGAGATACAATTAGACAAAACATGGACCCACAATCATTCTAAATCTTCCAGGGTAATGTCGTAGCCCTAAGCTATGCATCTTGATGATCTCATGGATTTTAATCTCATGGCTCTTGTTTTACCCTTTGGGTGAAACTTGTTCATGTGATAAGGCATCTGAGCCTCAGGATCTCAGGAACAGCATTTTATGAATTCTGAACACAGAGCCGTCGCTTTAACCCAGGGGTGTCCAAACCTTTTTCACCGAGGGCCACATCCAGAGAAATATACGAAGGACTGGGCCACTCACTAGAGGTGAGGTATATTGCCTTATCAGTTAAGTTATAAATTAGCACAATCAATCAAATTAGGAAAATTGTGATTGATACTTGAAAATGCTTTAAGAAAAAAAAAATGCCTACATCACAGCTCTCCATCGGGTTTCATTTATTTTGTTGGCAGCTTATTCCTTAAAATGGAAGCCTCAGATTGCTTAAAAAAAGAGTAAATATGAAGGGTCTATTTCAAGCTTGTTATGTAAATAAGCTTTTTCTCATCAACTTAGATTTGTCATGAATACTGTGTAATATATATTTACATATATATTTAGAAAGTACAATATAAAAAAACACAAGTTTCATTTGTGGGCCATATTTCATTATACTTTTTGAATTAGCTGAGGGCCGATTCAAAACGGCCTGCGGGGCGCATTTGGCCGTAGTTTGGACACCCCTGCTTTAACCCATCTAAGCAAGCAGAAGTGCCCCAAAATGGTCAGAGTATGATAATCAGCCAACAACAGCTAGGAGTTTGAATGGGTGAAAGTGATAGACGGATGACAGGAAGTAGAGACAGAGAGATGTATGTGTTTGTGTGAGTGTTTATGTGTGGGACTCACGTCTCTGAGCTCACCGCCTCCAGTACAGACTGCACTGGCAGGTAACCTCTCTGCGGGTGCTTGGTGAAGTACTGCTTTGACCTGAATTTATTCTTCAGAGTCTTGGCAAAGTCCCTCATCTTTTCCCCCGAGGTCGTCTGGAGTTGTGATTAAGGTTGCGAGGGGTTGGGGGGGGGGTGAGAGGTGGCGGAGGTAGAAAGTTTGGAGAGACAAATTACACCTCTTAAGGATTCTTTAAAACAGTTGGTTCCTCTAAAATCACCTCATATGAAACTAGTCAACTCTGTCTTAACAATGCTTTGTCTTATTTTTTACTTTGGAGGACTAACTTCCTCCATCTGCTTTCTCATTCAGTTTCTGCCGCTCTCTCTGCTTCCTTCCTTGAGATTCTCCCACTCGTTTCCTGCGTTCTGTATCATGGTATAAATAGTGGTGCCTGCCTGGCTCACTGCTGTAAAAAAAACTGTAGCTAGCTGATATCAAATATTGTCCTGTAAAAAAAAAATATTCTAGAGATGGCCTTTTGCCACATTTTGCAGCTCAGAATTGATTAAAGATTATATCTGGCACCGTCTCAGTCCGTTCACACACTGCTGCTACAGCTCCTCCTCGGGAGTGAACTTGACTTTGGAGACTGCCCGTGCAACGGCTTAAGACTCTGGCTTTATTGGGGTTTAGTGCACAATGTATGCTCCAAATAGCACGTTATGTGTGCACTATGTGAGCCAAAAAGGATGTTACCGTTGAGTGCCACTCAATCTCTGCATACTATGACAGTCCAGGCAGTGAAAGCCTCTAACAGCACACATGATTACGATCTCAGTGGAGAGGGGGTACAACAAAGTTATGGCAGCAGGAATCATGAGATAGTATTTTTTAAAGATCATCTGAGTTTTATTTGAGCCTTACTTATTCCGTTATAGCACTAGGTAATGTTCGTCTTACCGGTGTGTAGTACTCCATGATGGGGTAGTGCAGCTTCTTTCCCTTGGTAGTGCGGCCGGTTAGAAAACATGTTTGGCAGATGTCCACATTGAACTGCTTCAGACTGCGATACCTGCCAACATCAATATACAGAAAGGCTGAACTGATGCAAGAGAGCTGAGCAGAGTGTGTGTGTGTGTATGTGTGTGTGTGTGTGTGTGTGTGTGTGTGTGTGTGTGTGTGTGTGTGTGTGTGTGTGTGTGTGTGTGTGTGTGTGTGTAAAAATAAAGGTAGGTATGCTTTGTGAAACCCCCATTTGCTACAGACAGGGATGTTCTTCTTTGCAGTAACCCGTTCATGACCGAATCTTATTCTCATTTTCATTTAAACAAATGTCTGTCACCATTAGTCACTTTGGAAAAAAATCGACTGATGGTGTTTGAGCCTACGGCCCACTGAAAGAAATATAGCCATATTTTATTTAGAAAAACAAACCTGTGAATCTCTGTGTCTCTCACTGTCTGCTATGTGCCACTACATAAAAACAACAGTATGCTTGTTTCGCTGTGACTGACAGCGTTGTGAATAATATATACAGTCTATGGTTGTCATATAACACTGTTTGAAATAGATCAACTGTAAAGTGTCTTGTATATTGGATCTTAGAAAAGCATGGTTCTTCTTGAATGTTATCCAATTCTGCAAATACTGTAATATACTTCAACTCTGAGATTTAGGCTGATTTACAGCTCATTAGCACACATTACACAAACATTGACATGAAGTGCAAGAAGCAACAAATCTAACATTCCAAGCACATTTGTTCCCTTCACAACTATTTTGATATGAAAAGAGCTGACCTTTTTAAAGAAGTCTCCTTAATCTACCTTCCCCTATATGCTAATTATTGTATTCATAAGTGTGTCATTAAATAGAAAGGATACATTGTCATATTTTATTTTTCTTTAAGTAATTCAATCTCAAGTTTTGCCCGAATGCTCATATGGTTGTGTCCCAATATAGTCTGCAGTATCTGGTTTGGAGAATATTTGCTGAACTAATTGTTTATTGTGTGTGTGTGTGTGTGTGTGTGTGTGTGTGTGTGTGTGTGTGTGTGTGTGTGTGTGTGTGTGTGTGTGTGTGTGTGTGTGTGTGTGTGTGTGTGTGTGTAAAAATAAAGGTAGGTATGCTTTTTGAAAGCCCCATTTGCTACAGACAGGGATGTTCTTCTTTGCAGTAACCCGTTCATGACCGAATCTTATTCTCATTTTCATTTAAACAAATGTCTGTCACCATTAGTCACTTTGGAAAAAAATCGACTGATGGTGTTTGAGCCTACGGCCCACTGAAAGAAATATAGCCATATTTTATTTAGTAATTTAACTGGGTGTATGTTTTTGTGCAATATGTAAAATCCAGAGAATGGAAGGTAAATAAATTATATTTGAATACATTGAATACAACATATTTTCTTTTCATCATATTTATCTGTGCTTGTTTGATAAAGTCATTTAACTGCAATTGACATGATTTGACATCACAAAACAATCAAAAGTTTTAACACATACAATAATTTGTCCTCCTACCTTAACTCTTAAGACTTCCTGTTGAAGACCCATGTATAACATATCCTTTGTTTGAAGTTACAGAGAGTAGACCTTTATTGTACACACGATCCGTACAAATGTAGCCTACCTAACCATTTTGTTTGGGTTGTGTAATTGCAAATGTTTCTCCTACAGTATATCATTTTTCTTTGTGTGTGTGATGTTGCAATCGCCCACTCTGATCATGGTAAGTAATGCCTACCTGAAGCCTTTGATGGGACACTGTTTGCAGACGTAGCATTTGGCCTGGTGCTTGGTGGACTCTGCAGCGGCCACACGGTGGAGGACAGGCAGCCAAACCATCGACTGGGGCTCCAGGCTCATCCACTCCAGGAAGTGAGACACCTCGATGGCAGGTTTCCCAGGGGCCTGGAAAATAAAGAAGATAGGGAGGGAGGGAGGGAGGAAAGAAGTGCAGGAGACTGTAAACAATCCAAATATAGACCAACAGCAGGGTAGGTACACAAAGTAATGACAGGAGAAGGTGTGCTTCCTCTCCAAAGGTGGTCCAGCAGTGAGCTACAGGACATCAAAGAGAATACAAAAGATAAGAGGGAGAAGGGGAGGGTGAATAGGACACACTGTGTGATATATTGTGATATTTTTAACTACTTAAAAAATTAAAAAGCTAAAACAAAGCAGACATAACTCTGTGTGTATACTGTACTGTATGTGTGTGTATGGGTGTCAGCATACAGCCTGCCTCTCCCTCAGACACCTTGTTGATAAAGTGGGATAAAAAGGGGAATAAACCTAATAAAAAAATGACTCGCCAAGCGCTGAAAATCCGTGATGTGCTAAATTCTCATTAAGTCTGCATGAGAGAGGTGCATTAAGAGGTTGATTTCCCAGAGGCTTCCTCCAGCGCTCAAGCAGAGTAGCATAATACGTGTGTGTGTGTGTGTATGTGTATGTGTATGTGTATGTGTATGTGTATGTGTATGTGTATGTGTATGTGTATGTGTGTGTGTGTGTGTGTGTGTGTGTGTGTGTGTGTGTGTGTGTGTGTGTGTGTGTGTGTGTGTGCGCACTGATCACACAGACTGTGAGGTGTAACGAGGTATAGAGTCTCCGGGGGATGCAGTAGCCAATATACTGATTAACATGCAGTTATTCTTAAAAACTCTATGCTTTCAGTCCCATACATTCAATAATCCGTGTGTGTTTGTGAAACAAGAATCCACATAGAAACACTTCTCGTAAGTATAAAAGATTTACTAAATGTTGAGTGATAACCCAAGGTGGATTGGACCCAATACTTTTTCCACAAACAACCATATTTGTTCTGTATAACTGCGTAATTCTGTATACTCTCAGTCCCAAGTCAATTCATATTAACGCATAGAAGATAATTTAGCGACACATCTCCAAACTGATGTGACCCATTTTCAAACAAAGAAATTAGTGGGAATATGGGTCAACTCCCAAATTGCACTACATGGATATTTTGTCGACAACTAAACACTCTGACATGGAGCAAATGGAGAAAGGAATTTATTTTAATTAGCTTTAGCAGATATAACAAGCGTGGGCCAGAGAAGAGTGTGTGTAATTAGCATCTGCCTCGGAAATTAGGGAATTAAAAAGCTTGGCCAAAGCAACCTTCCAAAAAAGCTGCGGCATGCTCTTAACCACTCCTCAATTATCTGGTGTCCCAAATTGAAAGTCCCATGCACTGCAACCCATGCTAAAAGTACAACTTCAGAAGCATTCAGAACAAGCAAAGTTGGGCAAAACAAATGAATTCATTTTTCCTCTAGCTATTGCTCTATGCACTACTTGACCCTTTGGCCTTGCTTCTATTATTCTAATATATCATTTATGATCCACAGATTAGGGGTTAGGTCATGGTTAAAAACATTATGCATTATCTACCACGGACTGCATTTCATGTAGGCGACATCAGAAAGCAATACAATGCAATATTAATGTGATGTTACATTGTGAAGCAAGACTCTATGTGGTGCAGTTGGGGCTTCTTTATGTAAAGTAATAACTTCTCCATGTCCTCTGAGGAGGAGTTGAACTCTGCTAATGTCAATAAAACACAATTGTCTTCAAATGGCAAACATCATCATTCTTTCATACTTGGCTTTAGATGGAAAACAATCCAAAGGCAAATGTTACATTTTTTTAGTGGAGACGTTTCTGCATTTAGAATTCTGTTTCTGTATTTTTCATGGCACAGATAAATTCTGTTCTGATTATCCCGAGGACACTTTTCCTCCACAGTAATTATTAGATTAGGGGGTTTGAGATACACCAGTCTACTGTAATGAAAAAGGGGATTTTAAGGTCGAATCCAAATATCTTGTTGCGACAATCAAGCCATTGATTAAAGTCCTGAAATTAGCACAATCAAGACTTACAACTCTCAGGTGGTGGTCAGTGTCTCTCTTGTGTTGTTATGCTGGACTAACAGAGACATTGGGTAACTAAAGTCCATATGTTGGTTAATCTTAAAATATGATCTAATCGGATATACAGGGTCCCGCGATTCAATAAAGTCAGACTGAAGCACTCCTTTGTGCATCAGTCAATCCACACAGTAAATACAGAGCTAAAATGTCAGACTTGATCTGACCAATAAAGTATTATCGTATCGTATCGTATTGTAATGCTTGAACTCTTTTTACCTGATCAAAGGGGGTATGGGTGAACTCACAACAAATACCAGACAGATTATTTAATCTGACCTTAGTCCATATAATGTGTTTAGTATCTGTGAATGTGTTTATGCGTTGTGGTAACTCGGTCCTCACCACGCGGAAGCAGCTGCGGACGCTGGGCTCCACGTTACTGCCCCCGAAAGCAGCGACTTCCCCCAACTGGCGGGGGATCTGGATGGCTTCATGGAGCAGCAGGCTGAGGTGACGCTGGTCGGTCAAACCTCCTGCACCAGACACCTGACGGAATAAATCTGCAACCACCAGAACATACATAGAGGAATGTAGCACCTGCATTACTGTGCACCACATTTTGTATGCATGAAAATCAGTTGTTTGCATTATCACCGCATTTGCATACATCTCCCCTACGCATTTACACCTGATAATATAAGACATTTGTGTTGCTGCGTTACATGTTTTCAGTTTTTCTTCAAATTTAAATGAGGATTTTAGGCAGGCGTCCACAATTTGAAAAGTTTGCTAAGTTGGTCAATCACACAGCAACAAATGCAATTTTTATTTATTTATTCTTTTAAATGAGTCACCAATCCCAGGCAATAGAGTTTACCAAACCTAGTTATGTGAAATAAAATTCACTTCAGTGACTTATACACTGAGACAGACTCAGTATTAGTGGCCTGGCTGGTCTGCCGGGAGATGAAAGAGCTGCATAACTGGAGTCTTGTCAGGTTTTGAATGAGGCCTTTACCGAGCTTGCTGGGACTGCGCCTGTCACTGAAGAGATGAATGCTGACAGGTGTGTGAGGCTGCTGCACAATGCCAGTATAAGCATCCCATGTATTCCCTTCTCTGTGTACTTACTCAACCCTACAGGGACAACACTTGGCTTTAACACCTGCATGTTAAACAGCCTCCTTTATAGAGCTCCCATAACCAGAGCTCATGAGGCCTGTTTGACATTTTAAATGTTCACATTGAGCTGTTTGATAGAGATTAGTTTTGGACATGTTTTATGGACACGTTATATAGGCCTATTACATCGGAAACATGCAGCCTGCAATGTTGCAAATCCTGCAGGGAGATAATGGAATTCATAGTTAGCCACACAAGCTACTCACTTTCAGAACCACCATTACTAAGTTTGTTTGGGAAGGCTTCAATATGTTTTCAGTGATAACTAGTATGAACACAAGTCACCCTTTCTTTTCTATTTAATAATTGGGGTTTGACACCCACAGTTTTGGGTATAAAGCCTTTAGTTCATCACATGCCATCACTTACTGAAATGAACACCCTAATTATACAAACTACTATAATGAACCCAGTATTGGATAAATGAAAAAATGGCAATTCAATCCAAAACGTTGTAATAGAAAACAAATGGTGCGAATCCAGTTAACACTTCAAATATCTTATAATTAATTTGGTGGATATATTTGGAGGACTGGAAAATATTTTAATCAGCTGCCATGTTTTATTATTGAGAAAACTAAAGTCAAAAGCCAGTGAGAGAGCAGCAATGGTGCATATGTGAAACTGGGTGTGAAAGCAGAACATATTGATGTCTGCAATAATATGCTTGTGTGGTAGCAAATGTTCAGTAAAAGCTCATCAAATAAAAAATGTTGTGTCCAAAAATGACTGGTATCATCGAGTACTTTAAAAAATCTGAAGCCAAAGACTTTTGATGATGGAATTAACACCCACCTTCTGTACCTCAAAGTGGGTTAATATAAATGCTTCAGATGTATTTGCACAATATTATTCCAGTGTTATTCCAGTGACGTCTGATAAACAAAGGATCAGTCGGTGAAATGACGAACTGTTAATGCCACCTCAGGGACCGTTCAACTGAAGGCAAATCTGTTATCTCTCAGTCTTTAAGAGTTGACACAGATGGCACGCCAGGCATGAATAATCCTGGCGTGGGTTTGGCAGTTATGTCTCTGATCTTGTATCAACTACAAGCTGTTCCAGTACCGCTATCATCAGTTCAAATGCTCTCATTTCATTCTTACCTATATTCACACGATGACTTGTAAACTGGGTTTAAAATAGAACAGTAAAAATATGTCATACAACCACAAATAAAGGGAGCTCTTTGCTAGTTGAATGAGCCATAGAAAGAAGAGTGTGCATGGATTCTGTCTCTGGCAAGCAATCTTTTGTAATCCCCCCCCCCCCCCATGTACTTTGTAGAAGTAAAGAAAGCTTTCTCCATTAAGGCAGGAGACTCATTTCCTCCATTAGACTAAGTGGATGCCTGGCAATCAGGGACGTTTTGTTTTGGCTCATTGTTAGCAGTTGAGGAGATGCATTAGGCACATCAGCGAGCATCAGACCCACATTTATACTTCTCTTGGACGTCTGCATTGCACAAGCTCACCAATCCCATCTTGAAGCTGAGAGCACGCATTTTGCCATTACGAGCACTAGTGGAAAGAGAAAAAAGCAGAAGAAATGTATTTTAAGGTTACAATTTTTATGTGGTGAATGAACTCAAAGTGGGGAGGAATTATGTGGGTCACAGCGATACAGTACAGGTCAGCGCGACAGTGTCAAATGACATTAGAGCACATCCAGAGTACCTAATGGCATGACAGGGACATTATGAAGTGTTGTGTCCATGGGCTCATGCGTAGAGGAGCAATAATAAGCTCACAATGTCACTTGCAGACAAATACCCACATGGATACTGCATAACCACCCAATTACATACACATATCGAGCACTTGATCTGAGCTGCTGCCCAAGCTGGAAAAAGGTTTGGGCACTGGCCTATGGCAAGGCCGGTGAGATCAACGCTGTTGTGCCCTGACCTGAGCCTGAAAGGACCTCATTAGCTTCGATTCTGCTTGAAATTAACACACCGTCTTTCGTGTTAAGATTTCACAGCTCTGTTGCCAACACAGCCTGGAAGAAATTACTGCAGAGCTGAGCAGCATTGGCATAAACCACAGGCTTATCGAATTAACATTTGAATCGAAGTGAGAACTCAAGAACATCACATTCATCAGAGAACACCGGATCAATGAAGTAGAAAATTGAATCAAAGAGTGAGTTAAATTTCCAGAGCTATAGGGTGTTGCTTTGAATGCGTTCAAAAACAAAACAGGGCGGCTCGCTAATAACGTCACATGGAGAAGCCTTAGACGTGAAAGAGCGGGCAACACTGTCTTTTTCTCCGTTAGATGAGGATCCGAGGGGGTCGAGAGGTGCACATGAGCACATGGGGGCGACTGTGGGTGTCGCAATGCCATCTTCCATATTCACCCCAGTGCTGCTCCTCCGGGGACATGTCACTCCTGCTCGCCCTGCTAGTGTGACACGCCTTTGGAGGACACACACAAATCCAATGATATACGCACATACTGAGCTTTAATATACAGTCATTTAAGCACACCATCTAATTCAGATTCACAGTCGCTATTTATTGGAATACAAAAAGCAATTACTGAAATGTATGCAGAAGGTTAAGCCTCTGATTGTCTCTCATTAGCAGCGAGTAGTTAAGAGCTACCGACTGAATTCACAGCACTCCTGGGGTTATCACTGTATCTCTGCCTCTTCGCTCCGTGTTGTCTCTTTGGAGACAGCACAACAGAGTCAATCAGGAGCAAAGATGGGGGTGAAACTTGGTGTGAAAGAGGATTTGTTTCTACGGTGTCTCAGAAGGGATGATTGGCCTTGTGCCTGGACATTGTTATCAGAGCTGTAGCCACACTGTGGCTCTTTATAGATGTCTGTACAACAAGCCATTGAACCACTTACATCAATCTGCAGACAGACAGTCCTGGGAGAGGACTGTAAGACACAGTTGAAAATAGTTTGTAAACTGTTTGTGGGGGGCAAAGTGAGACTCTGTGCGCATGTGATGTGTATTTACCCAGATCTCCATTAGTTTGTCTAATACCATTGACTCATATGACCTGGTGTATTGTGAAAGGGTCCTCTAGCAGTGCTAAAGTATTACAGCAGACTCTGCAGTATTTCTAGACTTGATACTGCACCATCATACAGGACTATCTATCACTGTCATGGATGGCAAGTGACACACACACACACACACACCACAACACACACACACACACACACAAAAAAACACACACCACACACACACACACTACAACAACAACACACAACCACAACACACACACACACAACCTCAACCCACACACACAACACACACAACACACACACACACACACCACACACACACACACACACACACACACACACACACACACACACACACACACACACACACACACACACACACACACACACACACACACACATTTTTTGCATGTAAAGCCACCCTGGAGAGTTGTATTCTCATTATGCATAAAATCAGACAGTGAGAAAGAATTAACCAGAGAACATTTCACAGTCCAGATTTGCAATGTTAGTGACACAAGACTGAGTGCAGATCGCATCCATTACATGCAATAGAGTAAATATAAATATAAATGTTAGGTATTGTAGGGGGTAGTGGAAAGCAGGTCCCTGCATGGAGAAAGTACAGAAAATGGACTGGTAGCTGGAGAAGAGAGAGTTTCCGGGCATTGCAAGGTTCACTTTAGCAAGGTATCAAGCTCTTAACTGCCCAAGGCACCTGTCCAAAGGCAGCCCCCTGGCACTGTGTGTGTAAAAGTCCTATTTGTGCATCAGCGTCAACTGTATATTGAGCCTGTGTAAAATAACAATATAGTGGAACAATTGAAATTCCCCTTAGGGTTCAATAAAGTACGTCTTCTTCTTCTTCATATTGCAAGGATACTGGTGTATGCAGTATATTAGAGTATGCCTATGGTTGAACCTTTGTTATACAGTACTACATCGGACTGGTAAAAGATATATGTTGCTTTCATAAAGCTTTATGAGGATTGCATGAGAGAGTGTGCCATTGAGAGGGCTGGTCTGATATAACATCGCACTGCATAACATTCTTGCTGCACGATGGACAATAAAGAAAAATCAAATGCAGCACAACCAGAATCACCTCTTTATTCCATGCAATCTTCTCTCTTGTGAAAGCTTGGCGCATTACCCACAATGCAACTTGACTGCCAACAGCTTGGTTGGAGAGGCTTGGTTGTGTTATGCTGGCAGCGGCTGGTGTTGCTGCACGCCTCAAGCAGTGAGGAAGAGGAGCGGTCTACAGAGGTCTGGTGGGCTCATCTCTTCCTGACTCCACTTTAAACTTGAAGTCTTCGACCCCCACTGACGCTGACACACTCGGAGCAATTTATCCCTCTGGACTTACAAAAGGCTTTATGCTACTTTGTTCACCTTTGAAGTGGAAGGCCTTCAGCCAAAGACCTTTAAACAGACTTTGGTGTGTCAAATTGTCTCAGCTTACTTTGATGTAGCCCTATGTAGCACTACGATACACGAGCCAAGTCCGTTTCTTTATGTTTATATAGCACATTTAACCCAGTTGACCCAGTCGAGGCAGGTGGGATAGGATCTGCCTCAATACAGGCATACATAATAAATGATATAATAGGTGTATAAAAGGCAATAATACATAATGTAACACAACAAGCATACATAGAGAGATCAAACCAAATACAGTAGGAGGTGAGGAGAAACCAAGTAAACCAACAACAGATTAAAAAAGCAGGACATTACAAAAATGTTAAAAGGGGACTTGACAAAAGTGGAGGGGCTAAGTGGAGGCTAAGTGGAGGCCACTCTCTTGGCCTGACGGCCCGTCCACACAGCGGCGTGCGTTGAAGCTTGCCGGCGGGCGTGTCTGAAACTCGACCAACAACCAATCACATGAATCTCCCGCCCCTGACACACAAGCAGCGGTTTGATTGGCTAGAGCTTGTACTGGCATATGATTCGATTGGCTGACGCTTCTGCCGAGGCTTCAAAAGTTGAACATTGATCAACTTTTGCAGCGAGCCACGCCAGCAAAGCTCCGCTTCGCTTCCCACAATGCAGTTCGGCGAAAAGTGACGTCACCCCATTAAAAGTGAATGGTGAAGCTTTCAACGCACGCCGCTGTGTGGACGGGCCGTGAGAGTAGCAACAGAAAAAGCTTGATGATTAACTACTAAAACAAGAGTAGTATAATTGTCTTGAACGACTGCTTTACGATGAGCCTTTTTCTCATAATTCACATTTTTTTTCAGCCGTCATATAAACTCTATGGTCAGAGCCACCTATTCAGGATGAATCAGGAGTAAGCCAAAATAATAAGGTAAAGGCATGTTTCTTTGTATTTAGGTGCTTATTAATATTGGACTTGAAAAGGATAATCATGTTGCTCTATGTCTGCCGGAGAAACTAACTTGATGACCGAAGGGCATATGTTAGCTGTGATGTTAGAATATACTCAATGCATCTTTCAACACAGCTCTCAATATATACTTGGAAACATCCCACCGCAGGTTACCCACCTGTCGTAGACGTTGAGCAGCCAGTTGAGACACATGTCGACGCAAAGAGGAATGTTGACCAGGATGGACCTCTCCTCCTCCAGCTTCTCGTACAGAGACGTCAGACCGTGGATCATCTCCACCACGTCCATCACATGCTCCCCCTGCTGCAGCTCCTGCTCCCGAAACACGTCCACGAGGCTGCTCAGCGCCACCAAATCCACTAAAACACACACATCGAGACATATTAGACACACAGACACCTACAGAAACACTTTGTGACCATGTGTATGTACTGTATGCTTTTGAATTGACAAATTGTTATGTGTATGTATGAAGGTTTGGTATTTTTTGTATGGTTACAGAAAGAGTTAACTTATTATCATGTAACCAGTCATGCATCTACTCATGCTGGAGATATAACAGCTACATTCATACATAGATGGCTGCACATTCACCTCCGAACAAACAAACACTCACAGACACAGGATCATCCTCACCTCAGCAAATGAGAGTACAGGCCATAGCATAGTGCTTATTCACCCTTTTTGCCCACTTAAGCCTGACCAGATGTTTCAAGAGCAGTGACACAAATTTGATTTTGCTCTCCTAAACTAATTTGATGGCCCATCCCGAGGAGTGGAGCTAAAAGGGTGTCCGTTGATGCCAGGTATAATTGGATAGCGCGATAATGAGGTAGAACAGAGAGAGGAGATAACAGGAGTATTCTCTGGGTTGTGAGGAATCACCTAAAATGTATTTCTGATGGGCTCTTAGGCAGCACTGCTCAATCATTCACAAAGTGTGCAAAGAGAAAGAGAGAGAGAGTGCTGTTATCAAAGCAGCCTGGCAATTAAATTCTGTAACGATATCAACTAGCAGGGTGAGATAAGAGAGCGGGCGAGAGAGAAAAAAGAGAGAGAGTCATTGAAAGAGGTTTTTCACAGTACTCTGAGCATGCTGAGGGTTTATTACAGCAACTCTGGGACGGGAGGAGAGGAAGGTTTGGAGGAAGGTTGCAAGAAAAGGCAAGGAAGGAAAGGGGCTGAACACGAGGAAGGAAAAGTGTGAAATTGGCCACTTGCAGCAGCATATATGAGCTCATCATGGTGTCAGTGGGGGTTAGAACACTGCGGACTGATGAAAGATGGACGAAGCCAGGGTTAAGTGGGGATAGGGGAACCAAAAGCACAGAATGTGAGGCATAGAGAAATACAAATAATCATGAAGAGTAGTTGTGGAAGAATTAGCCATTGTTATAGCAGAAAGTAAGAGGTTCTGGCCCTTCTGGCTTTGACCCTAAAGGGGCACGTTTTCAAGCCGTAACCATGCGGCAAAAATTAATTGCGTTCTCATTTGTACGTCAAATGGACCAATTAATAGCTCTAATTACCTAGCACACCAACGATCCGCGCTGTAATGAAAATGTTGAAGTAATGCGGCGCCTGAGTGGTTTCTAGTGGCTCTTGAGTTTATCAATACTTTGTATTTCTGCATTTCTAAGCCAGCGATGGAGAGAATATTTCTACATTTCAAAGGATTGTAGGGAGATGCGATGAACTCTTTGACAACTGAATAAAGAAATGTGCCACAGCTAAT
Source organism: Trematomus bernacchii (assembly GCF_902827165.1). Classification (NCBI taxonomy): domain Eukaryota; kingdom Metazoa; phylum Chordata; class Actinopteri; order Perciformes; family Nototheniidae; genus Trematomus; species Trematomus bernacchii. The sequence goes on from NW_022987409.1 coordinate 3,520,126, forward strand.
CGTTATGTCTCTTTCGCAAAGAGAGCTTGTCATCGAGGATTACTGTTGGTGCAGGATAACACAATATCACTTAATCAGCCATCCCAGCGTTGCAGGCAGGAAATGCCATCGATGAAAAAGTCTACGTACATCTCAGAGCCTTCTGAACTTTCCGCAGCTTCATGGCTGTTCTGTATGCAGAGAACTTGATGTTGTTCATATCCGCTAATGGAGGGAAAGAGAGAGACAGAACGAGATTAGAGTAAATGAGAAGATGAGGGGAAACAAACCCACCCTGCCATTGACGAATTAGACGTTGCTATCTCTTCTCCTGGTTATCACACATTGCAGGAGTCATTACAGACGTGTATGTGTATGTGCACATGCGTGTGTCTAGCTGAGCATGTGTTTACAACAGCGTGTCTATCCCCTTTAGAAGTGTCAGATCAGATTAAAAGTAAAACACATGATGTCGTTTAATCACAATTAATTAAAGGCTAAGCAAAAGGCAATCACAGCGCTGACAAATTGGTCCTCGTGGGTTAATGATAGTGGAGATGTAGTCCCTGAGGTGTTTGAAACACAGGGCCTTTAATGAGCTGCGTGACAGGGCCTACAAAGCGGGAGCCAGGGGGATTCGTGCTGCTGCTGCTGAAGCTCAGTGGGGGTCCTGAGCAAACGAGCGGGACTTGAAGGGTGCTTTAATTGTGCCCTTACTCACCCAGCGCTTGGTAGAGTTCTGTCATCTTTGGATGGTCCCAGCACGTTGTCTGGGCCTGATGACTGGGGGAAGACAGGAAAGAGATGGACAAAAGGTGGAATAATTTGTGAAGCAGGCTAGAAAGGAGGTTCCAATTTCAGTCCAGAAACATCAAGTGGAGTACAAATGAGCTGAGGGAAGCAGAGATGAGAGGTGAGGCGGACGGTAAAAGAAAGGAGATGAGACAGTAACATGTGAGGACTGGATAGGACGACCGCGGTTACAAGAGACTTTAGGCCTGTAAGGGGAAGACAAAGGTCAAACATGATTTAAGTTAAGGCATCAAAGTCCCAAACCCCTGCCGGAGATAAATTGCTTCGTGGCTTCACTTAGGGAAAGCACATGTAATCCAAACCCGCACATACTGTACAAAGCAAAAACATACATTGTCATCCCACTTCTGTCTCTGGGTACATGAAGAAAAAAATAAAATACAAACGCATCGAATAAATCAGAAACTCAAAAGCAGGATGTCTGCCAGGACCCAGGGGCCTTTTAGGGCAGCACTCATCGTTTTACCTGTGCGAGTGGTCATTGATTGCTACCCAATGAAGTGCTACTCAGATACTACTCCCACTCCTGTTGGTACAGTAATATAGCCCATAAAGAATTGACTAGCAGACTTAAATAAGACCCACGAGATTCTGTTGCACCTGATTAAGAAAAGAAATAGCCATACAGTAGCTTGCAGAAGAACTCCTGTAAATCTGCACAGTTAAAAACCTGCACACAAACACACCATGCTGTAGGCGTAAACACACACACACACATTGATAGTTCATTGATAAAACCAGCAGAACTTTAAAGGTGAAATAGTATTGATGAGTTAAATAGATTAACAGATGAGTGCTCAAGCAAATAGGGCTCACGGGTCCTCTCTGGACCGTTTAGTATTTATTTGCTATCCAGTGGTATTTCTACACAAATGAAAGGATCTTTAAAATTGTGAGGCAAGAACTGTTCGGATTTGGGTTGGATTTAGCAGTTAGTGATGTGATTTAAGTTGTGTCAAAGCAGGTAGTTTTCTTCTCTTACTCCCCGAAAAATACTGATACAAATACTACCATCCAATCACAAAAGTAGTTTTGAATAACCGTACAAACAGCCTGTTTCAGTTTAGTGTGAAACCTAATAGAGAAACAGCAGACATGTTCATTACTCATAAAGATAAAAAATACTAGCACCTGAATCCAGAAATAACGTTATCACAATAAAGAAATTGACCATGAGGTTACACTTACTTGATGTAGTAGGGCACTTTGTTTGGGGAGATTGCACGCTCCCAGGGTATCTGCACTGAACCTGAGCAAACACACAGACACCAAATCAATCTCAGAATTGGCATGTTTCGCATGAAAATCCATTGTTCACAGCGTGTCCAGACAGTGTGTCCATTCAGCCCTTCATAACAGAGCCACTCTGGAGTACACCAAGCGCAGTAAAGCCAAAGAGACATGTCTATTGTGTCGGGTTTCCACAGAGGGCCGGTTTGTTTGGCCCAGCCTAACACACGTGAGGCAGAGCACTCGGTGAGACGGGTTGACTGTAGCGATTTAACCGGCCTACAAAACTGAACCACAGGAGGTTCAGCAGAGGATCAAACAGGACAGACTGCACCTGAAGAAGCAAGAGGCAGACAATACACACCGCTACACTGATAAACAGGTATGCACGCAACCGTACACACACCTTGTCATTGTACATTGTATCACGACACAGCACAATGCAGAATTATATTGTGTGGTTCTGCACAAGTGAAAAGTACTCCAACGCACAAAGACTGAAGTAGACTCTCAAATCTAGGGGCAAAATATGCATTAAGTGCCTCCACTCAAGTACCGACACAATACATTATAAATAAAGATCCTGCACAGGTATCATCAAACTAAAGCATCAAGTATTCACTGTGGAGGAAATGTCAGCTCTTGGCATTATATATATTCATATTATTAAAGTTGTTAATACTTCTGCATCAATGCATAGGTAATATTTAACATTGGAAGCTAGTCCAAATGGAAATGTTTAAAAACCTTTCATAACATTGTTTGGTAGTTCAGTCAAGCTGATCCCTATAGGGGTTGGGCATCCTCCAAAGGATCACAAGATTCATCTTTTAATAATAATAATAATAAATAATACATGATACTTGTATAGCGCTTTTCTAGAAACTCAAAGACGCTTTGACAGAGAATTAAAACAACTATGGGTTAGCAAACCAGTTATAAATGTCCTTGTCTATTCTCTGATCAGGGTTTATTGATTTGCTTTCAGGGGTTAATTATTGGACACAAACAAAATACATTTAGAATTCACAAATTGCAAAATGCTAAATTGCCTTTGAAATGTAGAACGGTAGCGTTACAAATAGAAATTCAAGTTCTATTGAACATTCAACCGTGGCACAAATAATCTGTTTAAAACAAACCCCATAGGCATGATGCCTATGCTATTTGTACAATACGGACTACTGTAGATGTTTAGGGTTCAGTGGGCTGAGGAGTCAGCGGGGTTGGTCTATATACTGTAAGCCCCTGTGAGCCAGCGTGACAGCAGTGAAACAGGATGGGGTTTGGAGGAGGCTCACAAGCACACAGCACTGCAGATGCCTCCACACAGAGAGCTCTGCAACACACATCAGCTTCAATTAGGAAGAGTAAATCAACATCTTCCGCCCTCCTGCATCTTCTCTGTAGCCTTTGAAGAGCAGCAGGTGAAAGAAGAGACAGAATTAACAAATATGCATCTCCGCTCAGATGAGAGTAATGACGGATCCGACGAGGGATGTTTATCGCAGCGATGTGCTGGAACTGAAGAAGAAAGATGAGCAAAGCCAGCAAGCTCCACCTCTAACCCAAATACACACACATGCAGTAGTTCAGTCAGACAACTCACGTGTTCTTAATATGTTTATTAGAAGCAGCATATAGTTTGAGTTTGGCGTCTAGGCTCGGGCCTCATCACTCCACAGATTTACAAAGAACATTGAGTGATGATTAGATAGCTATCCCCCGAGCCTACAGGTGGAAGCTGGGGTGGTGGTGGGGCAGGCGAGCAGCAGCAACATGAAACACAGCAGCAGGAACATGAACGCAGCAATAGCAAGTGAACACAGCAGTGGCAGCAGCAGCATAGCGAGGCAGAGGCAGGAAGACCTGGCAGCTTAAAGGGGACCTATCATGCAAAATGCACTTTTGTACGTCTTTTATACATGAATATGTGTCCCCGGTGTTCCAGGGAACTCACCAAGTGTCCGAAAACACAACCCTCTCTCTTTTCCTCCATACCCAAATCTCTAAAAACGGGGCTGCAACAGATCTGATACAGACTGATACAGATTTGAACATTCCTCTGACGTCAGGACGGAGGAGCTGACCTATCAGGGGAATGAGAGGTTGCCGTGGCATGGTAACAGCATGGTAACACGACGCTCGTAACTCGGCCCCCTCCTTTGCAGGGGGCGTGGTCAGCTGCAGCGCATGCAAAGACAGGGTGGAGGAGAGCAAAATAGAGCGAAATGAGGCATGGCTAAAATGCATGATCTGTTTGGTATTTTGAAAAAGAAAACGTATAATTTCATTTAATTTCAAACCTTTATTTATCCAGGTTGTATCCCATTGAGATCATTGATCTCTTTTTCAAGGGAGACCTTCAAGAGAGATACATATACCTTATATAGGTATGGCCCTACAATATATTATTCAAATATAGCATGATAGGTCCACTTTAAATAGAGCGGCATGTTTAGGAGAATGTGTTTGGTTGGTTGTAAGAAGGACGAGGTGCGTCACGTGTTAATGCATCATTGGTGCTCGAGTTGACTGCCTGAACTAGCTCGCAGGCTTCGCCCCATTTTATAGACTTATCGTAACAAACTGCAATACACCTAACCCTCTTTTTCATCACCCTACACGATGAGATGGAGCTTTGGCACAGATCGGCGCATCATGAGGAACCAACTTCAAATAGCAGGAGAGGAGCTTACTGGAAAGGAAGTGCTGGGATCCGGGGCCAAAGTCTCTATGTGCATCCTGGAGCTGCTTCAGCCGCTCCTCTATGGAAGCCTGAGGACACACACACACACACACACACACACACACACACACACACACACACACACACACACACACACACACACACACACACACACACACACACACACACACACACACACACACACACACACACACACACACACACACACACACACACACACACACACACACACACACACACACACACACACACACACACACACACACACACACACACACACACACACACACACACACACACACACACACACACACACACACACACACACACACACACACACACACACACACACACACACACACACACACACACACACACACACACACACACACACACACACACACACACACACACACACACACACACAAGCAGAGTTAAATCAAAGGGAAACCTGCTGTTCATCCCCCTTCGCTACAAATCCCCAAAAGAAAGAATTGCACGCACGCAGACCACCTGTTTCTCCTCCATTAGTTAACTACAGAATATAAATGATGTCTTTTTCCTCTGCTGCCCCTCTTGAAGGTCTTTGAAAGCCTTTGAAGAGCAGCAGGTAGAAAGTGAAGACAAAGATTACCAAATAATATATTTTTTCTTGAATCGAGGACGACGGCGCCTGGTTCGCAATGGCAGTGTGGAAAAGAGATAACAGATGATGAAATGAGAGAAGGAGCAAAGCCTCAAATGTGTTGCGTCAATAACCATAGAGACTGAGTTGACAAAATTAAGTTTGCCTTAGTAAAAGCAGTTACTGTATGTTTCCCACCAAATGGGATTTAGTCTGCCTAATCCTGGTTTATTTGAAATGAATTGGATTTGGCACATGAATCATTGTCAGCTGGATGTTTATAACGCTCTCTCAAACAATGGGAGGTAAATCCACTCGCAGGGAGGTAGAGAGACAGATAAAGAGAAGAAGAGAAAGAGGAAACAGTGAGGGGCCTTTAGACTTCAAAGAGAAGCACAGACAATAAGTCGTAATGTGTAAAGGTAGATGTATTGAGTCGGCATTTTTCACTGTGTACACACATCATTTCTCGCTCAACCAGAAAATATAACAATATACTCTAGAGCGTGATTTAAATTGCTTGCGACTAATATAGAGCATTGTCAATGTGCCGTGGAGATGTAACTGCCAACTGTGCCGGTTGTACAATCTATTTGTTGTGCAGGCAATTTGGGCTGCCATAGGGAAGACAAATGACCGTATTATCCATGATCGACAAATATTTGCTAATCAAATTTGAAAATTCATTTTCGCTGCCATCAGAGCAGCCAAAATCAACAGGGCACCGGATGTTGTCGGTATTTAGCATTTATCAGTTAATTAAGAGAGAAATAGGACACTAAGAGGGGGAAAATGGAAAGCGTTCCTCCATTCTGCTTTCACAGTGAAAGATAGCAAGTCAATGCATCTTAATGCGCTGAAATTAATTAAAGTGGATGAGTACAGATATCAGGTTGGCCGTACTGTGAGGAAAGAAGCTCAAATAATTAATTTTTTTATAAAAACCATTCGCAACACCTGTCTCTTGATATGTGACTGGGGATTCCCTTATTTCACAGACACTTTGATAACAGTCCAATACCTGGGAGACGAATATCTGCTGGTGACTATAGACACTGAGAGCCTTTCAAACAGTGGCAATCATCGGGGGGAAAGGAGTCTCAGTTCCTGAATCAAAGACCAGAGGACATGCAGCTGTAGCGCACTGTACATCAAAGATTGGCAGAAACTTTGTTGTAAAATAACTTTTTCATGAGGACTTTTTTCACCTCCAATGCAAAAGGACATCCATGAGCAAAAGTCCTAATTTCTCTTCTTTCTTTGAAGCGCAACAATACTGTGCTAAAAAACATAAGAGTGGGGCGGAAATTTGTAGAGGATGTGATAATGCAGGCTCCAGAAAGTGTGTAATTGGAATTTAATGCCCATCTGAAGGCTTTTAACGACCGTTTAAACCTCACTATGCATCGTGGCCTCGTGAAAGAACAAACTTCAAGATGTTTTAATTATAGCAGAAGGAAGATATGCTACTGCTGTGTACTAAAACAAGACCGACTGATACTTATATTTATATTCAAGCTCTTTCCATCCAACACATTAGAGTGTCAGACAGTACAGCTGCATCTGTAGGATAAGCACCTTCTTAACAAAGTGCACCTGAGCGTTTTGAACCAATACATGACTGCCTTTTTAACAAGACAGAGGCTAAATCCATACTGTATCATAATTCTTTACAGCATGTACTTAAAACATAACATTTTAGTATACTGTTTTGGCATTTAGTAAAGAAACATAACAACATACCATTTTATACTAACATGACATTATCAATAACTGTGACTGCTGCTGCTTATTAAACTTCACTGCATTTTGGGAGAATATTGTGTACTAAAGTGGCATGCACATTGGATTTTAGTGAACTTCTTTAGTGAATATTTATATTGTATACACCAGCATGGAGCATGAATTTGGGACATGGCATACGTAAGAGCCTTGTCATTACTGCACTTTTACGGGAAAGAGTTTATAAACTGAAGTGTTGAAGAATTTGAAATTGTGTCCTGATGTTGGTGAAAAGTCAAACGATCAACAAAGGTATCAGAGTTGATCCTGAGAGGAACATTAATATCTGGACCATTTCAACTAATGCATCCATTAGTTAATGAAACGTTTCTCTAGAAACCACAAACTGGTGGTGCTGGTACTAGACGTCAGGGGATCATCTTAGTCATTAATAAACATTGTCTGGGGAACATTAATGTCAGTACAACATTTCATCCTAATCCATTCAATAATTGTTGAGCTATTACAGTTTAACCCAAAGTGACCAACTGTCAAACCAACATTGCCCTCCTTACGGAAAAACTACTAAATACTGTAATATTTCAACCAGGCTGTCAAGAAAACCTTCAGTCAGCACCGACATAAGACTTTTTTTCTCCAAACAGTCCAATAGGTTTCACTTAAACAAAGGCTGAAGCTACTACATTTATTTGCTTCAGTCACAGCAACAGTTATTTTTACTGATCCGCTCTGTTGTGCTCTCCTCATGAGCTGTTTTACTCTGGGCTATGGCGAGGCCGCATGAGAAACACGAAAGCTGTCATTTAAGAGTCACGGAGCAGTGAGTGTGCAAAGTGGAGAGTGGAAATTCATTTCTAAGAATTGTTGGAGGGACATTAAAATCATCATGTTCAGATGGCAGAAGGCCAGACAGGCGTAGTGGCAATTATAAAATAATGACGAGGCCATCGACTGTGGATAAGGTGTCATGAGGGTTATCTGATGGGAACAGGGGGTTCTCACTTGAATGGATGCTGTTGTGCTTGTGGGAGCACTACAGGGGTTGCTGATGGAGAATAGAGCATGAGTCTGGAAGTTGCACACTGCAGATTGACAGTAATGCCCACTGGATAATGCATCCATACATTCAGCTAAGACTCGAGGGAAGGGCGAGTCGAGTTCACTGATTCCAAGGCACTTTATTCTTGAAATTTGTTTAAATACTTTAAGAGTTTAAATCTTTATTTTATTCTGCGTATTTCTCACTTGAACTATCCATTCATGATGCCAGAGACCTCATCTACGCAGCAACTTTACATGTTAAATGTTTAAACAATTCTGACCAATAGACAACACACACATGTCCCCTTTATCCATCCCTGATAACACACCATTTTCCTACAAACATTGAAAGAGATGTAACAGACACTAGGGTGTGGTTATCACTAAAAGCCTTATCTTGCATTAGGGCAAACATTAAACATGGAATCACTCTCTGATGTCTCCCTTGAATATGATTGCTGTAAAAGCTGCTGCTGACAATGTCAAACAGTCAACACAGGCCCAGCAGTAAACTCTACCTGCAGCACTTTCCATCTGCTGTTGAGATGCTCCAGGGCTCGGGCGTTATCCATTGACAAATGTACATCTGAGATAGCCAGCTGGTGGGCAAGATCATTGATGTGCTTCATGCCCTCCTTCACCTGGGTCAGCTCCTCCTTAAATAACTGCAGGAGTACGAGAGAAGGAAAGGAGAGGGGGATGGAAAACACAAGAAATAAAACATGAAATATAGGATAAATATAATACACAGCCGAACATCAAGTCTGTGCAAAATCCACCCAAATTGAATAAAAGACAAAGATCAATTGAAATGTAATCTGTTATTGCTGTCAGTTTTGTTCTATCTAGAAATACTTTGGCAGAAATCAAGAACTTTAATCAAAATGAAAATGATTTATAATGGTATTGGAAAAACACCAGCCTCTGTTGTAGACTTTATATGCGAGATAGGACGGAGACTCTGGAGTTTATACAGTAAACAGTGTGTAACTCACGGTGCACAATAACAACAGTGTACAGGTTTATGTGTTCATACCGTGATCAGTCCACTGAATCCTTATGGCTGAACTGTATGATGTGTGTATCTTTTTAAAGAAGCCACCAGCGGCTCTGTAGGTTACTCTGTCGGTCCCAAAAATCGTAGTTTTTAGAAGTTAGGCATGGAGGTGAAGTGTATGAATGAAAGTGTCTGTGTTCACGCAAATTGTCTAAAAGGCCAGTGAGAGAGGCTTATAGCAAAAAGGTGCAAAACCTTCCTTTGCACCTTGGCCAAGACTCTTTTTTTAATTTGCTGTGTAAAAACTTTTCCACTGATAAAAAATACAGACCCACACCAACTTACTGTATAGTCAGCTATCTAAAGAAAGGGCTCTTCATGATATGAATAGCTATTCTATTTCTTTTTTCAGAACTGATGTAATGTACAGTAAATGTGCCCTCTGTGGTACGAATAAAGGAATTCTGATTCTGATGTATGAATGATGTGAGTAAAGGTGCTATGATGCATTCACAACTAGCAAACTGCAAGGCAAAAACTAGGACAACCTTGACTTCCCCTATATTTCTTCCTAAGAGTATAACTCGATTGGCATAAAAACGTTTTAAGCTAATGTTAAAAAACTAATTTGGCGGAAATTGTTTACTGTAACATGTTACACTGCACTGTAACTTTTATTCATGTACCTGTATTATTCATGTTTTATTATCTTTGCTTTTTAATGTTTCGAAAGTGTTTTATGCTCTTAATGTCTTTGAACTTTAAATTGCCTTGTGTCGAAAAGTGCTATATAAATAAACTTGCCTTGCCTAATTGATAGTAACGTGCAGTTTGAGCAACAAAAAAACCCTGTGGCGGATTCACAGTGTGTATAAATTCACTTAAATCACTATTTTTAATGATAGGCCTGACATCTGCGTGTATGCTGAGTGCTGACAGTAATTAGCAAGTAAAGGCAACACAAATGACAAGCAGAGGTGTGAGAAATGCATTACCCTAATCGTGGTATTCTAGGAGCAAGTGTGCCAGCTTGTTTCAATGTCTCAAACTGTGAGTGTAGAGCTAAAATATGTTTTTTTCCTTGCAGAAATAAGCATAACATTCCTCCAATTAAAGTGTTTGTTGCTCTCAATTTCATGTGACATTACGTTACAGTTTTGGGTTTTGAACTGTTCACAACATTCAAATGTCACATTTTGGGAGGCAGTTACTATTTTCTAACATTTATAAACCACATTGTAGAACTTTTGAAAATAAGCCTTAGCGGCAGCCCTATACGTGATTATGCATGTATGCATAATGTGCATATATCCATGTGTGTGTGTTTGTATGTGTGTAAATGTGAATGAGGGAGAAGAGTTGAGGACAACTGACAAGCCTGCCCTTAAGAGTGAGCTGAACATGTGCTGGCTGTGACAGGACTCCAAACAGTGACATGATTATTGTGAAGTGCTGCTAATGAATAGCGCCACGCAATTACGGGCAGCAGCGTCAGCTCGGCACTCCATAATGACAGAACCAACGACCTGCCATTTGTGTAACAACATCCATCCAATTGGGGCGTTGTAACCTCTGCCAGCTCAGCGTGTCAGTATGAAGTGCCACTTTGTGTCATCACCTGTCATATCAAAGCTCCTCTGACGTGTACACAGGCAAAAAACTAACATTTTAGGGCAACGCAGCCTGATACACTCACTTATTCATGTGTTTCATATCAATGCTGGATGTGACTGTTTTGATGTTTGTTTATGATGTGCATTTTTAGGGATTTATGATAGTGTGCCTGCATGCATAAGTCTGTCTGCTTGAGTGAGATAAAGAGTAATAGAGAGCAGGCTATTTTCCGGTCTACCTTGGTGGCGTCTATGTGGTCCTGCAGAGAGTCGATGAAGAGGTCCCCGACGGGCTCCCAGGCGGCCCGCACCCCCTCCGCCTGCTCCAGGGCGACTGCTAGCTCCTCCATCGCTGCCTGGATCTGCAGGAGACGCTCTAGTGTCATCTCCATGTGTCTGGGGGTTTTATGAAAACATAGCTCATTACATAAACTACCTGCACCATTATAAGGTGGGGGCAGTACAAGCAAAAAAACAAAATCAAAATCCATAGGGCATACAGTCAATCATATTTTTAATTGACCGACTTCAAAGTCATAATTGTAATTTCTACTCTATCTTAATATTTCTATGCAGGCTTCTTAATTCATATTAGGCTATCTTTGACTCTTTATTTGCTGTAACAATGTACATTTCCCCCTCTGTGGGACGAACGGCATTTTGATTCTGATTCAGTATTTCACTTGCATTTTATAATCTAAATACCTTCTCTTTTAAACAATGTTTGTATGAGCTCTGAATTTCCTATTATCTAAAACTGAATTAATGTGTTTTCCATTTTGTTTCTGTAATTAATTATATTTGCCACATTTTGGTAATTGTACTATGTGTAATGTATTGCTGCATAACTCTGCTATGGATCAACACACACACACACACACACACACACACACACACACACACACACACACACACACACACACACACACACACACACACACACACACACACACACACACACACACACACACACACACACACGGCAAATAACACTCTTGACTTTGTAGCTTGAGAAGTTACAGGCATATTGCTGTTGTATGGTAAGAGCACTTTCTCAAATATCCTTTCATCGTTCATTTTGAAAGATATAAAAAGGTACAGTAAAAGCGTATTTATCCCTGACTGAATAAAAAGTGATAAAACAGCACAATCACTTGATTCATGAGGGAACCAGGTAATGAACTCTGAGACTTTGCTTTTATGTTTTGCTATAGAGAGTTTGCTCAATAGAGTTGAATTAAGTTTAAGGAACACATGGACGGTAGAATTTACTTAAGCTCCCTATGGCCCATAATTATTATTTGATAATTTTTTTTTACAGAACTCAAATTGAAAGGCTTTTAGATGATGAGAAAGGCTGCACAGAGATCTGACAAAAAGTCTTCTTCTACTATTGACCTTGATACTAAATGTGTTTCCCATTCATTACCCTCATCATACTGTATCAAACTTTAATTCCATTTACTGAAAAACCTTTGGAAGAGGTATTCAGATCCTTTTCTTTAAAAAGAAGAACCAATACCACAATGTACAAATATTCCAATACAAGTAAAAGCATTCCACACTAATTGAGTAAAAGTAGAGTGCTAGGGGCTGAATGGGAAGTTATTAAAGTACTTATTCTATGGTCTGACCTATGGCGGTCCACACAGCGAGCCGTCAGCTTCTCCCACAGATCACTGGCCACGTTCGCCTGCTTCCACACCGAGCGGCTCACATTTAGGATTCGCCGGCGCGGAGACACCTCTGCAGAAGGTGGAAGCGGTTAGACAGGGCCACATGGGGGGGGGGGGAGAATAAAAAGTGCAAGAAAGGAAGTAAAAAAATAGAGCAAGCAGAGAAGAGCAGGGTTTAGAAGTCAGATAAAGAGAAAAAGGCAATGATTGGAGAAGGATGGTAAACCAACTCCATTAAAGAAAAGTCAGCGAAAGGAGCAGGGCAAAACAAGTTAGACACACAGGGGGAGTGAGGAGATTGCTGCAGTATTTCCCAGGTCAGCATCCATTGCTGGGAGGCAAACAGTATGAGGAGGATGTGTCGGTGGAGAAGCAGCAGCGCTTGCTGTGTTATCGATCCGAGCACATGATACTGTACAGCCTGTTAGCTGGAGGTAATGTGTCCCAACCTGCAAACTTTCCCTAAACTCAGTGCGCTGCCAGAGGACGGATCACTGCTGATAACTATTAATGTAAGATTTCACCTGCATGGCTTCTAACAAATGAACCCCGGGGCTTAGCAGAGGGAGGTTGTGAGTATGATATTTTGGCTGGCGCAGCAGTTGGCACAGAGTATGAAGGGAGCAGACCTTTTCCATCGGCCAGGGTCTCCTCTGGTTCCTGGAAGGGATGCTGAGCCAGAAAGGCCTGGGCAGACTCCAAGACTGAGTAGATGAACGGCCCGCGCGACTTGACATCCTCCATGAAGGCCTACAGGGACACAAACACAAAGGGTAAAGTGTTTCAAAGTGAAGGAGAATGGAAGACATAAGCTGTTGTGCAGCTTTAGGTTAAGCTGTAAAAGGCAGCAACCTTAAAAAAAATGCACAACTTTTTAGCAGGAAAAACACTTTCTTAGCCTGGTACAAAATAAACTTTTCTGCCTCTGTAGCTAATTTCGCTTTTCATGAAAACTCTACCCGGGGTGACATTTGATATCACTAGTGATAGGTAAGTTCCCTCACAGGTGCTCTGCTCTGAAGCATTACCCAGGCATGCCTCAGCTGAGCAAATATCCACCTCTTAACCCCAGTGGCGAGCCGTGAGCTTTATACCTAGGCCCTCTGACCCCCACCCCTTCCCTCGAAAAAAAAAAAAAAAATAGTTATTACGTCACAGCGTATACTTCAGCGGAATATCAAACCAACGGCCCAGGGTGCAAAACGCATCAATGACAGCGACCCTCTACCACACAAAACAACACCTGTGAACCCAATTTGTGTTCTTTGACATTGAAAATGATATTGCATTGTGTTTGTTACTTTCGTTGCAGTTGCATGTCTTAAGTGTAATTTGGCATGCTTTTATTTTGAAGGCGAGTTCACGCCTTGTTTTTTAATGTTTTTAAATATTATTTTTTGGAATATCTTAGGCCCTCACAGAGGGCCTAGAGGGCCCTGACGGCTCACCACTGCTTAACCCATTTTAGGATAAGCTGGGTAAAAGCCATTCTTGTCACCACCGCCTGGAGTGACACACATTCTGCCAAGTAGACATTATGGAGAATATTGTGTTATATTATACAGTAAATAAGTTTAACCCACTCCTCCTACGATGCTTAAAGGAAACCTATCATGCTATATTTAAATGATATATTGTAGGGCCATACCTATATAAGGTATATTTATACGTTTCTGTTTTCAAAATACCAAACAGATCATGCATTTTAGCCATGCCTCATTTCGCTCTATGTGCTGTTTGCTGTCTACGGGTCTGATTCTGCTGACCACGCCCCCCTGCAGGAGAGGTGAGCCGTGCTCTGATCAGCTGCTGGGCTGTCAGAAGAGGGGGAGAAAAAGAGATCTCCGTCCTCCTGTTTTATTATATAGAGTCGTTATTCATTTGTTTTAAAGCTCAATAAATAACAAAGAAGACCTTTGACCGGCACTTTTCAAATTTTGTCTGGAAGATTTAAACTTTAACGGACATCTTGACCGGCGAAACAAACTGAAACTGAAACTCTGCCGCACGGTCCCCTCGTTCCGTGGAAGAGGCGGAGAGGTGAGTGTTTGTCATCTGCTGGTGGACTAACCGGAGAGAATTACAGTGCTTGCCTCGACGGGGAGGGATTGCATTGAATTAAAGCAGCGGGAGTAAACGCTTGCCTCGGGGAGGGCGAAAGAAAGCCACAGCGGAGAATAAACAGAAGGATAGTCATGGTAACCAAGACTTCTTCGCTGCTTTTGTGGCAGACTACAGCGCCACTTACAGGCCTGGCATATGTACTACAGCGTCTCCAGCGCTTTCGAACGGCAATGGCCGTGGCTGTCTCCTCCTGATTGGTGGAGTTGGCCCAATAGCCGTAGCGCCACCGTCCTGACGTCAGGACAGTGTTCAAATCTGGATCAGTTTTTATCAGATCCGTTGCAGACCCTTTTTTAGAGATTTGGGTATGGAGGAAAATAGAGAGGGTTGTGTTTTCTGACACTTGGTGAGTTCCCTGGAACACCGGGGACACATATTCATGTATAAAAGATGTACAAAAGTGCATTTTGCATGATAGGTCCCCTTTAATACAGAACCAAAGGCAAGGATTTTCTGTGTTTTCTCATTTTAAATATAATTTCCTTGGGGTTTGGCAGTTGGTTGGTCATTTCTGAAATGTAAGACTCACTAAATAAAAATCCACAGATTAATTGACAGTGAAAACAATAGTTGGTTGGGGGGCTTACTGCTTGTCAACAGATGTTATTTGTAAAATCACACATTTTCATGGTTATCACCAGTAAAATGTCCGGCGCAAACTTTAGATTCCCATTATATGTGAATAGTGTAGCATGTTTATGGTAGAAACATTAAGTTCCCTGCACTGCCTCAATCTTTAGACACAAAAAAAACTATTTATTGCCGACATGAGAAGAAATGTGACTCCAATGTTTTGGTCTTGGCATGATGCCATTATAGAGAGTAAAATAGTCTACCAGACATATAGCCATGGCCAATGACCTGCGTAAATAAACCTGACCCGGCCTCCATTTATCTGTAATTTTCAGTGATTCACAACATGTCCAGGCAGCTAACAGGAACACACAGTAGAGTTTATGTCTGACCTCCATTATTCACATTCTGCAGTGGCGTTTTCATTGGTCTACTTCAAATGATGTATCACCAGTGACCAATAATATTTCCAGCATTTACGAGTCGACGAGGATTGCATGAATGCACCATTAAGCAACTGACCGGCACACAGTAGATTACTGGATACTGACAGGCATTTTTGAATTTTGGAAACAAAGATTTATTCTCGGTCGAGTTTGCAAGATCATTGTCATTCCTTCTTCAAATATTCATTTCAGAAATGCAGACTTTGGAGGATCCTTTACTGGATTGAAAAAAGTCAGAAGTTACAGAACAACTGTCCATGCCAAAACACAGTGTAACAGCAGCACAAGCAGAGAGGATTAAAATAGTCAGACAACTTAAGCCACCACGATCTACTGCTCGTACCAGAACAGAACATGGGTAATGAATTGAGTAGTAACACACTCACATTACTACCAAAGAAAATACCAAATAGTATACAAGAGGGAAATATGCTAGTTTGAATACATGGATTACCTATAGGAAACGATCTACTGGTAGGACCGCCTGAGATAACATGGCTGTCAGTTTGTGCTGAGAGCCTGGGGCACAATAGGAGACCAAGTCTACTGGGAGTACTGGTCCGCTGGCCGCCACAGACATGAGAGCCAATTAACTGGAGAGCCCAGCTCTACTAGTCCACATTTAGAAGCACTCCTTAAGCAAGAAGACACACACACACACACACACACACACACACACACACACACACACAGCACACACACAGCACACACACAGCACACACACACACACACACACACACACACACACACACACACACACACACACACACACACACACACACACACACACACACACACACACACACATATAATGTAAATGCCTTCACTTCCCCACTGAGCAGATAAGCAGAGCCTCCCCAGTGCCTTGAGTAAATGCAGTGTGTAAACCTTCTCCATTCATCTAACTTAATATTTGTTTGTATAAAACTCACTGCAGGTGTGTGAATGAATGCTAGTTTTCTTCAAAGTAATTTATTTAGTTGAGGCCATCCTTTTTTTGCTATGAAGAGATAACCATTCCAGCTGAAAATCTGCATTTCAAGCTGGAATTAGCTGCGTTGTGCTGCAGCAGTGAAAAACCAGAGGACCTGAGCCCGGCAGGCCTGATAAACCAACCAAACACCAGCAAACACCAGCCAGCCCTGAGCAAACATGCAGAAGTGTGTACCGGCTGGGAGCTGTGGCATGAGATAAGATTCCCACAGCAACAGTCATGGAGAAAAAGCTGCTGTCCCTTTTTCACACTCTCTCTTATAACAAACAAATTCCTTCGTCTTTCTCACATCCTCGCTTCCTTCCTCGCCTTTCCTTTCCGTTTCACCTCTTTTCATCCTCTCTAGCTCTCTTTATTCTCTCCATACCCTCTTTAGCTGCTTTGCCGCCCAAAGAGGAGCTGAGCCACGGATTCCCTGAGCCAGCTGTCATGTTAAAACTTTAATTCCAGCTAAATTTCACACTCAGAGGCTTCATCTATGGTTGGAGGAACATTAAGAGTGAAGCCTTCAGATCAGATTAAGATACATTATGCATGGGGTAGAGGAAGTCAGGGGGAGGAAATGACTTCATTGACTTCATTTCGTCTAAACATGTTGATGGCATTACTTTTATTCCTCCCTCTGGACACTTCCTCTCAGAGGACGAGGCATTTTTATTTCATTATCCCTGTCGAATGAGGCAGGAGGATTCATCATCTGCTGCACACACACAAAATCCCTCCATTGCCGAAATCACTCACTTATCCCTACAACAAAACACATACACGGACATATCTTCTCACCCAAATGCACCCCAAATATACACAAACAGTATCCTTGCTGCCAAACCAATTAACATCCAGATGAACACACAAACAGACACACACACACACACACATACACACACACAAAAGTAGCACAGAGAGAACTCTTCCCACACACAAAAACATCAGAATAAATCCACTCAAGATCAATAATTCACATTTCTTAAAACGCTTTAATTCTCTATAGAAAACTGGGATGCAATTTCCCTCTCTGCTTTGTCGGAAAAGTTATAAAGCGACCAGACTCTTGGGAAGATCGAGGCATCCCAGATTATAAAGCTGAGCTGTGCTGAAAATTGAACATTTAAGAGAGGAAGAGGAGACGAGGAGATTTATCAGTCCATCCAAATGACTGAATATTTGAGGATTGTGCATCACTAAGAAGCCCCATCGATGTTGGAGGGACAGTTGTGGAACGAGAGAACTGCTGTTTTTAAAGCATGCAGAGAAGACAGGGAGTGACAAACAGGGCTGAGGAGGGAAAATACAAGTTAAGTTGGAGAGGGAGGGGAAGCAACTGCAAGGTTCAAGGTTCAAGGTTCAAGGTTCTTTATTGTCAAACTGACATAGCTACAGAGTAATTATGTTGTTGAAAATCTTATGTCACAGGCTTCTCCAACAATGCAACATAATAATAATACAGATAGTAAGAGTAATACAAAAAGAAAAATAGTTATAAAATAAAGTGAGTATGTGGAATAGTGCAGTACGAGTCTATATACTTATTCAGTATACTCAGTTATTGGAATGATATATATAGACTCGTACTGCACTATTCCACATACTCACTTTGCACTTTTGCAAGACTGTTTGTAAGTGTTGTTGTTATGTTTGTATTGTCCTCTTAATTGGGAGGCTTATTCCACAGTGCACCAGTCATGGTGGAAGTTGAAGTGGGATTAAATGGGAGCCACAAACCTCTCACTGTCAACACAAGTTACCTTTCAGAAACACTACACAAACTGACAGCACAGAGAATTGGAGAGAGGGCAGGAAAGGAAACTCTGCTGAACCAATTACGAATGTGTGTGAATGTGACTGTCTGTATGTGTGTGTGTGTGTGTGTGTGTGTGTGTGTGTGTGTGTGTGTGTGTGTGTGTGTGTGTGTGTGTGTGTGTGTGTGTGTGTGCGTGCGTGCGTGCGTGCGTGCGTGCGTGCGTGCGTGCGTGTGCGTGTGTGCGTGCGTGCGTGTGCGTGTTTGTGCGCACTTCTGCATGTCTGAATCAGTTCCACTTCCTGAGATACATCTCCCACAACTAAGGTGATTTACCAGGAAATGAAAGAACATCCAGAGCATCCACGGTGGCATTTCCCCACAGGAGTGAGAATCAAAAGAGCATTATTTGTAACGGTTCTACCTTTCAAACACACCTTCAAGTACATTTCAATGCATTCATTGAATCGTTGTTTTATTGATTTCGAAATGTTGGTGGATGTATGTTGTTAAAACAATAAGAATGTAAACAGGCTAACAATTCGTATGTCTTTAAGACAGGCAAATACAACACAAACACACAAACACACAGACTCACACACACACACACATATGCACACAGGGCTATATAACAGGCTATCTGACATCACATAACAGCGATGTCAGTCCAGAGACGTTCTTGCCTTCAAGACATTGTGGGATTTGTATTATGGTCCCACCTGTGGGTGTCTTTAACACACAGGAAGGCCATGTTCTTTATATCTGCCCAGCAAAACAAAAGCCACTAAAATATAATTTGGGGAAAACTCTCAAAAAAGGTTGTCAGTTTTCTAAATTAAGGACATGAACGTGCAGAGTGGGCTATGGCCAGTGGGAGTCCACTTCACCGGTTTTAAGTCTGATTGTACGTATAGAAGTTATGAGAATATTCCTATTTCTTACTTATATTATTACCTCAATTGCTAGTTTTAGGTATCCTTCAATACAACATGGTGTTCCTTTAGTCTATGGTTGAGGGAAATGGATGATAAAGCTTTATGGCATGTTTAAAGGCATTGCTCTTTGTGATTAAGAAGTTGCTAACACTGCATCACTTACATGGGGTCACTAGCACTGCGATGTTCAGTATGTTTGGTTGCACAAAGATAATTGGTTGTTAATTTTGAGCGGCAATTACCTTTTGTTTTAAGCCTGTTTTTCGCTAGCCAGAATTAGCATTTTAATTGTTATCCCAGCTGATGTAATTTACGGATGTACCTTGCTTACCAAGCTAGCTTGATACCTTAGCGTTTCTCTATGCTTTGTTACCTGGTACCACTGGTCCTCACTCTTCCACAGCCCCACCAAGATGGCGACAGGAAAACAATGCAAAACATCTAACATCTAACCAAAGGATTATGACAAGGTGACTACATCCATTTATGTTATACAGTCTATCAGGCACGTGCACACATAGACATCAAAGTGGGCTTGAGCCCCTGCCCTTTTTCTTTCTCCAGAGAAAGTGCCCTTTTTTTCCCCTTTTTTTATTTTTTATAAATGAATATATATCTACTGCTGTTTGCACACAGTTTCCCTTTCCAAAAATATATTGATTGAATACAAAATAAAAATATCAGGTCAGGAGATTAGACTGTGAAGTTCCGATGCTCTCTCTACCCTCCCTCCCTCCCTCCACGTCTCGCGCACAGCGGTGCGGACATCGGCAGTCACTTCAGACAGACAGGTAGCAGCACCTCCCACCTTACAGTCCCATGTTATGCCGGCTTTTCTTGGCTTGTTTTGAAGGTGAGTGGTGATGAACAAATTACTAAGCTGCCAGTGCCTCAAGTTTAGAGCTAATTAGCTAAAAGACAAAAACAAATATAGTTAACTAAGGTAGGCTACTAGCTAATGGATAAGTTAGCTCAAGGTTTATTTAAGGCAATTTATCATGGGCATACAGGCTAATGTAGCCTACTGTACTTAAGGGGAGACACTAAAGGTGAATACAGTAAAATGTGTATCTAATAACTTCATCACAATCGCCACATTGAAATGCAAATTAGGCGTTAACTAGTACACTAGTAATAAAGTACTATTTTATCTCTTATCTTATCTTGATTTCACCTCACAACTTCCCCAGATAGTTACTTACGTCAAGTCAGTATTTCCCCCTGAAATGTTTAAATGCAGTTTAGCTCATTTAATAACTATTAATTGTATTAGTTTGTTGTCTGCTCTTGTCCGTAGTGAATATAGAAGACCATTGTCTCTGTGTTAACTATATTTAACTTTTTGTTTTAAATTTGTTTTTAATAAATTATTTTGGGAAGTGCCCTTTTTCTCACTTGAGCTCCCGCCCCCCATAATGTCTGTGCACGTCCCTGCAGTCTATGAACCACAAGCAAAGGAAACACCCATTTATGCTGTGCTTGAGTTAGATGTTGTTCACCAAATGGGACAATTTACACCTGTACAGTAGTTTGATGCCCATCATGGCCTCAAACGAACTTTAACCTTTAAGGAGTTTTGATCAGCCAAAACAAATGGAATACACTTGTGGGGCGGTGCAGAGCCTTTAAGAAAATCCAAAACGCTGGCTTACTGGGTAAGAAAAAGTGTTTTTGATATCTGGTCTGTGTTCCTCAAAGGGAAAACGATTAGAAAACTTTTCAGTTGAACTCGTAAGTCAAATAATGACCCTGGGTTTGAGGAAAAGTGTTGGCTTCAATATGAGGAAGAAAAAAGGTATTGAAAAGATAAACAAGCACATTTGTGCTGTGATCAATAAGGTCTCAATCTCCAGGCTTGTGAGCTTGTGTGCCTTTCTATCCACACAAGCCCTTGGAGGCTTTTACAAGCCAGTTCAAATCACTGAGCCATGGAGGAATTATCTGACAGGACGAGGAGGTGTTACTGATGTTTGCTTAAGCCTTGAACTTTAATATTGTGAAAAATAAAATGTTAAAGAGGCTGCCAATCCCATCTGTTTACCA
Source organism: Trematomus bernacchii (assembly GCF_902827165.1). Lineage (NCBI taxonomy): Eukaryota > Metazoa > Chordata > Actinopteri > Perciformes > Nototheniidae > Trematomus > Trematomus bernacchii. Next base: position 3,541,406 of record NW_022987409.1, read on the forward strand.
TTGGGTATTGAGAAATGAAATATATGAAACAAATGCTTGTTTGGATCCTTCGTGCAGCACGAACATCCTATTGGCTGATCACTATTGCATAGAGACAAAAGGTGGAACAGCTAATCCGCATGTGGCTCAGGGTTGATAAACACTTTTGTTAATTTAACAAAGGTTATTTTAAAGTTTGTTGTGCAGGTTTTGTTTCTGTATGCGTTGTTCTTTATACTGCTACAACTAATCATTAGACAGAGCCAACCTTGACTTGTAAATAAATTAAAACACACAAACGTTTAGCTCAGTTGAATGTCATGCACAATAGAAACTGACATTGAGTTGAAAAATAGATCCGAACAATTCTGAATCAAAAATAGTTTCAAGTCAAATTTCAGGGATAAACGCATAACATTAAATGGTTTGGTTAAAGCTTCATAAATGTATGAATTTGCTTTGGTTTCTTGTTTTTTGTATAGTAAATGGAGCATAGTTGCTGTGCAAGCTAAGGCCAGAAGGTGTAGTCTTTTGAGTCTGGAAAATGTACTGAGCTGTGATCAATAGATGTATTACAAAGAAAAGAGGCCGGCAAAGTTGTCTGCAAATACCTTTGATAAAGCATTGATCCCATCATACCTCACTGCTACTTATCTTCACAGTGTTAATAGACTCCAGCAACAACAAATTCACCCACTTCAAAAACTGCATCCAAAATCATTTGCCGTCATATTTCTGGCTTCTCAAATCTCAACGACAGGGACATCTTGTTGCACAGATCATAGCACATGACCCTTGGCACGCCCTCAAAATATTTTTCACACATATAGTATATAGGACTTTAGAGGGCACCCAGTATGGTGGCAGAAGTCTTGCCTTAGTCGCCACACACAACACTGTCTGTTTTTATTCTGTATGCATCTCAGCTACAGTCTCAATTTATCAGGTCAAATAAAGACTCCTCCCATCAGTATTTGTCCTGGATGTGTATTGTTTGGACTAGAAAGGTATCATGCAGCGCGTTATTACCTGGTTGAACTCTCTCTGGTGCTGGACGGCCCCCACGTCGCCTCCTATGGGCAGCTGCGCCGACAGCTCCTCGTCCTTGGCTGTCAGCCATTCTATGATCTCCTGCAGAGAGAGCTGCAGCTTCCCACTGTTGTCTGAGAAGGCCTCTAGACGCACCCTGACAACACACACACACACACACACAATAAACAATTAGTTCAGCAAATATTCTCCAAACCAGATACTGCAGACTATATTGGGACACAACCATATGAGCATTCGGGCAAAACTTGAGATTGAATTACTTAAAGAAAAAGAAAATATGACAATGTATCCTTTCTATTTAATGACACACTTATGAATACAATAATTAGCATATACTGTAGGGGAAGGTAGATTAAGGAGACTTCTTTAAAAAGGTCAGCTCTTTTCATATCAAAATAGTTGTGAAGGGAACAAATGTGCTTGGAATGTTAGATTTTTTGCTTCTTGCACTTCATGTCAATGTTTGTGTAATGTGTGCTAATGAGCTGTAAATCAGCCTAAATCTCAGAGTTGAAGTATATTACAGTATTTGCAGAATTGGATAACATTCAAGAAGAACCATGCTTTTCTAAGATCCAATATACAAGACACTTTACAGTTGATCTATTTCAAACAGTGTTATATGACAACCATAGACTGTATATATTATTCACAACGCTGTCAGTCACAGCGAAACAAGCATACTGTTGTTTTTATGTAGTGGCACATAGCAGACAGTGAGAGACACAGAGATTCACAGGTTTGTTTTTCTGCAGGTTTGTTGGAGTAAACCAGTAACAAACAACAGAGATCATTTATCTGCTCGCCACCTGCCAGCAGCAGGAGAGACAGCAAAGGGAACCATGCTCCTGCACAGCTGGCACTAGAAGTATGGAGGGTGTGGTTTGAATGTGCCCCAGTGTTTCAATTACACACCAGAAGCCGGCACTCAAATATCATTATTCCCGCACATCACAATTTTTCCAGCACTGTCACATCAGAAATGATGAGTCGGAGTGAAAGCAAGAGTCCGAAAAATAGAGGAAGACAGTCTAAGTGGCACTGCTCACAGCTATAAATAATGGGGGACATTGCAAAAATGTAATTGGACTGATACTCCGATAAAAGCACGAGTCAGAGGAGCACTTTAAGATTTCTAAGTCTTAATGTAGTCAACCACAATAATCGCATCTCTACAAAACACAAGGTAAACATGTGCAAAGAACATGCTCACCCTCCTGCACCAATAACCTGCCACCATCATAGATGTCATGTTAGCAACTTAGTAAGAAATCTCAGGCAATCTCCTGCAAACTGAATGTTGGCACAGAGGAGTTCTGACACATGAAGGATTGGGTATCATGTTACGGACGCCGGCTTGTGTGGAAAGGTGAAATCAAGCTTGTGAGCACATTTCAAAATTGATAGGCCTCTTTGTCCAACCCTGTGTCAGAAAACGTGCGTGAAGCAGACCGTGCCGTCCCCTATAGCCTCTTGTTGCCCCTGCATCTCGGCTTGCTGTGGTAATTGAATTTAGAGAGGAACAGTTTTCTGTGGCTCCTGCAGAACAGGCTCTCAGGCCATCAGTGCATACACACATAAAACACACACACACATTTTTTATATGATGATATAATGTGATCATCATATTAGAAAATAAAGGTATCTTCCCCATTTATTATGTAAGCTACACTTTAAAGTTAAATGCATCAGTCTAGCGCACTTTCAAATAATACATTAGATGATGGGTAAAAGTGTAAAAATAGTGTTGTATGAATGAATTTAACAGCAACAAAGAATCTGATGTTTTGTTGATGCTGAAACAATTTTTCATTCAGCTCTGACACACACACACACACACACACACACACACACACACACACACACACACACACACACACACACACACACACACACACACACACACACACACACACACACACACACACACACACACACACACACACACACACAGCATGAATGGAAAGAGGTTTCTGACTCAAATCAGAGTGAACCGCGCTCTCGCCACCAGAAAGCCATCCATCAAAAAGGATGACCCTGGCACTTTAGCAGAGAGGTTTCAAAACGCTTCAAATCACACGGTAGACCTGCCATTCACACACTTACACAGAAACATACACACACAAAGCTCACAGTTCACTCACCAATCAATGCTGCTTCTATTACAAACACAGAGGGTGAGACAGATATCACGCTGCCTGCGCTGTAATGGAAACGTCGTCACATGGTCAGGTGCTGCCAAGAACAACTCTCGCCCTGCTAAGCTGCACTGAGATCAGGCTAAAGGTTAGCCAGGACAGGAGGGTGACTGAAGCTGTTTCATCTCCAGTGGAAACATCATGATATCATTTTAAGTGCTGTTTACGGGCCAAGTGCTGCGTTAGTGGAGGAGATGCCAAGGGTTTCGAGTGTGTTTGTGTGTGCAAGTAGAAACAGGTAATGTGTGTTTGCTCTTCTATCTTTGTGAAGAGTAGTCTAATTTGACTTGGACCAGCAATCATTGAATGGACACTTGAGGCCTGAGCAACAAGCTATAAATACAACACTGCCATATTATAACCTCCTTGAGTTGTTATTGTGAAAGTGTATCAGCAAACGATTGCCTTTTTATAAATTAAATGGACATTTAGCCACATTTACTGTCATCTTTAGCTGTGCTTTTGTCTACTTGGCCTATCTTTTAATAGTTACTCAGTTTATTGTGGCATATAATGCATCTGTTAGGTCTATTTTGAGCTGTAGATTTTGCATCTGTGCTAGAGAATACTTTCATTAGCAGGGTTTGTGGGATTCATTCGAAATATATAACAGTGTCCACATTCAGCATAATGTCACCTCGTGTAAAATTGTCCCTCATCGATGTTATTTGAATAGTTTCTCGACAACAATGGAGCTCTGTGTCATAGAGCTCACAAACAATGATTGCTCATTCAATAGAAGTTGGATGTAGGGAATGTATCATTACAAGTTTACAAACATGTGAGGTGGTAATTCTTTGGTTCAGATTGTATCTTTGTCAAAAAGCTGTCTGAGAATAACAAAAGGACCAAATTGCTTTGTGCTGTGTTGATGGGTTTATGAGTCTGTGTGTGTATGTGTGTGCGCCTGTACAGTATGTGAGTGTGTTTGCATGTTAGTCTATCTAAGGTTGCAGCCAACAGGCTTGATGATGCCAGCAATAATCTGTGTGAAGGGGCTAATGGTGTGTATTGTGAAGTGAGTCGTGGACACACAGAGACAAACAGTTTCAAGACAGACAGCCACCTGCACATGATGAAATACTCTAAACGGAGAAAATAACAGGTGTTGTCATAAGAAAGATGGTAAACTTTTTTCATTTCCTGGATTAGGTTCAGGCAAAGGATTGTGAAGAGATCAAATATGCAGCCCAAGATTAGAGAGCCCAACCTTTGTTATGAACGACACTGAGCTGCTATCAGCAACACTGTCTGTCGCTGTGGATAACAATCACCTTGTAAATAAAAGGTGTTGTTTAGCAAACCTTGTTTTTACTCAGAGTAACTCAATGTTCTCACAGTTGGGATTGGAGACTCTGTTGCATGCTAATGACTGAAGTATTGCCACATTTCTTGACAGTTAACAACCAAAGTAAATAACCTGGTCAAACAGAATCCAACTCCCAAATCAGTCAGAGAGAGGCTTACTGCTGATTCGATGATTAATTTATGCATGGGAGATGTTTTAGGAGAGACGAGTTTGCTAGCGTGTTGCCTCAGGGCCCGAAGAAGCTTTGAGCTCAACCCTGTTCCTAATTCCTTTCTTCACCCTCTCTTCCACCCTCAGTATTTTTCTCTCTCATTTGCAGCGATGTTAAATAAACTGATGGTGACAGAGCAGCACTGCCTTTAGTAAAAAGGGGATACATTCAAGGGTGTGTGTATATTTATCTCCAGGGATGCCACACTGTGAAAGGGTAAATCAAAGTAGATTAAGATGTTTCATATTTATTGGGTCATGTTGTCACTCTTAGCGATTTAGGTAAGCTTAGGTTCAGGTCTCATGATGGAGAGAGTTCTGAAAAAGACATATACCATATAAAAACCAGGTTTCTTTAAATGGTGCTACACAGCTTTTAGAATAATGAGTCATAACATTTGATCAGTTAACAAAACAGTTTTGTTGAAATCATCAGTAAAGCACATAAAATATTCAACATTCACTCGTACAACCGTCTGTATGATATCTTACAAAGTTATTTCTCCTTTTTGGTGAAGTTCTTACAAATATCCGGAACACTTGTCAACTTTCACTTGTTACACGCATAGCATTTTTGTTTTTTTTAAACATTTGTCTTCACAGAAAACAACTCTACCGCTACGTAAACAACTCACAGAGAAGGCAGACCTTACAGAGATACAGTATTACTTGACTACATATTGACCTTTCACATTTTTGATTAATTCTATATTCATGCTCTGAATACGGTATGCAGAGCCTTTAAGATCAGAGAAAAAAATCAAAACCTAAATGCCAACCAACAGACTGCCGGAGGGCATCTTTACATGGAGCTTCAACTAATTGAACTCGCTCAGTGGTGAGACACTTTATCAGTGGTTTTTGGATGAAAAACCATGAGGTTTAAAAACAGTTTCTAAGTCTTCTCATACCCAATTTGACGTTGATTCACTGTTTTAGTTCTTATTTACCCTGCAAAACCATGGTGTAGCTCAAATTCAGACCAAACTGCAAGTGTGAATGCAAACGATCAATAAACTGCAAACTAAGTTATTGCACTTGGTCTACATCTACAGGAGATACATACATGTCGATGTTTCCTTCTTGGAAGATCAGATACTGTATAATACTGCAATACAGATGATAAGAAAAGAAGAAGAAGAAGACAGAAGTGAACAGTTTGGATTAAAAAAAGGTGCACGCCTGTTGAGAAAACAGCAAACTCAAAAACATGTCCTCGAGATAACATTGTCTGTGGCGTTTATTATGTATGACACAAGTGCTAAAATCATAGGCTCTTATCACAGATGCTCACAGTTTAGCAAACAAAAAGTATGCCTCTGTAATGGAAAGTCAACATAGGACCCCAGGAATCTGATCCCATGTCCCTCACCTGGACTGAAGATGTTGTTGTGTGTCCACTAAATAAATAAAGCCCAAATGATAAGGCTGCTTCATGTGACGACGGTAACTGAAAGATTTTAACTTCGATATCACTAAATCATGTGCTGTGATAGCTGTAAAGTGCAAGCAGCTTGTTAATGTGTGCCAGTCTTCCCTGGGTTTCTCTCTCTTTCTGCTTCCCTTGTTTTTTCTTTTTTTTCACTGTAGGGATAGAGTGTGTGGCGTGTGATGCATTCAGGGACTTTTATAATGACGCCTCGCCAAAAGTGTCTCTTTCAGCAGCTACTTTACACCTAAAACAGCTGGAAGTACTTTAGGCACTACGATTGACAGCAGGTGACGCCCGCGGGGAGTCACATCTGTAACAAATGTATCACAGATAAACATGTTGCATAAACGTGTAGCTCAAAACTACTAAAAAAGTTTGGGAAAAAAGATTCAAAATAAGAAATAAAAACCCACAAGAAAATGTCAATACCTCCAAGTCATAGGATGAAAAAATAAAAAATGAAAATCACTGGTTTTAAGGCAACTTTGCGACAAATGGTAAACTTCTATAACACTGATAAACCCAGCTTTCTTTAGTTTTTACTTTTCAGTTTCAGAAATAAATCTAGTTTTCTCCTTTGCAGTGCGATAAAGAGTTGTCGTTAAAATTAATGTGATGAGTGTAGCTTTAACAAACAGTAATGAAACCATAATAAGAAGAAGCTCATCATCCTCTGTATAACAGTGAGTCACTGCTATAATTAACCAACATGTGAATCATGCGCTGGAACATTACACTCATTCTTATAATGTTATATGAAGATATGTAAACCAAATTCCTTCTGTACAGTATGCAGAGACTCCTACAGTATGTACAGCAGCACAGACATGGCATTATGAGCACGTCTGGTTCATGCAGTTCATGTTTTGCTGAGGACAATCTTTCATTGTGTCTCTGAATCAGACACTGGCATGTAAACAGGGTTGAGTTGTAATGGATCACATATCATTTCGACAATGTAATCAGATTACAAGAATTTACTATAATCCCCCAGAGGTTTTCAATCTGAATGGTTATTCCTTTTTATTGCGTTTGTGTTCATGGAGATTTAGATCTGGGTGTTTATCACAATGTATGTTGGAAAATGTATGTGGGATCATTTTGCCATTACAAGCCTTTACTTAGATGTAAAATAAAAATATAACATAAGATGAGCTGAAACAGGGAGAGTGATTGCATATAGCTGGAAATAAATATCTTAAATATCACAGTAGTTCAGTCAGACAACTCACGTGTTTCTTTAACATGTTTATTAGAAGCAGCATATAGTTGAGTTTGGCGTCTAGGCTCGGGCCTCATCACTCCACAGATATACATAGCACGATGAGTGATGATTAAATAACTAACCCCCCGAGCCTACAGGTGGAAGCTGGGATGGTGGTGGGGCAGGCAAGCAGCAGCGACGTGGAGTAGCTGCAGCGATAGCAGTAGCAAGCAATGCATAGAGAGATATCTGGCAGGTTAAATAGAGCGGCATATTAAGAAGACTCTGTTTGGTTGGTTGTAGAGTGGCAAGGGGCGTTATGTATGAATGCAGCATAAGTGCTCGAGTTGACTGCCTGAACTAGCTCGCAGGCTTTGCCCCATTTTCCAAAACAAGTGTCAAAAAAGGATATGTGTTTACCTTAGCCCTTTAACGGCCTTAGTATGATACAACTCTTGACTGTCTGGAGCAAAGGAGGAAGTATACTGTGATGCTATTATAAAAACGTTAAAGTCTACAGTAGGGAAACAAAACGTCAGACTTTCAAATGGAAGACAGCTGCTTGTTTTATGTTGATTTGTTTTAACAATGACAGTTCCCTAACCTTAGGCCAGTTGTTCATGATAAAGATCCCCGAACCTTTATGAGATTTTAAAACAAACTTCTTGGTGAAAAGATTTATTTTCTAATTTAATTAAGAGAATATTTTGTTTGTATATGACAAAAACCTTAAATAAAAACATGTTTGATCCAAACTCTACTTCCTCTTGAAATATTTCATTTGTGGCTCCTTTCCATTGTAGCCAGTCATTCCCACTCAATATTAAAGGGGACCTATCATGCAAAATGCACTTTGTGATGTCTTTTATACATAAATATGTGTCCCCGGTGCGTCGGGAACTCACGCAGCGTCAGAAAATAAAACCCTCTCTCTTTTCCTCCGTACCCAAATCTTTTAAAAACGGGACTACAACGAGCGGATACAGATTTCCATCCGAGCTGACGTCAGCCCGGAATAGTGGGCGGTGACGCTCCGCCTACATGGGCAACGCTCCACCTGCAAACGGACCGCAATCGTTATCAAAAAAGTATTCCGTCCACACGCAACAGGCACCAGAAACGTGTCCATTCACACGAGACCGCTCGAAAGCGCTGGAGTACATATGCCAGGCCTGTAAGTGGCCTGTAATGGCGCGTTTCCACTACACGGCCTCGCTCGGCCCCGCTCGGTATGGCTGGGCCTCGTTAGGACTGGCTCACTTTATGGCGCATTTCCATTACAGTTTAGGAACTGGGGTAGTATCTATAGTAACGCAGTGTAGGCGGAGCCGTGACGTGATCTTCAGAGGACCCCAGAAAAACAACACAGCCGTTAGCTGTTAGCACTCAGAGCTCACAGCTCCTCATATATGTTCAGAAACTAGACAAAAGTTAAACAAGTACAAACCACAGACTGCCTGTGTCATGGTGAATACAGTCGCTGCTTTATTTATGTCTGTATAGGCCGTTGTTGTGAGTGTGGACGGTCGGAGCATATACTGCGTTAGCTTAGCCAATCTCCATTTAGAAAACAAGCATTTTAAAAGGTTTTTCGCCTGCCGTCTGTCTGCAGACTTGTCAAAGCATTAATTCATGGTTTTTACTAACCGGTATCAGTATGTTGTTACTTCGGCATCATTTTGAAACGTGTATTACAATTAAATCACGGTCAAATATGTCCATCTTGTTGTAGTTGTAGCCCCCTTGCCAGCGATGCTCTCTCTAGTTTAGCATACTCAGCCCGACTCAGCCTCGTTGTCTCTGGCCCTAGACCCGCGATTTTATGAGGCCAGAAAAACTGTGAATTAGGACCCGCCGGCCGGGTACTAGGCCAAGTGGAAACGCAACCAAAGACGGGCCGCTGACGTCACAGCCCTCTTAAACCGTGCTCCGCGCTGTAGTGGAAACGCGCCATAAGTGGCCTGTAAGTGGCCTGTAAGTGGCCTGTAAGTGGCGCTGTAGTCTGCCACAAAAGCAGCGAAGAAGACTTACTGCGCATGGTTGCCATGGTTGCCCTTCTGTTTATTCTCCGCTGTGGACGCTCTGGCTCTTTTTATCCTTCCCCGAGGCAAGCGTTTGCTCCCTCGCTGTAATTCTCTCCGGTTAGTCCACCAGCAGATGACAAACACCCACCTCTCCGCCTCTTCCAAGGGACGAGGGGACCGTGCGGCAGAGTTTCAGTTAGATTTTTTTCCGTCGGTCAACATGTCCGTTAAAGTTTAAATCTTCCGGACAAAATTAGAAAAGTGCCGGTCAGAGGTCTTCTTTGTTATTTATTGAGCTTTAAAACAAATGAATAACGACTCTATATAATAAGATAATAATAAAAAACAGAGCCTCTCTTTTTCTCCCCCTCTTCTGACAGCCCAGCAGCAGATCTCAGAGCACGCTCCCCTCTCCTGCAGGGGGGCGTGGTCAGCTGCAGCTCATTTGCATTAAAGCTACGTCACAGAATCAGCCCTTGCAAAAACAGGGCTGGAAAAGAGCAAATAGAGCGAAATGAGGCATGGCTACAATGCATGATCTGTTTGGTATTTTGAAAAAAAAACGTCACAGACATGTTTTATACTGTATAGGTATGGCCCTACAATATATTATTCAAATATAGCATGATAGGTCCACTTTAAAGTCAACTATAACCTGGGACAGCAAACAGTATTAGGTTTAGTGAATTACTTTATTTGAGAGGGGCAGCGGATATTAATAACACTTCTGAAATATGCCAGAAAGGCTTCTTTTGCCTGGTAGAGCTCCTCAACAAGAAGCTGACACAAACAAAATACTGCCCTCTTTTATTAGTAAAGCCAAACAACTTTAACAAGAGTTTCAAAACGGCTTTACCAGAAAGAAATAGGTCATGTCATGACTCGAACATTTCCAGTCGGTGAGTAGGCTTTTGACACAGAAATCTTTTGAAAAGGGAAACTCTGTACAATGTGCAGACCTGTTTCTCTAGATATAATATATGATATTATCTTAAATATATAGAAGCTAATTAGCTAATAAATAAAGCATGTCTCCAGTGTTTGAGTCCTCGTTGTTCTTTGACTACAGCACCATGTTCTCACTCCTTTGGGGATTTGATTTGATCCAAATAAACCATTCAGCACGCCTGGGTACAATGTGTGCACAGAACCTGATTACTTCTCCTGATACTCAAAGAGACACTGTAGCAGTCCAAAACAATCCAACATGGTCTCTTATCCAAGACCACCTCTGATTTGTCGTGCACCAGATGATCAGTATGCCGACACAGATCCTCTCACAGCTTCACATTTGTTGTAATTGAAGCTCAAAAACAAACAAAGTGGCAATTGATTCAATTAATCATGTGGCTCCTAATTCTCCATTGGTTTGTCTGATCAAATAAAGTGTATTAAAGTGTGTTGAAGTCTTTCACACAGGTCTTCTCTATCAATATCTTATTTCCTTTTTCTTTTACTCAGTGTGATACAAATGATGTCTCTGGATGAAAAGCAAATTAGTCAAAGGGTTGAAGTAATTATTACAAGGCTGTAATAATTGAGTAAGACATCAAAAATGTCACTAACAAATGGCATTTAAGATGAGATAATCAAAAGCTTGAAATGTGGGTCTCATTTAGGAAACAACAGCAGCCTTTACATGTATGTGTTATTGTACTGCCGAGTCTGTTCTACTCATTTGTGTATTAGTTGTCTGTATTATGTCTCTGTTGCATTTCTATGCTCAAGACCCCAGAGTGACTACAGGCACTCCCATGTGCTTCTAATGGGTATCCTTAAATACAAAAATATTTCCATCAGCCTTACAGTATTGAGTAATGCTGTGAGAATACTGAGCAAATATGTATATGGTGTCCTGGGAAAATGCTGCCTTTTTCTTTTCCTGAAACAAACAACCTAATCCCCAAATTATCATCAGGTAGCATTGAAAGCAAAATCCTTCAAGCCACTGAATGATTGATGGGCCAAACACACACACGATTATGTGTGAACGCGTGTGTGTCACACCTACACACACCTGCCCTCTCATCACTTACCCTCCTAGCTTCACTAGGATTTTACCCCCGACTGTGAACAATATAATTATCATTTGCATGTAATTGGAGCTCAATAAGTCCTGCAGGCATTGTACTGTAACTTAGCCTGAAAGCACTGAAGGCTAAGTGGAGCAGAGAACCACCGAGGGGTATTGCACAAAGACTGGGCTTCCTGTGAGGGGTGCTAGCAAGGGAAGAAGAAGAATAGGAAGTGGAGGTTGGATAAGAAACAGCAGACAAGAAGAGAAAAGATGGAAGATCTGAATAAGAATGAGAATAAAAGAGACCTTGAATGAGGATTGTTTAAATCTCTATTTGTGAATAGAGATGGAAAACATTGTTGTAATGACAAAAACAGACAGAGAAAAACACAAACTCAGAGGTCTTCCTTTGACCTCAGACAGACGCTGAGAGTGGGTGGTTGGCACTCTGCAGTTATCCCAGCCATGCGGCAAATAAATTCCACATGCCACTGAAACACCCACACCATTCTCAGTGGGCATTCCCTGCAGTGCAAAACTGTGGGCACCTCCCCACGTGGAACAACCCCGATCTCAACAATGCCTGATTGTTACTCCTGTGTTAGACACTGTAATATAAGTTACATGTGAAATATAATTGAAGGAGTCATGCTTCTAATTGAGTACTCACTCTGTGCCGCTACTACAGAGATTTGTGATGATTCAGCAACAAGCTGTAGTGTCTGTTTGACTGTCATAGTATGCAAATGTCCACTGGTTTCAGAGGAAATACGGCCTGATCACACCATTAACTCTATAGCACTCTGAGCAGGATATGAGCTACTAAAACAAACTGGGGAGGATCTCATTGAGCTGATGGTAAAGAAATAGATTAACATTTTCGGGAAATATGCTTACTGGTATTTTTGTGAGATGAGAACATTGATTTTAGGGTTGGCTCATACGTTAACATTTTCCAGCTGTAACACCACCAGCGGGTGAAATTATATTGGTGGAAGTGTTTGTGTCCTTCATTCCACAGCGGGGACATTTGGGAGTGTGTTTGAACTGTCGTGGACTTCATTTAAACTTGACAGAAACAAAACAAAATCAACCAAACATCTTGGTTAGTACCTATCACCAATGGCAAATATATATTCTTCCAGTTGCCAAACCGTTATCAATACCACTGTGTGTTTTAAATACAAAGCTACAGCTAGCCGCAAGTTAGCTGAGCTTTTTACAAATGTAAACAAAAGCTAAATGTACTCAAACTCAAAGTGATAAAGAAGGAATGCTAAATAATTCCCTGATGGTCCATTTAGTGAATTAGGAAACCATAAAAATAAGAAGTTTTCTCTACCAAGTCATTAACATAAAATCACTTAAACCTCCCACGCTCTCACACTGTATTTTCTTACACAATAGTTACAGATGGCTGCATGGCCTCAGCAATATGTCTGCAGAAAGAAATGTCTTTTTTATATATTTTCAAAATGATTCAGCTGTGATTATGATAGACAGAGTGCAAAACAGTGTCGCGGTCCACTTGTTTGGTGCCATTATCTCAATCCTGCATACAAATTGAAACCACACTATATAGTACAAAGTACAAAGCAATAAGAACAGCATGTCTATATTTGTTGCCAATGGCATTAAAGCACAGTTCTGAATTCGATAACACATGCTAGGCAGCTGCTGAGTGCGGGCAGAGTGGTTAAAAGTGTAATGGATTTGCCTACTTTCCATAAAAGATGCCAAAAAAGTGATCAAATCCTGTAACCTTCTGTTATCAGCGCGGAGTCCAATTAGCTGAGCGACACTGTTTCACGCTGATAAATTCTCTCTGCCACTGCCTGTACACATTTAGATAATGCATGTTGTGCGCTGTTTACTCCGTATCTTAATTTGTAACACTTTCGGGGTGTTTTCAAAATTGGGTGCTTTCACATCAGCGCCACAATTTGGAGATGTGATTAATCTTGAGCCACGCTGGAGGCGCAACTTTAGGCATGGTACTGTCGGCCAGTTCACACATTTGGTCGAGGCTGAAATATTTCAACAACTATTGGATGGATTGCCTCGGTTTGGCACAGATATGGTCGCTAGTGGATTTATCCTGCTGCCTTTAGAGATGCATTGACGTTTTCACTACAACCACCAGCAGGTCAAGGTTTTCACTTATCCAATCAAATCTTTTGATTTAATTGACACATTATGTGGTACAAACATTCATGAACCCTCCATTGATGTTACCGTCACAGTGAATTGTCCTCACTTCAGCAAAACGAATGAGATCCCAACCATCCTTGGCTGCGCTTTGTCTTTAGAATTGAATTGCAACCATTAGCATGGCAAAACGCTTTATTAAGATAGGGAGAATTGTGAACCTGCATAGCATCAGCATGTAACCATATTAGCATTGTGAGCATGTCCCCATTGAGCTCAAAGCAGCTTTGTGCCTGAGTGCAGCCTCAATGAAATGCAAGCATGGCTGCAGATTGGAAAGAAATGAACACACCACAAAGGAGGTTGCATATAAATCCAGATACAGAATACTATAGGGTATAATGTAGGACAGTTTAAAGGATAGAAGAAAGTAGTCGGGACTTGTGAGCAGAGCCTCAGCCACCTGTCAATCAATGCCAGACAGGCCGTTATAAAGCCAGTCTGCACTTGTCCAGCCGCTGGCATTAAATACAGTCAGACGTTTCCTCTGGACAGCTCTCCCCCTCAAGGTTAGACAGCTTTTCGGTGAAGCTCTTTCTCATTCATTCATTCTTATATTCTTCTTGTTCTCTGCTCCTCCCATTTCCCCGCATCCCATCTCTCCAATGTGATGATTTAATACCAGCTGCCATGCTCTCGCTCTCTCGCCATCGACTCCTTCCTTTTATTCCTCCCTTTCTCTCTCAGCCTGATGAAGTCAGAGTGCAGCTCTAGTATAAACAGCCACTGCAGGCCATCTATAGTGATCTCATTACCCGTGACTGCAGGGGGAACTGTCTTAACCAATTTCACGACTATCCTTCCTTAACCTCCCCCTCCCTCATCTGAGATACATCAGGGTCAAGTAAGCAATTAAGAGGGCGATTGTCTAAACAGCATGCCGGTTGAATGGAAGAAACAGAAATGATGCAGCAAGCCTGGACAGTTTGCAATTAAGAACAACATGGCCGCCCTCTAATTGTTTTGCAGTGGCAAACCTCTCGAGTGTAACTTGTGTGATGGCAGCATTAACCCATATTTGTGAGGATCTGCAGTACTTCCTCCTTCTTTTCCACTTCTATGTTTGTTTGTCTTCCTGGCTGGGCGTGGCTGACCTACATTCTGATTCCCGCCAACTCATCTCCACTGCTGTTGTTCATCTCACTGATTGCCACTACTCACCTGCACCTGCTTAAAACCCTGGTTCCCATCCTCAGACTTCGCCAGTTCTTCGTTTATTCTTCAGTGGTAAACTATCGTCCAGGCCTACTAGCAGTATTCTAGTAAACCTTTTGATACTCCTAGTGAAAGGTTATTCCTTTCTAACCCTGCATCTTTCCTGTTCCAGATCTACACACACCTGCCGCTCTGCTTGCCACGTCCAGCCTCCGACTCGTCGTCTGAGTTCCCTCCGTGCTTCCACGCACACCAGCTCATCCAGACTACATTCGCCAGCTCTGGATTCCCAGCTCTCCTCGTCGGTGTTTCCTCCGTGCCTCCACGCACACCAGCTCATCCTGTCTACATTCGCCAGCTCTGGATCTCCGGCTCTCCACGCCGGTGCGCCCTCCGTGCATCTCCGCACCTCCGTCTCCCCCTGAGCTATCCAGCTCCACGTCTGTCTTCTCTGAGCTCCTCTCTACACCTTGCCTGTGCCGTGGTCAAATAAAGACTATTGTTTGACACTTCACCACTGTCTCCGTCTAGTGTTTGCGTAGCGGGTTCTCATCTCCAGTCACTTCTCGGGAAGCGTAACAGAAGAACTGGCCAACAATGAACCCCGCAGGCACTGGAGCGGATCCCGCCACAGTCCATCATGCCCTGTCTAGTCAGGGTTCCCTTCTGGGTCAACACGACCAGCTCATTCGGGCGTTAGTCGAGAGCAATCAATCCATGGCTCATCATGTCTCTGAGTTAGCTTGCCAGATCTCAGCTCTAACTACCTCGGCTGCAGTTTCTCTTGCCACTCCCAATCCAGCTTTTTCTCCTACTCCACGCCAGGATTTCCCCATCACCGACCCTGAGCCATTCCACGGTGAGGTGGAGAAATGCAGAGGATTTATTTTCCAATGTAACAAGGTTTTTCGCCAGCGTCCTGTTTCGTTTGCAGCTGATGTTACCCGGATTAATTATGTTCTGAGTTTGCTCCGTGGCAAGGCTTTAACCTGGGCAGAGGCTTTGAGCTCTTCAGTGGACTATGACAATCTGCGTTTTGAATGCTTCTCTGAGCGTTTTTCTGCTGTCTTTGATCATCCCAATTATTCTGGCTCCGCCGAGAATCAGCTGCTCGGTTTACAACAGGGAGACCGGAGTGTGGCCGAATATTCCATCGAGTTTCACACACTCGCTGCAGAGGCTCGATGGGACGAGGCGGCTCTCAAGGCGGTGTTTTTGAGAGGATTAAAGGATCAGCTCCGGGATGAATTAGCTGCACGAGACGTTCCAGCGGATCTCCAAGATCTGATTTCCTTGGTGTCCCGCCTGGACTGTCGTTTGCGGGAGCGCAGAGCTGAACGGACACAGCGGAATCCACCTGTCTCACACAGTAAGCCCAGTTTTTCCACCTACCCTGTTCCCTCTGTGTTTAAGTCTCCCTCCGTTTTCTCGCCGCCCAGCGGGCGCACCTCTTCTCACGAGGAGGCTATGCAACTGGGTCACGCTAGACTATCTCCGGAGGAGCGTCAACGTCGGGCGTGTGCTGGCCAATGCATGTATTGTGGCAACGCTGGGCATGTCATTGCCAACTGTCCTGTACGCCCAAACGTGGGAGCTCGTCAGTGAGATTGGGGGTCCTGACGAGTCCACAGCCATCTTCTCTACCCCCTTCTTTGTGCCGTTTTCTAATACCCGCCAAGATTTGTGTTAATACTATGACTTTGCCTATCCAAGCTCTCATTGATTCTGGTGCTGAGGATAGTTTTTTGGACCGTGAACTAGCTGAACAGCTGGGACTCTGCCTGGAGCCGTTAGATGAACCTCTAACAGCCTATGCACTTAATGGACAAATAATCTCCTCTGTAACAGCACAGTCAGCCCCTTTGACATTGATCACCTCCGGCAACCACAGAGAGCTCATCCAGTTAAAGGTAATCTCTGCACCTTCCACACCTCTGGTATTGGGTTATCCGTGGCTTCGCACCCACAACCCACACATTGATTGGGTCAAGGGAAAGATCATTGAATGGGATCAGCACTGTCTCGCTAACTGTCTGTTATCTGCCGTACCTCCTGTCTCTGTCTCCCCAAACTCTGCTGCTTCTGTAGACTTAACTGGAGTTCCTGCGACCTACCACGACCTGAGATTGGTCTTCAGCAAGGAGAGGGCTCTCTCTCTTCCTCCTCATCGGCCCTACGACTGCTCTATAGATCTGTTTCCTGGGGCTCCTCTACCCACCAGCCGCCTCTACAACCTGTCCCGTCCTGAGAAGGAGGCTATGGAGCTATATATCACGGACTCAGTGGCTGCTGGGATTATTCGTTCTTCCTCCTCTCCCGTGGGTGCCGGTTTCTTCTTCGTTGGCAAAAAGGATAAGTCACTGCGACCTTGCATTGACTTTCGTGGGTTAAACAACATTACTGTTAAGAACAAGTACCCATTACCCCTTCTCACCTCTGCTTTTGAACCTCTCCATGAGGCAACCCTGTTCACCAAGCTTGACTTTAGGAACGCCTATCACCTGGTCCGTATCCGTCAAGGGGATGAATGGAAGACGGCTTTCAACACTCCCTTAGGTCATTTTGAATACCTAGTCATGCCCTTTGGACTCACTAACGCTCCAGCAGTATTTCAGGCTCTGGTCAACGATGTTCTGCGTGATTTCCTTAACCGCTTTGTCTTTGTATACATAGACGACATCCTGATTTTCTCCAAAGACCAGGAGGAACACGAGAACCATGTCCGCCTGGTGCTTCAGAGACTGCTGGAGAACAAGCTCTATGTCAAGGCTGAGAAGTGTGAGTTCCACCAGAACCGGATCAGCTTCCTGGGCTATATCATTAGTCAGGGCAGAGTGGAGGCAGATTCTGGAAAGATCGAGGCTGTGGTCGAGTGGCCAGCCCCTACTACGAGGAGGGAGCTTCAGAGGTTTCTGGGCTTCGCCAACTTTTACCGCCGCTTCATCAGGAACTTCAGTAAGGTTGCTGCACCTCTCTCAAGACTCACCTCTGTCAACATTAAGTTCTTCTGGACCCCAGAGGCTAATGAGGCTTTTCTCAAACTCAAGTCCCTGTTCACCTCTGCTCCCATCCTCATCCAGCCAGACTCTGAGAAGCAGTTTATTGTGGAGGTTGATGCGTCAGACACTGGGGTGGGAGCTGTCTTGTCACAAACTGCTGGTTCTAATAACATCCTTCATCCTTGTGCTTTCTTTTCACGCCGCCTCTCTCCTGCTGAGCGCAATTATGACGTTGGAAACAGGGAGCTTCTGGGAGTAAAGTTGGCGTTAGAGGAGTGGAGACACTGGCTCGAGGGCAGCAAGCAGTCATTCCTGGTCTGGACAGACCACAAGAACCTCGCCTACATCCAGTCAGCGAGACGGCTGAACTCTCGACAGGCCAGATGGGCTCTCTTCTTCAGTCGCTTCAATTTTAGTCTCACATACCGTCCAGGTTCCCGGAATGTTAAGCCCGATGCTCTATCCAGACTGTACTCTTCTGACTCTCCCGAGCCCTCTGCTGGTTCAATCCTGCCCAAGAGTTGTGTTGTAGGCGCCCTCTCTTGGGAGATTAATAACACCATCCAGGAGGCTTTGAGAGAGCAACCAGATCCTGGTAACGGTCCTCCGAACCGTCAGTTCGTTCCCGATGCTGCTCGCTCCAAGGTTCTACAGTGGGTCCACAGTTCCCGGTTCTCCATCCATCCCGGAGTAAACCGCACACGCTCTCTTCTTAAGAGACACTTCTGGTGGCCAACTGTCAACAAGGACACTCAGGAGTTTGTTTCTTCCTGTCCCACGTGTGCTAGGAGTAAGTCCTCCCACCAAACACCTGCAGGATTGCTTCAGCCTCTACCCATCCCTAGTCGTCCCTGGTCACATATCGCCTTGGACTTTGTTACCGGTCTGCCTCCCTCCCAGGGTAACACCACAATTCTCACCATTGTTGATAGATTCTCTAAGTCTGCCCACTTTGTAGCTCTTCCTAAGCTCCCTTCAGCCCTGGAGACCTCCCAACTCCTCTCTGTACACGTTTTCCGGCTACATGGAATCCCTTCTGACATAGTTTCTGACCGCGGTCCTCAATTCACCTCTCGAGTGTGGAAGGAGTTCTGTCAATCCCTGGGAGCTTCTGTCAGTTTAACATCCGGATATCATCCCCAGTCAAACGGTCAGACTGAGCGAACCAACCAGGACCTGGAGTCAGCCCTCCGCTGCATCGTTGACCGTAACCCCTCTACCTGGAGCTCCCATCTTCCCTGGGTTGAGTACTCGCATAATTCCCTAACGTGTTCTGCTACTGGTCTCTCCCCGTTTGAGGCTTCTTTGGGGTACCAGCCGCCCCTGTTCCCTGAAGAGGAGAGAGAACTAGCAGTTCCCTCGGTCCAGCAGCATGTTCGTCGTTGTCAAAAGATCTGGAGAGACACTCGCTCTGCTCTCCTCCTGACTTCAGCTCGGAACCAACAGTCGGCCAACCGCCACAGACAAGCTGCTCCCCCTTACGTCCCAGGTCAGTCTGTCTGGTTATCTTCCAGGAACATTCCTCTCCTCACAGAATCGAAGAAGTTGTCTCCACGCTTCATTGGTCCCTTCTCCATTCAAAGGATTATTAACCCCTCTGCAGTCCGGCTGAAGCTTCCCAGAACATTGAGAGTCCATCCTACTTTTCATGTCTCCCAGATTAAGCCTGTTCACACCAGTGACTTGAGCCCTCCGGCCGTTCTCCCTCCTCCCCCCCCGAGTCATTGATGACCATCCTGCCTACACAGTGCACCGTCTCATGGACGTCAGGCGCCGGGGCAGGGGCTTACAGTATTTGGTGGACTGGGAGGGTTACGGTCTCGAGGAGCGATGCTGGGTCCCTCGCTCCCGAGTCCTGGACCCTGTAATGATAAGGGCCTTTCACAGGGCTCATCCAGACAAGCCTGGTGGTCGCCAGGAGGCTCCCGTTGAGGGGGGGGGTACTGTGAGGATCTGCAGTACTTCCTCCTTCTTTTCCACTTCTATGTTTGTTTGTCTTCCTGGCTGGGCGTGGCTGACCTACATTCTGATTCCCGCCAACTCATCTCCACTGCTGTTGTTCATCTCACTGATTGCCACTACTCACCTGCACCTGCTTAAAACCCTGGTTCCCATCCTCAGACTTCGCCAGTTCTTCGTTTATTCTTCAGTGGTAAACTATCGTCCAGGCCTACTAGCAGTATTCTAGTAAACCTTTTGATACTCCTAGTGAAAAGTTATTCCTTTCTAACCCTGCATCTTTCCTGTTCCAGATCTACACACACCTGCCGCTCTGCTTGCCACGTCCAGCCTCCGACTCCTCGTCTGAGTTCCCTCCGTGCTTCCACGCACACCAGCTCATCCAGACTACATTCGCCAGCTCTGGATTCCCGGCTCTCCTCGTCGGTGTTTCCTCCGTGCCTCCACGCACACCAGCTCATCCTGTCTACATTCGCCAGCTCTGGATCTCCGGCTCTCCACACCGGTGCTCCCTCCGTGCATCTCCGCACCTCCGTCTCCCCCTGAGCTATCCAGCTCCACGTCTGTCTTCTCTGAGCTATCCAGCTCCACGTCTGTCTTCTCTGAGCTCCTCTCTACACCTTGCCTGTGCCGTGGTCAAATAAAGACTATTGTTTGACACTTCACCACTGTCTCCGTCTAGTGTTTGCGTAGCGGGTTCTCATCTCCAGTCACTTCTCGGGAAGCGTAACAATATTATGTTGATAATGATTGAGCTGACTGGAAGGGGTACTGAAATATGCATACTTGTTTGACAGTACATTCTGATACATTTTGAATTGCCTGAAAACTGACTGTAAATGGACACAAGAAGATTTGTTGGAGGACAATAGAAAACAAACAAAACAAAGAGAGTACAGAAAGATGTAGGCTTCGTTTCCTTTGAACGCACACATATATCAATAATGTCTTCCAACAAATGCAATGCCAAAAGGAAAACGGCCACAGTCAGAACAACCTCACTTAATATTCAAGTAGAAAAAAGTAATTCTCTGGGAAATATAAAATAAAAACTGTGCTCAGCCAAAAGTCATCATTACTCGTCTGTGCACAAACTGGGTGTGTGGCTAATTCACAGCCACTGAGTTATAAAGAAAGATTTGTTTCCAAATTTGGCAACGGGAAGTTGTTTTTCCTTTTGATTTTATGTTTCACCAAAATGCTTGGAGTTATTCAGCTCAGTGAATCTCAGCAAACCAGATTGTATTTGGAAAAAGAAAGCGACGGATAGCTGCTGGCTAACAAATAAAGCTGAACTGATCAGATGTTGGGGAAATGATCTGCATCCTGATTGAGTCATATAAGAAATCTTTTGAGACAGCCAACAAGGGAGAAATACAGTCAGCGGTTGGCAGCTGTTGTTCCCACAGAAACGGACGATATCCACTGATGTTTCCAAATGCAGCCCCTTTGTCTCTTAGAGGTTTTTCAGCATCTTGGCTATGGAAACATCCCATTATCCAGCCTGTTGCAGTTAGCACCACTAAGTCCTCTTACCGGATGTTGTGGGACTTGCGTTTGATCTCGTTCCAGCAGAGGTTCATCTCTCCCATTTGGTGCGGGCCGCCTCCCTTCAATCTCCTGCACTCCGTCCCCTCCTCCGGCCCCTCACCGTCCGCTGTGGACTGGCACGGCACACAGTGGCATCCCGGCCACGAGGGCCGCCCCGCAGCTGAAGAAAAGAAAGAGCAGGAGACAGTCAGGTGAGTATTACAGGCAAATGATTTTCTTCTCTTTTGATTCATAATTAATATTTTGTTCTGATATATAAAGCCGATGAGGATAGGATGAGAACATTTCTGGCTTTGATGAATCCTCAACACACAATGGATGAGAAGGGAATAAAACGCAAGATCTTGCGAAGTTGAACCTGGTTCAACTTTTGCTATAACACACCATTCGATAAGGAGCTAGACTGGCCAGTCAAAATACATGCAAGTGCACATTTCAGAGTTGACTGTTCAACACGAAAAGAGACCGTCTACTATTCATTTTGCAATGGTCAAGCCAAAGATTAAATGGTGGCTTCAGTGATTTAACAGACCAGTAAAATCATATTTCATATTAAAGTATAAACTATTTTACATTTACTATATATCCACCAACACAGCTTAAGACTTAAAAAGGAAGATAATGTTGCTCCATTGCCTGCTGGGTACATAAATAACCAGCTTTTTGATTATAACGTTACAATATGAACTTTGAGGTGACATAGTGTGATGTTTTGTGTAAAGCTAGTTTCTGCTGCCAACAATAGGCCAAACAAATCTGAAAATGTTGGTTAAAATGTAATGAAAGGTGCCATTTATCTGATTTATAGATAGGGAAGAAAGAGTCAAATTGAATAACTGTGTCCCGTGTGTAGAAGATTGAGCAGCAGTTTCATCCCATTATTCCGTTCCATTAAACTCAAGGAAAAAAACACAGACAAAAAGCCTCTTTTCTCACATACTTTTAGAGTGAGGGGCATGGGAGGCTACATTTGAAGAGGTGCAATCCCCCTGATGGACAACAAAATCAAGGAGGCATACACAAACACACACACAGACAAGCACACACATACATACACAAACAGCATGACGAGTGGCAGAAGAAGCTTTTACCTTTCACAGGTCACGATAAATCTTGTGTTTTGTCACAGGGCATCCAGAGGCTTTCTGTCTTTTCTGTTCATTTCACAACCTTTACCTCGGCAACACCTGGGCCTCTCAACTCACACCTTCAGCCTTATAACACACACACAATATAACAGGAGCTTTCGGTGAGCTTGTATCATGTTGCTTTTTAAACTGGTCAATCTGATTCTTCCATGCTGAAGGACTCAACCTATAACCTGTACAGGAGCAACCATCCATCTACAGCAACACACGCACACACACACGCACACACACACACACACACACACACACACACACACACACACACACACACACACACACACACACACACACACACACACACACACACACACACACACACACACACACACACACACACACACACACACACACACACACACACACACACACACACACACACACACACACACACACACACACACACACTAGACTCAATTGGGTATTAAGTCATCAAGACACCACCCCTTTAATGTCTTGAAGAAAATACCTTGTGATTAGTATAACTAAATACATTGAGACTGTTTGTTGTGAAAAACTAAAATATTTTCCACACTTTTCTGTGTTTATGTTTTAGAGACTTATTTGATGAATCAGGAAAATAATAAAAAAGGAAAATCATTAAAGACAAGAATGAATTATAGCATCCCGTATGCTTATGATATGTCTAATAATGTGTACTTTGGCTGACCAGTAAATAAACATATCTACCATTTGAGGGTGGATCATAATAAAAAACCAGCATACTCTGTTAAAAATAATGATAATTATTAGCTGTTAGTGCCAAAAGAAGTTAAGAAAGCCCTTCCAAATGAAGATCTTCCATTGCTTTCAAATGGGTGGGACCATGAAAGGGTTAACTCACTCACTGCTTACCTTTAAGTGCTTCTCTACCGAGCTCAGGTGGTTTGTCTAAAACAAATTGAGCCCGAAATGAACCAGGAAAGCGTTTGTTGCAGTGTCAACGTTTGAGTGAACGAATCCCTAGTGAGACGGAGGGAAAGACTTGCTCTCCTTTCCTTATCTGCATCCTCTCTCTGTTCACGCCTCCTCCTTGTCTGAACACATCCATTCTTCTCTCTACTTTTTTTAATTTGTTCTACAGACCACCTCACCTGAAATCACCACCATCTCTTCCTCACCTGTCTCCTTTTATCTCTCTGCTTCCTTCCCTCCCTTTTCTCCCTCAGACAGCCCCTGTTAGTGTGGGTTAGTCTTGTATGAATCAGCTCATCTCTCCTGCTCTCACAGTCTGAATCCCTTCGCTGGTAATAAAAGGTCACGTGTGACTCTGCAAACTCTTCCACTTCCAGGACCTCACTTGAGCTGAAATAACCTGCTTCTAAACCTCAAAAAAATAATATCCTTAACGCCTTCATATCTGTGTACACATTTGATTCACTTCACTGCTGTGTTAGTGAATAAAACATTGAAACAAGTCAGAAGAGGCTCGACATGACAGAGTGATGTTTAAGAGCAGAGTGGCAGCTTGATTGTTTGTTTGCTTTGGAAAGCTGCCTCTTCAAGATGTGACATGGAGTTGAACAATGACAGCCATCAACCACATCACTGCCAACACCAAGAGGATACCCCGCGGGTGAAAGATAGCTCTGAGAGGTTTGTTTGTGGAAAAGGGAACCGAGTGACAGACAGCGCTGTCGGCGACATCAAATCTCTCCTCTTCCTCTTCAACTTTTCCTCAGATAGCAACGAGGGTTCGATATAAAGACAAACTCATTCACCATCGCACCTGGTGGAATGTATTTATAAATATAAAACATATTTAAATATTGAAAACCAAAATCAGTTCACATTTCTTCACTGCAAGAAACATTAAAAGGCATTACAATAGGGAAAGTATGTCCACAACGATCATGTTATGCACACGTTTCAATTATCCCCGCTTCGTTGGCACACATCATGCACGTACCAGCCCGCAGAGCAACACTTCAGGTCGCTCTGTCTCCCACTTCAAAACCATGAGTCAAGCTTTAAACATGCATTATTTACGGCCTTGATCAGATGTGGCATTGGCCAGTCAAGCGCATGTGCTGCATGTTTTTCAACGATGCTGAAAAACCAGCAGAGATTTCACTGACATGCCACAAAGTGACACAGACAATATTCATCTTGCTTGCTGCTATGGCTACAGCTCTCACCTCTATGTGCTCACGACTGTTTCCTACAGAAATCAAAGCTTAACACTTCTAAAAGAAATGGACTCAAATTAAACACATAGTGCACACAGAACATCTGTCTCTTTTTGACAACTCAAGGCAACCTGGAAGGACATTTTCCGGACAATATGTGAATTTTAAATCAAAGTAGTTGAAGATTATAAAAGATAGCACACAACGCTTTGCTGGATTTAAAAGCAAAAGAGTAAAGGCAGTTTAACCGTGCAGATAAAGCATCAGAGGATCTAAGCCACTGTGCAACGACACCATGTCTACACATTGATATGAATCTGAAGGAATCAAGACTGCAGCTGAGATATCCCTGAGAAGCAGAGAGATAGTCGGGATCTACTCTCATTACTGGAGCTCTGCAGATAAATGCAGTTCTCTCTCCTACCTTAAAAGTGCAGACTCGGTGTGGCGTTTCGATTCCAGTCTCAGCCTCACGCTGTTAAACCTGTCGCTATCGGGTAACTGAGTGTTGACATTATTTACTCTGTCTGGTGATTGGCTTGGTAGAAAATCCAGAGAAAAGTCAGGCATTCAGAGAGGGATATAAGGAACAAACAGGGAGGAGATAGAGGGAGGGAGGGGGTTTCGAGGAGAGATGGGTGACCTAATAAGCAGAAACTTGTCTCTTGGTCAAAGACTTCTCTGTCCTTGTACATTCCTGTCCACACCTACACGGCCCCCACTCGTCAAGAACAACAGGAAGAAAAGGCCATCTGCCTGACGTCCTTCGACCCACACACTCTCTCGCACAGAAAAAGAAAACTGCACTAATGTCCGTGCGAATGGTCTTGATTCATAGAGAAACACACATACAAATACATGATTATGTTCCTACAGCACATGCTTGCATTGCTGCAGTACAGTATGTTACCACAGTATACACAAGTATAAGGAGCACAAGGGTCAAAGCCACAGCAGCACAACGTTTGTTTATCACTTTCTTCTAGCAACAACATTAAGTCACGTTTTGTAATTTAACCAATTCATCACCAAATACCTGCAAATCTAATCAGCCTTAGCTGTACTGTGAATGCACTGCAAATAAGAAAATGATAGCCTGCTTAAACATTAACATTACACCTGCTAGATATCAACATATTAGCATTGCCATTGTGAGCATGTTAGCATGAAGAAGCAAACAAATACAAATCTTGAGATTCAGCAGGATTTGTGCAACAGAAATATGCTTTTCTTTCATATTCCTTTTATAACTTTTGAACCCCTCAAATGTATCCTTGGAGCCCTTTGGAGGTGTCTGGAGCCCCAAGATGGTAAGCACTGATCTAGATTAAAGCTATAAGAAATAGGAGAAAGGATAGTAAACACCTTACCAGTATTCATGACTACAGCGGTCATATTCAATTATTTATTCCACTTCTTCTTTACTCAAACTCTTCTTTGAAAAGAAAAGTGCTCAAGAAAAACAATCGAAAAAATAAAGGGTAAGAAAACTCATTTGGGATGAGTCAACGGCTTTATAAGGTTTCTCAGGGACATTTCCTTTTCAAAGTAAATATTCACAACAAATGAAATATAAATCAGCCCTGACAGATGGAGTTATTGTACTGAGATGGAACCAATTTAAAACTGTAATTGTGAACACATCCTTCTGTCAGTGGGTTTAAGCAACAACGATTTGTAATGCTCTTCCACCCACAATTACAAACACTTAACAGAAGTGATAAAGCCATTATGCAGCGTCCAAAAGAACTGGCGGGCGCTGATAGGGACGCCCAGAACTTAGTGCCTCGGATTCACTGTGAATGTGGCGAGCACTGATTTAACTTCAACAATTAGATCCCAAGCCAACAATGACTCTGGGTATCAGTGTCCAGGAGGCCTTGTGGTAAATAGAGTCCTTGCAAGTGTACTCGTCGTGCATTTCTGCGAGTGAGCGCGAGTATGTGTGTGTGGATGCATGTCGCTGTGTGTCCCGGCGTTTGGCTTCGTGCCTGACGGGGGTTAGTGGAGGTTGGACTGTTGCCTCCCTGCTGCTCTGTCCCACTGTCCCACAGCCCCTCAACAGCCACCAGTTAGAAGGGGAAAGGGGAACACACACACGCAGACACACGCATACCCTCCAGCTCTTGGTCCCCTCTCTGCTGTTGATGCAGGATGAGCGCGCTGAGCGTCCCCTCACAGCTGCAACCGTCACGCACTGCTGGAGGGACTGGAGCAGCTCCAATGATACAGCACACACACATGTTCACATAGGAACACTTCAATAGTGTCTATTTAACAGAATGCATGCACAGAGACACACTCTTACTGAAAGAAAAACTCCATCAGCCATACCCTTCACAACCCTGCTGGGCATAGGCAGCTGTCAAACTGTTTCTGTTCCCCCTATTAAACATGGCTGCACTCTTCCCAAGCTCAACTCCTTTTGTCTGCAGACATGTGGCGAGGTGATTTGTGATTGGAAGCACCCGAGAGAACAGCAGGAGAAAGGAAAGTCTTTCACTTCCACACCTCCTCACCGTACTCCCATCAAGACAGCATACTGTAATGGTCGCAGTTTTTGATTTTTTCGTCCTCCATCTACATATTTCATTACCCTTCCTGTTTTATTATCTTTTCAATGACAGAGATACATTCCCCCAAGGAACAAACGTGGCATCAAGACATTTGTTTTATATTTACTTGGTGCAATATTTGGCTTTGAAGCGAGAGCTCGGCGGTAAAATAAGAGCTCAGCTGTCATTAATATTATTATTGCTGGAGGAGGAAGTGGGGAAGTGCAATGTGAATACTTTAAAGGATGCTCATTGTGTTGATTCTAGCATCAGGTGAGTAATGGTTATGGTTTTTATTCAACTGCATGGTGAATGAAGTGCTTCCAGAGCAGCAGTGAAGCATCAACTGACAAAAATATTATTATTACATAGTTTGAGTTTTGGTTGTTTTTAGTGCAGCAATCTGACTTTAAGGCCTCTACACTCGGAGAGACGCTGGTGGTCTTCCTCACTGTCAACTCATAAAATGTTGATTTCCCCTTTTATTTTCCTTAAGGAACATTCATTTAGTCAAAACTATATCGGTGACTGTTTATTTTGTATTAGCTTAAAGTGGACCTATTATGCTATATTGGAAAAATATATTGTAGGGCCATACCTATAAAAAACATGTCTGTGAAGTTTTTTGCTTAAAATACCAAACAGATCACCCATTGTAGCCATGCCTCATACAGCTCATACCCCTCTTTTGCAGCCCTGTTAGAGAAACGCGGATTTTGGGTCCTTAGCTTAAAAAAAAGGAGGCGGAGCTAATGCCTGATCAGAATTCTACCGGAGATAAAGTTAAATTCTGCTGTGATAAAACGCCATCCTGTTTTAAACCACGTCAAGGATTATTTCTGAAACAGTATGGAGCTCAAATGCTTTTTCTCTTGCGGGTTTATCACAAGGTGAGTTCCTTTTTTTGTATTTCCTGCTCTTTAAACACATGTGCTCTACAGTACAGGTTTGCTCTGAGCGTTAGCGAGGCTTGCTAATGTAAACAAAGATGAGATTACGTCCAAAACACGTCAGGCATTGTTTCTGATAGCAACTTTTTGTGGGTCCGCCGCCGATTTGACATCATATGGGCAGCAAATCGCTTGTTGTACCCCTGTTTTTAAAAGATTTGCGTACAGAGGAAAAGATAAAGGGTTTTATTTTCTGACGCTGCGAGAGTTCCCCCGACAC
This sequence comes from Trematomus bernacchii, assembly GCF_902827165.1. Classification (NCBI taxonomy): domain Eukaryota; kingdom Metazoa; phylum Chordata; class Actinopteri; order Perciformes; family Nototheniidae; genus Trematomus; species Trematomus bernacchii. The sequence continues at coordinate 3,569,703 of NW_022987409.1, forward strand.
ACCGGGGACACATATTTATGTATAAAAGACATCAAAAAGTGCATTTTGCATGATAGGTCCCCTTTAAGTTATACCCTGACAGAAATGTTGAAAACTTTGTCTAAGACTGTTCTTATGGCTGCACTATGCACCACCAAATATCAAACATTCTAGGTATCTTCTGCATCATAATGCATTCAAACACTATTTCAAAAAAGAAAAACTATACTACTGTACAATACTTCCACTACGTGAGACTTTGTGGTTTACCAGACGTACAAAGATTAGATTTGCATCAAATAATTTGTCCAAAGATGTTGATATTGATTTGGTTTAGTACGTTACATGGATTTCTTTTCCAGAAAACTCAACGCCCGGATTAAAGCAGAATATTACATATTGCATGCGTTTCATATAAACATATTAAACAGAATAGCTTAAACTTTTTGCTGCTAGAATTTCTTTGTACAGCACATAACAACATATTTTCTGATGCAACAGCTCATGATTTTCACATCCATCCAAGCCTTTGAACTCTTTCTAATGCCAGTATTCCAACATTTGTAAAAAAGGAACATGACTTTAACATAAGCAAAGAAATCATGAATAACTTTCCAACTTTATAGATTATCTTTGTTCTTTCTAAGATGACGCCCACACAAAAAAGTTGATTTGTTTTGGAAGCACATTCATCTTTTTACATATTTGTTCACTTGTTTGAAGAAATCAAGGCTTTAAGTCAGACTTAAATATGTGCAGAAACCCCCTATCAAGACATTTCCAATTTACTCGGACAGCACTATTGAGTTTATTGTGAATGCTCTCCATATGTATTTCATACACGCATCTTGAACTCTCCTGCTGTCTTTTGCTGTGTAACCTCAATGAAAGCAGAACAACCTAATGAAATCCCACATACGGCTTATATAATGGGAAATATATTTGAATATGTGTGTGTGAGCATGTGGTATGCAAATATCCACCTTGAGATTCATCTGTTAAATTATGTTAATCACTAATGAACCGAGCATAACAAGGTTAAAATAAGAGAACAGTTTCAGTCTTGAATCTATTTTCAGGCAACTGATGATGTTAGGTTATTTAATCCTGTATCAAAACAACTACAAAAATATCTTCTTTGCGAGAATAAAATGTTCCTGAAAAAAGCCGATACCAATCACAGTAACAAATTAAAAACACAAGACCACACTGTAGGCTCATTACTTAAGCAGAAGCAGTAACAAGTTCTTTGATTTAGAGATTGGTTTTCTCAGGTTCGAACACAACCTTTGCAATCTCAAGTGCGCTAACGAAAAAATGCTTGAGATGAAAAAAAGGCAGAGAAACGGCTTTCAGACAGGGAAGCTAAACGTAATCAAGAAATCCAATTATTCTGTGGTGTAGGAGCCATGAAAAATACAAAGTGATGAATTTTAATACAAATGACGTTTGTACTAGTTTACATTTGTTTGTATGGGTAATGGTTTGTATGGTTATTATAAGATATTATTGTTTGATTGCATTTGTATTGGTCACATGGATATGGGCGTGTGTGTGTGTGTGTGTGTGTGTGTGTGTGTGTGTGTGTGTGTGTGTGTGTGTGTGTGTGTGTGTGTGTGTGCGTGCGTGTGTGCGTGCGTGCGTGCGTGCGTGCGTGCGTGCGTGCGTGCGGAAAAGAGGGTGACAGGGTCGCTGGTTTCTTTGTTGACTGCAAACTTTATGATTGCTTTGATTAGTAATACAATTCCCATGTCCACGTTGTGCTAAGTTGATCATCACATTTTTCATTAAATTACATTATTCTTCACCGCATTTTTTATCTCAGCAAGTCATTTTTTATAGTGTATCAGACAATTGCGACCAGACCCCGCCTCTTATCGACTTTGTTTGTTTCCTGAAGTCGCTACATGTGGGTTTAAATGATGATACAATTGGTGATATGCACCTCTATATATTAATATTTATAATATATCTTATTTAGAGGCGCCTTCAATAACACCCAAATACACCTAACAATGGACCAAAGAAAAACTCAACAAGTAAAAACATTCAAATATAACGAAGTACACAACATGTCTGTAAGATGTTCCTTCATAGTGCAAGCCTTGTCACAGACAGTGTTTAGTATGGTATGTTTTGTTTAGGATGAATGCAGTCATTTCAGTCTTAAGTAGTGTAGGATAAACAATGTGACAAAACAACTGGCAGAGACCCGGAGCAGTACGCCACTAAAGAGGATTTAAACATATCAGTCTGTATCTTAAACAGATTACTTAGTCAGTCCTTTATAATTATATCAAAGGGCATTTTAGGGATTAGCCAAGACGTAAAAGTGTTCCTCTCAAAGGAGTTCATATTGTGGCAACAGCTGCATTGTTGGTGAAAAAAGAATTAAAAACTCTTGGAAGTCAATAAATAAAGGCAGTCCCTTGTGTTTCAAAAGCCATTTACTGACAAATGCATCTGCTGTGTTTAGACTTAATTACGGAAAAATGAACAGAAAGAACTGAACATACCGCCTTACAATTACTGGGTAAGCAACGCTGATTAAAAGTCAACCTTGTCATTGCTTCCTGACGTGCAGTGATGTGTGGAGAGGGAACGCCTGGTTCAGAAAAGAGGTAATTTAGCAAACCCCAGTTGAAATCCCTGCTAATTAAGATGAGTTTTCTTCTACTGCAAACACTATGAGATGAAACACTCTGTGCATTTACCGAGTCAGCTGAAGTTTAACACAAAAATACGTTACTTTTCTTTTTCTTATAGTTGAAATCCAGCTCACGACATAACAGGATCTCTTTTTCCTGAAAGTTTTTTTTTGGTTCATCTTATTATTTCTGACTTTTATAACAACCTTTTTTTCTGCACATATTTGCTGAATACTTCATGATTCATTGACTAATAACAAAAGATACAGTAACAGCCCGGCCACACAGAGCATCCTTCGATTCATCCACCCTCCCTCGTAAAATGCCACAAGTAATTTGGTTTAGTGATGGCACAGCAGCCAACAACAACATCAAAATTATGCAAATTAGGAGCCAGGATTTTGTTATAGCCTTATGTAGTATTTAAGATTAATAGTGCAAGTATAAAACAGTTGGCATTCTGTTAAATTGAGGATGCTAAAGTGTGCACTTTCTTATCTAAAGTTTGTAATAATTAAAATACCAGGAGGCGGTAGGAATAAAAAGCACAAAATAAATACATATTTAAATTGTATTTTCACAGAGTAGCTACTGCTGACCCTGTGAAACCTGACTGCACCAATTACCTGACTTTGGTTCCAGTTGATGCATTTGCACTGCTTATTTCCCCAAAACTGTTCTGTTTATTTGGTATCTGTTAATTTAGCTAAAAGCTGGCATCCGGCTTAACATTCTCATTTTATAAACAAGTGTTTACTTTCAAATAATCAAAACATATTTTTACTACATCCAGTAAGTGCTACAGTATAGAGCTGAAAAGGTGTTAATGTGAATTACTTTCAATATTGGTGCCAAGACCCTTGCATTTTGAAAATCCGTGCAAATGTAATTTTATATTTAAAGGTCTCCTATTATATTATTTTTAGGCATATTTTATAGGTCTCAATTATATAAAAAACATGTCTCTGAAGTGTTTTGCTCAAAATACTAAAACACATCAAGGATTATTTCTGAAAAAGTATGGAGCTCAAATGCTTTTTCTCTTGCGGGTTTACCACAAGGTGAGTACCTTTTTATATCCTGCTTCTTTACACATACTCTCTCCAGTACAGCGTTAGATACGGGATTGTCCCACTCTCAATAGCTTCAAAGGTCAACTCAAAGAATGGTTGAGAAACAAATATCCGTGCAATCACCGCTAAACGCACTTTAACACAGGGGTATCTCCTCTTGCACTTTATAAGTCGTAGCTGCTATATTGTATTACCATGTCATAAATACTTGTGTATGCTGCTCTTGCTCTTTTGCACTTTTTGCATATCATGTATTTGTTTTTGCTATGTTTGTAAAATGTAATTTTCTTAAATGTTTTATGTGAGGGACTGCGGATGGAAATTAGCTCAAAGCTAAATCTGGCACTGTTACGCTTGACACATTTTAATGTTTTAAGTGTTCATTACTGTGCATTGTCCCTGCCAAATAAACGATTAAATAAATAAAATAAAAATAGCTCTGAGTGTTAGCGATGCTTGCTAATGTCAACACAGACCATATTACTTCCAAAACATGTCGCACATTGTTTCTGATAGCAACGTTTCTGATAGGGCCGTGGGTGAAAAGCCAGCCCACATTTCCGATATTACCGCAGCAAATCTGGATCAGCTCCGTTGTACCCCCGTTTTTAGAGATGAGGGTAAGGAGGAAAAGACAGAGGGTTTTATTTTAAGACACTTTGTGAGTCTCCTGACACACCTGGGACACATATTTATGTATAAAAGACATCAAAAAGTGCATTTTGCATGATCGGGGACCTTTAAAGAAGAGACACATCAGATTGAGCACACTGTAATCAAGTCACATATGCTTGTGACACTTGGTAATGCTGGCTGAAAATAAAATATTTTCTTCATAAAAAATCTTTAATCTAGTCAATTTAATCACAAATCATAACTTCTTCAGTGAATTTTCCCAGGAGTTGCTCATTCCGGGGCATAACCCTACTGATTTCACTTTTGCTTTCTGAAAGTCTCAGATGCAGAACACAAACAAACTATTGCAAATCATCTATCATTAAATTGTTTTAATATGATTTTCACAATTTCAAGCATAAACTTCAAAGGTTCAAAGGTTCAACCCGTTATTGAATTGTGTTAATCTCACCCGTTAGTGCACTCACACACATACAGTATTATGAGGGCAGGAGACGGAGAGATTGGCAGGAAGACAGCTGTAAATGTGTGACATGTAACACAACGTAGCATTTCAAGTCAGAACTGTGCAATTATGTAAAATTACACTTAGTGAGGTTTTGGTAGCCCTTCTTAAAGAGAGCAAGGTATAATTAATGAATATTCACAGCAACTGTGCATGGAGTGCCGCTATGTGCTAATGATGAACATAATAAAGGCGGCTATTCAACAGGGAAGAGCTCTAATGGAGGCAGTGGTGTGACACCTTGTCACTTCATATTTGCTGAGGGAACCATAAAGACTCAAACAGAGAGGAATCTGTTTGACAGCTCGCTGTCCATTAAAAAGGTGACAATGAATTCCACAGTAAATTTGCAGTCTGCAGTGAGCAGCAGTACAAATCACAGTTTCACTGAGAAAGAGCAGCGCCGAGCCGCACAGAGGAGGAGACATAAAACACACAAGAGACGTTCAGTTTTAACAAATATTACAACCAAAATAGAAAATGCAAAGCTGATGCTTTGCCTGTGTCACAAAACACTGGGACATAAACTCTGCGGCTGACTAAGTATGTAATTGGGACAGGCACAAATCGAGGGTGAAAGCAGCTGTTTGTTTAAACAGGGTCACGTCTGTTTTCATCTCACCGAACACAAATAAATAAATAAAAAAATATGTTTCAAGATTCATTTACATTTAGCAAAACAGGACAGACCAACTGGAAAACTCTGCTAAAAACTATACAGTGATTGATCATCAGTGGAAGAGCAGAGAGCTTAACTTAAAATTAGAAAAGCAACGTTTTAATTATTCGAAAACCTAACCCAAATAGCAAATCAGATGTGAGTAAAAAATCCATTCCTAGGCACTGTAAGGAGCTGATTAGTTGTAAGTAGATTTCAGGTAGGGGAAAAGGAAAGGAGAGAATAATTTGTTTCCATTAGATGAATCTAGGGTGGATTTCAATGCACTAATGAAGAGCTAATGATAGAGGAGAGTTTAAAATATTCAGGTAGCACTCATCTGCTATGAAACTCCGAGACCTTCATTAACATACTCTCACTCTTTTCTTGTAACCCTTCTTCATGCTCTCAATTCAAAGTCTATTCATATTTGATTAGTTCTGAGATATCTAAAGAAGGGTAAATCCCGTATTAGCTGAGCACAACATTCGCAGTATATCATTACACGTGGGACAGGATTGCAAAGCTGGTTGGAAAGGAAGAAGCTGAGTAGGCCTCGCAAACAAATACCCAAACAAACTGTCCTTTCAGCAGAGGAAGGTAGGCAGAGAGCTGGATGGAAAGAACTGACCTGACATTTAAGGCAACTGAATATACCATCGCATAAAAACTCTGAATGAATCATTTCACCCGAGTTTGGAACAAGTTTGAAACATAACGTTAAGATCCAGCCAGACTTCAGATAACGGCCAAGGATGATAAAGCAGTCAAGCCTGTTAAATTATAAACAACGGTCGACACTAACTATTTCAGCAATAGCCTGGAGAGAGTACGTTTTCAATCAGGTTTCAGATGTCAGGCCAGGCTGAAAGATATTCTGTAGTGGAACATTTTCAAAATCCTAAATGTGATATGAGAGCCACGTCATTAAATTGCAGTAAATGTAGTCGCTTTATTCCACACACTGATGAGTGTTCGGTCTCACTAATGGAGGAAATAGATCATATCTCAATCCTTTTCCGTCCTTCTATCCTTTCCTAGAAATAATATGTTTAGTGTATAATAACAATGATGATAATGTGGAGGAAGTGGTATTCAGATCATTTAACTATACAGCAAGTAGAAATAGAACAATTAAAAACACGTTTTGTAAAGTTAAAGGGGACCTATTATGCAAAATGCACTTTTTGATGTCTTTTATACATAAATATGTGTCCCCGGTCAGGGAACTCACAAAGTGTCAGAAAACAAATCCCTCTCTCTTTTCAAGCAGATCCAGAATTTTCGCTCCTATAACGTCATTGGCGACATCCGGCCGACGTGACACGTCCCAACCTATCGTCTCCGGCACACGTGACACGTCCCAACCTATCGTCTCCGGCACACGTGACACGTCCCAACCTATCGTCTCCGGCACACGTGACACGTCCCAACCTATCGTCTCCGTGTACAGTCGCAGCTGTGTGTCTGTGTATTCAGCAGAATGTCTGCAGGAAGCACTTAGAGTAGAGTTGTTATATATATAATGCATATAATGGCACTGTTCTAGCGGTAAACACTTAAGAAAGAACATGTCAAGCTATGTGCTGTATCAGAAACAATGTGCAGCGTGTTTTGGGAGTAATATGCTCTGTGCTAACCATGGAGCTAACACTGTAGGCTACTGGAGAGAATATTGTAATGTAATGTCCTTGTGGTAAACCCTGTGAGAGAGAAAGGTTTGAGCTCCATACTATTTCAGAAATAAAGCTTGAAGTGGTTAGGAGCATACTATGGCATTTAATCACTAGCAGGGGAAAGCTGCGTGACGCTACAAAGGGGTGTGGCTAGCAACAGCTGTTCCATTTAAAGCAGAATCAGCCTGTTTGCTACAGGGCTGCAATAGAGGGGTATGAGCAGTATGAGGCATGGCTACAATGGGTGATCTGTTTGGTATTTTAAGCAAAAAACTTCACAGACATGTTTTGTATAGGTATGGCCCTACAATATATTTTTCAAATATAGCGTAATAGGTCCACTTTAAGTCAAAACGACTCCTTTGTAGAATGGTTATATTATTTTATCCACCTTTATCTTTTGATATTATATTATTATTATTATTACTCATGTAAGTAGTATGAATGGAGCATTTTACCAGTGTAATCAAGGAGTGAATATTGAATACTTTATTGTTGGGAAGGTAAATATATAAATGTTCAATTAACTTTGTGTCTATAATCTTAATCTTACTAACACATTATGTTATAAGGTCCCCTATTATACTATTTTTTTCAATATATTATAGGTCTCAGATATACGCAAAACATGTTTCTGAAGTGTTTGACTCGAAACACCAAACAGATTATTGTAGCATCCCATAAACCCCTCTGTTTCAGCCCTGTTTCAAAAGTACTGATTCTCTGTCTGTAGCTTTAAATGCAAATTAGCTGCCACTCCTCACGCCCCTCAACATGTTTGGTTGGTTATTGGCTAATGGTTGCAAAACCCCAAAAAACGTTATGACATCATAAAGTGGCCAAAATCTGTTCAGCTCATTTACAGACAAGTTTTTATATAAATGGATCAGGACAAAAGAGAGAGAATCTTTTTTCCTGAAACTTTCAGAATCTCTTTACACAGAGGTTATGTTACACATGGTTATGTAGAAAAGACATGAAAAAGTGGATTTTGCATAATAGGTGACCTTTAAATAAACAACTGCTTTCTTTAGAGATCAAACTGCGACAAGTAAGGTTTATTGTTATTATTTCAAAACAATTCTGAATTTCAATCTGGACCAAAGTAGCAGACCTCTCTAATATATGTTATTAAGGCTAATAACAGAACTACACTGAAGAAAAAAAATGGAAATTCACACATTTTAGCAAAAACATTTGACGATGATGACTTATTCACCAAGAGTCAGTAGTGCTGATAAACATCCCGGGTGGCACAAGCAGCAGTAGGGAGCCAGCTTTCATCTGTACCTCCCACCAGTCTATAACACGCAGACACATTTGATCTACAGCATGACAGGGATGAACCAGTCACTTGTCAAAATTGTCCGAAAACATTTGTTGCTCTCCTCTGATCAACACACTTTGCCCCAACTCATCATGAAGTCAGAACACACGCAGAGAGTGTTGGGGTTGACACTGACAAGATCTCATTAAATAATTATGGTCCGATTCCCAGCCAAACACAGACAGAGAAGTGACATGGGACATGGCATCCATCCAAGTACTTTCCCATAAACCACTCCAGCTTATATGTGCTATGCAACACAGCAACTTCTGTGAAGTTTGAACAAGGTTTTTCACTCAACATGCAAAGAGTGTTTGATTGATGATGTCAACGTGTGTAACTCCTAATGCTCCAGTTCCTTGTGCTGCTATACTTACAAAGGCTTTGTGGAGGGAAAACAAATGAAAGGTTGCTGATGAATGGCATCAATAGCAGCCGGTGATATTATGTCTTGGGCTTTTATTTTGAAAGGTAAGAAGGTAAGAGGAGATATAGTATGCTGTGTATTCGTCAAGGTTGTCTTTATCCATCCATGGGTTGAATGGAGTAATACATTGTTTTTTTCAAAAGCCTCATTGTTTTGTTTGTTAGTCTTTATAAATATAGACACAACCTAATCCGTTCCACACATAGTGATTTTTTGATTGTCATTGGCCTTTTCGAAAATAAATTTGGTTGCACTTCCTCTGCGCAATATTCATTACAAACATTTGTGACAAAAACAACAGTTAAAACATTATTTTAATATATTGACATTTAAAGTAATCAAACACAAAAACAAAACATTCATTATGCTGAAACCACAGGCGCTGCTTCCTGTAAGGAGGTTTTATTTAAACACTAAGCTACATGCCTGTATTTCTGCCAAGGTTTCTGGACTGTAACACCTAAAAGGGACGTCCTATAATCAATGAACAAATACATATTTGTAACATGTCAGATTATGCGACTTAAACCTGCAATTTTACACACCTTTTCATCTTAATGAGAGTACTATAAATATTTGAAATGCCACACATGCCGTACCCGTGTATGATGGAAGAAAGACTTAAAGCTCATTGTGTCCTTTTTGTGCTCCAGCGATGATGGAGCCCCGGTGGAAAGCAAGTCCTTAATCAAGTGTCTAACCAGACTCATAAAACATCCTGAAAGGCCTCCCTTAGGCACCGTGCAGGGTAAACAATACCATCACTCTGTCATGATCCTGAATTAAGATATTACCACATGCATGTAATTAACATTTGTGTTCAGTCCCAGAACAATATTTCATCTTGATTAAATAAATATTGAGCGACACCTCCATGAGAAATGCTGTGTCTTTTTTAAGGAAAATTCAGCCGAGAGCACAGACTGGATTAAATAGAGGGGATTGTCAAAAGCCGAAAACAGGACAGGGAAGGTATTTGTGGAGCACAAAAATAGCCAAACCCCATCAAAGCAAGTCCCCTCCCTTCTCTCCCTCTCTCTCTGAAAATTGAGGCAGTGGCCCTGCTTCAGAAGTGAGCATTATCCACAGCGGCACATCCAGCTTTTACAGGCCGGCCATCATTGAAGTGAATACCGGCTGGTAAATTGTGACATATCTGATTTATTTTTGTTGGATTGGTCTGTGGGAGACAGGGGAAATAGTGAAAGTGATATATACTGTGACAACTGGTTGTGAAACTGAGAAATGTTTTACCTTAAAGGTATTTTTGCTTAATTAACTATAAAGAGAACATTACGCTCATTGTCATGATAATTTGTATTTAGTGCCTCTACTGTGGCATGTCTCCATGCTTTAATGTTCAAAAAGGTCTTTTTCTCATTCTGCCTGTGCTGCAGCACCTCTTTTCACCCTCTGTCTGAAACCAGAGCCCAGTCTGCTCTGATTGGTTAGCTGGCCGGCTCTGTTGTGATTGGTCAACCACTTAGAGAGGTCCGCCCCTATCATACAACGTGTTAGAGCACTAGCCAATAGAAGCACAAGTGTTACAAAGTAATGTCACTATGCTATGGAAGTAAACAAAGGAGTACAATCGAGGAGTTTCAGGCAGGGGGCAATGTGTGGGATTTTAGCCTTTGCAGACCATTTACATGCACAAAAACCTACATTACACTCTACAGGAGAGGGACAACACCAACAGGGCACCTTTAAATGAAGAGATACAAGGAAAAACAACATTGTTAGCTGAAGGATACAGTGAAAGATATTGTGAGATTTTAGCCTGAAGATGATAGGATCAAAACGTTGACGCTACAACCGCTTCACGCCTGAAGCACCCAGTATATACCCTCTCTCAAATGCCCCTTTCACACCGGCGCTTTTCCAGCTCCTGCTCGGAGCTGGAGCTGGAAAAGCGCCGGTTTTTCCTGTTCACACCGCAGCGGCGGCGCGTCATAGCTCCGGAATGCGGTTCACTTCCAGCTCCAAAAAGTTGTCGGTCCAGAGGCAAGAGCTTCGGAGCTATGACGCGGCGTCGCTTACGTCTCTTACGTCGAGGCGTGCAGGAAACCTTACTTTGACCATCCGTTCGCTGTTATTGATCATTGTGGAGATACATGGGCTGTACAGGTTGTCATGTCCGACTATCACAAGTAGAATCATAATGAAAAATACGCCGGTAAAATGTGCCTGTAGAAAACGGCTTAGCAAGTTGTCAGTTTAGCTTCGGTTGCTATGCTAACATCACCCATGTTATACCAGAGAAACTTTCATAACAGCGTTGTGATGCCAAACAGCGTCAATTCAGACTGACACACATTCACTTAAGGGGAACTGGGGATATGTATCAGCTGCTTGTGTGACAGTCAGACAGTGAATACTTTAGAGCCGTGTGAGCTAACCCGGAGCTAACGGGAGAATAAACTCCCGTGGAAGAGCAGCCAGCACTGCAGCGGTCGGTAAATGCCGCTGAAACACATTAATAAACAATGAACCACGGCACTCTGGAGAAAAGTATAAGGTTGGAGAAGTCGTTATTTAATTTAATCTGGCTTCGTATGATTAAAAGCAACACGATCATCGACCCGACGCAGTCCCCGGCCCGTTGTTGTTGTGGGAGAAAATCAGCGACGTAAACTGTGACGTCATGACGCAGCAGCGGCAGCTCTGGGCAGTGTGAACAGAGCGGGAGCTGAAAAGGGAAACCGGAGCTGAACCAGAAAAGCTCTCGCTAGGAGCTAGAAAGGGAAAAGCGCTGGTGTGAAAGCCGCAAAAGAAACATGGGAGCAAGAGACTGAAGGGACTGAGAAGGGAGGAAAGCTTTGAAGATCACAGTGCTGTCATACAGCCTGGTGTTTGGTGCCCCATCAACCAGCACAGAAAAAAAATGCTCCCTATTTCCAGTAATCTGAGCTACTTCCTTTTTTCTTCTCCCTCGTTACCTCCCACTCTTCTGCTCAATCCCAGGAAAGGTGGGAAATGGCATGGGAGATGGTGGCTTTTTCTCATGCCTCTCCTATTCTTTTTTACTCCCATTAGCCTCTCGGTGATGTAAACTTCCTGACACCGTCGTAACATATAATTGATGGATTGTCAGAGAGACATCAAGAGACAGGGAAAGTGTGTCGATGGGGGACGCAGGGAGAGACGATAAGAAAGGGGAGAGGGAAAAAAACAACGAGCGAGTCGATGAAAGACTGGGATCTGAGCGGGAGAGAGCTGAGCTGTAATCAACGAGGGCAAACCCCACTGGAGGATCCACACTCTCTGAAGATACAAATCCACATTTCCTGGAAAATGACTCACTTAAGACATTTTAGAGGAGCGAGTGGTGGAGGAAGAGGGGGCAGTGAAAGAAACAACGAGAAGATATGGGAGGAAAAAAGTTAGGCCAGGAATGACACGTTTTATTGGAGAAATCACAGCGAGCGACAGGAGCTTTTTCTGAACTCTTCAGCTATCTGTCACACCCAGCCCCCCTGAGACATCTCACCAGGACATCTCTCATTGTGTTCAACTTCACACATTCCTTCTGAGAGCTATCAGTCGCCTGTACCATTTCTCTTCTCTGCCTCAGATTTTTCCTTGGCCTTATATTTTTGTGTGTTAAGTTGTAAATGTTTAGTGACGTGCGGTGAGGTTCATGGCTGGTGAGGCACTGACTCACTGAGTCAGATTTACAAATATTATATTTTGACCTTAATCGAAATATTCGGTTATTTTCAAAAGCTTTTTTAGTCTGATGCTTCGATTCATTTTAAACAGACCGTTCAACACAAGGATACCCAAAATCTAAATATTGGATTGTTCTTTCTTAGTAAGATCCCATTTTCATTACAAATGTGGTCTTACCTTGACTTGAAGATTAAGTCCATGCTATCCTTCTGGACAACAATCTCCATTACTTTTTTGTAAAAGTCCTCCTTATCTTCCTGTTACAAAAGTCTAGTTTGTTGTTTGCGTCTACCGTCTCTGCGTAGAATTACAGTAGCAACAAGAACCTGTGGGCTCACGTGCGGCAGAGGTTGTGGCTGCCTCCCCTGGTGCTTTTTTCATTGCCGTTGTATGATGAGACCAGCGAGTCTAAATATCATATATATGTGAAATAAGTTATTTAGAGACTATGGATGGCGAGGATAAATGTAATAAAGGGATCTACAAACATTACATTGGTGACCTACAGTGAGATGGTAACAGGCATGCGCTTAGGGCCCGCTTTCCAGACAGTTTCTGTGGAGTGACGCATTCTGAGGTGAGGCAGATCTCATCTGTGCCTCACCTACCCCACAGTAACTGGCTTGAGCGCGCTCACAAAATAAGTGCCCGCGCTAAATTAGTGCCCGTGCTCCAGCAAGTTACTGTGGGCTTACGAGAGGCAGAGCACGTCCCTGCCTCACTTCTCATCGCTCCCGTAGCGGAGCTCGGCAAATTTGCTGATTTTGACTATAAAAAGCGATTGGAATCATACATAAATCACACTTACAACACAGATCAGTAGAGACATTTTATTATTATTACTATTTCGTTTTTCTTTAGTTGTTTTTCCGTTACATTGGAGTATGACAGGTGAGGCTCTGCCTTCCCTGCCTCCCCTGACTGCACGTCGCTGGCTGAATCATACTCTTGATCATACTTTTGATCATCTACCTGCCTCCCACACTGCTCTTTTGGACTTTCATAGCAGGAACACGACAAATATTAATAATAATAATGACAGCTATGATTCATGTAACTGGCCAAGCATTGTCAGTGAGACAACATACACACGCCTTTGCTTCTCATATTAAAAATGTTGGCTGTGAAAGAGGTGTACAGTATCTCCATCATTACCTACACTAGTAGCCACTAAAGCAATATTAAACACAGGGACATAGAAGACAATTTGCTCGCTCTCACAGCTTACCCAGAATAAGACTCTTTTTTATTTTCAGACCGAAGAGGAATTAAAGTACTGGAATGGATAAGGTCTGCTGAGGGGAAAGTCTCTCAAGCTTATTCCAAACACAACGTCTTTTTCACTTGTTAACCCAGTGCAACACCATGAATGCCTTTGAGCGGAGACTTTCTGACCATTATCCCTATGTGTAGCAGCTCAGCCCTTTCTGAGCCTGCAGGCCTCTCACCCCCCCCCCCCCCCCCCCCCCCCCCCCCCCCCCCCCCTCCAGTGTGGCTGCTCAGAGAAGTTATAAACATGTTTAGATGCAGTGAGACTTTGTACAGTTTTGCTCCTGTTGTCTGCTTTGGTTTTCGCACCACATTACCTGGGTTGCCTTTGTTGACTAACTTCCATCTCAATTTGTTTACCAGTGAATACTGAGATGGGACTAAAGTCTGTTTTTACTAAATCTGCCTCCTCCCAGGAGTCTGCTTTTGGGTCCCACTTTACTAAATGCAACAACTCCACGACCCAATGCATCTGAGCAGCGAGACTGTGTTTCTAAACCTGCATTAACATTTCAGATGCTAAAGGAAAGCAAAACCGTTCACTCTCACAGCAGTGCTTGAGAGACCATCCACGAGCGGACTGCAAGCTAAATGCATCTCTCTCCCCTGCTGCGTGTGTGTGTGTGTGTGTGTGTGTGTGTGTGTGTGTGTGTGTGTGTGTGTGTGTGTGTGTGTGTGTGTGTGTGTGTGTGTGTGTGTGTGTGTGTGTGTGTGTGTGTGTGTGTGTGTGTGTGTGTGTGTGTGTGTGTGTGTGTGTGTGTTGGCTGGCAGGCTGGTTAAGACGCTGGGCATCACTGGGGTTTCTGGTCACGCTATTCTGCTTGGCATTATTACACCACCCATCAGTCAGACCTACTGTGTACATTATTCATGTCCCTAGAGGAGTTCATCAGAGGCCTGGACCTCAGGTGCTGTGACAGCGCTCTCAATCACAGGCGCCCACGCCGTCTGCTCATCCGACCCCAGTGTGACACGGCAACCCAGAGTCCAACTCAGCTCAGCTGTGGAATCTGGCCTCGAGCTGGGAGTAAATTGACCAGCATTCATTTACAAATGAATCTCAACATCAAGTAATGTGAAGACTATACCTTCAAAGGGCGGCTTAGTGTTTCAGATGGAAGCCTGCAGGTCTAAAACGTCCGCCACACAAATAACAACCTGTGCCACACATATCAGCGTACGCCTGTCAACCTCAGTAACGGACAGCCGGGGGATTTTATTAACTTGTTTGTTCAATTTCACAGAGCCACATAACTCCTGCTGCCATCACACATGCAAACACTGAACTTCTCAAAGCAGCGCAGCCTGTGAGCCAGGATATGCATTTCCACTCGGCCGCTCAGATGTGTCCTGTCATCCTTCACGACGACAAATAAATTCTAGCGGCACATCTTCCTGCTGACAAAGTAAAGAGCGGCCCGCAAGGCTAGTTACCTAATGTTACTGCAATTGATGGATACATTTACATGTGATGTTTCACAGCTGTCTTACTGCCTGCAACCATCGTTCAAGCAGATGTAAGAGGGAGGCAAGGTGAGCTGTCATTAGCTGAATGCAGCTTTATTTATGAGTCTCTGATAATGTGGGTATGGTCCACTGCCATCAGAGCCATTTCTTCGCAGCCTGAAACCACTTAAATCCATGACTCATTTCCTCACAGGGCAGTGACCTGGAGCTGCTTAGAAGTGAAATTATTCCTTTATGCCAATCACATTTAAAACTACAAAAGCAATTTAAGTAAGATAAAACAACGTTATCTTTTGCTTTTTTATAAGCTGGATAGGACAAGATCTCAATACAATTTATCTTGGCTTTCTAGACCGAAATATAATTAGTTTTACTTTGTAGCAGCGCGGCTAAGAGTTGTTAACTCCCAACTAAAATAATAAAGTCAGCAGTGGGTCTAAAATAATTTTACCTGGGGTAAAGACAAGAAATGTATGGTAAAGAGATACGAGAAATGCATTTGTGATGAGGAAAGGTTGTGCGAGGTGATATGAGTTGTACAGCTTCCTGGACATGATATACTGTAAGATGCTGATAATATCTTTCCACCCCTGCCCTCGCCTGTCAGTGGGAAACAGAGCAGCTCTTTATGGTAACATCTGTTGTAAGAGGCCTCTGATTAAGCACATAAATGAATACTAACCAAAACATATGTTGCA
Organism: Trematomus bernacchii; assembly: GCF_902827165.1. Lineage (NCBI taxonomy): Eukaryota > Metazoa > Chordata > Actinopteri > Perciformes > Nototheniidae > Trematomus > Trematomus bernacchii. The sequence continues at coordinate 3,585,738 of NW_022987409.1, forward strand.
TAACACAAAATGCTTGTTACTTATATTTTGAAAAGTGCAGAGATTTAGTGATATATTATTACATTGGTGCACGTGTACTGCATAGAGAGAGGAAAACAACACTGCTGAAACAACAAAGGAAGTAAAAATTCAACGTAACCAGTTGTTTTTCTATTTGCATATTGTCAGACTCCCCTTTGTTCCTGTTTGTTTATATGCTGGAAGTGGGATTTTATAACCTGTGCACCATGCAATGATAGTAAACAGAGGTTGGAAAAACTTAAATCTGTATTTCTACTCATGCAAATGTTAAAGAGTGAGTTTGTTTTTTGAATAATATCAGTCAAGGACACATGATAATGCAATATGTTACCAAAGGTCAACCCCTTAATTCCATCTCTCAGTATTAGTAAATATTAAAACTGTTTATTGCAGTATATTTGTGCACCACAGTGTCCATGGCTTTGCACGACCTTCACATGTCCTCCTCACCTTTAAATGATTATAATTATTACAAAAAAATAGTGGGAAGCTGCAAAATGCTGTTTGGACAGACTTTTGGGAAATAAAATACATGCATAAATAAATGAGTTATATACATACACAGACGATTACTCAGGAATGCAATACATTACAAATATATTAGCCTTGTTTTCAAACTCCAGCTTAAAAGTTTTCCTCATCACCTCATAAAGACGTCCTTTTCCATCAGAGGCTACGCAGTAATGAATGTGCTGACTTCTGCAGAGCATAAGCAGGGATTAACTTCTCCCTAATGAAGGGCAACTCAGTGCTGGTATTGGAACCAGTGGCTACTAATGAAAAGATCCTCCGTCCCTCACCCTCACAATTACTGTGCGCCAGGATTAGCATGAAAGGTGTGCAACTGCCTACAGAATGCTAAAAGAAGGCTAATTTACAGCACGGTATGTACTACTATGCAAAACAACACCCACGAACATATCACCTGACATCTACAGAGCATCTACAGAAGTTCAAACAACGATATGTTCCTGTTATAGGAGCACACATAAAAGCAGAATTACATGAATACACAAAAGGATCAATGACTCTTCCTCCTGAGTCTCCTGTTACATAGCTTCACTAATGGCTAACACGTCAGCGTGGCACACACCACCAGCTACCTCACAATCACCTCCACTCTATTTACACGCCGCACATGATAATGGTCTCGCCCGCATGAAAGGCAGGGCACAATGTGTGCTGCGTCCCCGTCTCCTACGAGATGAGAAAGTGTCATTAATTGTGTCACTGTGGCGATAACAATGATTTTGGTTTTGCATCAGATACCGATAACCAGAGCCGGTAGTGGAATAATGTGTCTGTGAAGCTAAAGTGCAAATATATGTTAACATACCACACAAAGTCCTGCATTCATAATTGTACCTAAAGGGCAAATAGGATTGAGGGGGAGTTATTGAAAGATAGAGAATTATAATATTCATCACAATTTAAAATCACCTGAATCTAAGAAAGGATGAAGAAGCGTTCCAGCCAACTGTAGAAACATGGTGGTGAAACATGAAAGAGTCTGTAAAAAGTTTTTTAAAAATGTAATTACTACAGTTAAAGGTGGGGTAGGTAAGTTTGAGAAACCGGCTCGAGATACAGTTTTTGTTATATTCCATGGAATGCTCTTAACATCCCGATAGCAATAAATATCTTAAGTGCTTTGACAAAAAATCCATAAAAAAATGTCATCTGTGGAAGCCGTAGTACTGTAAAAAGTACGACCAATCATTTTAGCCGGCCCGGCTAAAATAACTAGATGGCCTACCTGCCTGTCAGCCTTCCATCTGTGCACAAACTTATCTCGTGCCCTCATTGGTCATGTGCGCGTTTGTGTGTGTTGGAGGAGGGGCTCTATAAGGAAGTGGCAGATTTTTTCCGGCTGTGTATTTTCAAATTCTAGCGATCTCGAGCTGGTTTCTCCAAAATTACCTACCCCACCTTTAAGAGCTGTGACACTTGAAAGTCAACATGTCACTTCTGGCGCTTGTTGTAATGATTAAATGACAATTGTTTTACTTGAGAGCCTGGTCTTCTGTGAAAGTGCTTAAAACTCAGAAATCTGAAACATGACAAGTGGCTCAATGAAGGCATTTTTTTTGTAAATGGACTAGATTGCGTCGTCTTATCATGTGTATTGTTATGTAATATCTCAATCTACAAAGTGGCTACAGGTGTAGATAACTGTAGTAGAATAAAAACTAAAAACAAGCCTTTAGGGGTGTGAGGTAGTGTGGTGGTCTTTCAATCAGAAGGTTGTTGGTTCGATCCCAGCCCCTTGCAGTCAACATGTCGATGCTTCTTCTACCTTGTGCACTATACTTAACCCCCAGCTGCTCCTAATGGCATGGCTAAGTTGGAGTAAATGTTAGCTTCCTTGACTAAGTGTGACCTTGCATGGCTGCCTCTGTATGAATGGGTTGGGAATTGGCGAATCATGACTAGTCTATGTAAAGTGATTTGAGGAGTTAAAGACTGGATAAACCATATACATGCAGTCCATTTACCATTTACCATTATATAAATGCAGTTCTTTCAAAATATTTCCCTAAAAAAGGTAGTGAAATGATCATGTAAAGTAAAAGTAGGTATGTGAATGTCCGACCAGTGAAGAGGTTTGCTTTAAAGTAACCTTTTAAAAAATTTAAAAAAAAGGATCCAAGAACTATCTGCTTCGACTGTTTTAAACACGGATGTTACTACTTTTTTCTACACGGTGTTCCGACACAATAATGGTACTTATGCATAAATGATACTCACATTTCCTCACTGTGGCCCTTGGTGACATCCCTGACATCCACTGTGCTAATGTATAAATGATGTCCACATCTATTTAAGTGTAACTCACTAACCCACATTACTGTATGTCCCCATCTTCTGTTCTGTTTTACATAAATCTCGTTCCTTCACTGTACGGTACATTACACATATTTGAATACTGCCTGCACAAACTCACATTCGTATTAAACTTACATATGTGCTTTCTGCCTCCGTTTTCTAAATTAAATCATAGATGATAGATACTTCACTGAATGCTGAAGTGATAATGGTGTAACTTAAGAGTTAATTCACAAGGCAGCATTTGCTATCCTGGGACATAGGTCATATAAGAGCCACATGCATTTTTTATTTCTTCCACCATCATGGAAATATAGGAAGTTTTTTGGTACACATTGCACTTACACAATGAGATGGAAATGTCCCCCTCTTAGGCTTTCAAGAAAAAAAAATCTGCAGACCTGAGATTGCATGCATACATAATATCCTATCGTGTCGTCTGTCTGCTGAGGTGAAAAGTGTGTACTTGTAATTGGTTTCAATATGGCATAAAACAGGCCTTTAATCTAACTCATGCTCTCCTAATCACACTTCCCTGTAATAACAATACCAGAAATCATATTTATGGTGAGAACAGGTCTTTGCTGTGGGCAGGCTGGGTAAGTACTGCAGGGGGAAATATTCTCAGACTTAGATGAAATGTAATTTGGACGGAGGACAGGGGAGAGGGGAAATGTTCAGAGGGAAGTGGAGCAAGCATCTGTCTGCAACGAAGGAAATGTCAAGTCCTGTTAATCTTATCTGAATGGCTGCCTGCTGACGTGGATTTAATTTTACACAGCGTACGCCTGCTAACTTGTGTGGGTGCACACCAGACACACATGTACACACATCAACATATACATGAACATGCAGTGTGGGCTGTTGCTGCATTGAGGCGCAATTGCAGCAATAATGGAGAAGAAAACACAACAAGAAAATAGAATAAAAAAACAAAAATCGAAAAATATAAGAACATAATAACAAATTGGCAACAATCAAAAGAGAAAACACAACAACATTTCACAAAAAGAGAAAAATAGGGACAGCAATTTTTCTTAGTGATTGGACAGAAGAAGTCCATTCAACTGTTGTTGTGTTTTCAATGTTATCAATGTCAATTCAGAGTAGGGTTGAGCTTTGGAAGAATATATTGGCCATCGGCAAAAGGCAGATTTTTGTAAACATACACACACACAAACACATGCGCCAATATATCGACAGTGAGCTGTTGTTGGGCTTACAGTTGCCATATTGTTGATAAATGTCACATAATGCCCAACACTACTTCTGATATTTTAATATATGTGAAACATCAATGTTGTTGTATTTTGTGACTGTTAATGGCTTTTCTCAAATGTTGTGTTTCATGTTTGTTGCTGCCTTATAATTTATAAATGGCCAAAAATGTTGTCTTTCCCATTTTGTTATTGTGTTTCTTCCAATAATGTGTTGTTTCCTTAGAGACATAAAACACCATCCTCACACACCACTGACCCACACCTCGTGTATGCACATAAATTATATATATTTCCTTAAATGGGAACATTAAGATGCAGCCAACATAAACAACACACCCTTACCTCCCACTTATTCCCACACCGGTGTTCAGATGAACATCCTTCCATTTACCCATCCACAACTCAATAAATCACACCACCACATACACACACATCATAAGAACAAATAGTACGGGTGATTCTCTCAAGACGCCATATTCTGTTGCTGCAGCCTCCCCCATTCCCCGAACATTACCCATCATTCTCAGAGGCGACGGGCAGAGAGAGATACATGGAGAGGAAGAGTGGGAGATGTGACAGCGAAAAGGGAGACTAGTGTGAAGAGGGAGAAGATGATAGGGGAGTGCCACATTTGTTCATCCTCAGGCCTCTGGAGCACAACACACACATGCACAGCGGCCTGCCGCTCATCACTGGACAACGAGGGAGGACGGAGGAAAAGGAAATGAAAGAGGGAGGCTGCAGATTCAAATGAAACACCAGATAAGAACATCAAACTGTGACCAGGGAGTAGATGAGCAGAATTGCAAAGTGAAGTAGAGTAGAGAAATGGAGAGAGGAAATGTGATGTGAAACATGAGGCTCCCAGAAGCCACTGTGGCGGGTCTTTGACACACTCGGGGACATTCAGGAGGGCAAGCATGCTAAGCTGAACATTATTAAAAGAGAGCCACACGAACAGTGAGCTCTGCAGTTCATCCATAAGGTTTTTATAAGAAGCACTAATGTGATGTTGATATATTTAGTGAGTTTCAGATATGCTTTAATACTGCACGGATTACGATTTAACGCGGTAAATCCTGCAGGAAAGGTTATGGTAGCATGTGGAAATCAGAATAGACAGTATTATGGGCTTTGGATGGATAAACCTCGGGAGACATGTTGGTGATTGCAGTGCTATTCTGATGATTAGCATGCAGACTGCAGTGGTGAGGGTGCTGCCACGTTAGCTTATTGTCGCGCACACTTGGCTGGGGATGCTCTGTGACACAGGAGTGCAGCAACATGAGGGGTGGCTAATTTCAGCAGATGAACATATGAGGGCAAAGGCGGTTAATGCACTGCTTTGTGTCATTTAAAGCACAGACTACACTTGCACACTGTCAAACTTCAGCTCCGATGATGATGCATCAGGCTACAGATAAGAGGAGGAAAGAAATCAGAAAGGGAAATCTCTCCCACTGACTATGTGCAGTAAGCCCTTCTCAAATGACTTGAAGCGAGTTAACATTTTAACCGGCTGCAACTCGAAAAACCAGATCTCTTATGAACAGCAGTCGAGAGCGAGGCTACGCTCCCTCGTGTCACACCAGTTGGAAGACCGAGTGAGCGCTGTGCAGAGCTAATTTCACTGCCAGCCCAGAGCATAGAGCCGGGTCTATGTCCTCACAATCGCTGCTCCCTCACTGGGTATCCGCACACAATTTTCTGTCTCTTTTTCTGTCCAGCAGCTACCTTTTATGAGCCTCCCTGGATTTCCTCCTCCTTGTTCCTTTGCTTCCCTCTGTGGTGCTCAGATTTGAAGACAGGGCTGGAGCTCAGTCGTTTGGAGTCACAGATAAGGGCAGGAGGAGGATATTACTTGTGGGTAGACAGTGATTGAATCGGCTCCAGAGGGTCAAACACACCTAAATGACAACTCGGCAGAAACCCAGGACCCATTTATTTAACTCGGAGAAGCATGGCACGAACGGGCCCGCAACAAAGGAAAAGGAGCGTAGGGGGACTCGATGATTAAATGCACCGTAGCAGAGCTGAAGGGAAGTGCGGGAGGAAAACAAACAGACGTAGCGGCTCGCATCTCTCTATGTGATCATGTGAGGTTAATTTATGTGCAGGAAGGAGATGATATATACCTAAAGGGATATCACGTGAGCCGGGTCATTTAAGGGCTTATTGGAGACAGGAAATACACAGAAAGGATATATTTTCATATTTTCAATTTGTGCATAGATGGAAAATTATTGAAATCAATCAAAATACCACTCAGTGTCATGGAACCAAACCAATATAAAAACATCATGAAGCATGAAGCGAAAAAGACAGAAATTGCAGCAGACAAACATTATGCGTGTGAAGCTATGAGGAAATTAACATTTCTCAAATTACTAGATGAAACATAAATATTTCAGTCATGTTTTTTACATTGTTACTTTGTGTATAGGGTTTGACAAGGACTTTTTTATTCATCATATCTTGTTGCTAGCAGATGGATTGAAAACTGAAGTCCAGTGTCACAGTTTCTATCCAAATTAGTTTTTATCTCAGCAGTTGCTAAGCAGACAGAGAGAAAATTGGGGTCAGTAGGACAGCTCAGTGTCCAGCGGACCATAAAGAAATTGTGTAAGAACACAAACGCACAACTTAGATGCATATTCTTCTTCCTAACATCCTTTAACTGCAATAACTTGGCCAGCATAAACTGTAAACACGCCATATTATTACTTTTTCAGGTCAAAATGGCAATCGTGATAGCAAACACATGCGTTCTATAAGCATTATGTTGTGGTAGGTCACTTGGTGAATGTAAAGCAATATCGACTCTCCAATTTGCACTTTTTGCTGTCAACAAGCTCTTGAGGGAAATATCGGTCTCTTTAGCAGCTAAATGCTCCACCATTTATGGAGGTGGGTGGCAACTGTAAATAAAGCTGTGATACAAGACACTAAAACACAAAGAAAGTAAACTGCACAGTCAGTTCATAATTCTCTGCGATCTCATCATTACGACTCTCTTCGCATAACACAAAGTCATGGTGCCGGTTTAAAGAGCATGTCTCCTTACACACTGCATGCCTGACAGCTCATCATCAGTATGTATGACTGACTTGTTCAGCTGCAATGCTATGCTTTTGCAGGCAGGACAACATTTCATACACACCGCTGATTTATCCTCCGCTTTTCTTCGCTTCACTGCGACCAAACTTTGAAATGCAGTTGCTGAGTGTGACACAGTTCACTAGATGACACCTGGAGCCAGAATGAAACTAGTCAATGGGCTTAAAAATCAAGACGAAAACAAAAGACAGAACAGCTCTGATCAAACCCCTCGAGATTCCTCCTGAGCCCTCTGGCACCGCTGTTTGTGTGTGTCTGTTACATGCTCGGCTGGAGAAAATGCCTCTTTTACATGCACACATGAGCGACCCCAGAAATAACAAAAGAAAGCATGGAAATCCATCCCGAAAGCAAGCACACATAATCTCGGAAGTCTGTGCCTTTCATCCCCAAATAAAAATTCAAAGGCAGGAGGAGTGCCTGCATGCTTTATAGTTACCCAGCGGTGAAGACGTGATTGACGTGGCTGCAGGATCGGAGCCTCCCTGGAATCGGGCCAACGCTTCTGTGGCTGGCAGAGGGGGGGGGAGGGCGGGGGGAGGCCTGGACGTGGAGTAACAGCAGCAGCAACCTCCTCAGACAGGGTAAAACCTGCAAGACAAAGGACAGGGTCAGAAACTCCTCCACGGTGGGCTGAAGTAAATTTGATAAGAGGCTGGAAAAAAGGGCCATTTAACAACTGTCTTTTAGAGCATAATCCTTTATTGTCACTGGGATAAATGCCAAGGTCTTTTTATCTGCCCTCCCTTTCCTACAAGCCCAATGACATTCAGACCTCGGAGCAAAGCAGTAACAGCTGGGGTTTTAAAACGCAGTGACACCGAGCATAAAGTAAAGGTTTTGCCCAACCTTTGAGCGGGATGGACAGAGTAGGGCGGCTGGGCTCTAACTCAGCCAACCCCTGTATCACTGGCCCGGTTGTTGGGCTGTTTATTATCAGCAGACAGCACACTCGGGCCTGGAATATAGGGCTGTGGAGACAGTGGGTGCTGGCCGCTGGGAGGAAACAGGGACTGAGGCGACGTGGGAGGAATGCCAATGAGAATACCCTCTCCTCGCTGAGATTTCATTTGCTACTCTGGCACAACACGGCTCTGCAAAGCTACTCTATCCTGGCCTCAGGTTTGATGGCAATGTTAACAGCCTTTTCTCTGATTCCAAGCCTCGTCCTGACCATCAACCATCACTAATAACCGCATTAATCCGCTTTGTTGCGGCCCGACCAGGCAGTTTGCGGTGAAGATGGGCTTTGAAACAAGGGCTCTTAAAAAATAAGAGGAACCTATTCTAGCTTGGTTTGTCGGCAAACAGGTTGCCTTAGATTTGTGTCACATTTCCAATAAATTTCAAGAGGGAGCAGCGCAGAGGTTGGCAGGCAAAAGAGAGCACTCCCTAACAGTTCAAAACACATATAAAAGTTTAATGCCAAGCTTGCAGCCAGCAGCCAGCAGAAAGGGAATGAGATGAACTATTTCCAGAGTAGTAAGTGGCATTCATAATTCACATTATAGTTGTGTGTGAGGAAAAAGGATTTCTTCACTTATTGTCCTGTCTGTAACACTTCCACAGCATTTTTGGCTGAGATGTAGTCACTGTGTGTTTTTGTGTTTATTAACATTTGTTTGAATGACAGAATATTTCATACTCTCTATATGCTAAATTTTTCATGCAACAACCCGCGAGGGTGTCAAAATGAAAGCGGCAACATCAAGAGACGAGTTTTCATTTTACAGTCAGACAGCCAGAATCCAGCACAAGAGTTATTCCAGACTCTCTATCAATTCAATCTTTCTGGTCACAGCAAATAATGAGATGTAATAATATGAGGATATTAATATGATCAAAAGTGGATGGACCTCCTGGAGGAAGGAAACAGCGGGGAGTTAAAGAAGAAGAGGTTGAGCAACGAAGAAATACTGCGGAGGAAGGATTTGATTTGAAGAAAAGGTCAGATGTATTAAGCTGTTAAAGCAACGCCAATATCAAACTGTTAAATGTTAATTAAGTGTGAAGAAAAGGGTGAGAAAAGAGGTCTAATCGTGAAACAGCTACATCTTCCTGCTTTGCCTTTGCTCTGAAGGTACACACAGACTGCCAATGCACTGGGCATAAAAAACAATGTCACTTTTCATAAACATGTAACTTGGATCAAACACAAATGAGAGCAATAAGCCATAACCACAGTAATTGCAATAACAGCTCCCCAAAAGAATACATGTCCACTTTACTGAATTGGACAATAAAAAGCTGAACTCACTGCTGCACAGGACACAGAGAGCATTACGACTGCTGCACAAGAAAGGTTTAATGTGAGTGAGAGGAAGTTCAATGCAAGCATCAAATTAGCCTCTTCAGTGGACTTTCTATGAGAGAAACCAAATGACATGCATTGTTCATCCAAATGTTATACCTTAAGCTGATGGTGCCTTACAGTAAAGAGACCTAAGGCAGGTTTATACAATTATTCTTGAATATGAAATCCATATGCTGTTGTCAATGTAAATGAAACGTTTTGTTTTTGGGTGTGACTGGTGTAATGATTAACGAAAGAAATATGGGGGTAGTTATGAAAACTCAAAACTGAGACTGGCTTTATACCAAAAGCTAAATGCCAACAGACTTCTAAACACTGGTTTGTAAGATCTCATTCATTGTTACAGCTTTTCTTTTGTTTTGCTTCTCTTATCCCCTTGGACGTCTATGGTATGAAGTCATTTTCAAACCTTGGCAGAATGCCAGAGAGACAAAGACTACATTAGCCTTAATTTCACTAGTTTCATTCAGACAATGTCTTTTTCTATCCTTCAATGATTTTTCTAAAAACCTTAATGAGCTCCTATTATGCTTTTTGAGTTGTCCTTCCTGTAGTGTGTTTTGAAGGTTTGTGTGCATGTAAATGGTCTAAAAGGCTCAAATCCCCGCACAGGCAGCATGAGAAAAACAAAGACCTTTTTGAACATTAAAGCATGGCAACATGTAGCGGCACAAAATATAAATAAGAACATTTGCATAATATGTCCTCTTTAATCAAGAGTTGAATGTAGTCTTGTAGGGAACATTAACATTCAAACGACTTGTCATTTGAATCAATTATTTATAATAATTGTATTCAGTTTGAGGTTTTTTTAAGCTATCATGCAATTAATGAATGTTGAATGCAAAGATAACATGTGTTGTTTAATCTTTAATCTTTAAAATATTAAGATTCTCAGATATTAATGTTCAGTATAGTACCCAATCTAATAATTGTGTTAGTGATCAACCAAAGAAACGATTTAAAAGGAAAGAAATAGGAGCTAAACCAGACTTGTGGCAGGTCGACAGTCGTGTTATATGTGTAAATAATTTGCCTGTCACTTGTGCTTCACCCTTCAACAGCTATTTACAGTTGTGAGCCCCGAGTGACTATTTCTTTCATTCATAAGATATTGGTCCTGCAAACGTCAACATGGACGTCACTGGGGAAATATACTGTACCGCTTCACAGAGGACTTTGTTTACTGTAATTATAACTCTGGAAGCATCAGTGAGTATTAACATTTATTCATTCATTTATGTAATAGTTATTTAGAAGTCTCCTGTCATCCATATTTATACATACATATATTTTTTAGTAGTTTTGTCCCTTATGTCTGTCCACCTTCAAAAAGGAAAAGTTATATTGTCTATTTCTTCAACCGTTTGATTAGATCATTAACTATCTTTTAAAGTGTACTTAGCTAATACTTTGAGGTGGGCCTACACATACCTTACATTATTGTACTACATTTATTTGATAACTTTAGTAATTTTGCAGATTTAGAATAATAATTACAAAATGTGATCATTATGATGTGATATGATCCCTGGGGGGAGTCTGCATGGTGAGTTATTTTGGTATGGCGCTTTTCCACTGCAGGACCTAGCACGGCTTAGTACGGTATGGTTAGGCCTTGGTAGGCCAGGCTCACTTTATGCTGCGTTTCCATTACAGTTTAGTAACAGGGGTAGTAACTATAGTAACACAGTGTAGGTGGGGCGATCGGCTATTCGGCGGACGGAGCGACGCTGCGTAAAACAGCTGTGACGTCATCTTCAATGCGAACCACAAAACCAAAACATCAGCCGTTGTTACAGTATAACTAGAGTCATGACAACTGGCGTCATTCTATTATTTTAGACAGATGTATCAGGGGCGTGGCCTTTGTCGAATAATCTTCTGTCATTTACATTCATCTTTTGGTATATTTGGCTCCATAGGAACACTTTGATGCACATTCAGTACCAGTGTGTGAGGTTGTGGTTGCGATGCCGATATCCGGACGCGTGGAGAGAGGACTACAAAAAGACACATGAGGAGTCTGGGGATGTCTGTTCAAAACATTGCAAGCTTGAATAAATCATTTGAACCAGTTATTTTTGCCAGACTTATTACTGAATATCATTCTTAATGTGAAAACATTTCACTGTCCATTGATGGAGTTTTTATTGAAAGGGTTTCTGAATTTCGATTCTTAGGTGTGACACTGGATGATAACCTGACATGGAAATCACAAATAGCACATGTTAAAACCAAAGTGTCTAGGAATATTTCTGTTCTGAACAAGGCAAAGTATTTGCTAGATTACAAGGCATTGAGGATGTTGTACTGTTCACTCATTTTGCCATTTTTCATTTATTGTATAGAAGTGTGGGGCAACACGTATATGAGCAACATAAAGCCATTGTCAATATTACAGAAAAGAGCAGTAAGAATAATATATAAAGCGGATTCAAGAGAACACACCAACAGACTGTTTTTTAAGTCAGGACTCTTGAAACTCAAAGACATAGCTGAGCTGCAGACATTATTAGTAATGCACAAGGCAAAAAGCAGAATGTCACCAGTATATTTACAACAGTTGTTTGTTTTTGGATCAGACAAGGAAGACCACAGAAAGACATTTAATTTTAAGCATCCTTATGCAAGGACTACTCTTAAAGGGGACCTATCATGCAAAATGCACTTTTGTACGTCTTTTATACATGAATATGTGTCCCCGGTGTTCCAGGGAACTCACCAAGTGTCAGAAAACACAACCCTCTCTATTTTCCTCCATACCCAAATCTCTAAAAAAGGGGCTGCAACGGATCTGATAAAAACTGATCCAGATTTGAACACTGTCCTGATGTCACGACAGTGGCGCTACGGCTATTGGGCCAACTCCACCAATCAGGAGGAGACAGCCACGGCCATTGCCGTTCGAAAGCGCTGTAGACGCTGTAGTACATATGCCAGGCCTGTAGGTGGTGCTGTTCTCACTGAATCAACCCTTGCAAAAACAGGGCTACAAAAGTGCAAATTGAGCGAAATGAGGCATGGCTAAAATGCATGTGTTTGGTATTTTGAAAAAAATATTATTATTATTATATTATTAAAATATAGCATGATAGGTCCACTTTAAGCAAATGTGTATTTCGGTGGTTGGTGTAAAATTGTGGAATTCTCAACAGAAGGATCTAAAGAATTGTATATGTATTTTTCAGTTAAAGAAATTGTATAAATTAAGAAAAATGGGACTATATGAAGCAGAATGTGAATACGTCTATGTACTCTGGTCCTGCATTGCTAAATGATTTTTTTCTTCATTTGCAGGTCCCATTGTTATTGTTATTATTATCATTATTATTGTTATTATTATCATTATTATTATTATTATTATTATTATTATTATTATTATTATTATTATGCGCCGCTTTCCACCTTCTTCTCCAGTAGGACTTAGATGAGGGTGTTGCACTTTTCCTTTTCCTTCTCCTTATACATGTGATGTTTTGGTGTTGTTGTTTTTTGTTTTTTTGTTGTTGTTTTGTTTCTTTCCGTTAACCGTCAAGTGGGAAATAAGTATTTTTTGTGTTTCTCTTAGTATACTAAGACACTGTTATGTTTGGCTGTGAAAAAAAAAAGAAAATGTATTATGAAGGGTAGACCATCTATTTTTATTTATTTTGTGTTTTTTTAGAAAGGGGCAGGTCATATAAGATTTGTTTCTTCTTCCTGCTCCTTTCCGCTCAATGGTGTGTTGTAGAGACATGTTTTGTTGGCAATTATTGTACAGTGAGTTTTGCGTACCATGAGCGGGACAAATAAAAATGAAATGAAATGAAAATGAAATACCAAGTCCATCTGAGACCTGTGTATACCTGAAGCACCCGTAGTTTACTCACAGTTTGAAAGCAGCGTGGAGAAGTCTTCAGCTGTGGAGATCTCAGCCCAGGTTCAATTGTGAAACGACTTCTGTGGCTTGTTCTTGTTGTCAGTCTTATATTTGTATCATATATCGTTATTAATATGATGTTGAGTCAATTTGAGACCCGTTTATACTTTCATACCGTCTGTTAGTGAAACATACAGTCTGTCTGAGTTGTTTACACCCATCTCCAACGCAGCGTGGAGAGCTGTGGTAAACTGTGATCCGCTCAGGTTAAACTGTGATACGACTTCTGTGGCTATCAACCAGCGATCATGTTTTATTTTAGACTACACACATTGATCCCTTATCAAAACGGTATTCTGCACTTTGCAGCACTCATCCAGATAAAATGTGACTGTTTACTCGTTTTGCAAAGATAGCAGCAGGAATGTCATTGCTACATGAGCAGGGATATTTAGACTTTAAAATGCTGCTTGATCATTAATGTTGGTCTCGGCCATAGACCGTATATATAAAGGTCTTGGCAAACACTATTATGAATCCTCTATTCAAAATTATTATTCAGTGTCCATCGACATGAAAATAACAAAAAGGTTCATGCTGGACTCAAATAGCAACAATCAGAAAGCACGCATTTAAAAAGTTTTTCCGCCTGCCGTCTTGTCTGCAGACCAGTATCAGTATGTTGTTACTTCGGCATCATTTTGAAACGTGTATTACAATTCAATCACGGTCAAATATGTTCATCTTGTTGTAGTTGTAGCCCCCTTGCCAGCGATTCTCTCTGACCTTTCAGCAGTCGAGAGTGTTTACGTCACTAGTTTAGCATATTCAGCCCGGTTGTTGGCCCGGGAAGAACCTCGATTTTGGATGGCCAGAAAAAAGGTGAAAAAGTAGCCCTGAGCCGGAACTACCCCTAGTGGAAAAGCAAAAAACCGTGCTACGTGCTGCAGTGGAAAAGCGCCATACAGTAAGTATACTACATTTACTTAAGTACTTGACTTGTAGTGTTGTTTAAATACTTTTTTTACGCCTTAGCTGTTCATTTGTGCCTCTTCATGTTTGTGTTTACTACTTGTGTTAATGACTAGTATACGTTAGAATATGAATATGTGGCTGACTTCCTTTTTGGGGGGATGTTTAAACGAATATAAATGTCATTAAGTAAGGACATTTGCTAAATTTGCTTTGCCATGCTTTTTTGAGTATGCATGCACTACATAATTTAAACCTGGTTAAAACTGGGACACTGGCAAATGGCATTAGAAAAGTTTGAACAGCTTGGAGACGACCCTGAAGCATCTGCACATTTAACTGTCGCTCAGTCCCGAGCCCTCGCTGCCTTATCTTTAACGGACTCGGTAAGTGTGAGCGTCTGTGATTCTGGACATTGGGAGTGGGCCAGAAAAGCCTGTGAGCACACAGCCGGCCTGAATATCGTTAGTTAGCACACGGTAATCAGCTCTAAATTACAACACCCAACAGGATTTCATACTGATTCTCTTGATTAGGATTCTGCCACTGGGCTTCATCAGTGATTAACATGTTGAGAGAAACACACAAAATCGCTACACGATACTAACTTAAAGCATTTAAAGAAAAACCTGACACTCATTTGTTGGTGTTGTATAATTCCAGTAAGGATGATACTCACTACATATTACGTGTATTGAGGGGGGTGTAAATAAGGCACAGGATAACACAATTGTTCATTTAATTTGTATCTCACTGAACTATCACCTTGGATTAAATGTGCTCATCAAATATTCGATGAAAGCTGCTTTTCACACCTTTGCTTGTGAGGTGAAAAGATAACGCTAGCATTTGAGCAGAGGCTTACAGATCAGTTGCTGCAGAAATCATGCACTATGAACTCTAGAATAGATTATGCGTCATGTAACATGTATTGTGAATTTAAAAAGAAAATAAAGGTAGAAAAATATCGACTTTTCGGGAAATGTCCGGACTATTTGTAATCTTTGAGTATCTAACAGTAGAATTCCTGAAATTAAAGGTCTGAAAATAATACAAACGTTTCTGCTTAAATGTTAAAAGTAATAACAAATTACTGGGGGAATGTGGTGTTTTTTGAGAGTAGACAGAAACCTGCGGAATTCTTTTTGAAAGCATCTGTCTATCTTAAACAGATCAGAATTGTATGGGTTTACACCTTTATATATACAGTCTATGGTTTACACATACGAGGAATTTGCTTTGGTATGTGTGGTGCATTCAAAGACACAGAAAGAAGAATATGTAGCAAAACAAAATAAAATAAAAATAGGACCGTAATGACAGCTATTTTAAAAGGCTATTTTAAGACTATTATAACTGCTACTCTAGATAAAGAAAGATAAACCAGGCATAGTATATAAACAAGAGGCTTTTTGATGTTGTGTTTTGTCTCTCCTGAAATAACTTGTTTTGTGCTAAAGCTGTTATTCTGCTGCTCGTTCCATTGTTTTCTCCTTACCACAATGTGTGGTCTAGAGTAAATAAATATGTATCGCACAGGATTTTATTTAAAAAGCTGATCCACATTTTCTTCTTGATAACAAAATCCTTTACACACCAAATATCATGTCCTTAACAGGTATATATTTACTGACACACAGCGAGACAAACAGAGCCATGGTAGTGTAAGTTAGATGGTGAGTGCAGCTCTGTAACTCCTTTACACAAAACAGCTGACACTAACATGATGTATTACTGAAACTAGCATTCCCTTTCTGTTTCTTCCTCACTTCCCCCGTGGCCGCCCACTGACCCTGAGTGTTTAGCTGCCTCAAACAACAAGGTTTCAAAAGGAATTCAATCTGACCAGGCTTCACGGAGGACACCAGGTTGTCAGAGATTCTCTCTCCAGTGGACGAGGGGCACTCATGACCCCAAGAAATTCACCCATCCTCCTGCCAGCTCTCCCCCTACCAGGATAAGGGTATGAGGGTTTAGTCATATAGCTGCAGAGGCTGCTTGTCAATTTGAATAGGACAGCACACTGAGGTGCACTTCAACCACAATTCATCATCCACAGTGTTAAACCCCCCACTGTCACATTCATGCTGGCCAGATAATGAAGCATTTTGTCATTGGGAATGAGTGTGCACTGATTCAGAAAAGTCTCGGTTATGTTCCAGAGGCATGAAATAGCTTCTGAGGAGCGTGGTGCTGTATTGAAATTGACAAAATTGAGTCTACCTTACTGAAGATTTCAAATGTGGATGTTGGTCACCAGGAACAACAACAATAACCTATTGATGAGGATAAAGAGGGATCCAGGACACACACAGATCAATTAGGATGTGTTTACTTAATATTAATAAGGTTGTTTTCTCTGAGAAGACGGCAGAATTTAAAGAATCAAGGAGGAATGTCACTTGTAATTCCAGGTTAAAAACAGGAGAAGAATAACGCGAAGGAGACAATAATAAGAAAAAAGGTCAAAGCTGTTAGTCAGTTCAAATTTAGCCAAGTGTTTTTTACAAAGCAGCGATTTACAGAGCACCAAATCCGAACAGGTTGCCCCTCATAAAAAAAGTCAATTCGGAGATAAGTTGTAACAAAAAATTGACACCCTCTAACCTGTTGCCTTGGTGACAAACAAAACCAAGTTAGCTTGAGTAGCTGATAAACTCAGGGAGATGTGGAATAAATGGTCCACATATCTGACATGACCAAAAAAAAAAAGCGTTACAAAGCATAATGCCAATTATGTTATTCAAAATGACCAAATGGTGGTAATTATCAAATATGTCCAACTTTTTCTCAAATGCATGAATACTACTAACTTTACACACATATGCCTCTACAGTATATAAACAAATAAAAAAAGTCGAAACCAAAATGTACAAAACACGTTAGGCCCCCTGCTGGGATGCCCAATTCACTCACTGAATCACTTCTGTGAGTATAATTGTAACAATCAAAGGCTTCATTATTATTTAATCATCACAATAGTCATTCTTCTGTGTGGGACAACATTGTTAATCAAATTGCAGAAAGTACTTTACATACCATGGACTAAAACTAAATGGCGGACATTATACTATACATTTCCGAGTGGCAAGGACCAGTGCTGGTGTTAGTTTCCTCAGTATGAAGAGTTAAAATAATAAAATGTCAACAAGCAGAGACAGAGCTGCTGAAAGCTTGGTTAAAGATTACAAAAATGCAGGGGATGATTTTAAGATCAGAGGAATTTTACATTTTATTAATGTTGGCTTAAAGGTCAACTATTATGCTAAATCCACTTGTTCATGTCTTTTATACATAAACATGTGTCCCCTCTGTGTAAAGAGATTCTGAAAGTGGCAGATGAATATGTTGGAGTTTGGATGTACTGAGAAGGGTTGAACACATCCAACAAGAGATCCCAGGTACATGGCAGCATTTGTCCAACACTTCCCATTAAGGTGTGTGGGAAGAGTAGTGAAATGCTGAGAGGACTTGCTGTCATGAATTTTAAAAAGTATGTCAGCAATCCTATAACGGGTCCCTGCAGTCAGTGTTTGGGATAAGAAGTATCTTTACAATAATGTAGCAGCTGGGTCCCACAGCACTCTGAAAGGAAAGTCTTAACAGGACAGGGCTGCAGTGTTTTAGAGTTATCAGCACAATAAGCGGGCAATATGATTCTCCTGCCAATAACAATAAAAACTTAGTTGCTGAGTTGACCTTTAAGTCCATTGTGGGGTTATTTCCCTGTAATTTGGTTTTTAAGATAACATTATTGTCACTTAGTGTTGTGGCTTCTGTTCTGCTGAGCAAGCCTTAATAGAGCAGTAGTTCAGCTTTGTGGACCGCACACATTATTGTTTTTAAAGCACTTCCTAAGCAGTTCAATTCAATACAATTCAATAACTGCATTCAACCCCAGCAGGGTAATTAAAAAGTACATAGAGCACAGCACAGACACACAAATCTCAATGAAACACTCACAATGAGTAAAACAATGAGTAGATAACGAGCATAAAAGTACAATGCAATGGCTGAACATACTTTTGTGTACTTTTTAGGGCTGTTTTTTCATGAGTTTGGCAATGCTTTCCTTACTTTGATCTTACTGCTTCTCTATACAATGGTAATCTCAGTAGTGTGCTTCCAATTTTTTGGGAAGGTCATTAATCCCACACTCAATGGTTCAACTTGACAATGCCTCCGGGCACAAAGCAAAGTAAATGGTTTTACCAGTTTGCTGAGAAGGAACTTGACTGGCCTGCACAGAGCCGTGACCTCAACCCTTTGGGATACATTGAAATGCAGACTGCGAGCCGAACAGAAGTCAAACCTCACTGATTCTCTTTTGGCTGAAAGAGAGTCTTTGCAGCCAGGTTAAAACTATTCTTTCAATTACTTCCCAGAAATAGGGAAGTTGCTGCATATAAATGCCTATGGACCTTTAATAAAGACATTCCTACTAACATCATCATGAAATGTCATGTCACTTTGAGTTTGTCTAGCACCATCACCAGGTGAAAATGTGGTTAATAGTCAATTACCTGAAGTAATGATCTTTCTCATACTTTGTGTTTAGCGCTAATTAATCGATGCTAAACTAAGATGATGGCCATGGTAAACGTGTGTGTTAGTGGTTTTAGGTGCAGCAGCACAGAGTTGCTAATGGACTGTCGACTCCTAGTGTGAAAACCATCTTTCCGTATCAGCTTCAATCAATGTTAGCAGTGGCCAAGTTGTCAATCTTACTATGCAGCAGAACTGCAGAATAATCAGAGACAGCTAAAGCCCAGAACCCAAAGTTCCAAACATCTCTGCAAAACAACTTCTCCAAAACATATATAGATATAAAGTTTGGTGTAGGAGCTTTAGCTTAATACTAAACTCCCAGGAATGTACTGTTTCGCAGTAGAAAAGGTAGGCTCAATATCAGGTGCAGCATAATGCAATCCATTTATTGTCCATAGTTGTGCATCGTGAAAGTAGAATCCATAGCCATCACTATTCAATTCTTTGCCCGGACAAACAATCTCTGAGGTGCACACACTCACCATATGCTCTACTGGGGTCAGACACACCCAATAAATAATTACCCTTGGCTCTAGGCAATAGGACAGCAACAACCTATGGCATGCCAAGTAAATAACACACAATTGTGACAGTTTCAACCAAAACATGACCTTGCATTCAAAATTGCTCTTACATAAGTATTCAAACAAACATAATAAAGCAGCTTATCGACTGTGCAGCATATCTAAAGAACTTCCTCAAAGTTCTCCTTGGTTTCCTTCATCTTTCTTGTCAACAAGAGTCAAAGTGTTGGCATCTGTCCACCCCAGCAGAGGAGACACAGGGTGACCGTCTCTGAGCATGTGCCTCTGTGTCCTTGCCGTCTACCATGCTCTCACATTGCTGTCATTCCATTATTCATACCCAAGCATGGCCAAGACTCAGTCAAAGGTAAAACAAGTCAATCTCAGAGTTTCTCAGTGCTGCTCGGGCCATATTGTAGGTGCAGTGGTGGGTTTGCCTTGGGGGACAGAAGCGGGTGAATGGCAGCAGTACTGTATGATGCACATGTACTTCAGCACGGATGGTTGCAGTGTGAATCAGAATCATAACCCTTGCATTGTCAGTGTTGTGCTTTACACATGAAGCTACCAGCATCACCAGCAGAACGGCAGTGATGCAGTGACTGGAGTGACCGTGACCCTGCCATTCAGTGTGGTTTGTGTATTCTATTTTTAAATGGAAAAGCACGCTCTGTGCGATGTCAGAAATATGTTTCTACAGGGATTATGTGTGGAGACATGACAGTATGATGTTTTCATCCATCTAAAGCTTGCTGTGTTTTGATGCTTATGATGTACTCTAAGAAGTTTTCATTTATTATTTCAGTTTCTCATTTCACCACAACCACTGTCTTACTCCCACAATTGTTTCTTTTTTAACAGAACAAACAGGTACTTGTTGTGTCTGATTGGTGCTTTTATTCACACATAATCACACATCATCACAGAATTCATATCTGAGACATGAAATCTGTGTTGTGTTTCAGTCTCTAAATCTTAGAAGATGTAATTAAACCTCAATTTTTAGGCAAAGATCCTTTGAGAAACTAACTAAATATTGCACAGTAGCCAAGCATGGACTCGAAATGTGTTGGGTTGAGTTATGTGATTGTGTACGTACCATATTGGGTTGTGCAGAGCAGCTAGTAATATTTCACGTGTGCAGTTACGGCTTCAGTTGTCGCCTCAAACCCACAAACCTCTGGGAATATGTTTACTGGCTCTGCTGCAATACTTTGCCTGAACTTTGAATGATGTCAGTTTCCAAATGGAGGGACATTATACGCTGCCCATGGATCCAGTCAGTCGTGAAGTTTTGCCCCTGAGTGTCTGGCGACTGGGGCTCTCCAGAGGGTTAAGTGTTCAGATTGCTTGCGGGCCATCTTTTCTGGTAATAAACCCTGTCTGGGCACCAAGATGGAGCTGAAGGGGACGGAGTAGCGATGGAAAACCAGCTCATGATGTTTTCTGTTTTTTAAATAGTTTTCTTTCCCCCCGGGAGACAAAACCACAAAACTTTACGGCTCCTTATGAATAATTATAATGACATCTTGTATTAATGCAGCCAATGACAGACAGTCTTTGATATCGTGGCCAATAAATATGTTAAATCTGTTTTGCCACATTAATAGTGCCTCTGATACACAGCGATTGAATAACAATGTAACTGGGCAACAGAGTAAATTATTGTTGTCAAGCTTGATGTGTGGCTGAACTCCACATGTCACCTCTTCCTTTAACTCTAAGTAAATGATCTCCACTTAAAGAAAGGGCTTTCTTCTGCACAACTTTGTGATCCTTTTCCTTTATGTACAACCTCCTTGTAAGCTTCTGGAAGATGTTGCCCTCAGGCACTGTTCCAGCATCAGCTCGCCACGCCCAGCTCCCTCCATTAACCATCAGCGAGACTATTTTAAGTTCTCCTTCTCTATCTGCCTGTGCCTAGCATACATAGATGACCTTAAAATGCACTTTTATTGAGCTTAAAAAGGTTTTAAGGTAAGTTCTAACAATGTACTACACAAACCTTGACACAGCCAAGGCCCTCACGTCAGCATTATTCACTCCCATCCTGTAAAACCCATTAGATGTAATTGCATTTTTTATGAAGCTCCCATAGAAAAGTGCAGCGTTTAATCAATGGGAAGGCTTCCAGTTTTTAGGAGAGGTCACACGCTTCATGTGAGGTTGTCTTACAATTCTCCTTGAGGGGTCATCCAGGTCTATTACCCTGCAGGTCAGCATCACTCCTCTCTCTAACACCTGGTACCTATAATCGCCCGTTGTGCTGCTGTAATGGGCTTTCTGTTGACTGTGGTGGATTCCTATCTCTCTGGATGATGGGTTACAACATGCTCCGCTACGTCTAGGCCATATCGACCTGGGTGGGATTAATATTGTATTTTAAATGTATTTAATTTTTCTAAATCGGGGTGAAGATGGAGTAAGAAAAAATATAAACTAATCATTGTGGTGTTGGATGGATTTTGGTTGCCATGGAGGAACACTGCAAATATCCTGCTGGTTAATGCTTTATGATCACAATCATCCAATGACCTCACTATGATCCTCTGGAACAACAAGCTGAAGCACTGCAGTAAGATATGTACAGCAAAGCTACATCATAAATATTTACTACCCACGTCCTAGGGTGTAGGAAGCCGAGACAACCCAGGGGACACCGCTCAACTGCGAAAGAGGATTAAGTTGCTCTTGACAAAATAAGAGGGTATTGCATGAATCAAACTAGCTTCTGATTCTTCTTCTGAGTTGTGAAGGTGACGTCCTTCCTCTCAGAGGTAGACCAGAAACACGAACAAACTTCCCCTGACACAGGCTAAGAAGAAAATAAGCTACTATAAACAATACTATTTATTTTAACAATAGTGCAACTTTGAAGATTCCGACAATTTACATTCACATTTTAAAACAATGCGAGTTCAACAAACAGAAATGAAGTAGTCAGTTCTGTTTTTAGTGGTTGATTCATGTCGTTACACTTGCAGATTCGTCCATTTTAAATCATGTATTAGTTTAAATTAGATTGTTCTGCAAAACACAAGATTACAGTAATTCTGCAATTTCTGCGAAAGCTATAGTTTTCATAAAAGGTGACGGGTGTTTTTATTATATGGATTTTTTTCGCGTGTGATGCGAGACAAATTTATTACAGTAAAGTTATATGTTATTTTATCTGATATAATTTACAAAACTGACAAAATGTGATGCAGGAGAGAAAAAGTCAAAATTACAAATCTGCGAGCTACTTCAACGCCATGGACAGCACCATATCAATAAAAAATGTGTGTAACATTAACTACGGTCTTTTTCTAAACCTAAAATGTTGTTGCCAGACCATCCTCTCTTTTATTTGCCATAAACACAATATTTACCTAATCTAAACTCAGAGGGCCATTTAAGGGAGGATTTCTTCTCCCTGAATAAGAAAATGTTCCAAATGCATGCCCACTGTTAACTTGCCGTCCCCTTGTAGCAGAGGGAGTGCAGGGGCAGAGGAGATGTTGAATATCTTAGTGTAGTGTGACTAATTTATTGATCTTTATCTGACAGTTGTTTGTGCAAATTAGAATCTATGGCTCAGACCATGGCTTTGAAATATCAGTAGCTTAACTGCGTATTGATAAATCAATGGCGCTGGAACTGCTGCCAGTTTGTTCATTTAACTTTTTCTGTTTTGTCCCACATTTGGTGAGTTTAGAAATCATAGGAAAATATAAAATAACATGTATTGTTTGCTCACACTGTTTCTTGCATTCCAACAAAAATCCTAAGAATAACAACATAAAAACATCTGTCAGGTCAATCTGCAGGGTGAAAAAACGAATTAAAACTAAGAAATCATTTGACATGGACAAAACTGTTGAGTGTTAAAACCTGCATCATTAACTACAAACAGCCAGGGGCGCCGTACGGGGGTAAAAAGTTAGGAAGAGTCTAAGGGCCCGTGACTGACAAGGGCCCAAACAATTTTAGAACATTAAGAAAAAAATGTTTAAAGGGGACCTATCATGCAAAATGCACTTTTGTACGTCTTTTATACATGAATATGTGTCCCCGGTGTTCCAGGGAACTCACCAAGTGTCAGAAAACACAACCCTCTCTATTTTCCTCCATACCCAAATTTCTAAAAAAGGGGCTGCAACGAATCTGATAAAAACTGATCCAGATTTGAACACTGTCCTGACGTCAGGACGGTGGCGCTACGGCTATTGGGCCAACTCCACCAATCAGGAGGAGACAGCCACGGCCATTGCCGTTCGAAAGCGCTGGAGACGCTGTAGTACATATGCCAGGCCTGTACATGGTGCTGTTCTCACAGAATCAGCCCTTGCAAAAACAGAGCTAACATTTTTCAAATTGAGCGAAATGAGGCATGGGTAAAATGCATGATCTGTTTGGTATTTTGAAAAAAAAAAAGTATAAGTATGGCCCTACACTATATTATTCAAATATAGCATGATAGGTCCACTTTAAGTAACCAATGTGACATCTTTTCATGGGGCCCAAAATCCCTGGCGGCGCCCCTGCAAACAGCAAACAACAACACTTGAATAATGTAAAGTGAGATTCAAGAAAGTGTCACTGCCAAATCATCTGTACTGTTCTTACACTTGTGTTTAGCACCTCTTCACAGAAGCAACATCACGCACATATGCAGGAGTAGTATGTTAGTAAACCACTTATTGTTGATAATATGTTTTTTATTTCTTGCAAATGAATCAAAGCTTTCTCTTAGTGTCTATTGTTCATGTTTGCTATAGAACAAATAAAACGTTTTTATTCATTCCTGTGCTCACAGCGTTATAGGAACGCCTGATGCATGCAGAACAGAGCCAGCCTCAGAGAGGGAAGACAAGCAAGTGTGAGGCGCTTGTCGAGATTCCAGGACTTAGCTGCAGAATATCAGTCATCTTCCTCCTCCACAGCACGTCGTGAAATGACAAAACAAGATCCAGGGAGAGTGTTGTTACAGAGTGTCTTGGATTATTGCAGGCCAGAGACAGCCTCCCCCTCACATGAAAGAGGGGAGCTAAAATTGTGATCTAATTGCTAATGAAACCGTTAAACCAGGAGCCGCTTCAAAACAGGCAAAGAGGAATACTTTCTTTCATCTTCTTAAGTTTTCTTTTGCCATGATTCAAGCGCGTTCGACCAGGCGGGCAAGCCTGATTCGATCTGACACACAGACTCAAACAAACAAAAAGTAATTTCTGAGTAATGGGATGTTAAAACCAAGTAAATACGCATCAGACTTGTTTTTCAAAGCAAACAGAAATACACAAACACGCTTCTGATGCTGTTTGATGGTTGTGATTATTTGATGATTGGGATCTGTTGATGTTAACTGCCGTGTTAATGATGTCGTCCAGGAGCAAAATGCTGTATGAGTGTGTCTAAAATCACCCCAACATTCACTAATGGATAATGGACACTGAGTAGTTTACTTCAAAGCAGTGCATTGAGATTCCCAACCTATTCATGTTGTGTCATTTAACACCCGTATTTAGTTCACAACCCCTAGCTCGATAGTGAGACTCGGATCACTAAAATATAATGATGGTGGGTATTTCAAGTTCACTACACAGTCAATAGAGAGTGTTTTTCTAAACGGCCCTATACTTATTTCAAAAGGAAAACCAACCGAAGAAAAAAAAATATATATCTACTTCTATCACCTTCTTCAAAGCAGCCGTATGAAGAGATAGCAAAGCCTGCACACATTTATTCTCTGGCACCCACATACATTTCCACCAGCAGACGTATTCCAATTCGCAGACAGATGTCTTGGCATGTGGGATTTACTGCCCTTCTCTTATGTGTACTTCCTAATGTCTAAATCCAATCCTGGCGATATGTTGGATGTGAAATGAGCTGCTCCTTATCAGAGCTCTGCACCCCTTCCACCACCTCCAACCTGAACCTGTCAGGAGTCTGGAGGACAAACAGATGCCGGCTAACCTTGTCCTTGTGCTAACTGTGCTAGCTGCCAGTAAAGCACTGATGTAACGAGACTTCCTGGGGGCTGTTCTTTCCACAAATCACCCAATTATTGTCCCCCTACGTCGGCCTTATGTTTTCCAGTGCTTCCTCCTCTAAGTTCAGGTCCTTGAAATGCCAGAGAGCACGGGGAACCATGGTGGAGCTAAGCTAAATGTGGCTGAGTTATGTTGACAGATACATGGCTCCCTGAGTTCCCTCTGCAGCCTACAGCACCCTCACCGACTCCCCACAAAACAAAGTGACATTTCATGATGGATTATATTTAGGACTTTTATTTTTAGGAATTAAATTAGCCGAGATTAAAGAAAGAAAAGTAAATGCAATCAGGCCATTGATTTTCAGATAGAAAATGTCCATGCTGAGATCGATCTGTAGCAATAAAAAAGGACCATATATAAGGGAGCTTAATGTGTTTGGGCTCCATAACAATACTGTCGTTTTATTTTCATTAAAATGCATGGTTCAGGTGGAGGAATGCTGGTGGACCACAGGCATATCCAGCCTTATCTGTATTACACCAAAAAAATTCCACACAGTTTATCTCAGTTCATACCTGTGGTGAGTCAGGCAGTTCAGCATTTACTCGGATGCTTAAATGTGCCATTTCCACAGCAGAGAAACTGTCCCCTAGCAAGAAACAAGCTCAGCCACTAGGGAATGATAAGCTGTCCCTGTGTTTTTACTCCTATTGAATAGGATTGGAAAATAGTAAGTTTGTATGTAAAACTGCATGAATAAATATGATGAATTTAAAATACAATTAAATCACAGCGATCGAAATCGAATCCACTATCTTAACTTTCTGTTAACTTAGCATATGTGTGGAAACCATGGATGTATAAAGAGAGCAGTGTTGGGGACAGGAGCTCAGGGGCAAGTGAAATGGAAAATGTTCGACTTCCTGGGTATGAAATTACTCAAATCTTATGCATCCATGAACCCATAGAGAAACAGGACTAGCGTTTCCTTTAACCCCCACCTCTTGGCCTACTGCTCATTTACATGAAAAGCACACATTTTAACAATTTTTAGGACATTATTATTTATCTAATAAGCACTAAAAAGTGTTCTTCCTGGTAATGTACCTATAACCAAATCATCCACAGATGTATTGTTCCCAATGTACTGTATATAGGAAAGAATATGTTTGGACCCAATGGCATTACACCTTGGAAGTTGAAATTGCATGCTGACAGTATATCAAATTGGCTTCAAAGCCAGACACTCTTTCTTTTGGCTCTGTTGTAACAGCCCGTGGGTTGCGTTATTCAAGAAAAGAGCTATACTTTGACCAACCAAATCTGAAGGCAAGAGGTCAAACATCCAGGAAGCTTTCCATTTGATGCACAATGGCAGTAGATGTCAACGAGAAGGATAGCTTAGCTAAACACTGGAAGAAGGAGAAAAAGGCCAGTATAGTTGTGTCCAAAAAGGTAGGAATACCAACCTTTCAGCCCCTGTGAAGTCAACTTATTAACAAATTAAGTGATATTTTGTTTGTTTAATGCGCACACAAAAAAAGGGCAAAACTGTTGCGGCTTTACATGACTGTTTTATGACAGAAGTGATGTTCAGTGAGATATTTCATGGTAATTAGTGTTCATGAGAGGTTGCTGGTAAGTGGATTTCATTACCTTGGAAAGAGACAGGCATGCTGTTTCCTCCTGTGTTCAGTCTTGCTAAGCCGGCAGATAGCGGTAATCTTCTTATCCAACTCTCAGCAAGAAAGCGTGGTGTATTCCCCATAATGTTAAGCTATTCCTGGGGCTTTAAACAGTAGCTAACTACTGTACACTGTATTTATTATATTTCAATGTAGCACATGAGTTCATCTAAGTGATACATCTGTAATTTAGCTATCCTATTTACCATGAGGAAATATCTGACTTGTAACTACGCCCTGGAAGCAGATTCCCATATTCATGTCACACTTCAAAGTCCTCTAGTAGCACTGAGAAGTGAGATAGACATAAAGCATGAAATACCCTTCTATGACTGAAGGCCCAATGAGATCCACATCAATAGGCTTTCTTTTTTTTTTAAATAGAAACACATAGCAAGCAAAGTACGAAGGGTGGTTACTCCACACCCCTGAGCCAGACACGTTGAGAAGAATAGACTTCCTCCTTTGCCAATTCAGTAAAGCCTGCACAGCAAATTTCACACAACCATTTTGCGCTCTGCTGATAAAACACTTTGAAAGCCCAATGACACAGACAATGGCTTCAGATAGGAAAAAGCCACGTTCTGTCCCCATCCCTTTTCATCAATGTCCCAAATACAACCAAGCCTTACAGAGAAGTGGAACAGAAATGCCGTACACTTAAACACTTGCACACTTCAAACACAACGCCTAGTGTGTCCTACTAAAACCTGACTGTGTGGGCATCACTGATCTAAGTGCCATCTGCAATGAGGTCTAATAGCCATGTGAAGGATATGTGGCACAATGGCCCTACAATCGTGCACCTGTCACCCTCTCATCCACTCCCCACTCGGTGTTCATCAGTGAGTGTGGTTCACTTCATTTCCATGTCCCACTCAAGCCCTTTATTGATGAATAAAAGAAATCACTGGTGAATAAAAGATTGATTTTATTGCTTTGTGCAAGGGAAAATTAGATGGATTATCGAGTGAGCATGCCGTAAATGATATCAAGCCTTCACTTCATTGGGTTTGACTGATCCTATGAGGAACCTGGCTTAGTTTTCAATCAGATTTCACATCTGAAAGCCTCACTACGTACCCAGCATCATCGTCATCTACGCCACTGAAGCACTGAGTCAACTCACAAACCCTGGTGGGACGCTCTTTTCCCCCGATAGCCTGTCTGAGACCCGGTTGCTCATTAAAAGGCACTTTGGGAAGTTGCCTCCGATCCCTGGCTGCTCCTCTCGACACCCAAAGGCTCATTAAACAGGTAAGCTGTTTAGTGAAAACAGCAATGAAATGGAGAAAGTGAAGTACAATTATTTTTTTATTGACCCCCATGGTACACTAAACCCCTCCCTTAAACAATGATCATCTAAACGTAGCCAGTTCATGTTTTGCATTTCCAAAATTCAAAACACAGACAAAGGTCCAAGGCTTTTTAAACATTGTTTATCTGTTCCAATGTAAGCTGAAAACATCAGCATGCCCGACTGACTGTAACTACTACCTTCAGTTGTAATCCAGCATTACCATGTTAGTATAGCATGTTTACACTCAAGCAAACCCCAGCCAGACTTAAAGGTCCCATGTCATGCTTTTCTGGTTATTACCCGTCCTCTTGTGTGTTATGTAGCTTTTTATGCATGTAAACGGTCTGCAGAGTCACAAACCCTCAAAGTACACCCTGTAGCGAGTAAATCTCTAACACAGAAAATACCTGTCTATGCTGCCCCAGAACGCCTCGTTGGAGATTTTTCTTTTTCTTGCTGGGTACAGTGACGTGACCATACCCAAATGGACCAATCCGTGGAGCTCCTCACACACACACACTCTCTCAGCGGCGAAACTGTGACGCGCTGGAGGGGTGTGCTAGTGGAGCCTCACAGCGGCGAAAACTGTGGCGCGCTTACACTGTAGGTGCGCCGCATTTGGGGGTGCGGGGGGGGAGTCTCGCAGATGGGGGTGCTGCAGCCCCCTCAGCACCCCCCCTTCCCGCGTCCATGGTGCTCAGGCTGAGTTCAGGCTGAGTTTCGCGATGTCTCGCTGTCTCGCAGACCCCACGCAGCAACCAGGAAACGACACCAGTACTAGAGCTCACACTGTCCCCTCCTCAAAGCAGCGAGCCGTGCAACGTTCCGCCAACACGGCACCCAGACCCCACGCAGCATTCTCATCTGTTTGCTTTTCTGGTTGCTAACGCCATTGTAACACATAATCACTGAGGTTCCGCTGGATTCATCTTCTTATTATAGACACATGCATTTCCAAACATTTGCTCTACCTATGCTGTAAAATGTATTCTCTCTTCGATTTACACACGGCATCTATTGCACGTCTGTCCGTCCTGGGAGAGGGATCACTCCTCTGTTGCTCTCCCTGAGGTTTCTCACATTTTCCTCTTTAAACTGTGGGGTTTTTCTTTAGAAGTGTTTCCTTGTACGATGTGAGGGTCTAAGGACAGAGGGTGTCGTATTGTCATACTGATATTCTGTACAAACTGTGAAGTCCACTGAGACAAATTTAACATTTGTGATATTGGGCTATATAAATACACATTGATTGATTGATTGATTGATTGATTGATTGATTGATTGATTGATTTTAACGGTGGTGGACTCATCAGAACAGAGTGGGCGAGCTGACCAATCAGAGCACACTGGGCTCACAGGGAGGGGGGGGCAGGAGCTCCAACAATGTAAATCTATTCTAGTAGACCTCAACAATGGAATTATGATCAGTAGAAATGGCCATGACATGGGACCTTTAAGTGCTATGTTCACCAGACACATTGGTTATCATTATTCCAAAAGCAAAGCAAAATAAATGTGCACTATCGTCCTTTTAATGGACTATTATATTATCGTACATTTTAATATATTTACATTCAATGTGTATCCTATGGTCATTTTATCTCTATATGATATCAATTTTGTGTGAATATTTTATGAGATGTCAATTGTCTACTGTGAAGCACTTTGAAATGCAGATTTTGTATTTAAGATACTATACAAATTAAGCTTAAAAGGTAGACATAGCTTTAAAGGTCTCCTAGTATGCTATTTTTAGGCATTCATTATGGGTCTCAGATATATACAAATATATAAAAAACATGTCTATGATGTGTTTTGTTCAAAATACCAAACAGATCATGCATTTTAGACATCCCTCATATCCCTTTGTTTCAGCCCTGTTAGAGAACTGCAGGTTCGGGGTCCTTAGCTTGGAAAAAGAGGAGGGGGAGCTAATGCCTGCTCAGAATTCTACCGGAGATAAAGCTAAATGCTGCCGTGATTAAATGCCATATCATGTTCCAAACACATCAAGGATTATTTCTGAAACAGTATGGAGCTCAAATGTTTCTCTTGCGGGTTTACTACAAGGTGAGTTTCTTTTTTTATTTCCTGCTTTTTTACACATACTCTCTCCAGTACAGGTTAGCTCTGAGTGTTAGCGATGCTTGCTAATGTAAACAAAGACCATATTACGTCCAAAACACGTTGGCCATTGTTTCTGATAGCAACTTTCTGATAGTGCCGTGGGTCCACATTTCCGATATAACATCATATCGGACGCAAATCTGGATCAGCTCTGAGAGAGGGTTTTGTTTTCTGACACTTT
The DNA here is from genome assembly GCF_902827165.1 of Trematomus bernacchii. NCBI lineage: Eukaryota > Metazoa > Chordata > Actinopteri > Perciformes > Nototheniidae > Trematomus > Trematomus bernacchii. The sequence continues at coordinate 3,616,413 of NW_022987409.1, forward strand.
GTGAGTTCCCTGACACACCGCGGACACATATTTATGTATAAAATACATCAAAAAGTGCATTTTGCATGATAGGTCCCCTTTAATGTCTGGCTGCTAAGGGTAACAAAAGGTACATGGATACTTTGTCAACATTTGTCAAAATCATAAAATATTTTTTCTACTGCAAGACATCGTCCAAATCACTTACAGGAAACAAGAAGACGTCAAGAACAATGCAAACATGCCAATAAACAACATTTAAAAAAAAGCTATTTTCAGCTTCTCTCCAAGGCAGAGATGTAGTACACCCATGGAGAAGGATAGCACACTCACAAGGATCAGCTCCATCCCTCCTAATCCATCTAACAGAGCCTGACGGAGCGCCTTGCCTCCTCTTTACAACTTCACAGCACTGCTTCACCCATTACCCTTGAGCAGGAGCTGCCCTTCTCTGGACCACAGTAACATTCAAACGCTATTCAGAGCCATTAGGCCACCAAGGTCAGCACTTAACTTACATTTTCACAGCTTCGGGCACCACCTTCTCTTTTTTCCCCTCTCTTTCTTTTGTCTGCTGTTATGTTCTTGCGGCACACTGCACACAGGAAAGTGAATTGCTCATTAGCTTGGGCCTGGTGCCATAACATCTGTTATAAAGGGGAAAGTGGGGGGGAAAGAAAACCAGAACATTCAAGGCGATTTTTTTTAGTCATCACAGTTACAGCATCTGACGAATTAGCTGGCCCTGCAGGCTATCCTTGCAACCCTGTGGAGAACATCTTGATTCTTTAGGGGCAAGATGGGATAAAGGTCAAGATGTGTCAGTTTAATCACAAATAGACACTTTTTGAAGGATAATACTGAATGGCAACCAATGACAGACCATCAAGCACATTTCTTTGCAGTTTTCTTTGATAGCGCGGTCAAGGTCCATACATTTCCTGAGGGAGAGGAGGTTAAATTGGTCAGGAACAAGACTTTAAAGGAGAACCATAACTTGTCAAAGCTGTCTGTGGCAGGGCAAAAATGAAATATGGTATCAAAAGTCCAATGCACAATCCCCTTAAAATAAAAATCCTCAGGAAAATATCACACAAATAACTAAAAGGGCTTGCCAAGTGAATTATAATGTGTGTCTCTGCACTGTGATTCAGATCTGCTTCGAAATGTTATGGGTTGTTCCTACACCCTTCCACCAAAATTGATCTAGTCATTTTAGTGTAATCTTGCTGACAAACAAACTAATAAGCAAACCGAACCAAAAAAAACGTAAGAAGGTATTCAAAGATATCACACAAATTATCTGGTCAATATCTTGTCCTGATAACATTTAATATGTTGTTTTTTAGATAGAAAGAAGGACCGAGAGTGACTTTTGTTGAGTTATTTTGCTACCAACCATTACATCATTTTGAGCCTGTAGCTCTGTCTTTTGTACAGGAGATTGTCTCCAAGTTAAAGCCCTCTGGTTCTCCAAAAGACCCTGTCGCGCCTCAACTTTTTAAAGAGGTTTTCCCCACTGTTGGACCATCTGTGCTGGCAGTTATAAACAGCAGTCTGCTCTCACCTGAAGCATGCAGTAGTGCAACCTCGTATTAAAAAACCCAGTCTGGATCCCACAGTTCTGGCTAATTTTAGGCCCATTTCCAAAATGCTTTTTATGTCAAAAATCCTGGAGAAGATTGTCTACAGTCAAATTATGTTTTTTCTGGAAGAGAACAATATACTGGAAGTTTTCCAATCCGGTTTTAAAACTATGCACAGCACTGAAACAGCGCTTTTAAGAGTTTTTAATGACATCCTTTTATCTACTGACTCTGGGGACTGCTTTGTGCTTCTATTTATTGATTTAACTGCTGCCTTTGATACAGTCGACCATGACATCCTGATCTCTCGCTTGGAGCACTATAGTGGGCATTGAGGGGAAAGCCCTGGAATGGTTCAGGTCATATCTGAAGGACAGAACTTTCTCTGTCAGCCTTGGTGACTCCGAGTCATCCTCTGCTCCACTCCTGTATGGGGTCCCACAGGGCTCAGTATTAGGCCCCCTGCTATTTTCCCTCTATTTGCTCCCTCTTGGGTCCATATTTAGAAAGCACGGCATCGCATTCCACTGCTATGCTGATGATAGCCAGATTTATGTCCCACTAACAAAGAAGGAGGGTTACTCAATTAGCCCACTGCTAAAGTGCCTAGAGGACATAAAGGCCTGGATGGTGTGCAACTTCCTAAAACTGAATGAAGGAAAAACTGAAGTAATGGTTTTCGGTGGCACCACTGGCACCACTTCTGTAGACCTGGGTTCCTTGGCTCAGTACACCAAGCCCACCATTACGAACCTTGGCATTAAAATGGACCGTGAACTAAAACTTGAGAGTCAGATTAAATCGGTGGTAAAAACGAGCTTTTATCACCTGAGGCAGCTAGCCAAAGTAAAACCTTTTCTCTCCAGACAGCAGTTTGAGACAGTAATCCACGCCTTTGTCACCACTCGGCTGGATTACTGTAACTCTCTTTACATGGGGGTCAGTGGGTCCTCCCTTGCTCTTCTGCGGCTGGTGCAAAATGCCGCAGCAAGGCTTTTAACTGGCACACGGAAATATGACCACATTTCCCCCATTTTGGCTTCGCTCCACTGGCTGCCAATACATTTTAGGATTCATTTCAAAATCCTTTTATTTACTTTTAAATCCCTAAATGGCATGACCCCACCATATCTTTCTGAGCTGCTACACCCTTACATGCCCACCCGTCCTCTCAGGTCAGCGGATCAACTGCTCCTGAACGTGCCCAGAACCAAGTCAAAGCTCAGAGGGGGCCGTTGCTTCTCTGTAGCGGCTCCCACACTGTGGAACGATCTGCCCATGCACATCAGACAGGCCGCCACACTGCCTGTTTTTAAATCGCTTCTTAAAACCCACCTCTTCTCCTTAGCGTATTAACATCTTTTAGACGAGCGTTGCTTTTATTGCTTTTAAATTGTCTATTGTTTTTACTTGTACTTGTTTTATGGTGTGTGAGCTGAGCTGTGTTATTTTTTGTATGTTTTGTTTTGTTTATTTGACTGTACAGCACTTGGTCTGGAGGTTTAAAGTGCTCTATAAATAAAGCTGTATTGCGTATTGTATTGTATGAACAGTCAGAGTTAATTGAGTTTCTTACTATCACAACGGACTGTTTCGACACATAGCCATAATGCCAAGACAGAGCATTGTTACTAGTCATCTGGCCTTTGTGCAAAGAAAAAAAGATGCAGAAGGTACTTATTATTCTGGAGTAACACCTTAGGAAACGTATTAAAAGTTATGCAAGCAAAAGGAGAAAATAAAGTGTTATAGCACTGAATATCTGAGTACTGGTTGGTTTTATAATCATGGAAATACGATTAAATATTAGCATGAAGACCAAGCATGTAATTTTGAGTCTTCAGTTTGTGTTTTGTTTCATAAGAAGCTGCATTATATTAACCTCGCTAGGATTTAATTTCCCTGCTGCTATTACATGGTGATGATGCATTTGTATATTCAATTTGTCCTTGTGAAATGAAATGCAAGGTAACTGAAATGAACTCAGCCTGATAGCTCCAGCTGGGAGAGGAATATTCAGTCAAGTAATTTCGTTAAGATAACATGAACATATTTTTTCGCTGTGGTTTATTTTTGTTAAGCCCTGCAGCCATGTGCGTAGCATCTTTTGTTTCCTTTCTCTTCCGTGTTCAAGATGTTTGCCAACTGATCAGTTCTCCTGGAGCGAATCCCAGTGTCACATCTCAGCCGAGCAAATGAGCAGGCTGTAAATTAACTTCAATTTCCTAATGACAAATGCAATTCTACTGCAGCAGGGGCACGACATTCATATTTGATGAGCCACCATATCTCACTTCAAAGGTCCCAATAAACCGTCTAGTGAGAATCGTTGGTAAATATACAGCTCTGCACCGAGCAGACAGCTGCCCCCCATGCCTGGAAACTCCCCACAGGCTGCTATTGCTCATTCACAGCTCCGAGATGTCAAGGTATGGCGCTTATGAAAATTGAACTCCAAACTCATCTTCACCCCAGGCTCAAAAAATGCCGAACAATGCCTTGTCATACTCACAAAGCAGAGAGACTAATCTGTGAAGTGAAGCAGGCGTCAACAAACCTAATGTAACGGTGTTGACCAAAGAGAGGAGGGTGCATGTGCGTGTGTGTAAAGAGGTATAAAAGGAAAGCGTGTGTAAAAGAGAGAAATGGATAAAGAGAGAGGAAAGGGTACGGTGATTGCCTTTATTAAATCCCACCAACATTTATTCCAAACATTAATTTCATTGCGCTATCAGAGGCGTTTCAGGGTTGAGGAAGGAAGGAAGAGCAGGAGTAAATTGCTTTCAAGTTCTACAGAGCATTTCCCTCTGGATGGCACAGACTGGGACGCCTCTCCCTCTAATTAAATCCCTGTTGTATTTAAGAGCGTAAGATGTAATTAGAACATTTAGTTTAATTTAAAAATACTTTAATTTCCTCCCTCCTACATGCCACAATTTAATTATATTCAGCATATCGTGTAGTCCTGACAGGAACACAGAGTTGCTATAGAGATGACCACGGCTGCGCTGTGCTTGGAAATTCTTCAGAGTATAGTGAGTCTTCACACAGCGAGCCAAACTCTCACACACACAAAGACACTATGTCCAAGGAAGCACAATGAAGAAAACACTACCACTCGCATGAGATGCATCATGCAAATATGCAAACACGGGTACAAACTGCCACATTTTCCACTAGCCAGCAGCAACCAACAAGCGATTATTCAATCAGTTGCCAGCCTCTCGCACAGATACAGGCCACAGGAGATGCACCTTTACCATTTGGAGCAGAAAAGTCACCCCCACTCGTTTCTCTCTTTCACTGTCTCAATGTCCCTCCCTCTTTTCATGCCACCCGGCATATTGATGCTGCAAATGTTGCCTTAGGTGTCTTTTTCACAGCCGCCACCCCCCCCCACTCGTTGTCTTGATTGGTGCTTTGAAGGCAGCACAGCAGCAATCAATGGCAGTGTGATGGCCGCTGCCACAGTCATTAGATACCCTTTTCTGATGAAAGAATGGACAGCATTCCTGCTCCTCAATACAGATCAATTACCCTGCACAAAGTCAACAGGACACCTCACGCACACACTCTCACACACTCACTCTCTGACCCATTTGCTCTTCACTCTCCATTAGCTGTAACCTCATGTAGCGCCTGCAGTAAAGTCACATATTCTTCCAGTTGTTGCGCATTTTAGATTCGATGCTGAGAAGAAATTTCAGAGTGGTTCAGTCATGCCAGTGATTTACTCTCAGCTTTACAGATCAATAGTTATAATACGCAGCCATTGGCAGTCGGCAGAATGGAGGTCACAGATATTACAGAGACGGGTCTTTGTGTCATGCAGAATGTACAGGAAAATGCCTCAGCGTCTGATAATGCTCAGCTTAGACATGGCAGCTTACCGAGAAAGCACACTCCAAAACAATCGCTTTTATGAAAACTCAAAGCATTACTGAGAAAATAACTTCAAAAACACAAACATCCCAGTCTAACAGAGAGCTTTATACTTGATCCAGGAAAATCTTAAAAATTACAGAAAAAGTATAAACCAGGATTTCAAATGTAAAATCTGACTGAGTCGAAGCAGAACGAACAAAGTTTTCGTTTGATGATACTTGTAAAGAAAGTGCAGCTGAGATATCAAGATTGCTGTGTCATGACACAGAATCACAAAACCCAGGCAATTATGTTGGCTTATTATATTGTTATATAAAGAAGAGAAGCTTTGAGTGCTCTGCTATTAAAACTACTTTGAGATATGTGGTATGTGATCTTTTAAATCATTTTGACATCATCCTTTTTTTAAGTGTATAGTTAAAACAATCCCAGAGAAAATTGGTGCGGGTTATTTGTAGCTCGCAGCAAATTCTTCTTCTTTTTAGACTCCATTGCTGATTAGAACAGTGTGAAACTACCACCTGTAGCGCCAAAATCAAACACTTCTACACATTGTTAGTCACTCTAGTCTTAGGTAAGAGAAATGACGCACCTAAAAAAGTTATAACACCAAAACACAGATGGTTGAAACAAATAGTCAGTGGGTACGTTTCCAGGTCATACATATACAGTATGTCATTATAGTGTCGCTTTCAGAAAAGTCAGGGGGTCAACAAAGTCATTGGGATGCATCATCTAAGAACCATGAAAGTCTGTACAATATATTTTCCATATCCATCAGATAGTTGTTGAAGTTTTTGAGAATGACGGACAGACCAACAGTGCCACTTCTAACTTCCAGAGGATTTACATACAAATGTGTTCACCAACGGGCGTCAGTGTTCTCTGTCTGGAACGCCCTCCATCCACACGCTGCTTGACCATCTCTGTCATTTTTCTAAAAACCGACAATTTGAAATCCACCACTACTTCGCACAGGGACTGTCCAGGCATGCAGAGAAAGTAAACAGTGGTCTGAAAGCTTTCCTTTCCCCTGCCTTACACTTCAATCACTTTTCATGCAAACAAAAGACTGCAACATCTTTGTCACTTTCAGAATAGACTCTCTGAAAAAGCTAGCTTCATGTATCTCAATATTGAAATGTTATCATTTCTCAGCCCTCTTCCTGAAAGCCGGCTTTTCAAACCACCTACGAGTGTGGCCCCTTCTAAACACTCTTCAGACAACATGCTGTCAAAACTTTCTGAGTACACCCCAGCAATACAAAATGCCATGCTGCTTCTGACATTAACCCTCCTCATCCCCACCCAGGACCCTCTCTTTGGGTGTCTTCATGAATGTTAGAAGTAAAGACAGATAAAGGAGGAGAGCGCGGGGGGTGCAGAGTGGTTTAACACTCAGATGAGAGCAGACCTCCGTGCAGCATGGGGCCTGACATGGAAAACATGAAAAGCCGGGCACATATGTGTGAGTGTCAGCTTTTGCATATGCGTGTTTGTGTCTCTGAATATCTACATGGGTCAAAAAGCGTCCAGAGGAGCATTGGAGAACGAGTTATGGTGTGATGTCAGGTCTAATTAGCCAGCCTTGCCTTAGGCTCATTACTCACAGACCACTGGGAGGAAAAAATAGGAGGGGGGGGAGAATGAAAAGGCCACATGGGGAGCACTCAACACAATTTTAGCTTCATCTCCAGTGCTTCCCCACTAAGAAACGCGACAAGACTTTGATAAGGGCACTCGCACCCAACTCAAGACCTCATATCATCCTCCTCCTGCTCCTTCATCCCCCCCACGCTCCACACCTCGCACCCAACATGCATCTGCCTCTCCCAGACTCAGCGTGGAAGAAAAAAAACAAGTGTGGGTTGAAATTATGTTTATAAGATCTGAGGATACAACAAAAAAGGTTTTAGGCCCTCCTGTTACCGTGGAAACACAGTTGTAACCATGCTAAGGTTGATTGGAAAGACCTAGCCTTAATAATAAAGTGGTTGCCAGCAACATGTATGTGATTACAGAGAAAGCCCGGGAATTTTCAGGATGAGGGTCGGCGGGTAGTAAAACAAATGCTTGGAGAGAAATTGCATGTTATTATTATTATAATATTAGCCGACCTCTTCAGAGGTAGCCTTCATCAGTAATCAGCTCGAAGGCACAAATATAAACTATTTTCATTCGATTGTAACCACCGCATCCCCGGCCTCTTCTCACAACAGTACATGAAACAACTAAATGACCAATATATACATTATTTGAACCAAATTAAAATAGTATTACAGCCTTGAGGTTGAACCACACATTTTTTTTGCGTGCGTGCGTGCGTGCGTGCGTGCGTGCGTGCGTGCATGCGTGCGTGTTTAAATCACAAACACTGCAGCCCAGAACTCAATCTTTCATAAATACACCTCAAAGAATTTGTCAATTCTGTCTGCCACTGTATTCACAGGGAATACAAATAGCTAAAATAACATCATTCCCCAGCCGTTTTCATTTTATCTGCTGCCCATGTGTTGCCCTTTGGATTTTATCTCAACCCCCACTCCGCCTCCTTTGGGTGAAAGGATGGGTGATGCATTACTTTGCCTGACACTGAACAAAAACAAAAACAACCTCTATTCAGTTTATGCTCTGTCTTCACATGACATATCTTCAATGAAAAGGTACAAGATCATAAAAAGTATGCAGGTGTATTGATGACAAAACATTTTTAAGAGAGCACACAACAAATCAGAGCGCTACTCAGACAGTAAGTCAAACTTTGACCGCAGGCACGCAATTGAGAGCAGAATTAGATTTGTGAGCGATGGAGGAAATGATTGTGAGTGTTACAAATGATTTGAGCAGAAGGAGGAGTGGTGTAACTTCATCGGAGACGACAATAGAGACTCTCACAGTCTTAGTGATCACAGCTGTGCACTCTGAGGGTCCTTCTCAGGTCGACTATTTTCATTTCCTCGGTCCTCGGTCCTCGGTCTCACCGGAAGTTGATTTGTCTGCGCCATCTTGAGTAGCGTCCCATGGCTCTTATTTCTGCCGGAGGACCGAGGATCGAGGAGCGAGGAGCGATAATGGAGGAGCGATAACCGAGGAACCACCAGACCATCCTCCGGTGAAATCCTCAGATACTCTCCCCGCCCCCTTACTGTGTATCGCTCACTGATTGGACGATGCAGCGCACTGATCTGATGCTTCTTGACATGAGAGCAGTTTCCCAGCGGAGTGAAGAAAACACATGAAACTCACGGGACTCACTCCTCAGTTTATACTGTGTTTTGTTTCAATGAATGCATCATTCAGTTACAAATATGTGATATATCTGAACAACAAAGTGGTCAAAAATTATTTTATTCATTTATTGGAAACATTTTCATGATCGCTTTTTCGTTTTACATTTTCATTTATTGTCATTTCCATTCAGTCAGTCATTAAGTGCTATTTAACATGTTAATTTGCTACATATCCACACAAACAGACACAGTGTGCAATCCAATGAATGTTAATCTAACTGGGTTTTGATAGATAACATATCTCTTTTTCTTCTCTCAATTATTTTATTTCTATTGTGCACTCTAATCAATATTAATCCAACTATTGTTCGTTTATACATTTTAAGAATGGCGTTTATCTTTTTTGAGAATGAGTTCTTATTTTATTTAATGTATTTAGGTCTACAACAGATGATACAAATGTTTGTGTCAGTAAATGTGTACTAACAGAGGCGGGGGTGTTTGTGAAAATAACGGGGACAGAGCTGCTGTCAGAAGAACAGCTGTGCGGCGTCATCACAAACGGACGTCGCTTCACGTGACGCTCCAGAGGAAAGGACGTCCCATTGCTCTTAAAACTCATTTCCCTGCTTCTCGTGGTTTCCTTGCGTCTCTCCATGCTTCCCTGGTGGGAGGGACTAAACGCAGGGAAACGACGCAAGTGAGGGACGCAAGGATTCCATTTAATCGACCTGAGAAGGACCCTGAGCCTCCTGGGAGGTCATCTGAAAGCAAAGCATCACCTGTTTCATTTGACCTGGAAGTGAAATGTCACCTCGTAGCGTTTATTTCTCAATCACCAGATACGTTTTTTAATATATGTATTATCTTAAAAATTCAAACTGCGTTGACGCCAAATGACTCTAGATGACTTTATCTTGCTTTTAAGTTAACATATGAGTATTTTGAGCCTAACTGATTTCAAAGTAATTACATATCACAGTGACCTCAACATCTTCTTCCGAAGTGATTTTCTATCATTGATATTGGTGTTTCTTATTTGTTGTTTTTCTGTCTCTGGATAGTTTTGCCAAAGAATATTCTTACAATAATTAGAAAATAATAATTGTCACTTTTGAGCTGAATGCAGAAATCTAATGAGCCTGATATTTGATGCGTTAAAATAACTATAGAAATAAGAAACATTGTAATAGTATTCATTTCAAAAAACATTAAGGGTAATGGCAATATTATGGCCAATTCAGAAAGTTATTCTGATTATACAGAAAATATGTGGGACAACCCGGTGATAATAAACTCGGCAAAAGCTCAATTATCAATGACTGACCCAAAAGGTTTCTGAAAGTCAATCTAAAGTTAAGAGCAGCCACAAATACTGAAATCGTAGGCTAAATGATAACGCATACAGACAGAAAACATGTAAATCACGTGTTGTCGTATGTGATGTGTGATGTGATACTTCTTAATTGTGTTGTTGACTTTAACATGACCCTGACCTGATGCTCTCTGAAGCTGTCGTCAATTTACGTGCTGGGGTTGATTTGAAAAAGTAAAAGGCCATACAGGTTATGAGTATATGATATATAATCACACAGCAGTATGAAGGATGACCTTAACATTTTATAAGGCGGCAGTCACGCTGCCCTCGCCATTTGCAGCTGTCAGACAGAGGTGTGAACGCAGGCAAGTGAGTGTTTGTGTGCATGAAAAGTGTTTTGGTGTCTTGGTTGAAATACAACAAGACAAAGGTTACCATCAACCGTTGATCCATCACAAGTTATGGGAAATAAAAGTAGTTAAATTAAAGATAACGTAGTTGATATTCGATGTTGATTATTTAAAAGCAAAGTTTCTATCAATCAATCTCTGAGTCACTTCTCCTGACAGTCTTGCAGGCAATAAGAGAGAAACAGTGCTATTTCCTTTCATTATTTATATTTCCTTTCATTATTTATATTTCCTTTCATTATTTATATTACTACAAGCCGCTCTCAGCCCTTTCAAAGGTTGTACCTATCTGCTGTTTAGTATATTCGGGTTTCTGTTCTCGTTTCTAGCATTATCAGTCCAGAAAAAAAAAACATTGTTCCTTTTTCCATTCAAGGTTTAAAACACTAAATATTTATCAAAATAAAGTTTGTTTTATCACAACAATAACCATCAGAATTCACATATAAATGTATGAACTTATTAATGCAGATTATTTGAGGGGCTGCTGCACCTGTTGCGTAACAATCCCTGATCCCATGAACAACATGTGGTAAAAGTGAATAACATGGACAGTAGAATGTGATTAACCATTGTCTAGTGTCTTTTTTCAAATTACAACATCTACTGATGACTATAATGGTAACTTTTCATGCACACAAAGCAAAGAAGCCAAGATAACCGACACCACTGCGTCTCCATTCCTGCAGCTTTATGAAATATCTGCTGTTTTTCAGAAAGTGAACTTGCACACATTTGACTGGATTGTATAAAGTCAGGTGAGAGGACAGACCGCAGGTCGTATAAGGACACACACGGACTGTACGAGAAAACAGGCTGCTCGGTGAAAGCTCTGATTTCACAGCGGTGAATCAAAACAATTATCAAACACATGGCTCGTTTTCTACTGACAGGATGAGTCCACCATGCTGCTGTTCTCTGAAGTGAAGTGACTCCTGCTGGAGACACCATTTCACACACAGCTTAAGACTGAAAAAAGAACAGAAGGGAGTGTTTTGGAAATGTACACAACAAGACATGAGTATTTTGAGCACCTTTTGGAGGTGTATCAGTTTTAATTATCTCAGGGAGGAATGAGCGAGACACAGTGAAGTGGTTTTCTAGTTTTATGGAAAACTAATTGTGCTGAGTGCGGCAGGAAGGGTTCAGGAGATGGTGAGTTGAATGCCGATTGGGCAAAGAACAGCGAGTACAACCAGATGGGTGCGCTGCTAAAAAGCTTCCCCAGTAGAGCTGCAGCAGTAGAGAAAGGGTTTGGTCACAGGTAAAAAAAAACAAGCAACACATAATATGTTGCTGTGTAGGGTAAGACATTAGCCTATAGCCGCCGCTGCAGACACCTAATAGCTTTAACTATCAATATCCAGCATGTCCTGGGCCTTCCCTGGAGACACCTCATTGTTGAAACACCAAAAAAAGGGAGGCATGGCACTTGACTGCTCATAATTAGAAAGCTCCAGTGACTTCCAAAATGTACCATCTCCATAGAGAATATCACCCTGGAAAGCCTCATCTTATCAAGGAGCCATAATGATGGTTTCTGGCTCTGCAGTGCTGATCTTCACTACTCTCAGATTGAAATATCAGAGGTCATGGTTGGATGAAACCAAAAGGAAAATATCATCTGCAAATGAGAGAGCTGCCTCTGAATATCACCAGACCTAAAACTGCTAGAGATGTTCATTTCAAATACAAATTATATAATCAGGGGGAAGACTCGAAGACCATCCGTTATACTCTGCTGTGTGGGGGGGGGGTTGGGAGAAAGAGTGGGGAAAAGAAGTGTGTAATTGTGAATAAGAAAGCCTCCAACAGTAAGGGAAAATATAATTTGAAAGGCAAAAGTTGCATAAACAATGGGTATTTTTTTGTTTGTCAGTGTAAATAAGACAATGCATGACTACATAACCCCTTTATGTCATTGTGTGGTAGAGGCAACACCTAAAGCCATATTATGGTAATCTAGTCAGGTCTGCATAACTTTAACACGATCACGAGACTGCACTATTTTCGCCATATTTAAAAACTGCTCCACATCTGTCAAGATGCATAAAGATTATGAATAACACTGGTCTAAAGAGCTCTGGTATCATTTCGGGCTTTACCTATCAAAGACAAACAACAGCACACTACAGGGGTTTAGATGCGGATATTATGTCTCGGAATCACATTCATAAATATATCCAAGTCAATGTGATCATTCAGGGTTGCCAATAAACCAACCCATCATGTGGTTAAATGTACTATATTTCAGGAGAATTGAGTTCTCTGCTGGTGGGTAAATACATACAAACAACACACTTCCTTTTCTGCTTACTGCCTCACTCTCCATAATAACATCCATCCACCAGACTGTGAAATATGGATCCAAATGTCCAATTAATAGACTCTAAATTGGAATTGTGTTTTCCAGCAGTACTCTCTGTAGTGTAGAAATAAACCAAATGTAATTAAAAGTGTGTGTGTGTGTGTGTGTGTGTGTGTGTGTGTGTGTGTGTGTGTGTGTGTGTGTGTGTGTGTGTGTGTGTGTGTGTGTGTGTGTGTGTGTGTGTGTGTGTGTGTGCGTGCGTGCGTGCGTGCGTGTGTGTGTGTGTGCGTGCCTGCGTGCGTGCCTGCGTGCGTGCGTGCGTGCGTAGGAGTGTATGGCGAGTGTAATAATAACTAATATCTTCATCTCCCATGGACGTCCTCATTTAGACTTTATCTTTCACCTGGATTGCCCGCGGCTTCTCGCTGATGCAGATGAGCTCTGTGAGTGAAAACACTCGCACACATACGCTCACAGTTACATGTGAATCTAACCAGACGTGATGCATGCAGTCCCACATGCAGAAACAACACTTTCTCATCTCCAGGGCAGCATAACTCCAGGATTGTCCCTCCGTCTTTCCTATTCTTTGTCTTCTCTTCATGTCTTCTTCTCTCTATTTAGATGATGCACACTCAGGCACAAACTAACCCTTCATCACCGTGATGAAAAAATACCGACTCTCGCCTATTTCTTTAATATGGTCCTGAGAGGAAATTCAAAGACACGCCTAGCCAAATCTCTTGTGTTTTGAATAAAAGCATGAAAGAGTAGAGGGATAAGGACTGCCAGTCTGAGTTCCTGAGATAAGTTTTGATGATAAAGCTGCAAGACACAATCAGAGGACGTAGAAAAGGCGCGAATTGCATGCAGAGCAACGGCAGCCATGACAGATGTAGATAAACAGTGCGGTGCTAAAGAGGTCAGTGTCTTTATATCTCAGCACCTACTTCACTCTGTCATCTATCCATCTGTCTAATCTGCAGCCCTGCACGCTACTCAGCTGATTGAACATGAGTGATTGATCTATGCAGCGATGTAAAGTTCATGTCTGAATCATTTGCATATGGAGATCCGAGAACAAATGACTCTTTGAAGCATTCACTTCCAGTCCATTAGACAGAGAGTTATTACCTAGATTACTTCATTTTAACAAGAATAAGGTTGCAGTTTATCAGCTCACAGAAAAACTAGGGATAACTGCGTGGACATTCAGCATTCTGTTGGGTTTCCTCTCACTGCTACAGTTACTCCCACAAGACGAGATAACTTTCCTTGTACAGCACATTTCATCACAGGGTTATTTAAAGTGCTTAATATAAAACACAGACTAAAAGAACAGAACAAGTGACTGGGGGTTAATTAAAAACATAGAATAAAACGGGATGTCATTACAAAACTAGATTTATAGCCCAGATTAATTAGTAGTTTAATAAAAGCACGTCTGAAAGATGACGGAAAAGCCTTGATATCTTTGATATGTCATTTTTGATTTATAAATGAGAAGCTGCATTATCATTTTTGATTGTCTCACAGAAGAGCAGCGATTTGAGGATTGGAGTAACATTTTTTAGTGATTTAAGCTGCAGTTTTTAAATCGATAGAGAAGTCCATTACAGTAGTTGAACCTACTGAGAACAAATTCACTAAATGTCAATAAAATGAGATTTCTTCTCAAATTATTCTGTAGCTCTTTTGCTTCAAATTATATTTTCTTAATGTATTCCATAATAAAGTTTGATCAAAACAAAACTGCTAAAATAGAATGATTGAAATGTATTTATATGTATATGTCCCTTATGAAAATGTTACTTGTATGTAGATGTTTATTCTGTGTCTAAAAATATAAGTTATTTACCTGAGTGTACTATATTGGTGTATATTTTATGTAATGAAGTACACCGGCACTACAGGCATGTTTTCAGCCACTCGGTTGGTGAGCAACAAATATGCCTTAACTAAAGAAATCAGATGGCACTGCCTGACGCTTGAGTGGGTGTGTGAAGTGTTTAGTGAACATCCTGCTCCAACTCATTTGTGATGCAGAAAGCCAAAGGAAGCCAAATCATTTAGTCCTTATCCAGAGTCACGGCCAGCAATGGCAAAACACAATAAATCAAAGTCGCCACAGAATCCGCCTGCCGGATGTTTACTGGTCAAAGAAACATATTGTATCTTTAGAGAAAAAGAGAGGTTTTAATACCACCAAGCAATATAGTCAGGAGATGAGAGGTTCCTATCACACCATGGGGGTTTGGCAGTGCACATTCATTGGTTTTAACATGACTCACTGCCTCCTCGCTAAGACTGAGCACCAACAGGAGATTGACTCTAAAAATAAAGACCAGGCACCATCAGCATTTCCTCACATAGACCTACTATACATCTTGCCCTGGTACTGACACAGCTGCCAATGGAACGTGCACAAAGAACCAGTCAAAGGCAGAGCTTTGTAAGAGCTCACCGAGGAGAAGCAGGATGATCTCATTGACATGTTCACAAAAAGGTTTTAGGTGCAAATTTGGCGATGCAAACAAGGATCTCCAGAGTGTGAGTCAGGATTTAATATGTTAAGAGGGAAGGCTTAAAGTAACATCTACTGGCACATGGATAGGTTAACATGACTGGAGAGATTCTGAAAGGTCAATACAGTAAAAAATAATCGAACATTTAAAACAGTGTTGTTTGGCTGAGTTTTATTCCGCAGCTCTTGGATCATTGGGAAGGAAGCCACAAGTAAAAAATGCTTAAACTCTCTGCCGCTATATCAGTGACCAGCTGCCCTCTGCGAGAAAGTAGGATTTAACATGAAGAAACGCAGTCAAAGATGATGAGGAGTTCTGCAGTCTTGTAACATTGCACCGACTATTGGATCGGTCTGCATAGCAATAAGTTTGAACTCTTAACACAGCCGTTTCCATAGGAACTAAGTAATGCGGCTATCAGCTCACAAGACAAATTTATGAGAGGCTTTACGGGCTGAAGCAAGAATATTTATGTTCAAAACAGAGCCACAAGGCACATAAAATGATTTGGGCATTAATTAAGAAGGATTATAACCAAGCTTTATGAAACATATTGAAATAACTTCAGGTTTTTCATCATCATGCAGGCTATTTCTACAGCACAAACATCAAACATCAATAAACACTGCCCTTAGGCAAGGCGCCTAATCTAGAATGGAAAGCCTTTGCCTTCAGAAAACTGAACTAGCGAAACAAAAAGAAGCTGAAACAAAAAGAAGCTGAAACAGCACGGCTGTTGTATTTGCTGTGGGGGGAATCCGCAACAAACGGATAATTTACTTGACTTTTGTACGAAGGTTTATTTAAGTCAAGTGATTCTAAAGGGAAACGTTATCCTTAAAGCTATCACTCTTGTTGTCCCAGAACTATTAACATATTGCCATTTTCTGTATTTGTATTAAATGTATTCATTTTGTCTTGAACTGTTAGGCACATGTCTATGCAACTGTATGTATGCATATACAGCTTAGATCCAAACATGTTTTGATGAAACGGGAAACCATAAAACAAAGACGAAAAAATGAAGGCTATGTGTACAAGAACAATGTAGTGTGAATTTCAATAAAACAGGGTGCATGTGTATTATACAATACATACTTAATATAGAAAGATATATCTATCTATCTATCTATCTATCTATCTATCTATCTATCTATCTATCTATCTGTTAATGACAATGCTAACAACCTTCTAGGTGACAGATGTGATCATTAGACTGATTATCCAATATTTTACAGTAGTTAAGCTAGTAGCATTTAGCAACAACAAACCAACTGAAAAACAATCAAATTTAACAAGCAATGCAAAGAATAACTTGCGATGTATACAGAGTATACAATAAATATAAGCTCTACTTACAGTTGGGGTCTTTTGAGTGCTAAAACTGAGAGGATAGCAGTAGATGGTCTTTCCCCTGTGTAGCCACGCTTACATGCAGCTCAACTCCCTGTTTAACAATCAGAGGCAGGTCTATTTTAGTGCAGTATTATAAGTAACAACTAAAGGGTAATTAAAGGCCAAATGACAAAAAATGAATTCAACAAAACAATCTAAGTGAAAAACTGTACACACATTCGCTGTACATGATGAGCACTAGCGTGTTAGCATGCAGACATAGCATTTAACTCAAAGTTGTTAGCCTCTAGCATGTCTGTGGACTGTTGGCTCTTTTCTCCCACTGGCTGGCCTCGGAGGTACTGACAAATGGTCAGATTAAATAAGTAATATGTTATTTAGAGAGCTAGTTATGTTTTAATCTAAGTGTGCTAAAGAATTCACATAGTAATGCAGCCCTCAGCTAACTAACAAACGTCCGATGCAGTAACACAAAATTGATCTGCTTTGGCATGTGGGAGATAAGTTCCCTGCGGCAGGAAAAGCTGCAAAGCGTGAGGTGAGGAAAGAAGGAATACATTACATTTGGATTCATAATTGCAGGCAGTGATGGGTGAGGGTAGGCAGAAGTAATGTTGGTCATTACAGCTGACAGAGGCATAACACGTATTTACAGACCTGTTTATTTTTGCTCCTTTTTTGTCATGTTGTGTTTTTTCTCCAATTTATTTAGGGGGGGGGGGGGGGTAATCAGAATTGGGCTTTCAGTTGCAAAAGGTTTATAACCTCTCTAAAGGCCCTTTCACCCCTTCCATGTTTGAGTTTTCCAGGTTGATCTGAACCAAAATGACAGATGTGCGATATCAATAACCTCCCTCCCTTCCAACGTATTGACCTATGAGGCAAATCTTGGTCTGAAAAAAATGTAGTCATAAGATAGTTTTAAAATTGCATTTAAGTTAGTTTACAAAGTGTTTTTTTTAAAGTTTTAGTTATATATTTGATGTGTTAAGTGTTAGTATAACAGTAGTTTCAGTTTCAGTTGGTCATGTATAATGTCTCAACTGTATACAGCTAGATGCAGGCTACATACAAAATACATAGTTGGAGAGCTGCGTTAGTTTCAGTTTTAGTTAATGGTAAAAACCCCGGAAGAGACCAAATGTTTAATTCAAGTTTTGTCCAAAAAGATCTTTTGGAAAAACACTAACAAGGTGGTAGGTGATGACAACAGGATGCAGGTATGCCATGCATATAGCTTGCATAGTTGCAATTTCATACCAAAACTAACCAAATAAAATCAATGTAACAAAATGGGAACCTTGGTTAGGACTATTAGGTGTGAAAAATATATAGTTTAAGTGACCAAATCCCTTTGTTTCGCAAGTATTTTGTTAGGTTCTTCCTTCCTTTGTCTAGTATTACAAACTGAACTGAATCTCCACATTCAACCTCTTAGCTATCATTGGTATAATAAATAAAATAAGAAAAATATACGCCTTCTACAAGGATCAGCAGCTGCTCTCTAGATAACTGCACTATTTCATAAAGAAATTCCACCTCTTCCTGTGCACCCATCCTGAAGACGTCCCATGTAAGGACATATGTCAGTAATTGAGCGAGCAACTGAGCAGCACCAAATAAAAGCAGACAGAATTAATTGCAGGCTGCCGTAGTGACCTTTTCTGTTTGATAAATCATAAAGCCTAAGAGACTGCCATTAGCCTCGTGGATGGGAAATATACAGCTTTGAGAAATGATCTCGGATCTCAGGGTCTAGAGCTGTATCGACCAGGCTAGTTTATGCTTTTAGTGCACATACAGCACACACACACACACACACACACACACACACACACACACACACACACACACACACACACACACACACACACACACACACACACACACACACACACACACACCACACACACACACACACACACACACACACACACACACACACCCACACACACACACACACACACACACACACACACACACACACACAGAAAAAAATGCAAGATTTGTATCATTCTTCCCCTATCTGCTGGAAATGGGACAGATACACCTGGAGCTTTATGGTCTGAGGAGGAATCAAACTCCTATTTTATCATTCAGTAAAGAGAGGCATTTCCTTGGTGCCTAATTAAGCTTCAACAGGAGGAACCACACTAGCGTCTCTGGACTGTTAATAATGTAGACAGTCATTATGTGCTTTTCTACTTCATTTTAAGAGGAAACCACATATCATTGGCTTCTGAATTACGCAAGTTCTCAATTCTTTATCTCGGCTTATGACTGAATAATTAAAATGTAGAAGAATCAGTAGACAACTTAACATTAAGTTAGGTAGTAATATATGGACAAGAGTAATTATGTCAAGGTGAAATACAAAGTAAGGGAGCCAAGTGTGGGGATTTCCATTTGATTTCATCATAATAAAGCAATGGGGCTTCATCATCAATAAAATACTGCAATATGGGGTCAGGAACTCTGCATGACTGTGTGAATCAGCTATGTCAAATATCTTCAAGGCTTCAAGGTTTTTTCTTAGTCCAACAACTCCAGGTATATCAAGTTAATTATTTTACATTGTATTTAAACATACATATTATTTTTTGGAGGTGAGTTGGAGATTAATTATTGCTGCAATCTGTTAAAGTAAACATAAGACCTGTTTAAAAATGGGATCATGAATAAAGAAAGACATATTCAGCACAGAAAGGCTTCAGCATGGTGAGATGAAACAGAAATGTATTTTCCATGAGGGTTCAGCAACATTAATTCAAATTGGGTTTTCCTTTTTGTCCCTCCTAAGGTTTACACTTGGTCCTTATCAGCACTGCAGAGAGCAAAAATCAAAAGCATGGTTTAAGGCATGAGTTTAGATCATCCTACACTTTACTTTTAAGGGGTTTCTGTGGCGGTGCACACTGAGGAATGAGAGAGGCGCTATAAAACAGAAAATTACACACACACATGATTATGACAATGCACAAAATGTTGAGTTGTTAAAATACCATGGTTAAAGCTTGTGTTGCCTGCATTAATTGGTAAGTTTCTAAATCTGTAATTAGTGGACTCGCCATGTCTGCAATGTGTGCAGTGGTGCATGGGAGTAAAATGCTATTATGGCTAAAAACTGTGAAAATAACACGAAGGCTGAAAACAGAAGAGGACAAAAGTCAAGGTAGACTTTTTCCTGAAACAAAAACAAAGGCATGCATACACACACTTTGTATATTCCAACATTGTACCACTTAGGCAGATTATGATCATATTTATCCATTTAACTAGTAACGCAGACTACAACATCAAACATCTACCGGAAAACGATATGTAGAAAATGTTTGATTAAAAAATACGTGTTTATACATAATATAATATAACATAACACATAATATAAAACCTGCTTTGAAGGCTTGCCAGAATGTATTTTCTTGCAGTGTTTTTTCTCCTTCATAACCTGAAGGTTAAACTGGCAAGGGGGAAGATGGGAAGTCATTTCTAATGAGTTCATCATCTTGTGTACGGCAGGGGGGGATTTCAAATTGCCATAAATACTCAATTTTGTGCCTCAAATGATATAAAACCAGGTGAATTACTGCAATCATTTAAATATGCCCATCCTATTTCTTGAATGTAAAAAAAATTGAGATAAACAAAGAGCAGAGCTCTGTCTGAGGTGTGAGCCCGAGACACGAAACACGCTGCATAATATCAACAATGTGCTCCATGAATTTTAAGAAGCAAGCCAAGGTGGAAAGATGGAGTTGAGTAAGAGAGCAGTGGAGGACACACCCGAGGTCACACTGTCAGAAAGGACACGGCGCTGATCAGAACATCAGAACATGTCAGCTTTAATTGGAGCACGTTAGCACATGTGCAGAAGATGAAGTGTGACCAGAGGAGAGCAGACGACGCGTTGCCCTAACCAGACATGACACACGAGACAAGCTATCGGTTCACTTCACAAAATAAGATTTAGTGGAAACAGAAAGGCAACGCTTATGTGCGGTTTGGAAACAAAGTTGCAAAAAGGGGAAACAAACTCAGCGGCAGCTACAAGATGCATGTTGAACTCAGAGCAGCAGCCATGAACTCCAATTAGTGTGGAGCGGCTGCAGAGGACTGCTGATGGGAGGTTATTGACCAGAGTGCCTTCTACAAACCAACATCTATCCTGAACAGATTAGATGTAGCTTTTTTTGTACTGTAAGTGATACACAATTATCTCAGGCTCCAATGGACCATTAAAGCATTGCAATGATAAGCAATAAAGAATGTTGTAAACAATGGATTTGAGCTTTAAAAACGGCATAAATGAGTTATCACTAACTAATTGTCACATGTTTAATCATTCATCGGCTGTGAGATGCTGCTGTCAGAAGGGGAAATTCAGCGTGCAAACAAAAATGTTCAGGCAGTGAATATTTACTCAAACCCACATGCTGACAAACACAGATAAAAAGGGGAAACAACCAAAGCCAGCATCTCCGGCGCAGAGTATGACAGGATTAAGAAATAACATCACCTTGCTGCTTCCTGATATGATAGTCATACAAAATGTTAAAAATGTTTGATTTATTTTACAGTGTGGACTTTTCCTCTTCCATCAGCAGGAACATATGAAACTAAACCATGTAGTGACACTTTGAGGCTGCACTAAAGAAAGAAAATGTACAGCCGGATATACCAAAGTATTGGACAATCTTTTAAAATGGATAACAAAAGGTAGTGAAAGCTGAAAAGTTATTATGATTCATCCTGAGGTTAACATGAATATCTCTAACAATCCATCCAATAGTTGTGGAGACATTTAACTTAAAACCACAAATATCAGTATGATTCATGTTCTGTGTCACGGGAGTCAACCAAATATTTTTTTAAATCTTTTATTCTGGACCAAAGTGGTGAACTGACCCATTGACCTACATTGCCTTCCTTAAAAAGGTACAGTCAGTGTTAAATTCAGCAAATACCTTCTCACGGTACACTAGCTGTCTTTTCTGGGTGCTTGCTGAAAATAAATGTGGTGTTCATACACAGCCCAGGCTCTGTATATGGGAAACAAAGTTGCTTGGACTAAGTAACACAAACCTATTACAGTGAGTCAGCAACATGGAGCGTTCGTACTTGTGCAGAGAACAGAGGAAAGACCATGGAGGTATAAAGAGAAAGGCAGTGCAAGCAAGAGGGAAGGTACATCTGTTTTGTTCTAGTCTTTTTGCCAAACACAAAGCTGACAAAAGAAGATGTCCATGAAGATTGAGAGAAAACACAGGCAGCACACGCATCTGCACTCAAAAATCCTTCACATACTTGTATGCTTTCTATTTCTGTGTCATGTAATTATACTATTTTTAACACACTTAGATTATTCCTTCTACTCTGCAAAAAATTGATCATCAAGCAACTGGTCTCTGCGCCTCTCCCACTCCCAGCCTACCATATTAAGGACGAGTCGCCACAAGGGGCCACGCTTTGAGCCGGCCCTCAGAGCCGCTCCGAGAGCAAGGCCCTGCAGTGCCGGGCAGTAAATAACCAGCATAAAAGTGTCATGGGAGACAACCCACAGACACCAACCCATTTAATGTTAATAGGAAAGCATCGGTTACCAGATTCTAAATAATAGCTTGCAGTCACAATGGCCAAGGATAGGTACCGCAGGCGCAGGAATTTATGGAGTTAGCAAATTGCTTTTCAATCCCCATTCTTCCCCCATTTGTCGTTTTGCCAGCTCTCAGCGCAGCGTGGATGATTGAGAGATGCAGGAAGATGATGGGCCTGTTGCAGCCCACTTGACTGAGCACACCTGTCCTGCGGCCACAGAGCTCGGGATGACGGTGCTCCGAGGTGTACAACAACTATCTTTCTATCTGGGTCTCAGGAGGGACAGCCACTTGACAGGGCAATGGGAGATGTTTTTATTTCTGCAGGGCCGGGGGTCTTTGGTTGTCACCAGTGGCCCTTTTGTACACAAGAAAGAAACAGTCTGCGGTTTTCCTATAAAAATAACATTCCCATATAATGACACTGCATTTTCAATTATTATGTTTTTATGTATCACAAAAAATATTCTAACTAGTCCAAGGAAGTATCCGTATTGGGAGATGTTGGGGTCATACAAACACACTCACTTACAATTGGGTGATTAGTATTACCTTTATGAAACCAAAAGTCAAAATTAAGTTACTTTAATTTACAACCATAACTTAAAAAAAGTATTTAAAAAACATTTTTTAAGCCAATTCATTATGATTTACTTGATATGTGTTGTTGTACCACAGGTTTCAAACTGTGACTGTTATCTGCCTGATTGAGTATGCAGTTTAGTTGCATGGGAACATAATTCTGAGACATGGTTGTTTTCATACTATCGGTTTACATTTCTTTAAATATGTATTCATGAATTTTAATAGAAAACTCTACAATGTCTAAGCTAGTTAAAACATAAAGGATAAGCCTGTCAAAATAGAAGTGTTGTTGATATCATTAAAACCCTTGAAAAGCCCAATTATGTGTTTTTATGTCTCTTGATCATACTATTTTCAGCCATGGCTTTCATAGATGTTGGGAAAACAGCACAGTACATGGAATGAAAGAATAAATGAGTGTCCATGTTCTTTGTAATGGACACTCATTTAATCATTTTGGACAACAATGGATATCAGGCGCCGTTTACACGAGGAGAAAACGGCTTGTATCTGCATAGTTTCGCGTGCGTATAGCCCTATTATTTACACGAGGCCGATAGAAACTGACCCCACAAACGATAACGGGTCCCAAGGTGGATAGATTTGCAAACGAAACGCTCTGGGGGGTCAACCGAGTCCGTGTAATCACCTCTATACGAATATTTCCTGAAAAAATAACGATAGCTCCACCTCTCCCCACCTCTCCTGCTCACTGCTGTAGCAACTATCAAAAATAGCTGTGTTAATTAAACGCACAAGGGGTTCTTGAATGAAATAATATTATAAAAGGCAAACCAGAATTGTTAACGCCCAATATACTCCTTAAACAAAATAAACAGAGTCAGATTTCATGCATTGATCCATTATATTGACAAAGGAGGATCTCACCCGGTGTTTGTAGAGAATATCTCTCTTTCTGCACTTTTCTGAGCGGGTCCTCTCCACGGAGACGTGCTTCTTGGTCGGTCGATGCAATATCCACAGATTCGGTTTCTTTCAGTTAACTTCCCCATTGCATTTATCCATATGCTGAGGAAATTACTATATCCCGCTGAATACCAGCAATCGCCACACACTTCCTCCTGTCAGTAGCTACTGCTAGTGCTACTGCTACTGACCATGCTACAGATATTAGTGCAAAATATACAGCTCCTCTACCACAACCATCAGCAACAAGTGGACATGGAGAATTACATGAACTACATGTTGCTAAATACACCGCGGGGCTTAAACAGAAGGGTAGCCATGGCAACATTGCGGCGGGGCTGCTGGGCTGCCCTTCTTCGCTGCTTTTGGTGTATTTTGGCAGAAGTTACAGCGCCACTTACAGTCCTGGCATATGTACTACAGCATTTCCAGCGGCCTCGTTTGAACAGACACGTTAAATGAAACGAATGCATGTGAACGGAAGACTTTTTTGAATACGCATACTGTGCATAAACGCAAACGTTCCCGTGTGAGCTGGGCCTCAGAGGCTCAGGGGACAAAGCTATATGAAGCTTTGGGTAAACAGACAACACCTATTAGTAGGATCATTCATTATTGGCTGAGGTCTTGTATTTGTTTTGTTAATCAATTATCCTTTAACTGAGAAAACATGGATGTGAGAATTGAGTTTGTAAAGGGAGGAGATTACCAATAACCCAAGCAATAGTCGGGCTCAACCACAAAAGATAGCAGCACTAATAAAGCATCAAAGACACGTCCTCTGCTCTCTGCATGCATGGTTAGAAATGAAAACATCAAACAAGGCAAGATGAAACGACACAACAGAGAAACTTTGACTCAACCCCATTATAGACTCATAGTGGATTATAAACCCTTTTTAGTTTAGAGAAAGTTGTTTCTGCTGTCGGAGAGTAAGTAGCAACAAATGGCTTTTTCTGAAGAGAGGGAAATGAGTCCTGATATTTCCAGCTATGCCGACTGCAAGCAGACATTAAAAGCAGTCTTGACTCAAGTCACAAACAGAAATCATCCTCCAAATACAGAGACATTTTTAGTTTTAAAAGCTGCATATATTTAGTCTAGCAATTCAAGGAAATATGGAAAAACAAATCGAGGTCTTCAAGCTGCCCCACATTAGAGCATGTTGACATAAGAAATTCAGTTTTTCACTCTGTTAGTATATATATAAATACACAGTACAAATACACACATACACAAATATGCATTTTTGATGGAGAGGTGTCAGAGGGAAGTTTTGCAGTGCCGGGAAGCATTTAGGGGATCGGTGCTTTGCTCAAGGACATAGCTAGAGGATACAATACTCTTTCTCTTGAGGTATTTCAGGTAGCTCACACATTGCTTTAAATAAAATATAAATACATTTAGAGCAGCAAATATAACAGTCCAGCTCAATGGAGGAGGTCAGCGGGTATGGGAGAAGCGAAAGATAAGGTCAAATCTAAGGTCATCTGTAATTAAATTCCTGTAACAGTGTGACCGGTTTCCCTTCACTGAGGTCACGACATGTAAACTCATTAGTGCATTTCTCTGTGTAGCAAGAACATATGACACCAGACTGATTATTCATGATCACGGTGCTTTCGAGAAAATAACAGCATCTGACCTACTATCACCTTTTTGTTGTAAATAAAGAAAACTCTTCTCAGCGAGAATACGTAATGTCACTGAAGCAGTTGGTAGGTTGCTAATTCTTAACGCTCTGATAGAGTTACTGAAGACCCGGGGCAGACTTTAACAGGGGATGACATTTTCAGATCACTCTCCTGAATTAAAAGGGGGAAAAGAAAAACATGCCCGAGACAATCTTTAACACAGATTGCTTCCCCACATAACGCCATAAATAATGCAATCTCAAAATACATGTTTAGGATTCATCAGAGGAGATGAAAACAAACCATGAGAGAAACCGGCTCCTCGCCTTGAAGTTTTGAGTATTAGGGATCAACCTTTCACACTAGCAAAACTATGATAGACCTAAGGCCAGAAAAACACAAATGCCATGAAGATGTTAAATATAAAATGTCTAGAATTGCCTTTTTTTTTATTGTGTAGTTATATTGTCCCAAATGACTCCACTGATTTTCAAACATAAAGACATCCATGTTTTAATGAAGGTAACATTTCCTCGGTTGCATGTAATGGGAATATATTGTAATTGTGCTTTTATAAATGTACTTTTATAAATCCAGATCTTTTCAATACACTTCAGATCTTATTTATTAGAGCTATGTATTTTTACTGGATGAAGGATTTCAGTCATTGTCTTGATTTTATCAGAGAAACAAGTTAGTGGCAGCTCAGAACGTCTGCCAAACTGTGTCAGAGAAACACTGAATTTTAACCTCTATCGGTTCTATTGGTTCAAATAACTTGGTTTGTTCTAGAGATAAAGAGACATCTGAGGATAATTTAACTTCCTTAACATTGAACAATAAAGTAATTCTAATGGGTAATCTGATTGAAATGATGGCAATGGTGGCAAAGACAACAACTCCCACAATCCTGCGCTTGTCCCAATGTCATCAAACTATCTTTTGTTTTGATGTAGAGACCCCTAAGAGGAGAATATGACATACTGTGCATACTTGTATTCCAGACGGATACTAGAAGTACTGGAGCTTAGCAAAGGAAGTAGAGAAGCCTCGTGTTATCTAAAAGCCATGGATAAACCCTTCAAATTGTCAGCAAAAGTGGCTATCTACAGTGCTGAAAGGATTGGATAAATGTTAGCTATGTTCGTAATAAACCGTTGAAAAGGTAATGTTGAATTAAAGAGCTAAAGTATAAAAAGTCTAACTAGTTACTTCAGTATAAATAGCTGAATAAGAAAGCTGAAGTTGAGGATGGGTCAAATGTCCATTATCTGCACAAATGCAAACTTGACCAAACCAGCCTAACCATTAAGAAAATAGTGTAACATTACTCTTTAATAAAATAAAAATACTAATAAATAGTTAAATTAGTTAAATGACACAAACAAAAACAAACAAATCAAACATGTAAAACACGGTTGTTGTGAATAAAGAGGTCATTTTAGTTCATCTGTAAGCTACATAAGATGATAAGGTTAAACAGCCTTTCCATTATCTGATACGAGAGACAGTGCCACTGTCCTCTTAAGGATAAATAAAAGGACATTAAAATTGGATGATGTTTTGAGATTTAATCTGTATTCTCCAAATCATAGCTGGAGGGAGATTGTGGAAAATGCATAACATAAAACATGACCAGGAGGCATGTAGATGGAGAGAGGCAGTGACAATAGAACATCCTTGTAATCCTTTTAGCCTCTTTCACAATTATAGCTCACTACAGTGTGAAGCCCCAAGAAACACAGCGTCCCTCGACCAAAACTAGTCACAAAGAGCAACACATGATATTAGCCATTCTTAAACCCTCTGTCTGGAAAAAATATGCCTATTTTCTCTACATTTTCAGATGTTTTGCAGCGGTCTTTGAGATCAAAAGACATGCAATCCTATCATCACATCAAATTGAATGCCTGAAGAAAATGTGGATATACTGTGCTAGGCTTTTGGATTCTGAGGGAAATTATCTTTCAGCGTAGGTACTGCAGGATAACAGTCCATGAAAATGACTTGGAGCTATTTTAAATAAATGCCGGATGATAACAGTGAAACGTCCTGCAAAATGACAACATGGAATTCGTTTCAGAGGAAAATCTCTGTGAGGCAGGATGTCGCTCCATGCCCATTTGGAAAGGAAAGATATTTCACCTTCTTCCCCTTTAAAAAACAAACAAAATAAACCATTCAAAGCTTCCGGAGACCTTCAAATCCATTCTGAAATGAGCCATGAACACCAAGATTTACAGCTTTTATGATCAAAGATGAAAGAAATACAAAACCAGGCTGGAGACAGAGAAATGCTTTTGATGTCCAATCCCAAGATTATTACCTTTTTTATGAAGGGCATTTCTGTGCATGTGATTGAGTGATTCTTCAAAATGAACATAAAGTCAACGTCGGACAAATGTACAACTCACAAGTACAACTTAAGAATATATTTGTATCCAATGTCAACATGAGGGACATCTACATATTTGTAGTATGATGACAATATGAGCACAATTGCTTTGAATATAGGCAGCCAAGTTTACAAACACTTAAACAAACTTTAATAGGTGTTAACACATGTCAATCACATTAACAGTGCTCACATCATGTGTTTTTTATACTAATGGTTTAAATTTGGATTTCAAATATATGCTACTATTTCTGTCACATCCAGATAAAAAGGATTACTCCGCCCTACAATAACATCCCAAAATTATCCCACACTGTGTTGCTTCGTCCCGGGGCTTTCGTAAAAACAGTCTCGGGGCTTAAGACGCACACCGTGTAATTGTAACCATAATTACTCGCGACATCCAGAGTTCAAATCCGGCTCAACACCTCAGTCTGCCATCACACGTCAGTCTCCACCCACACGAACTAATGAGGCAGAAAATACCTACAAATGTCGCTTTTTCTCCAAAATGTTTTGACTTTGTGGGGGAAACTTGCAGAGAATGATCGGTCAGGCTTTTCTCCCCTCATCTTGGCTCCATAAAACAAGCGCACACAGGGGCGCACACTTAGATAAATCAGTGTCGGTACTCGTACTTCATTTGGTCCGCACTTAGTGGATAGACAAACTGTGTGTCTTGATCACTCAGCCTGAGAGTGGCACGTTGTTCAGAATAAGGAGCAGACAGAAATAAGAAGAGGCTTTCCAACTGCAGCCAAGATGTTCATTTGCGCACCTTAAATTCTGAGCTCCACCAGCCAAAAGCACACACAGGCTGTAGTTATCCCGAAGCTCATCCGGCAAACACCATCCATCACACGGATGCTGCCACCAAACTGTGATCGGGACGATGCACACAGTATCCGAACTACAGCCAATGTGTGCCTCAACATGCACAGGAGTGAGCCAAAGGCGGTTAAAGAAGCACCTTGTTACACTCCATTCCCTGATGGTGAGGGTAACCGGCTCCTATCTAAACATATTTCATGCAGTAAAACACTCACATAAATGAACAATGTTACCTTTCTCTCCCCGGGGCGAGGATTTGGCTCGGGTCGGACTGGCTCAGCTCAGTTGGATGTGCTGGAGCAGAGGCTGAAATAAGCTACTCCCGTGGATGCAGGCACTGGAGAAAGTGAGGAGAGCAGCGGCAGCAGCGCGGTACCGGCGGCTGTCTGACATCAGCGGGCTGCTCACTCACACCAGCCAGCATCAGGGGGGATCATTTGAATCTCAATACATAATCTTCACCCCACAAAGAAAGGGTCGGGATGAAATACTAACCGGAAAACTTCCGAGGCTCCGGTGCGTTATGAGCGCTGCAGGAGGGAGGCTCTGAAGTCACTGCTCAGGGGAGGGAGGGCATCCAAAAAAGAAAATGTGGGGATGAGATTCAGCTCAGGGTTGAGAGCACATTTTGAAACTCATTTTTTTTGACACCTCTGGAAACTTCAAGCCTATAAGGATAAATTAACCTAGAGTGTATTCTTTGGGCATGTTCTTACTGTTGTTATGAAGCATACAAACATAAGAAATATTAACCCTTTCTAGTGTGGAGGATTTCTGTAAGATTATAAACAAGGACATCATTTAACCCTTTTTGAGATACTTTTTACAGGTTTCCTAAGTGAACAGCTGAAATCATGAATGAATGAGTGAGAAAACTCATCAATGTTGATCATGGGTTTATTCGGTTAAATCAAGTTAACCTGTTAAGCACCAAGCCTGTTTTTCATGTTTCAGGCTCGAAAATGACATGCCCAAAACAAATGACTACAACTTAACTTCTAAAAGGGTTATATGAATAATTTATTTTATCAAAGCAAGGTTACATCTGTGAGTTGGATGTAGAAGTGTCAGAATCAATATAAATGTTTTTTATTTTAAAGAAAATTCAGATTTTACATAGTAAAAAAACTGTAAATTATAGTGTCCGTCCAAAAATTATTTTTTACAGATAGTGAAAACTACCCTTGGATGATGGGTTAGTAGACTAAAAGCTTTCGGAATCCAAAGTACAACATATAATAAGTACCCTGTATCAAGATTGATGCAAAACAAGTGACATTTGACCTTTTTAAGAGAGGTTTAGGCAAAACCACCCCACCTCTGAGGTGATTTGGGTGAAAATGTTTTTTTTCCCATATCTCTGGCCCCCCTTGGTCGATTTGGATGGTTGACACCTCTTTCTGACCGTTAGAGCCAATAGAATCGAAGGGGGAGTCCCCCACACACACGTTGTGAAGAGAAAAGGTGGGGGCTGCGCGCATGTAAATGTGCAGCAGAGTGAAGCGATCTCTAGCTCTGACATCTAGAAACGGAAAAGCATGGATTATCCGTTTTATTGCTCATGGATTATCAGAAATAATTTCAAAGGGACACAGACACATTGGATTAACTTCAGCAGCATTTTTATCGTTTTAATGCCATTGAAGACCACTTTGGAGAGACTACAGAGCCAAGGTAAGAATGTTAGCATTTTTAGCTACCTAGCGTCATCTGTTTTGATGTCTGTTTTTGTTTATAACGTCGCGATTTCGTATAATTCAGTGATAATGAGGGTACACTTCGATTCTGTGTCACCTCACGATGTGAATCAATGTCATGCATGTGGAGAAAAGATAAATAAGGTTTTTGAGTGATTTTCGGTGCAGTAATCTGTTAGCATTTTTCGCTCGTTGCTAATTCAGAGGCTCAGTGTTAGCATTGTGGGTTTTCTTTAAAAAAAAAAAGAAAAAAAAATATCAGTTAGATGAATTTCTTCCCGTTACATGGATATAAAACATTCATAGTTTATTAAATGAACATGCCCTCAGACACTGTTTCCTGCAAGATGTTGCGGCAGTGCCCCAGTACCGGGGTCTCTCGGGCTTAGCAGGTTAATTAAAACAAAATGCTGTTTCCAGGTGGCAGCACGTCTGACCGAAGAATACATAAGAATACCTATGTTACACACAATCAAGCAACTGATGCCTTTCAAAAGAGCAACAATTTAGGTTTTACATGAGGACACAAGACCAAGACATTTGTAAACTGTGACATGCTGCAGTGTAATGTTAAGAGATTGTATTAGCTTCTAAAGTAAAAGTCTTACACTTATTTATTTTCAACAAGGTGCAAGAGAGTCAGGTTTAGCATACGACAAGCTGTACAAGAATACAATTTAAAAAAGCAAACAAAAAAAATGTATCCTTTGCTGGTTACAAAGAATGACTGTTTGTAACAAAAAGAAAATGGAAAAATAATAACTTAAATGTTGTGTTACTGTTTAGTATCTTGTCTGCATGTAGATGCATCAGTTGTCCAGTTACAGCAAGTGTGGATATGTACATTACCAATGATCCCCTTTCAGGTTATTTTCTTTGCAACAAACATACCATCTTCCCGGTTTAATGTGTATACACTGACTTCAAACATACTACTGACACTTCATCTGGCTAATGGCCGCCAGGGCTTTGTAGTCTATTATTGCCAACTGGACAGCATTGTCAGTAATAATACAAAACAAACACAGATACATATATGTACATCAAAACTTTGCCAGAAGTAGCTCGCTTGAAGAGAAGATTAAGTATTTACAAGTCTTACAAAAATATGGGTGAGTGGTTGTTCTTCCTCTCCTTTGAGTTGAGCATCTTCCTCTGCTATGTGGGCTGGCTGTCGCCCTGCTGCCTGTCGCCCTGCCCATCGCCCTGCTGCCCGTCGCCCTGCCCTGCCCTGATGTTGCTCTGAACAAAGAGTTTAAGGCCGTCATAACCCTGGCTGAACAAATACTGCAGGTACCAGCTCCATGGCTTCTGATGCTGAAACAGAGAAAGACACACAGTCACAACCGAGACAGCTGATTCTTTCTATGATCAAAGCAACCTCTGTTAACCTGTTAAGCCCTGAGCCTGTTTTTCAGGTTTCAGGCTCGAAAATGACATGCCCAGAACAAATGACTATAGCTTCACTTCTAAAAGGGGTAAATTAATAATCGTTTTTCTCAAAGCAATGATAAACCTGTGAGTTGGATGTAGAAGAGTCAGAATCAATATAGATGTTTTTATTTTAAAGTAAATTCAGATTGAAAATAGTAAAAAAATGTAAATGATAGTTTCCGTCCAAAAAAAAAACATTACTTAAAGTGAAAACCACCCTTGAATGATGGGATAGTAGACTAAAACATTTAGGAATCCAAACTATGACATATAATAAGTACCCTGTATCAAGATTGATGCAAAACAAGTGACATTTGACCTTTTTAGAGAGATCTAGAAAAAAAAAAACACTTCTGGGGTGATTTGGGTGCATTTGCCATATCTCTGGAACCCATCGGTCGATGTTGGTGATTGACACCTATTTTTAACCGTTAGAGCCAATAGAATCGAGGGGGGGTTCCTAAATCCATCCAAACATTACCATTGGTGAATGAGAGTGATGCGCAGCCAGCACGCCCAAAACCGGAAGCTGGGTTACAGCTCTCATACACTCTATATGAAAACTCAGTTTATTGACATACATATGATGATGGATTATCAGTAATCCTTTCAAAGTGACACAGAGACATTGGATTAACCTTCAGCAGCGTTTTTATCGTTTTAATGCCATTGAACACAACTTTTTATCAGAAAACAGCAAAGGTAAGACGTATTTGCCGTTTTGGCTCCGTAAAGTGAAGTTGTGAGTTGTCTTTGCTGGCTTTCGCTGCTGCAAGTTTTGGTCGCACAGTGATGATACTTATACCATTGGAATCTGTGGAATCTCAGCTTTCATATGATATCTAGTTTGTGCAGATCCGATGAAGTATAAAATATTTCTACCGTGAGTTATGTGCCAAGTGTGTTAGCACTCTTTCGCTTAGTGCTAATTCAGAGGCTCGGCGTTAGACTTGTGTTTTGTTTCGGTAAAAATGGTTCATATCGTCAGGTAGCTGAGTTTCTTCCCGTTAAGTGGGTATGACACAATCATAGTTTGTTAAATGTTAAGAAGCCCTCAGACGCTGTTTCTTGCAAGATGTTGCGCGGGGGCTCCCGGGCTTAACAGGTTAATGTCTAACATGAATGATGCAGAGATGAAGAGAAGACCACTCAAACCTTTATGGAATCGAGGTCCATGTCCTTTTTCCCGATCCAACACTGATAAAGAAAGAACATTATTATTCATTGTCAGCTCACCCGGTTAGATCTTAATATCACTGCTGGATGTTGCAACTGGACCAAAAAAAGGTACGTGTATTATTAAACATGATGAAAACCACGTCTCATGCAGATCCCATTAATAATAAAATGTCCTTCTGTATTAATGCATCTTCTATGAAAGATACATTAATACTGCTTTTGTCTCCTTGTCTTGCGTGCAAGTCCATTAACCAAACTGTACAGACGGGCTGCTCGCTGAGTTATCAACTGCCTCTTACCGTTTGAAAATAAGCAAGAGCTACATAGGACACATACAGTAGAAGACATTTAGTGGTGTGCAGCACACGGGATCTTGCTCAAATACATTTGAACCCCCGTCTAGACCAAAATCGATCAGGAGCCATTCACACTTAACATGTCTCACACAACAGGTCAGTGCTCATGCACCAGCTTCCAGACTATTTTTGGAAAATACACTAGTCAACCCGAGTGTTATCCCACTAGAACTTTACTATAGATTATAACATTTTATCATTTTTTTAATCCTTTCAAATGATGGTCTTATCATTTTTATCCTTATTTTCTTATGATGTGAATATTTTGTTTGATTTTGTCCTATATAATAACATGTTTTACCCTATCTTTCTATCTATCTATCTATCTATCTGTTCATTTTTTGATTCTGTAATGATAATCCTTATTTTATTCCTTACATACATTTTCTAAATGTTTTGAAAAGTGGTATACAAATGCAATTTTATTTAAAGTATTTTTTAACCTTTTGGTTCTGTGAGAAATGATGAATGACTTGTGGGTCAATGATGATGGAAATATAACTCAAGAGTTTTCACAAAAACTAAAGGAAAAATGAATAGAAAGTTTGGCTGCTTGTTCTCTCTTTAAAACTAAAAAAACAGGTTCGCGTGAACTCTGTCGTTATGCAAGTGCTATGCTGACGTGCACTTGCGATCTGGACTAGTGGAAAGACACAGGAACTCCCAAACGGCCCACACTCACCTTCTGGTGGAAGTCGACCGCGTAGCTCATGAAGGCGGGGTGGTGGATGAGGTCGAAGCTTGTCCAGTATTGCGGAACGTTGCTCTTGAGCAGCAACTCCTCTCCCAGCTGTACACCCGTGCCTGGTTGGAACATTTTGGAGTTCCACAGGCAGTTGACCATGTAGACTGTGTAGTAGTTGAACTCACGGAAAGTCTGACGGCTGATGTGAAAGGCTTGCTGAAAGAAACAAAAAGGAAACCAATCTCCATATCTGCAAGGTTTCACTTCTGATGTGTGTTGTGCTGATTCATTTGCATGCTATTTACCAAGTCCATTTTGTCCTAATAAAAAGTGCCTCTGACATTTCCACGGGGAGCATGCTGGCTGCCTGACATGTACTAGTAAATTCTCTGCCCGCAGTGGCAAATGTATTAAAATCAACAACTTCTTAAGTCCTCATCTGACAGGGTATTAAAGGTTAGCGGCTGAAGGTGGAGGCATGTGAATGTAGACTGAGGGATGGAAAAATCTATAAAAAGCAAATAGCATGTCACTTCTGAAAGGCACACCAGCTAAATGCCTAAAATGTAAATGCATTCTAGGGCTGCACGATTTGGGGAAATAATCTAATTGCGATTTTTCTGACAGATATTGCGATTCAATTTGCGATATATATATATATATAATCTAAAAGGACATCCACAGGAGTGTTTCCATAGATAAAATACACACACACACACAGAGACACACACACACACACACACTCACGCATCATAATGTTATGGTGGTGCGTTCACTGGTCGTAGGATATAGAAGCAGTTTTTTTTAACTGTAGGATTTAATAAACAGAACTCTGCAGGACGCCTCGCAGACAGTAAGTAATCGATTAGAAACTTAAAGAGCGTGACGAGCCTTTAGAAACTAACCAGGCGAGCAATAAATACAGCGTGTGGACCAGGACAAAGTGCAACAGAAACACATAAAAATACCTTTACATGCATTAAAACAGGTAGTGCGTTATGGAATTGGTTATCTCACGGTGCCTTCGTGAACCCTTTTCATACGGCGTAACAGCCGCAAACGACTAACGTTAGACTGGGCTACGGGACTTTCACTTAACACTTTGTTTCTGACCGTACACTCGTCATAGAGCTGCCTGTGGTGCTTTTTCAAGCGCTGATACAGGTTAGTGGGGCTTTCTCGGGATGTAGCGACTTTTCTACGACAGGTGGTGCTCAACACCTGCTTTTGTTGCACATCTGTCGTCCTAAACCCGAAATATTTCCATACAACCGAAGTGCTGCTTTTCTTCGGGACTAAATTGTCCAACGTTGCTTCTGGCTCGGCTGAAGCCATTTATCTACACCATGAATGTTGCTAGAAACGTCTTCACACATGGGCGTTTCACGTGCAGTGTTGTTGTTGAGCGTATGCGTAGTTACCTTGGGCCACTTCTGATTGGTTAACAATGGCTGGTACATGTGGAGCACAGCACTTCTGATTGGTGTGGATGACTGACCCACAAGAAAAAAATTGAATCCGACGCGCTGTATAATGTGTATCCCATCGATTTGCTAATTGCATCATCTCAAATCGCAATTTCGATATGAAATCGATTAATCGCGCAGCCCTAATGCATTCACAAGAAATGCATTCAAAATCAATAGGTTGAGATAGCAGTTTGAATTAAAACAATGCTAATAGAAAATCAGTTCCCTTCACACTGCTTGGTGCAATGGACCAAAACTTGCTGTACCACTGCAATGCAAACCACATCATGTTTCATTTTCAGACATGCATTGCAAGAAGATAGGAGGTTTTTCTTACCTCTGTGAGTTTTTCTTGACTCTTGGCTGATGTCAAGTTCACCTTGTACCTGAACAAAAAACGGAATCATGAAAAACCAGTGACCTCTGTGATTATTACTGCAACACAGTTTATACAATGCAATACAATTATACTCCAATTTGACTTTGCCATGGCATTTTTTCGCTCAGCTATGACAGAATTACTGAAGCCGCCCTGGGGTGTAGTCAATTAACCGACACTGTAAGGATTTGTGTTATTAAAGCCTGAAGTTACAAATGGTGCTTGAGTTCTACATAAAAAGGGAGAAGAGGGCTTAAGTGCATTGCTTCTTAGACTCTCATTATCATAAATCATGCATGAAGATATACGTACAATTTATCCATTTGATTCCAGCTCTGTTCCGTCATGAAATATGCATCAACATATGACATACTACATTAAGGGGGTTGCTAGTGTATGCATCGGGGCAAGTTGTAGCAGAAGTCTCTTTATCATATGGAGTCAATCCCTGAAATGTTCAGGAACATTTGCTGCGAGGGGTCATGGTTGAATGGGAGCGGGAATTGATGTTTAGGGAAATCTGTACAACCAATTTCCAATCTCAAGGCCAAATAACACTTCAGGGATAACACTGATACATCTGTGAGATTGCAGGGACCGTTTCAAAGAAGACCCTTTTACATGGAGCGAACCAATCAAAAGACTCATGCCCATGTATTAGAATCCACAGGGTATATGCAGGAATCCTGAAGTCAAATGTAATCCCTTTTAAGACCCTTTCCATACATTTTAAGACCTCATCGCCACTTCGAGTTTTAACCGGTTACATTGGCGACACACTTTACCTCACATTTACTATATACAGTATTGATTGTCCTTCCTCCTTATCTTCCAACCATTTGGACGCAAACTTGCATTTCCCCATAACGATGTTGTTTAACAACCGGCGTAAACGGACCTTCGCGCGCTATCAAGCAGTGAGCGCACGATGTCCTGTTCAGATGACGTCAAATCCAACGGGATGCCATAAATAAACTACTAAGAATCACACTACATACCTATGCAATGATTACATTCAGGCAGACTGTAGAATACAACCTCTTAAGACAATTTATATACTTATTGAAAACAAGCTACTAAATGTAATACCTTGGAAAATGCCGTTTAATACTTTTTAAGACCCCGCGGACACTCCGTTACAGTTACGCCAATCAATGCTATTGTGGGTGATTTCTTCCAACATGTTGGAACTGTTTTGTGGATTTTATGGCAGTTGGCCTCCATACGTGTTGCACTACCACCATATGCTGCACTGTCCATTACACAATCTATTCTAACCTTTTTATAGCATGTGTAACAAGACGAAAATGTTCCTCAAGGTTCAAGGTTCTTTATTGTCAATCTGACATAGCTACAGAGTAATTATGCAGTTGAAAATCTTATGTCACAGGCTTCTCCAACAATGCAACATAATAACATAACATAATAACAATAAGAGCATGAGCAATACAAAAATAATAATAGGTATAAAAATGAAATAAAGTTATGATGTGGAATAGTGCAGTATGAGTCTATATACAAGTTATTGGAATGATATATATATATTAGGTATTAGATACATACTACTGAGTAGCAGATGAATGTTTGATGTTGTTTCAACAGTTCAATTTTTTAACAGTCTCACTGCCCGCGGGAAGAAACTGTCTCCGAATCTTCTTGTCCTTGCCAGGATGCTGCGGTAACGTCTGCCAGACGGCAACAGAAAGAACAGTTTGTGGCTGGGGTGATGGGGGTCTTTGATAATCCGTAGTGATTTCTTCCTGAGCCGCTGGGAGTAAAGGTCCTCCATGGATGGCAGCTCCGTCCTGGTGATGTGCTGTGCAGTTTTCACCACCCTCTGTAAAGCCTTACGATCGAGGTCGGTGCAGCTGCCGTACCAGGCCGTCATGCTGCCAGTGAGGATACTCTCTATCGTGCACCTGTAGAAGTTGCAGAGTATCCTGGAATCCATTTTGAACCTCCTCAACCTGCGGAGGAAGAAGAGCCGCTGTCGAGCTTTCTTGGTGATGGTGGTGGTGTGAAGAGACCATGTCAGGTCCTCAGTGATGTGGACCCAAGGAACCTGAAGCTTTTGACTCTCTCCACCGTAGTCCCATTGATGGCGATGGGGGCGTGTCCCTCTCCCTGCTGCTTCCTGTAGTCCACAATCAGCTCCTTTGTTTTGCTGATGTTGAGATGGAGGTTGTTATCCTGGCACCAAGATGTCAGGTTTTCGACCTCCTCTCTGTACGCCGTCTCGTCATCGTCTGTGATCTGGCCGATGACGGTCGTGTCATCAGCAAACTTCACGATGGTGTTGGAGCTGTGTGTGGCCACGCAGTCGTGGGTGAACAGGGAGTAGAGGAGAGGGCTGAGCACGCAGCCTTGAGGGGCACCGGTGTTGAGAATCAGGGTGGAGGATGTGATATTTCCCACCCGCACTGCCTGGGGTCTGCCCGTCAGGAAGTTTAGGATCCAGTCACAGAGGGCGCTGTTGAGCCCGAGGTCTCTGAGCTTGATGGCCAGCTTGGAGGGCACAATGGTATTGAATGCTGAACTGTAGTCAATGAACAGCATTCTCACATATGTGTTCCTGTTCTTCGGGTCCAGGTGTGAGAGGGCAGTGTGGAGGGTGAGGGCTATGGCGTCGTCTGTGGACCTGTTTGCTCTGTAGGCAAACTGCAGGGGGTCCAGAGATTCAGGGAGGGAGGAGGTGATGAATAATTTGACTAACCGCTCAAAGCACTTCATTATGATGGAGGTGAGTGCTACTGGGCGGTAGTCGTTGGGGCAGGTGATGATTGTCTTTTTGGGGACAGGAATGATGGTGGAGTGTTTAAAACATGTGGGGACTACAGACTGCAGCAGGGACCTGTTGAAGATGTCTGTGAACACCTCTGCCAGCTGAACTGCACACACCCTGAGAACACGGCCAGGGATGCCATCAGGTCCAGGAGCCTTGTGTGGGTTAACCCTTTTAAAGGATTTACACACATCTGCCCTATTTAAAACAAAAGGGCAGTGTAGCTCCTGGTCCCTCTGTACCTCCACAGCCTGGCTGCTCTCAAAGCGTGCAAAAAAACTGTTTAGCTCATCTGGGAGAGATGCGCACGCAGACACTCCCGCAGCACCCCCCGCTGCTCCTTTGTAGTCAGTCATTGTCCTTAGTCCCGCCCACATATTCCTAGTGTTACAGCCTTTGAAGTCAGATTCCACCTTGTCTTTGTACTGTCTCTTTGCATTTTTAATTGCTCTCCGGAGATCATACCTAGACTTCCTGTACTCCTCCAAATCTCCCGCTGTGTGCGCGAGAGTGCGCGCTTTCAGTTTGCCGCGCACCTCACCGTTTACCCAGGGCTTTTGATTTGGGAATGTCCGTACAGAAACCTTCGGTACCACGTCATCGATGCATTTCCCAATGTAGCAGATGACAGTGTCCGTGTGTGTGTTGATGTTATTGTCCTCAAACACACTCCAATCCGTGGATGCAAAGCAATCCTGCAGTGCCTCATCTGACTCCACGCTCCATCGTTGTACTGTCCTTGTTACCGGTCTGTCCCTTTTAAGTTTCTGCTTGTACGCAG
The DNA here is from genome assembly GCF_902827165.1 of Trematomus bernacchii. Taxonomy (NCBI): domain Eukaryota; kingdom Metazoa; phylum Chordata; class Actinopteri; order Perciformes; family Nototheniidae; genus Trematomus; species Trematomus bernacchii. The sequence goes on from NW_022987409.1 coordinate 3,655,738, forward strand.
GCAACAACAGTAGTGAGATATGGTCTGATTTGCCGAAGGGAGGGCGAGGGAGAGCCTTATATCCATTCCGGAAAGGGGAATAAACATGGTCCAGTATGTTTCCCCCGCGCGTCGGGAAGTTGATGTGTTGGTAATATTTTTGGCAAAACCTTCTTCATGTTGGCGGTGTTGAAATCTCCGGCCACAACGAACGCCGCATCTGGCCGTGAAGTCTCGGTTTTATCAATAATCCCAAACAGCTGATCGAGTGCCGTGTTGTTGTCGGCGAGTGGCTGCGGCGGGATATACACTGCTGTTATCACAACAGATGTGAATTCCCTCGGCAGATGGAAGGCCCGACATGAGATCATGAGGTGCTCTAGCTGTGCGGAACAGTCCGATGAAATAATCTTCACATCTGAGCACCAGTTGTTTTTAGTCATTACACACACACCGCCTCCCTTACTTACTTTTCCCCGAGTTAGCAGTCCGGTCCTGACGAAAAATAGAGAATCCATCAGGGACAATAGCGGAGTCCGGGATAGCGGGGTTGAGCCAAGTCTCAGTGAGAATTAACACGTTACAGTTCTTAATGTCCCGTTGAAAAGCAATCCGGCTTCTGAGTTCATCTAGCTTATTTTCAATGGATTGAACATTAGCCAGAAGAATACTCGGAAGAGGGGGCCGATTCTCTCGTTTCCTCAATCTGACCAGCAACCCGGCCCGGGATCCCCGCTTTGTCCTCTTCTTGCGTCTCTCAGGTAGAACAGCAACAGGTAGCCATGGTGAATGTCCATTGTTTGTCGGAGGGTTATTATTGTCCACGAAGTTTCGCAATTGGAGAAGTTCCTCTCTGCTATATTGTATGGCAGAGTAGGTGCGGTCGGCTAGCATGTTGCGAACCATGTTAAAAGTAAAACGGCAAAAGTAAAAGAAATATGTACAAAATACGAAAATGGGCAAAGTTGGAGAGGAGCACATAGACGATGCGGCCATCTTCACCGGCGCATCATATGAATAGGGAGAATTATTAGAGGTGCGTAAGAAGTTATCGTAGTAATGAACCGGAAACTGTGTGTGAAAGAGGCTTATAGCTAAAGAGTCCCCACCTGTACATGATGAAGGCCAGTCTGTCCACGCTAACCGGGTCAGTAGCAAACAGCGCTGGGTAAAAAACTCCAGATGGGGGCATCACCACAAGGGGGAGCCCATACTTCAGAAACATGTCACACACCTGGGGGAGGAGAGAAATATAGATTAAAACACACTCTTGGCACCCTTTTTTCAAATGATTGCTATGTTGGTGTTGCACATAAAGCAGGAACTACAGTTTATTCCCCTGCAACATCTCTGCCCCTTAAAACAGATTAATGTGAAAACGGGCCTCTCGTGTCAAACTCTGCATATACATCTTTCTGGACAGTGAAACTCAAACATCCTAGTTTTAAAATGGTACCACTTAAGCCCAAACACCGGTTGCATTGTGGCTTTAAAAAAGGCACACAGCAGGTAAAAGCATCAGCATCTGTTCATGTACCATGGTATAGAAGTCGAGGATGAAGCTGAGGAGGAGAGAGTGGCATCCTTCTAGCTGCAGGCCAATAGAGGCAAGCCGACCCACAAAGTCAACTAGCTCCATCACTGAATCCTTGAACCCCGACAGAGTCATGTTGCTGTGACAGAGGGCAGAGCAGAGAGTCAGACACGCAATTTAAGCAGAATGAAGTGAAAGCTGTACTGGCAGTCAGCTGATTTACCCTTGGAACTCTACACTTACATCTAATCAGTGACTCAGGTCTCTGTGAGAACAGGAGAAAGCTCCCAAATCAAGTATTACAATACAAAGGACACACTGAATCAAGAGTGATGTTGGGAAAGTGTTCGGATATACACCATTAATTATTCCTACATCTAATCACTGAGTCGTACTCTGGCAAAATACCAGAGGTGAGTTTGGAAATGGCAGTGAATAAAGAATAGATCCCTACACTTATTGGATCATTTGTTGTGGGATTAGACATTTGAGGACTCGATACTGATGCCCAGGTATTTAAACAGAACTGACACCAACTCAGCGCCTTTGTTTGAAAGCTTGAAAATCATTAAACTGGTTATTAGTGCTGTTATTGTCTGAAAACACATTTAAATGAAAGGATTTGGTGGATAAATGAGCTCAAACCCAAAAAAAAAAACATGTTAATACTTCTTTCTGCATATTTTGCTTTTGTTGCTAGTGTATGAGATTGCTCAAATAAAGATAGAAACTGTAAACAGTGTAGAGTTTCAGTTAGGGCTGTGCAATTAATCGTATTTTAATCTCGATTACGATTTTGGCTTGCAACGATTACGAAAACAACGTAATCTAAATAAAACGATTTTTTTTTTTTTTTTTTTTGGGTTTTCAGTTGAATTATACTTAAAGTTCAGGGTAATCAACTGTTAAAAACATACTGTTCACATTTTTGGATGTTTTCAAAGTAAATGGATAATCGCTTTTAATAATCGTGATATCAATTATTGACCAAAGTAATCGTGATTATGATTTTTGCCATGATCGCACAGCCCTAGTTTCAGTCATGATTGTATCTGGTAGAGTAGAAAATGTGACATAATGCTTGCCTAGACAAAAATGGGTACATAGACCTGAACACCTACAAAAAGGAGTGTTTTGCTTTTATTACACTAAACCACAGTAAATAAAACTAAGGCAACACCTCAATAGTTGTATAGCATCTGTGAGGACGGATTAGGTGTGAGAATGCATTTCTTGGCTCTCCAGTAAAGGCTAAACAAGCTATAACCCTAATGCTCTGAAGTAAATACACAAAGTGTTTTATGTCTATTACTTGTTTATGCTTGGGGCATAAACAAGAAGCGGGAAGTAGATATGAGACTCACATGGAGGTGTGGCTGTTGAGGCTGATGTCCAAGTCGTCTTCCAGAGCGTACACCGAGTGCCAGGTCAGCCACTTCAACAGCATGTTGTTCAGACACTCGATCAGTCCACACTGCACACACATGGAGAGGAACAGCATTAAGCTTACAGTTGTTTTACCACAGGCTAATAAAGGACCCATAATGAAAAATACAAGACATCTTTTCCATTTAATTTACAGGTTTAGATATTTCTAGCACAGTAGCAGGAGTATACACTTGTTGTGCCTCAGGGAGGAAAACCCACCTTGAAAAACACAGATGATGTGAAGAAGAGCTGCATGAGGGGCTCGAACAGAAGCCGTCCAATTTCTGAAACAGGGAGACACAAGGTTACAGTTGTACCAGCTGCTATAACTCAATGCAATTCCTAAGAAATGGCACAAATATCATGGCCTTGCCAACGTAGAATATTTTTATTCAAGTGGAGGGCAATGCAGGATTGTGTGCGTACATTGATAGTCACAAAAATAGTTCACCAACACTTCATTTTCACATAGCTAGGTAAGTATGCTGGTCAAAAAGAAGATAAAAACACATTACATCCACTTTTCTCCCATCACTGCACTGAGGTTTCCATTATCCAACTTCCTTGCATTGAACACTAGTTCATGGACTCTGTATTCTAAACATAATTAGGGACAACAAAACAGTGTGGAAACCAGGCAATAATGTGAAGAAGATCACATGGAAAACTCACGAGAACTTGGAACAACCGGAATGTTGCTTAGTAGGCCGAGGATCTGTGGGCGGAGGAGGGAACCGTCCCAAACATTGAGAAATTTGTAGAGAAAAGCCTCGGAACTGGAAAACCCCTCCTGGTGGAAATGTGACGGTAAAACATTGTGAAATCATTGCTTGATGTTTTACAGTGCAGCGTCAGCTTCATGAGGGTGCAGGATAATGAATATTGAATGACAGGTGTGGGGTAACTATCAGGCCCTAAAATGTGAGGCTCACCTGGAGAAAGTGTTGTGTGGACAGCAACTTGTCCAAAAACTGCAGAGATTCTTCTGAATTCTGGGAGGCTCCTCCATCGCCACAGAACAACAATTCTAAACAAAGACAGCAAGATAAAGTGTTTTTAGTAGGGATGCTCCGATCGCCAATTTTGGGGCCGATCGCCGGAATCAGTATCGGCCGATACCAATCACCGATCCGATCGAGTGGGCGGGGCCTATGGCCGCTATTTTATTGTGATTTTCGGACACCTTAAAATACTGCCAGACTGGTGAAGCCATTTTGGCGAGCTTGTTTTGCCGCGCACAGAGAAAAGTGTCATGTATTTTACGTCGTGTGATCGGCTCTCACGATCGGCCTTTATATAGAGCACCGATCGATCGGCAGAGAGTGAATATCGGCCGATATCGATCGGCGGCCGATCGATCAGAGCATCCCTAATTTTTAGTATGGAAAAAGACAAGGGGATTGAAAGAAAACAGCAGAGGAATACATACTTGACGTGCATTCACTTAGTAAAGCACCCCAGTCTCCGTTTAAACTCTTTTAAACCCCTCTCTGACAGAATCCTTTTGTCATCTAGGTAATGCGTTTTGGTTCAACTCGAGGTTAGCTTGGCTTTGGACGAATCTTCCTGATAGAAGATGTCACAACAAGTCTGGTAGTTGCTCGCTAACCCCACCCCGCCCTCCCCGCTCCCCCTTACCTTCGTGGAGAGCGTAGCCGAGCCAGAAGTTGAGGCGTAGCAGAGCAGACTCATCCTGAACACAGTCCAGGTACTGCAGAGCCAGACTGGAGCCCAGCAGAGAGCCCATCTGAGCGGGCAGCTGGTGGGGGGGGAAGTGAAGAAGCAGGAAACATGCAATCAATTATAACTGAGAGTAGGCTGGATCATTTGGAAACATTTCTTACTCCATTTAGTTTTGATTGATTCTTTTTACATTATTCTCATTTTCAGTGAGGAATATCGTAATATGAACATGGTGGGATTTTGCAAAGAAATCTCTAAAGTACTGCAACACTTCATTCAGAATGGTGTTAATACAGATATTTCCCCTTACAAAATATTGCATCTCCTGTTTTGCATTGCATTTGTCCATTTTGCAAGTTCTATATGGGTGAAATGCATGTTTCAGTCCTTATTGAGAGGCTAGAATAATCAAAACATTAAAAACAAAAACAAAAGACATACAAAAAAGATATGAAAAACATAAATCATATTACCAAAACACAATAACTATAAAACCAGCCATTGTATGAAAACAGAAATACATAAAATCTTGCTCCCCGTTATCAGTTCTAATTAATATGTTTACCTTCTTTAAAAAACACTCATGTCCTTGATTTTATTGAGTGGGCCACCTATAAGCTACTGAGCTAATTCTTCAGTATCCAGTAATCCCCATAATGCCAGCACTAGGACGTGTCTGCCATCACACTGGATAGTTGATACAGTCTCTTATTGTGTATGAACAGCTGCCTCAAGATATGGGGGCCCTTATCTGTGTAGTAAATGAATATGAATGGGGAAAGGACAGACTGACGGGACACAGCTCAGCTCTCCAATAACTATGCAGCAACACTAACATTAAACTAAGAAAGCACCATTCTGCTTTTGATAACAAGAGTGCAGGCAGAGAGGAGAATAATCAATGATCCTTTGTCACTGTCTTTGCTCAATAGTTTTACGTGTGTGATTGACTGTGCTTATCTCTCTTTTCTAATGTACGGGGAAAAGTAGAGCTTTCTTAGCGATAAACAAAGTTGATGTTATCACTGTACAAAAGCCTTATTGCTTATTGTTGGCTTTGTGGTCTGTGAAAGCGGTGGATTTATGTAGCATGACGCATAAAAGTCAGCGAGCCATTTCAAATGACTTATATTAGTTTATCAGGTCACTGAATCTGCAGGGCAAATAGACATTTATAGAGGGCCATTTTTAAATGACCAATTGCTATGAAACTTTGTCCAATGCATTACTCAGATCAATCTCATCCCAGTTATGTTGCTTTCATTACTCATATAGGAGAGATAAACCGTCCTATCTGCAAAAAGAACAATGGCCTGTTTAAAAAAATAAATAAAAAAGATAAGCGCTTTGTCTTTTAGGCTATAATCTGATAAACAAATGACAGCCCTAGGCAGCCTCTGCTGTGGTTTCTCTAGGACAAAGATGCTGGTGGTATGCTAGAACAGTTATAACAGTAACACAGCACCACCCTCTGGCTGTGAGGATACATCACAATTTATAAATAGACTGGTTTCACATCCTAAGGACACACTGGCATACGTTGAATTCTGCTGCTTAACTTCTGAACTGTTCCCAGTCCAGAAGTTTTGGGACAGCGAAACCGTGTAAGCCGAGTTAGAAAGGAGCCGAAAGAGTGAAAGACTGAGAAGGAGCAAGACAATAAGGGGCAGAGGTGGAACCCAAAAGAAGCCAGAGATTCTTCGCAGCAGGAGTACCTCTATATGGTCCATATTTTCCAGGAGCTCAGCAACAGATTGGATCTGCACCAGAGGGACCAGCCTCCTGCTCGTCTCCGTTTGAGGTTCTTTATTTACTACAGAACTCAACACCGGCAATTCCAGGTGGTGGTGTTTCTAAAAGAGAAAGCACAGTGAGACAAGAACATAAATAAAGGCAAGCCTGGGATAAAATGATTGTCTTATTTACTCAAATGTATTAATAAAAAGCTTAAGTCAGGATAAGCAAATCAATAAAAAATGTATATCATACACTTTTTACTTTTCAAGTATTTCAATAAGGGGGATTTTTTACGCTTTTCCAAGCTGTGGTACATAACATATTTTGTATACAGTACATACACTCAGGGGCAAAGTTATTAGTTACAATCTAGTAAAATGTACTTTTGCTGATGTCTATAATCAGTTTTCAGTCAGAGGTGTTATTGATATGTTTTGCAATAGCATTAGGGTTGTAGTTAGTGCAATACATATATTCTCTCCCCCTTAAATAAAGACATCTCAATATAAGTAAGTCAAGTTAAACTCAGTAATAAACTGAATTTAAATGTAAAATTAAATGTAAATATTCCCAACAATTCCAACATATACTTAAGCAATAGCTCACGACAGGCCGTGGTATATGCTCATTATATCACAGCCAAGGGGCCGGGGAAACACTGACCACCGCCCCTTAGCTGTGAACCACACCCCTTAGCTGTGATATAATGAGCATATATCACGGCCTGAAGTGAGCTATTGCTTTTATAAAACGGTTACCAAGTGTGGCAATATGAAAGAAAAATACACACTCTAATTTAAATAGTTTTTATTAGTAAATAATGATGTTCAAAATAAAATAGTCCCTCAGTTGACTTCTGCACGAAACATAGTGCGAGGTGGTTGCTATGCAACAACACTAACAGCTAGCGAACATATTAGACAGAGAGCGTTGATAGATTATTTGGCTATTTATTTACATTAATTTGTATGTTGCCGTATATTGTGAACCCACTGAAAAACTGTCCAGCATCAGTAGAATGGCTTACGTGGTTACTTGTATAGGTTGAGGTTGTTCTAGGCTGTTGCTTGGCGTGGCGAGAATATTGCTCCACTTTCTCCGGTCACCGAGATTCGGCTTCCAGTAGCTCTGGAGAGAGCTTTCGCAACTGTGGCCACTAACGGTCATCATTTCTCTGCTTTGTTTCAAGACCCGCATCAGAAAGCTTTTGAATGGTGGTACTTTTCCAGTTGGTCTACTACCTGCTCTTCACGTAGCTCTGCATGTCTTCGTTTAGGTGCTTTTTTTTCTGGAGATAGGCACTGCTCAATCCACTCCTCCATAGTAAGACCACCCCGGAGGTCAAAGTTAACCTTAAATGTTTCCATCTTAAGCTTTGTTAGTTAGTTTCGTAACGGACGTAATGTAACAGCTGTAACGGTTGTAGCTTTTTCTCACACGCGGAGGGATACTGACTTGTGAAAAGTAACTACAATTCTACCCGTGATATACGCTCATTATATCACGGCTAAGAACCAATCAGATTGCTTGATTTGACTTGTCCGTTTTATAATGAACATTATAAACTTTGATGATGTAGAATGTATGGCATTGGGAAGCAGCAGCAGTAACTGTAGTGTAGCAGGAGTGATTGCATCTGACAATGTGAAAAGGCTCCCATACCCGTTTCCTGCGTTTGGTCCTATCTTTCGATGCGGAGGCCAGGCTGATGCTGGAGGCAACCTGGGAACCGTTCCTCTTCTGGACAGTAATCAAAGCTGATTTCCAGGGCATATTGTGGTTCTTAAACACACTCTGTAAGATAACAGAAAACATACAGTTTCATTGGGGCTTTAGAGATGATGGCCACACGTTATTATACGCACATAATGAGCATCACATGCTTGTTCCATGTACAAACCTTAGATCGTGATGGGATGGAGAGTGTCACCAGTTCAGGGCAAAACACCTTGTAAAGGGACAGTAGGTTCAGCAGGAACGGCTGCCTTCCCTGAGGAAACGATATCAACACACTCAATATGGCACATCTTTGTACTCGACATTTTTATATTTGATTGATGGTTCCTGATAATGTAGAATCTAACAATAACCAACTCTATTGAAAGGGTAACTGTTTGTACTGAGCAAAAGACAATTCCTGGGATTTCTTATTATTAACATAGTTTCCTACTTAGTTAGCTAATAAATATGTAGCTTTTTCATAAATAGCTTTAGAGGGCATTAGATCAGCAGGGTGTTTACCAGTTTAGACTGTAGCTCCAGTAGCTTCCTCACTCTGAAGACTCGCACTACAAGAGAAAAAAAACGTTATTTTTTACAATACAGTGATACAGAAAAGAGGAGTACTTTTGAAACAATAGCAGTAACAGACTTTTCAGGTGTGAATATGTGAGACTTACCAATTTGCTTTGTGGTCAAAAGGTACAGCAGATGGCAGATGAAAGGACACTGAAATAATGTGACAAAAGATAAACTTTACATCTTAGAAGTTCTTCAGTGGAAACAGTATCACATTACAGTGCTGCATTCATTTACTTACACTGGTAAGAAGACAGTAGTTCAGTTCTGAACAAACAGGACAATACATTCATCACAAATGATGATTGTAATGTCGGCCTTAGCCAGATAAACGCATTATTTGTCTAGTCAGGCAGAAATGAACCTTTATTTATCTCGCCAGGACTGTTTCCTGAACAAGGAACAGCATTCATAAACAGTGAAGTGCTTGTCATTTCAAATTTGTTTAAAAATCACCATGACAAATAAGATTAGTGAACCTAAATTTGGGGCTCAAAGATGTGTGTGCACGTGTACAATTTCCCTTTGGTGCCATCTGACTATAAAAAGCAAACATAATCATCAGACATACCAGATTTTCCTCTGAGACGAAGCTGAAGATGAAGCCATAGATAGCTCGAAGCTGGTCTTTTGCATCAATCATGTCAAAGACGGTCAACACCCACTTTATGAAAAGAACCTGAAAGTAGTAAATGCAACGTAAACATACAAATGGGTTAACTGGGGTGCAACTCAAGAACGATACATACATTATTAACATACATCAAATGTAACTCTCTTATCTCAAATTATCATTTTCTTTTTAGCAGAACCTCTTTTTTCAATTGACAAAATTGTTATATTGTTAGAAAGACACACGAGAGCAATAGTTTTGAATCACATCCTTTTGATTAAAGATAGTTCATGGCATAACCTTAGTAATTGTAAAATTGATGTTATTCTTTGAGGGTAAAAGTGTGTAATTTCGACCAACATACTTCTAAATTACTCATACAGCAAAATGGTGACAAGAATCTAGACAAATCCAATTGCACTTACTTGTGTGCTGACAGGTATTTTGTCAACTCCGAGCCAGGCCACAGCGCGAACAACAGCCTCCTGTGGCACCACGGTGACGGGTATAAGACACTTCAGCACCCGGGGACAAAGGCTATGTCCTACACAAATAAATTCACAGAAACAAGTCAGTTAAAAGAACCACATCTTAATACTGACAGTAACACTTGTACAATAATCTATTTTGCACAGGTGTACCTATACTTTTGGGAAGATCAAATTGTGTGCCATAACTTCAGGTTATGGTTAACAATTGGTGTTTACAATAAACCTTATCTGCTGCAAAGTGAATGTCTTACCCATGCGGAGGCTCATGGCAAACTCCAGCATAATAGAGATGGCCTCTGGTGAAAGTCCATTTCTGTAGGCCACCTTCTCCACCAGGACCAGGTTCCTCTCCACGTCATCGTTACCAATGACAGGAGTACCTGCTTCAACTACAGGATGGAGGAAAAACATCCCATCAGAGTGTGTGTAAGCATATTTAAAAAATAATCACAACAGTTTCAAACATACAAGAGGTAATGTCAACAAGTATTTACCCGAGAAAATCTGTTATTTTAATTGATTACTATAAAATGAAAACTGCTAGATATAACAGTTTAGCAAAGCATAAAATCCATCACATAATATTTTGGAATGTGATGGTTTCTTAATTGACTGTTGAGCATTACATAAAACTAGGGATGCTCCGATCGATCGGTCACCGATCGAGATCTGCCGATACTCACTCTCTACCGATCGATCGGTGCTCTCTAAACATGCCGATCGCGAGGGCCGATCGCATGACGTAATATACATGACACTTTTCTCTGTACGCGGCAAAACAAGCTCGCCAAAATGGCTTCACCGGTCTGGCATTATTTTAAGGTGTCCGAAAAAGACAGTAAAATAGCGGTATGCAACGTGTGTGTGAAGCAGAAATCCTGCAGCTCCACCCGCTGTGACGGACCGGTGAGCGGAGCAGAACACACACTAAGAGTTAGACCTAACACACTTAGCTATTTTATCTACCTCTGGAACAAGCTAAACTAGTTATAAATATGTTTATTCTTCACTGTCGGCCTCACACATTACTGGATCAGCGAGCTGCATGAGACGATACTGACGGGCTGTCAGGAGAGAGAGAGAGAGGGGGAGGGAGAGAGAGGAAAAGAGAGCGCTTGCTCATTTCTCCCGTGGTATTATCCAAAGTGAATGTAAACTTGAATAATATACATAATTTGAATGTAATAATTAAGTTGATTGTTGTTTGTGGAAGCTCCAGTGAATGAGCCCCATTAACTGAGTTTTAAACATCACTTTAAATGGAAGATTTAAAGTGATGTTTAAATCTTCCATTTAGGCCCCGCCCACTCGATCGGATCGGCGATCGGTATCGGCAGATACTGATTCCGGCGATCGGCGATCGGCCCCAAAATTGGCGATCGGAGCATCCCTACATAAAACAGTCTGCAGTGTTGATGTGAGCTAAGATTTTCAACGACATAATTACTCTGTAGCTATGTTAGTTTGACAATAAAGAACCTTGAACCTTGAACCTTGATGTCATCAAGAAACAAATCCTGGAACTATTTTAACATTAATAATCACAGTGATGTTTTTTAGTGAAAAGGCAGGAAATATTTATTCCAATTATTCCAAACAAATGGGGCAAACTATCTGAAGGCTGTCTTGCACGAACAAATTGTGTAAGCCACTCTGGTATAATGTTACAGAAACAGGAGTCACAAGTAACATTGTGTTTTAATTTCTAGTTGTCTGTTTTGGTTTTAAAAGTACATGCCTAATCAATTCAAAAGTCTAAGTATTAATAATTAAGATACTCCTGTGCATCATTTACACTGTGGATCTGAAGAATATTGTCAATATTCTTATCTCAAGATCTTAGTTATGAATTGCAGTAACATTGTAGAGTGCAATAATAATTAGGTCAGATAAGTCTGATTTGGAAGCAAACCCCTAACAAAAGTTTGGGTCCCATATTAAGTATACAACAGATTACATCACCAAACACCGAGTTTCTCCTCTGCTATCAAGCTTTTAACAGTATTTTCAAGAAGTACTCAGATCTTTTACTTAAATACAAGTACAAATACTATGGTCTTAAAAACAATCCACTACAAGTAAAAGTCCTGATTTCAAAATTGTACTCAAGTAAAAGAACAAGGCAGCAGAGTATAAATATACGTTAGCATAACATTGAAATACTCAAGTAAAGTACAAGTACCTCAAATGAATACTTATGTACAGTACTCAAGTAAATTATATATATTACATTACACCACTGGCTTTTAATAATGATGTTGTTGTCCGTGTCTGTACATAACCAACGTTACCTCCTAAATGCTGAGGCTAACTTTGTTTGGGTTAGCCTCCCAATGTCTTCTCCACTGATACGGGAGCTAATAAGTAGCTAAAGCAACATTAGCAGTCAGTAAAGTTACACCCAATAAGCAACAAGAAAGTAACTTAGCCTAAAGTTATCCTGGACTATTTGTATGCATCATACTAGAACTCAAACGGCAAGGGTTAACGTATTTATCTTGAGTAGATCGGTAACAATAGCAGTTATCTGCTATCGACCGTTGAGTTGACTCCTACCGTCGGAGAAGTACTTCAGGGCCAGAACAGACGGGTCCTCCGCCTCGTTCTTTCTCCTCTCCTTTTCTGCGACTCTGTTGCTGGTCCGGCTGGACACAGACTGGTCGGTTAGAGACGATAGATCCGAATTCCGAGGCCCTGACAAGTTTAACTGTGCTGCCATTTCTACATTGCTAAAATATTAAACACACTCCGTCTTCAGCGAATTCAAACAAAACTCAAATCCTCCGCGCGACCGTTTGGTCTGCGCTTGCGCAGTAGGTTTTTTGTGTCCGGTGCTTCGCGGAAGTTGTAGTCCGTTTGACTTCAACCGCCATCGTTGCCTTTGCAGTCTATGAGCGATATTAGGACTACAATAGCCATGTAGCAGTAGGTCTCGTTGTCCTTATGGTTCTCTTTTGTGGTTCATCTGGGTTCATTTGGTGTCTCATGAGAGGAGGCTAATAAATCCCGTCGAAAACTGGTCAGTATTCAACATTAAAGAACATGATAATTACGCTACGCACCGCTTCACAGAAATGTTTGATAGCCTGATCACATACGGCTTTTATCGAAGAAGTTTGTGACTTGGCGTAGGCGATTTAATGTGTTGTCATAAACTGAAATATGGCATTTAACATATTTAGCAGCAGCACTGCTGTGTAGAAACACTGTCCCATACAAAGAACTCACGGGATCATCTTTGACCCCCTCTCACCATCAGCACTTTTCATAGGTGAGGTGAATTATTTAGTGAATTTAATACTCTCCTCTTGTTTTTGTAAATGTTAATTTTTCTTTGCTGTGCGAGCATCACAACGAACATTAATGTATAGAATGTATTATCAAATGTAAGTATTTCAAGATCATAACATCAAATAATTTCCTTGGTCTATGAAATATCAGAAATAAGTTCCCAGAGAACAGGCTAAAATAATCAAAATTCTTGTTTAACAGTCCAAAACCCAAAATAATAAAATAATAATTTACTATTTCAGAAAACAAAACAAAATAGTCAACAAATATTAACATTTGAGAACCCTGATCCAAATCATTTTCTGTCCATTGACTAACTAATCTTACCTGAAAACCAGGTCCAATTAATTAAAAAAAACAAATTGTATGAAAGACATTCAGGGTACAATCTCTTATAAAATGTGCTCAGTGCTTCATTAAGTTTTATGTTTCTAAAGCTGTTTTGCAAATACCAGAGTGACTTTCCAGGCAAGAGGCATAACAGAAGGACCCCTGTGTCTGAGTTATGCTCTTTGTCCCCTCATCCGGTCGGTCTACCAAGTGCATGGTCCTTTTATGCCCATGTAGGATTAGAATTAAAGAAGAGTTTTCCTGTGTTGAAAATGGCACCGAATGTATCACATTTTCATCTCATTCTTTTCCTTTTTCTTAGCTACATTAGTTTATACAAGTTAAGTTAAGATCATAAAAGTGACAAACCTGTAATGCATTACATACAGTATAATAAGTAACACCTATGATACATGGCAGAGAGACAAGCACTGCACATCTGGCCCGTAAAACGGATGTAGCTTATGTGCTGATTTGATGGCTTTATCTTGACAGGGACAGACTTAAGGTACAGTATATAACATAACTACAAACAAATCATAATTTGTTGCATATGTAAATAACTTGACTAAAACAAATGCAAGGGAGTTTATAAAACAAACACTATTTAGTCAATCTCACCTCCAATTCTTTATTTTAAGTATATCATTTACAGAAATATTGTGAATCTCGAAATTAACTGACAGGATTTTCCATTGAGATTTAATTCCTAAAGCAGATCTGTAATATGAATTTTTGAGTTTATATTTTTGAAACAGAAAAAGTATAGCCAAATTAATCAGAAGTTGTCTTTTAAGAAACAGATAATATGCTTAAGACTTTAACTGTGAATTACAAAAAAGGTAAAATTACATTTTGAACAGGCAACAATACTTTTTTGATTGAGTTATGTTTTGCTGTGCACGCTAGCAGAAGACACCCAAGGCAGCAACTGCTGTACTTTCCAGCTAAACAACTTCACTGTGGTAACTGAACTGAAAGGAGAAAAATAATATTCTGCAATTTTCACTTTAGGAGAAAGGGTGTCATGCGCACTTCTACAAAAATGTACTGAGATGAGATGAACTAGGCTGTATTCATTTTTTCTTTCCAGAATTGTGTTCTGGTAACACTACACCAAAATATTATGTGGATATGTCGTACTAGTTGATGTATAATCAGTACAAAATTGTTTCAAAAGTGCTCATATTGGTTAATGTTTATACTCTTGACCAAATGAAACATGCTTTAGTTTAGACATTATTGAAATTCATAAATGATTAGTCTCTCCTACCTACAGTAAAAAAAGAAGCTACAAAGATTCTTACATGGAAAAACAGCATTCTCAAATCATTTTGACATAACATAAATGAAATCATTTAACAACAAAATACATTTAACACAGTGTAGGACTGAAATAAATAGAGGAAATTGATTCACTATTTAGACAATGAGCTGATCTCATGAGAGTTTCCACAGGTATGATTGTCCACGGTCATGTTGAGGATTAACGGATCAGGAGTTCTCAGTTTCACAGTGAGAGTGCAGAGGAGTAGGTGAGAGTTATCAGTCCGCCAGCTGGATGGGACAGGAGATGATGTGAGGGGATTTATTAGTGGAAGTGACTGATTCCTTCAAAATTTGAATGAATCTCCATCAAACAATAGGGACGCACCAGATTCCCTTTATTGTGGATTTGACGAAGTAGAAGAGCATCTTAAGACTGCTTGACCTTGTTCTTTTCCTGGTCATTTATTTGCTGTTCCTCTCGGCTGTCCTCTCTCTCTGGCCGGTCGTCACTTTGGCGGGCAATAAGAAGTCGGCAGGTGAGCAGAATACCAAAGACTAGAGCGTGGGCGTACCGTTTCAGGGGGTCTCCAACTAGCTGGTGGAAGAACAGGACAGCAAGCATGACCAGCAGCAGCAGGAAGTTGGCCACATCCTTTGGCCGGCCCGGTACGAGGGTAAGCACCACACCACAGCCCACCTCCAGAGAGCCAATGATCTTACGAAGCAGGACCGAGCTGATGCCAATCTTTTTCAAGCCGGGCAATGCCTTGGCATAGCTCTTGTATGCCCTTTTCTTAAAGGATAAAGTACAAAGATACCGTTAAATATCTCTAACATTACACAAAGGTCATACAAATGCACAGGGACTTATTTTAGTGAGGCTATTTAAAAATTATGGTTGCACGATTACTCTTTGACCTATTTCTACCCAGTTAAAGAAAACCAATAAACATATACAATTCAAACTTATCGTATGAGCTTATGAGTTTTGATTTAGCATGACACCTAATGCATGACAGCTAGCATCTTGCACACATTCAACATCAGCACCAGTGGGTGCCTCTCACAGAATTTGCTAGAAATCAGCCGCCATTGCTCTTTAGCTGTTGCTCTTCATATAAAGCGAGAAGCTCAGCAGCCACAACCTATTACTACGCTATAAAGATCAAGGTATACTTCAGAAATGTGTTGATTTTCCTGTATACATGTTTGCATCGTGCAGCTACATTATATCATGTATTAATACGGTGGAGTCTATCGTCCATTATTGATCCCTGTTTTACCATTTACTATCTTATGATAGACACACTTGCTATTGTTTTATTTACCCACACCGATTCAAGGATGCTGTTTGTTTTATTACCAACATACGATACATGAAGGGAACACACAGGCCTAATATAGCCAATGTGCTAACTGTGTTACTGACGTTAAAGACAATACTGTTTCAGCCGGTCTGAACATTTTAAATACAGGATGATCTTTGGGAAAATTGAACAATGGTTCACATAGTCAGATAGAAGAGCCCACCAATACCGAAAAGATTAAGTCCGTATCTTTGATTATTTAGGTCAGCATCTCCTCACATTATTTGAGCCTGACAGCGTTTCGCACAGAACAATAGCCTGAACCCCCACACATCACTGTTTACTCACCATTTCACTGTATGCATCTTTGCTTAGCCTCGGAGTGAGCTTAATGGTTCCCATGAAGACGAAAAATAAACCTAAAGCAAAAGAAAGGGCCACAATAGTAACTGTCCTTGGTGAGGCCATCTTTGCCCACCGTTAGTGCAGCAGGCGCTTCCCACAGTGAAATGAATGATAGTCCGTTTCCCCGTGAAGATGCACCAGGGGGATGGGCTTCTCTGGCTGAACGACAAAGATGGCGTCGCGCTGGTCCCCTTTCTCTGCGTCGCATCCAGGAGCAGGAGAGAACTGACGGGAGCTTGTACAGAGTGATGATAAATAACTAAGTGCATTTACTCTAGTACAATTTTGAGGTACTTGTACTTCATATCTACCATCCAGACATAAGATAGTGTATCTCATCTTGTTCTTGGTTCTCAAAAATAATGTTAAATATCTCTTGTGCCCTCTTGTTTCCATTCAGTATGACAAGGAAACATGTTAGTATGCCTATCTAAGGCTGACAGCTTTAATTTAGAGCATTGGAAAACGCTTATTTGGATACAGTAAATGTCTACCTTGTGAATTATAAGCTATATTATCACCACCTCATGATTTTAATCTCATAAATGATTTGGTATTCAAGTTTTTATACCAAATAGCCTGATTGTGCTCCATGTTCTGAGGTATACAGCCATTTTCTTTTCATACCACATTTAGGGCCCATGCTGATGCTCTGATGGTTTAATAATGTTAGCACAATAGATATGCCACACAGTAGAGACAAAATGTTTATTTTCAAGAATATCCCATACACTGCCCAATCATTTCTAGAAAGTGTTCAAAACCCGTAAAAAAAAAAAAGATACAGTTCAAAAATATATTCCACTAACAATGAAAATTAATAAATGTATACAAACAAAACCTCTATTAACATTTTGGCCAGGTACTCAATTTCATTTTTAAATTGAAAACATTTATACATTGTTATTTATATGTTTTTATCTTACATTTTTTACATTTTATTTTATTTATTATTATTGATGTTTCTATCATGACATAGTTATGCAGACCCACCCTTCACAACACATTTGAATTTTCAGTTTCATTCTCAAGGTTCAGGGATCAGGTCACTTATATCAAAAGTGTTAAAGAAATAACTTCTTCATCTTTGAATTGATGTAGTGTGTCTGTGTCCAACGCCGTGGACAACATCCTCACACTCAGGTCTCAGGACTCAAGCAGGATTCACGCTCTCTGTCCCTGATCCTGACGTTCCTTCAGAGCCATTATTGCTTTTCGGTACAGATCTGTCAGGAGAAAGATGCGTCTTTTTAAATGCAAAGCTTTGATTTCATTCATTTTCAGACTCCAACGTGTAATTGCATTTGATTTGGAGATGGAAGACGTAAATGAGGCTCACCAAATGTTGCAGACAGGTCCACAGGTTGAGAGTAAGTTCCCGACATCTCCTCTGTGTTGATCTTGTTCTTCCTTTTCACTTTGACAACTTTCTTCTTTCTCCTTTTTTCCCCCTTAGCTATACATAAGATAAGGAAATGTTATATTCCCATTCTTAAACAGTTGAAAAGCAAAATATGTATACGCCATTAATAACTGATTTCTACCTTTGAGTGGCTTCTCTCCATTGTTGTTTGATTCTGGCACGTCCAGAGCATCTTCTTTCACCTTTGTTTTGCGTTTCGGTTTGGTTTTCTTCGGGGGAATAAGGGCACTGCTTGCTTTCTCTCTGTGACCAGAGTTTTCATGTTCTCCATTACCGTCACCCTCTTCTTCCTCCTGTTCATTTGCTTTGGCTTGATCTTTTTCAACTTCCTTGACCTTAACCGGCTTCTTCTTCCTCTTTTTCCTCAGCTTTTTTTTCAGAGTGTTCTCCTGTAAAGAATTAAAACAATTGTGAGTTTAATTTGAACTGTACTGTCAATGTATGATTAGTTGTGGGAGTGTAAATATTATTTTTCGAACATTGTTAAGGTAAAATGTATTACATATACATATTACATATACGTATAAAGTCAAGCAAGATACTGACCTTTTGCAGCATGTCTCGTATGGGTTGAAGCTTTCCTTCACCCTTTGTCTTTTTAGCCTTTTCTTTTGGCCGATGAACCTGGCGAAGATCTGACTTACTGGAACGCATCCTGAGGTACGAAAACATTTTTCATAAAAGATAGTCAGAATAAATAATAGCTTATGGGTTAGGTTGACATTGATCTGTACAATATTCATAATGTTGAACCTCTCGTACCGTTCCCCCTTAGTTTTTTTGCGACCTTTCTCTGTTTTCCAGGTCTTTTGCCTCTCTCCTGGTTCCAGAGGTCTCTTGCTGTCCTGTGCTACACGACTGCACAGCTCAGGGTAATCCAGAGCTATGGCCCGCAGCAACCAGCGAAGGCCTCGTAGAGTCTTTCCCTCCGACCAGCGTCGCAGATCAGTTAAGGCTGAACAAGGCTCCTGTGAAGGAAAGAAAAAAAGTTTGGTCTGTTACAATTCCTACAAGAAATGTATGTTTCTAATGATTCATTCTCACACTTTGAATACTTACTATATGGCACAGAGAACGGCTCTGGTTGACCAATTTCTCCAATGAGAGACTCTCAATCAGCTCACTTCCCAGTAAAGCATTCATTTTGTCCTGTTTGTTAGCCAACCTAAGAAGAAAAGGTTTCAGCACAGGCCTAAGTTACGTTTAGCTTCACAGTTATCCAGTCATTAGTTATTTCAGTGTTCCCCCAATCCGCCACTAGGGGGCTCTAGTTTTACTCTACTTTGCAGATGATGTTTGATCACACTTGTAATGCATGTAAGAAGTTGAGTATAATTACACTAATACAGGTTTTCCTGCCACTCTGGGTTGCTTCAGCAGCTCTGCCAGAACCTCCTTGACCTCCTTTATCCTCTGCCTGTCACAGGAGTCCACCACGAAGATGATCCCATGGGCCTCTCCACTGAGCTCCATCCAGGCTCCTCTGGACTCGGCTGACCCCCCAACATCCAGCAAGGTGACCATGTAGTTCTCCACTCTCAGCTCATTTTTCACACAGCCATGAGTGGGTCCTGTTTCTACAGTATGGGGCACTGACAGGACAGGAAGTAAAACATAGGTAGATCTTCAGTCCATTTTCAGATTTAGGAACTTTTAGTTTATTCAGTATTCAATGTACTCTTGAATTACCTTTTAACATTCCTTTAATGGAGGATGTTTTTCCTGCCTTGTCAAGACCAACCACCAAAATGGTAACTTTCCTACAAAGAAGTGCCCACAGTACTTTTGTAAATGACACGTGTCATCAAGATACAATATTATATTGACTCTTTGGACACAAATACGATATCACAAATACTGCCAGGACAAGATTTTTTGATTTCATTGAATTAAAGTGCTGCTTTCAACATGAGACAATATCATGAGACTTCAATCTAAATACTATACGAAAATGTCAAAAGAAAGAAGATTGTTTCAGTTTTTCTTGTACTGAGTGCTTTCTTTTATTTGTATTTAAGGTCAAAGGAGGTTCAACCAAACTGATTACATTTGTGTTCTCTTGAATTTGAAAGATAGGCCATGCCATCCCATCCATCACAGGTCACATTTTCAGATACTCATCATACATTTCACTCTGTCATTTTGCAAGAAATTTCGTTTTTGTTACTTGATTGGCTCCTGTATTTTGGAGAACCAGGCGCAGCAGTTGGTCATGAGGTTGAACATGTTTGCTTGAGGTGAGCACAGCGGCCACCATCTTCTCTGGAACCCGTACCTATGAACAGATGGTCAACCTTAGTATAATCAGGTCCCGCACAAATATCCTCTCCTGTGAATTCAAGATACAGTCAGCAAATGTTCGGACTGCCTCATATCTCAACCTACACATCAACAAAATCAAAAGTCTAAAATTAGCTGTATTCGTATTTCTTAGCTGTGTTTCATTAAAACATGTTGTGCTTTACGTATTTTCTGCAGTGTGGTTTACCATGTGTCAGGATTTATACATGGTCCTCTCATCTTGTAAAACAAATTCAGCAGGTGTGTCTTAGGAAGTCAGACCATGTGCTAAAAAACTTGGCTGATCTTTCGGTCCTTTGTGCAGTGCATCTGTTGAGGCTGTGTAATCTGCTAAAGCCAGTTTAGAACGGCCTGCTTTGTGTTGGCAACAAGCTGGCATATTTGTTTTGGCTGTTACAGACGATGAGAGCGACACCTTGTGTGCTTTAGTGTCAATGATTACGTTTCCATGTTTGAAAATACTTCTTTGTACAAATAAGAACAAAATACAAAAGAAGCTGTATAGAATTAAAATAGTCAATTAGTTTAAGTGAGATGTGAACATTTGAAAAATACTTAATAGACTAATATTTATATATAAATATATTAAAAGTAAGTGGATTACCATAAATCTGATACATGAAGTGTGCACATGAATTCCTGACTTTGATATGTATAATATGCATTTTCTTGTCAACACTGTTTCTATATATTTATGATGGTATCTTAATTTTAGTGATATCAGCGAGCGTAAATAAAAGGAGAAACTGGGATATTAGCCCAACAATAAACAGTAAAGTGCCATAAATAAGCAGTCATATTAGCCATGAGGAACCTGATGTTGATGTAAACAATAAACCTACAGCAGACCTGTACCACTCATGGAAAACTCTCTGTTATCTCTGTTAAATCAGAGTTAATATATCTGTAAAAGCCCAATGCATAACAGTGCTCTGGTTTAAATTCACACAGACAATAAATGAAAAGTCAACATGGGTTGTAAATGCTGAGAATTATTGGATTAAAACAAGCATTTCAAACTCAGTGGACACTAAACTACAACTACCCAACACCACTGAACGACTTAATCACACGTATAACATACCAAATGAACTAAGATATGAGAATATTGAAGGGTACTCACAGAAGTAAGTCTATGTCCATGCATTTGTTTGGATTCTCCTTTCTAACAACATCTTGTACCTACAGTAGGAGCTATATAAATAATCAGGCTCACAGTAAGCCTTTAGTCACCTCATGTGGGAGGTACAGCCTTTGAGTTGTGTTTTGGTATTTCAACCAATCCCAAAGCCCTCTGATCCAATCACTAATCCCATTGGGTGGCGGAGTGCTTCTTTAGTTAGACCAAACAAAGATGCATTTATCCGTCAGGAAAATCTAAATGTGTCTTGTGGTGTGATCTGTGACGTGCTTTGATCTCCTAAAAGTGGAACAATGCTGGTCAGATTTAAGCTGCACCACTTTAGTCACTGTTAGGGATAATGACATCATGTCTATGGTGATGGTGGAGTCGCATCACGGTGTACGTGAGGCAGGTTTACTTGTATATTTGGAACTATCGCTTTTCTTTCTATTTTTTCTAGCGAGGTACATCTTGATCGCTTGAGATGTGGCGTGTTGATCATTCTACAGATAATGTTATCTTATATGTTCCTTCAAAAGGGTTTATAACATTTGTAAGGTTTTATACATTTAGACAATAACATGCAACAAACACAAGCAGATCAAAATAAACTGAACTGCATATTCAGTCCATTATACTTCTTAAAATATCCTAAAGATGACTTCCTGCCTAGTGTCTTTCAAAGCAGTCATACTGGATAAGAGTCATTTGGTTATCATGTGCTTTCCAGTTTCTTTTTAAGTATATGATACTTTAATTATCAATACCCATGTTTCCCCCATTACCCTCACTTATTCTATTCCTATGGTCCGTTTATAACATTAGGCCATGGACAACTGATGAAAATTACCATTTTAGGGTTGGGTTAAATGTACTGATGTTTTCCTATTGATCAATGAAATGTTTTCCTGTCAGATAAAGTTAAAAGACAAAAATATATAAAATGTTATGAAGTGTGGCAAGTAAAGAGAAAAAAAAGACACAATTATAGTTCAGGTTAAAAATGACTTTACAAGGAAAATGTACTTAATGTAACTTAATCACTTGTTAATTGTAAACATTAATGTTCAGGTACACCAGTACACTTACGTTAACAGAGGATCAGCGTACTAATGCAAGCATAAGCAAGTGCATTCTGTAATGCAGCATGCACCACTAGATGGCCTCCCATTCACAGGATATATCTTCACTGCAAGAGGCTGCTGTGCACCTTGTAGTCTCTGTAAATAATATAAATGCTCTATTTTCAAATCCTTGACAAGCTGAGATGAATTGCTGCAGTTGAATGACAGTCTGCTCCAAACTGAAAACAAACATTCATAGTTTAGATTTGCAGCCTCTTCACAAGCCAATCCTCCCTCATTGGATGTTTTCCTTCTTCATGTGTAATGAGGGAAATCAAAACAAAATGGTGAGTAGACTACAGAGTAGAGCTTCTGTAGATATAATGAAATTATAAATATTTAGTTGGAGCTCTCAGAAACCTGTCACAATGGCTTCTGTGCAGGCCTTATCTCATTATGTCATTATCTCAACGTCCAATCAGTCTCTGCCTCCACTGCTGAGTAGACTCATCCCAGACTCTCACCAGAGCCCTGCGTCAGCTGATACACACACACACACACACACACACACACACACACACACACACACACACACACACACACACACACACACACACACACACACACACACACACACACACACACACACACACACACACACACACACACACACACACACACACACACACACACACACACACACACACACACACACACACACACACACACACAAAGCAAAAAAAGCAGCAGCTGAAGACCACACCCCCATACGGCTCCTGTTCACCACATTGCAAACATGTTTAAAAAACCACCAACTGCTGATATTGCAATCTGGGTTAAAACTTCTACTTTAATACTCTTTTTTTATCACAGAAATATGCAAGCCAGCACCACTAGATCAGTCATACTTGATTAATGTAATTTGTACAAAATATTGTGTGAAAAGCATGTTGTGGTTGTACAGATGTTTATGTACTCGACAACCAGGCAGCTGATGTAGAAGCCTGGTTCATAACCCCTATGAAATTGAGAATCATATTTTAAATAGTTATACATACACTTTTGTACAGATTAAACATACAAGATACAACCTGTTGTATAGTGTTCTTTACAGGGGCTGGCAGGTGCATTTTGCTACATTTTGACACACAGGGTGGTATATTGTCATCTAACTTTCGGCATGAAAATACAGTTATATTTCCTAATGTTGAACTATACTTGTTAAGGCCATAAGGAATTGTAGGAAAGCATGTATCTCCTTTGTTTTTGTAAAGGATTGTCTGGTGCACCCTATACTAAATTAGATAACAAACCGTAGCACTTTTTTCTTATCATCTAAAGATTTCAACCAGCTGTTACCATGGCTTTTCAGGTCATTTCACTCTTTTAGGAATCTTCCTATGCGAAAATACTATTTGACTGCAGCTGAAGATTCCTGTAAAGAATTTGAAACATAGACAAGCTGACCTGACCTGATTGGCTGGCTGTGCACATGCTGGTGCTCAGTAATGTCTCCACAGCACACAGCCTCAGCAGTCTGAAGTCACTGACCCAAAGCACTGCTTCACCAAACACATGCATTAGTAATGCCTTCGTAGGTTGTGTCGACCACTGACTTAGATGAGATCTGGTTAGACAGGGAGAGGTCAGCATGTTTGGAATGAGCTGTGTTGAAACTGTACCACAGCTCATAATGAAAACAAAATCAAAACTACTTTTGTTGTTTCATAGTTACAATGAAGGGACAGCAACATGACATCTATCAAACAGGAAGTAAGAGTGATTATTCAGTAAAAAATAACACAATAAGGGTTTACTTTAGGTCATGATGACATCAAGCTAAGCAACACATGATAGTTTTGCAATGGGAATGTGGGGGTTTAACATTTGGTGTCCTTCTCATGCACTTTCCAAACAAATAATCCTTGTTTGAATAAGTAGTATAGTACAAACATGAAACTGATTATGTTCAGGGTCACAAAATGTTATTGTTGTCTAATGAGCATGTGGCCTTATCTGATTGTAATATAATGAGGAAATGTCTGTGTGATAAGCGAATTAAAAGATGGAATGATTTGTTAATTGTTGATTCAGTGTGTGTGTGTGTGTGTGTGTGTGTGTGTGTGTGTGTGTGTGTGTGTGTGTGTGTGTGTGTGTGTGTGTGTGTGTGTGTGTGTGTGTGTGTGTGTGTGTGTGTGTGTGTGTGTGTGTTCTGCACCTGTTTGTGTAGCTGCTTCCCCTCACAGGCTTGCACGTCACCATAACAAGGCCAAGTCCTCACTACTTTTGGAAACTAAAAATGGAAGCGCAGAGAATCTGATCTCTCATTACTCACCCTTCACAGTGCTTCCTTTTGAAAAGGACAGGTACTGTAATAAAACTACAGTGCATGTGCTTACAGTATCGGTGGCATTTAGCTTGGCAAAGGTACTCTAGAGAAAGCGAAATGTCAAATAAGTTGTAGTGTTTCCCTCAATTCAAATGAAATCGTTCTTATCTTTGTAGGCAGCTTTGTTACCCAGTAATCTATACTTTTATAGGCTGCATTTACTATTATTTATTCAACAGTTTGTTCATTGCTTGTAATATGTAAGATTGTAACAGACATCCTGTACTTTTTTCATTATCATGTGAGCTTTTCACCTCCCATTTTTCTTACTTATGGTGTGATTCAAGCAAAACACCCAGGGTTATGAAATTGACAATTAACAATAAATAAAACTCTAAATACAAATCATATTTTTTTTTAAGAAATATTATACCAGAATCATTTAATATATATCAGAGTACAATTATTTTAATAAAACATTGTAATTGAGTTTGAGGGGAAAAAAGAGAAGACATCTTGAATACATGTACGGAATGTGGTTCAAACACCTTTCTAAAGTAGTTAGCGAGATCATATCACAAAAATTTAAAAAAGACACAGCACCTGTGTATTTATAAAGCTGTGTCCCCATAGTTACCAAACTATTTGTGCCAGCCTCTTAATAATGGATTTGTTTTCCTCTTTTATTTTGAAGGCAGCCGCCCGTAATTTCCGGTATCGCCCCCTGAGTTTCTGGCTGACTTGACGCAGTTGTTGCATTGACAGACAGTCAAAAGATTGGAAACACGAGTAGCAGCCAGCAGCCAGCAGCCGCACAAATACACCGACACGGAGACACACGGCCCTCCTACAGCCCGGCATTCACACTACAGCTGGAGTTGTTTTTAACATACAATAACAAACTTTAAGCTACTGACGTCCACCGAGTTTGGACGGTAACCGGCTGGCTGACATTTAGTAGACATCGTCCTGGATGACGAGGCTGAAATGAACTTTCCCTATTCTGCACACACGGTGCAACAACAGCGCTGAAATCCCGACGGGCAGTAAAGTGGTTTCCTCTGGATCTAACGGGGTGGTAACGCGCCACGTCCGACGATAAAACGATACCATTAAACAAACGCTTTTGGTGGGAGTGCATCGGAGCGGTGGCACAGCAGTTGTTGAGTTACACACAATGTGAACCCAGCGATGCTCAACTTTGTGGAAAGTTGGGAGAGACGGCGCATCAAGGGAATTATTTACAAATAGTGATGTTTTTTAGCATAGTTTAGCGTCTTAATCGTGAACTGCATACTGATCAAAGTGGATAACATAATGTGCGAAGTGGCCACGGATGAGCATGAGAGGGAGATCTCCGACATGGAGAGCTCCACGGTGGCGCACAGTGAAGTCATGCTGGTGGTCAATCACAGCCGGATCAAGCCCCCCTTCAGCGTGCTGCTGGCCACCGTGCTGTACTGTGCGGAGTTCATCACGGCCGCCGTGCTCTGCAGCCGGTACCACAAGACCGAGGACGTGATCTGGATGGGCTTCACCCTCACCTTCATGCTGCTGCCTGCCGTGCTCATCCAGCTGGCCCTAACGTTCATCCACAGAGACCTGGGCCGGGACAGGCCGCTCGTGCTGTTCCTGCACCTGCTGCTGCTAGGCCCTGTCATCAGGTAGGGAGGGGTGATGGGATGTTGTTGAAATGTTTATATATTGTTGAATGTAAGAAAACAATACCTTGATATAATCGGAAGAAGTACTCAGATCTTGTACTTAAGTCAAAGTAGAAATACCACAGTGTAGGACTACTGTTGCAAGTAAAAGTCCTGCATTCAAAATGTTACTCAAGTTAAAGTACAGAAATATTAGCATCAGAATATACTTTAAGTACCGAAAATAAAAGTACTCATTATACAGATTGGCCTATTTTGTAAAAATATATATCATGTGTTTTAATTCTAATTATTGATGCATTAATGTGTTTACCACAGCTGGTAAAGGTGGAGCTAAATTAAATTCATTTGTATACTGCAAGGTAGCTGGTGGATTTACTCCAAGTGTTATTTAGATGTTGATTATATTTCATATTAATAAAATCCAAATCTGGAAAGTAACTAAAAGTATACAATAAATAAAAGTACAATATTTACCTCTGAATTGTAGTGGGGTAGAAGTTGCAGTAGCAAAACATTGAAATACTTAAAGTGGACCTATCATGCTATATTTAAATGATATATTGTAGGGCCATACCTATATAAGGTATATTTATACGTTTCTGTTTTCAAAATACCAAACAGATCATGCATTTTAGCCATGCCTCATTTCGCTCTATGTGCTGTTTGCTGTCTACGGGTCTGATTCTGCTGACCACGCCCCCCTGCAGGAGAGGTGAGCCTGCTCTGATCAGCTGCTGGGCTGTCAGAAGAGGGGGAGAAAAAGAGATCTCCGTCCTCCGTGTTTTATTATATAGAGTCGTTATTCATTTGTTTTAAAGCTCAATAAATAACAAAGAAGACCTTTGACCGGCACTTTTCAAATTTTGTCCACATCGCCTCTACTGTGTTATGACGGGAATTTTTCATAGACTACAAAGTTAATCGATTATAAATTGAATTATCGGTTGCAGCCCTGACTGACTTATTCAATCAGTTGGTCAGTTCATCAAATACAATGAATCATCTACATTACATTGTAGATAGACTGTTGCAGCATCATGGATTTAGTACTGAATGAGATCCACAGATTAAGCTCTCTAACTGAATCACACTCCAGATGCCAGCCTCTTCAGTATGAACAACAGGAGGGACGACTGAACAGGACAACCTCCCACAACCTTAGAGCTTCTTTTCATTTGAAAGCCAATTTGTCATATGACTCTGCAGAGCTGGCACCCGCCCTTGTAAAACATCGCTCACATTCATTTACGTCGCTCGGTTGTATGACCTCATCTCAGGATAACGTCCCCCAGAAGCCTTCGGTGCTGCAGACCAGAGATCAGGCCTGGCTGGCTAACAGAGAGAGAGGGACTGATGTTGCCTCTTGAAATAATAGAGCTCGAGTTACTCTTTGAAATCAAAGCATATGTATTGTCTTAAACGTTCTCTTTCTGTGAGGGAGGTGTTTCAGTCTGCACTCCTGTGTCAGTTGTTTTCAGCTGAGAGACCTGTTCGGCGAACCGTGACTCATGTAGGCGGTGACTTAAGCTCTTTGAAATTCAAATATACACATATTCATACTCTCTTTCTTCCCCTCTGGACTTTGATATGTCTACAGTGAGCTGTTAAGGTGTTGGTCTGAATGTACAGTATAATAACAGTTAAATGTAGGGCGTGCTATATTTTACAGGGCAAGAAAATCAACCGAACAAATGTACGTGTAACAGGAAGAACACTTTGCTAGAGAAAGTGTCGCTAAAAGGCTTATAAATAGCTTGATTTGGCTCAGGTTTCTGTGCACCCTAAAATATAACAAGCCAGACAGTTTACAGATATAGGAGAGAAGATATGGATACAAATATGTAAATAAAGATCAAGGACATCTGTAGAAAGAAGAACAACCCTTTGCAATGCCGTTCAGAAGACAGGAAATGATCTTACAATGCTGAGTGACGTGTTTAGTGTATCAAAATAGATAGTATTTTTCCCAGTGGTGATAAATGCCATTTGAGCTAATAGTGCTTCACAAATCAGGACAATGTAACACAGAGTATCTTCCAAGAGAACAGACCTTTTTATTTTAACAATGCTCATAGCAGATTTGCAGTTCTCACAAATAACTTGACCAAGGTCAGGCACAGGTCTATAATTATTAACACACTGGAGATAAAGCCAATCATGTCATTGCAGGCGAAGGATAGACCACCTGCAGCTCTACAGACTATTTCAATCTTGAGTGAGTCAACACTTGGTTTGTGTTGTTGCCTGTTGTTGTAATAGTTACGACATATTTTGGATATGAGGAACTGATCAGAGCTACAGAGCTGGGGAGTTAATTGAAGAATGTCTGAACTTTAAGGACGATGTCTGACTTAATTTTAGAACATACATTTTGACACACTGACTGTTATCTGACTAGGACTAGATGTTGGAAAAACACAACAAATCTTGGGGGTGTGGACATTAGCTTGTAGCACGCTCCCCATTGAGGCTAAATTAGCTTAGTTGGAGTGTTGATAATGTAGGCACCCGGTTTTTGACGAGGAATACAAATGTGTGAAATGAAATGGACCATATCTCTGGTTTTGCTAAAAATAGGGCAAAGAGTCATGCTAAATCTATTAAGGCACAGTCAAAGCTTTGAGCTGACATCAACATGCTCACACTGACAATGCTAACATGGTAATGTAGCAGAATCATGTTTACCATCTTAGTTAAAGTAGCAATCCTTAATATTTTATTCCTGGTTGATTTAGGATTTCTGTGAAATTGAGCTTGTGTTATCTCTTGTCACGATAGATGATGACTTAACAGACCTTTATTTAAATATATATCTCCTGATCAAAATGTCCTACATTTATTTGGTATTGGCTCATGAACCTAAATAAAAGTATTGCACGAATGATACATTTTATATTTTTTATTTAACCTTTATTTAACCAGATAAAAACATTGAGATAAAATCTCATTTTCAATGCTGACCTGGCCAAGAAGGCAGCAACGTTACACATAACACAAACATATAAAATTTGACCCGGTAATGGTGCTGAAGGGAGAAGTCAGGGGATCACCATTGTCAGCACATTTCATTGTCTACCATTAAAAAGTTACTAAATGTTATGATACTCTAATAAATCGACTTATCACCAGACCTACTGCCATACGTATCTGCTAGCATAGCAAAGTATCCACGAGTTTCCAGCTGTAAAAAGAAAGCTGGTTAAAAACCAAAAGCAGCTGTTATCTGTCGGCTACGCTCACTCTTTATGATCCAGTACACGTCTTTCCTCCACCTAAGAATGCTTTGCACACTCCAGTGATTTTAAAACGTCAACAACCATGAATCGGCTTTTAATACCAAAGTAAAGCTGCCTCTCTAATGTCTACTTCCTGAAGAGTTTTTGTAATTTTTATCTGTTACACTAAACTGTGACATCTGATGCTTTTAATGTGGCAGTGTAGAAAAAATAACAAGTAGCAATGCTTGCTTTTACAGAACAGTTTGTTCTGCTCTCTTCTTCTGTTTTATTTCCAATGCTTCTCATTCCCTCACTCTGCTGCTGTAAACAAATCACCTCTGCTCCCCCTCGGATCAGATAGGAGGTTTCCTGTGTGACTCAGGGACGA
Source organism: Trematomus bernacchii (assembly GCF_902827165.1). Classification (NCBI taxonomy): domain Eukaryota; kingdom Metazoa; phylum Chordata; class Actinopteri; order Perciformes; family Nototheniidae; genus Trematomus; species Trematomus bernacchii. The sequence continues at coordinate 3,685,616 of NW_022987409.1, forward strand.
CTCAGTTGCTAATCTTGTGGTCAGACATACTGTGTCTGCTGTCAAAAGCAGAATTCCAAGTCACAATTCTTGACACATGACTTTCTAATAACCTTCACGAGAGCCTTGTTTTAGTTGCTGTGTAGTCTACCAGAAGACACTGTTTCCACAGAGTCAATATTGGCAACTTCAAATAGGTCGGGTTATTTTCAACTTGTCTTGACTCGTCAACAATCCTGCTCCTAAAGCTGGGAAATACAATTACATAACTAAAATGTCAACTTGTGGACCAGTGCAGACTTGCAAAGCTTCTTGTTGTGTGTCTGTTTGTGTTTCGAAAACGCTCCACAGTCTGGCTTGTTAGCATAAACCTGATGAGCCTGATGAGTTAATCCCATGTGACCAAAACAAGGGGATTTTGCAAAAGAGATGTTGATAGAATTTCCTGAATGCTTGTTCCTCCTTGCTTATGTGGTATTTCCACATCATACTGATAGACTGCACGGACATATTGTGCAGTAGCCTGTGTGTTTCCCTTTTATAAATCCATAAGTTTCTGCCGCGGATGTCACTATATTGATTCATTTAGCTAATGCAGCCCTGCTCATTCTTTCCCCCTCCCCTAAGTGAAACACAGCCTGCCTCTCAGTCTGAATCCTAAGTGCTGGCTGGCTCGAGCTCAGTACCCTCACAAAGTGTTGTGACATTGTGCTGCCAGATTTCCATGGCAATTATGTAGATAAATCAGGTTTTGTGACTTTGTTGTTTCCAGATCGTAGACAATGTACAGTAAAGCTAATGTCAGGGAGTTAATAAAGTGAGTGCGCTGGTTTCGAGATGAGAGCGTGCTTCCAAACAACAACAATGATTTTCCCTGCCAGCCTCTAACTGGTGGGTCAAACACAGTTCAGGGGCGAGTGTGGAAGCTTGGCACTGAGCTGCATTTGCAATGTAACTACAGAGTACAGTTTCCCTACAAAGAGCAGCTGAAGCAACATGTCTGACTGCTGACTCTGGATAGTCTGCTGCACAGCAACACAGTGGAACCACAGTTGTGTGGGATTCAAGTCTTATGTCCAAAGTTGGAGTAAAAGCTAACATTCCAGCGCAGTGATGTTAGATTTGGTGCAGCAGTGGGGATCCTCAGGGGGAGAGGTGTGTATGTTGAATACAGATGTCCAGCACTGTACTAGTAAAAAAAAGTCAGGGTGTTTCTAAAGCCTGGATTCATTGTCTCTACCATGAAACATTTGCTAAATGTTATGACAATATTGGTTCAAACATTTAAGTATTGACCATATTACCCAACCAGGCTGACATTGCCATACATGGTTCATATAATTGACAAAAAATATCAAGAATTAGAGTCAGCTGCTACGATAAACATGTGTTTTGTCATGAGTTATATGGCTGACATGTGTTGCTGCAGCTTGAACATTTGGTTTTGATGTTATAAATCATTTATAGTTGTCGATGATTCAAATAGTTTCCTTATAGTTGGTGTTCCACACACAGGGGCGCCACTTGCGAACAGGCAAGGCAGGCAACTGCTTGGGGCCCCGGACCAGAAGGGGGCCCCCAAAAGAAGGTAGATTAAGAAGGTCCACAGCAACGACAACATGAAACACCCTTTAATTTACTGCAACGACATGTCGGGAAACCCCCTCAAGGCGGCCCCATGCATAGCGCGCCGTAAAATGCTGCTTCTTATTTTAAGTTTCGTTGCCTTGCTCCGCTCTGGGGGGGGGAAGAGTGTGTTGGGGTGCCACTGATGATCACCATCAGTTTCAAAATTCACTGGAGGCCCCCACAGACTCTAGAATCACCACTGTCCACACATAGACCTCTGTGGAAAACTTGTTTCTTTCCTCATGAATACAGTTAAACTTGCCCCTTAGGCTAAACACAGAAAGCATTTACCTTTCAAATGTTGAGAGGACCACACCCAGAGAGTTTCAGTTGATCCATTCAGGCCTCTGGAAACTGTTTTCTTTCTCCTGGCTGCCCTCTGCTGGAGTCTCAGTGTTGTGCTTTAGGCGCCGTTTACACGAGGAGAAAACTGCTTGTATCTGCATAGTTTCGCGTGCGTATAGCCCTATTATTTACACGAGGCCGATAGAAACTGACCCCACAAACGATAACGGGTCCCAAGGTGGATAGATTTGCAAACGAAACGCTCTGGGGGGTCAACCGAGTCCGTGTAATCACCTCTATACGAATATTTCCTGAAAAAATAGCGAAAAAAAAAAAAAATAGCACCTCTCCTGCTCACTGCTGTAGCAACCATCAAAAATAGCTGTGTTAATTAAACGCACAAGGGGTTCTTGAATGAAATAATATTATAAAAGGCAAACCAGAATTGTTAACGCCCAATATACTCCTTAAACAAAATAAACAGAGTCAGATTTCATGCATTGATCCATTATATTGACAAAGGTGCATCTCACCCGGTGTTTGTAGAGAATATCTCTCTTTCTGAGCCGTCCTCTCGATGCAATATCCACAGAGACGTGCTTCTTGGTTTCTTTCAGTTAACTTCCCCGTTGCATTTATCCATATGCTGAGGAAATGACTATATCCCGCTGAATACCAGCAATCGCCACACACACTGACTTCCCCCTGTCAGTAGCTACTGCTAGTGGTACTGCTACTGACCATGCTACAGATATTAGTGCAAAAATATACAGCTCCTCTACCACAACCATCAGCAACAACAGATTCGGTTTCTTTCAGTTTCTTTCAGTTTCAGTTTCAGGGCTTAAACAGAAGGGTAGCCATGGCAACATTGCTGCGGGGCTGCTCCAGGCTGCTCTTCTTCGCGGCTTTTGGTGTATTTTGGCGGAAGTTACAGCGCCACTTACAGTCCCAGCATATGTACTACAGCGTTTCCAGCGGCCTCGTTTAAACAGACACGTTAAATGAAACAAATGCATGTGAACGGAAGACTTTTTTGAATACGCATACTGTGCATAAACGCAAACGGTCCCGTGTGAGCGGGGCCTTTGTTTATTTAGCTGTGATTTACAGACAAGACAAGTTTGTTTATGATGGATCCCTTACGAGATAACCGTTCTGAGATCAGTGTATCATGTGTATAATATCTCATTTTAAATTCCTACACTGAAAACAAGCTAAGCTATAGGTGAAGTTCATAATAAGGTTGTCCAAAGGGCATGATTATGCACTTTTTAGTAAATTGACCTACATTTATGTTTATTTATTCAGTCTGGTTGACCTGAGTTGTGATTCAGGAAGGTAGCCTTTTTTGATTGAAGATATTATCTGCCAAGCTTAAGAGAAAAAGCAGAAAAGACCAAGCTGTGAAAAAAATCCTGCAATATGTAATGGAAATAGCTGTTTTTTTTGGTGTCTTACATATTCATTACATCTTCAAAATGTAATGTTGTGTTTAAATGATGTCGATACACGAATCATTGTAACACTACACTGCCCTCTGTTGGTGTAAAAATATCACTCTACTTTCAGTAACTCCATTATCTCATCCTCAGGTGTTTCGAGGCTCTGGTGGTTTATTTCAAGTCGGGTAAAAGGGAGGAGCCTTACGTCACCATCTCCAGGAAGATTAACCTGGAAAAGGGACAGATCCCCATGGAGTGGGAAATCGGCCAATCAGAGCGCAACCTGGCCACTCACAGAAACGCCTTCAAACGCACCGCCGTCATCCAGGCTTTCCTGGGCTCCGCACCTCAGCTGACCCTGCAGCTGTACGCCAGCATCCAGGAGAAATACTTCCTCCCTGCCAGATGTAAGAATGACCGAGGGGATCATGCCTTTGTTCTACTATACAATTAACTTAAACAACCGCTATGAAACAATGCGATTTCTACATCATGCAAGCCTCTTAAAATTACACAATTATTACATTATTTCAGTTTGGCAGCTCTTGACTCCCCCCCCCATAAATGAATTCTGTACACACAGAATTCAAATGTCCCTGCTGTTTTTTAAATGCACTTAGTAATGGTAGAATATTTCAAATCACCTCAGCTAACTTAGTAAATCCTTTCTTTTGTGAATGTCCCACAGTTATTAAGAAGTCAGTGTGTTAATCGGGAGATGTTTTGTTTATTGGAGACTGTTAAGATATAAAATCAAGATAAAGATAAGGGCACATGGAAACACTGAAAGTTAGCATTTGCTTTTGATCAATGAACACACAGAATCTGAGGCAGTCGTGAGGACATTAGTTTGGCAGGTATTCAGTGTAATATAATCAAAGAAATATTCAAATTGACCTGATGATGGCGCTAGATTAAAAGTTAAGGATGATCAAAAGTATACTTTACCTTTCTGAACATGATGGTAATACATTAAATAGTTGCAGATATAATTCAGTGTTTGCCAAAGAGGTGACCTGAAATCTTTACCATATGAGTTCTTGAAAGAAGACGCTTTTGAGCATATATTATTTACTTTGCCTATGTTTAAATTACATTAATTTAGGAATATAACATACATTTTATATTAAATGAAGTGTGAGTTTATAAGAACATTTCTATTGAAATACGATAGCTTTATGTTGATAATATAAGTTCTAATAAGTTAAAGACGAGACATTTTTGGATATGATGATGCTGCTGATTATAATGTAACCGATGACCTGTGTTTGTTTCCTCAGTGACACTGATGATCATCACGCTGATCTCCATCACATACGGGGCTCTGGTGTGCATCGTGCTGGCCATCCAGATCAGATACGACGACTACAAGGTGCGGTTGCGGCCCTTCGCCTACCTGTGCATGATCGTGTGGCGCGGGCTGGAGATCGCCACCCGCATCACCTCTCTGGTCCTCTTCAGCACGGCGCTCACACACTGGGTGATCCTCGTCGGCGCGGGAAACCTGCTCTTCTTCTTCTTTCTCCCCTGGGTCGAGTTCTGGGCCAGGAAAGGCTCGCTGGCCAAGGACGTGGAGAAAAACTTCTCCAAGCTGGGCACCATGGTGGTGCTGTCCATGTTCACGCTGCTGTACGCCTGCATCAACGTCTTCTGCTGGTCGGCGGTGCAGCTGGACCTCACTCACCGAGAGCTCATCGAGAGGAAGCAGCGCTGGGACCGCCTGGCCATGTACTATTGCGGGCGCTTTGTGGAGAACTTTGTCCTCATCACGCTATGGTACTTCTACAAGTCGGACTTCTACGAGTACGTGTGCGCGCCGCTGCTGGCCGCCCAGCTGCTGATCTGCTACAGCCTGGCCGTGCTCTTCATGCTGCTCTTCTACCAGTTCTGCCACCCGTGCAAAAGCCTCTTCAGGTACAACGTGCACGACTGCCTGCACTGCGTCTGCTTCCGTACAGGCCGGAGGGGGGGGAGGGGTCGGAGAGGGAAGCTGCCGCCCTCGTACTCGACGGCTGCCACCATGGTGCTGGTGCCGGAGGAGCCCCTGCAGCTGCTGGACCCCCAAAACTCCCAACCCCTCGACCTGACCAATCAGCTGGGAGAGCAAGAGACGGCTATTCTTGAAGACATTATGCAGGCAGCCTAAGGAGGGCTTAGTGGGGAAATAAATGAACAAGTTATTTAATGAGGATGCACCTCAGCTGCACAAGTCCTAGAGTACTTTTAACACAAAAAACAGACTATACAGCAATTTTACTAGTTTGTGATTGTGAGGTGGATTAAGGTTAACTGCTGTTGTCTTTATCAAGGGTGATTACTTACACTTGGGGCACAGCGAGGCCTCATTGCACCAAAGAATGTAGCACGTCCAGATATGCAGCGATGCACAAAGGCCGCCTTGAGAGAGCAGCAGTGTACAGGAGTGAGCCAGGTGTGTGGGAAACGTGCCAAGAGTGTCAGAAAGAAAGACCGGGACACCCCCAGTTTACTCCCTCTCAGGGTTTTCACTCCTTTGCACACATTTGCATCTGCACTAAAAATACTTTTACAAAAAAAACAGAAGAAGAATGTATCTTCCTCCTACCTTACTACATAAGCCCGCTTTGTTGAATGCCGTTTGGTGTTTACTATTAGAAAAACATTTTAGCTTTACAAAAATTCATCAAAATATGTCACAAAACAATATGCAGTTGAAAAACACCTAAAAAACTTAATGGAATATAAAATGCCTATTTTTTTAAAGTCAACCTTGAAGTTGAATTTACCCAATTTACACTGAATTAACTACTTTTATCAAAGTGCTTTCACAGTATGCTTCTTTTTTATGCTATGTCTTGTTTGTTTGTTCGGTGCCTTGACTACTATTGTTTTACTTGAAACTCAAAATAAAAGATTCTGACACATTCATTCTTGCTCTGAATGAAGTCACAAACACAATAAAAGCTCATTGTTTCCGATAAAGCATTTGCCTCAGCGTCCAGCAGAGTAACATTTCCTCCTTGCTAGGGATGAGTATCGTTAGGATTTTATCGATACCGATACGATACTGCTTATCGATACCGGTATTTTTCGATACTGTTATCAATACTTTTCAATAATTTGGTGCTCAAAGTTATAGACATGCTTACAAGATGTGAAGATTAAACGACAGTCATGTTATTGTAATTTATTTGTATTTATTATTTAATGTAACTTTTTCAATGTCATACCAAGCAGGTATGAGTGTGTTTGACAGTGTGTCTCTGGAAGGGGGGCGGTAATTAGGGGCAGTATATCAATCCATGTAAACATGACCATTATTCAGTTACGCACCTCCTGAACCGGAAGCTCCGGTCGGCTAACCATTATAATCCGTTTATTATTTATAATTGTAATGATGGATTATCAGTAATCATTTTAAAGTTAGACAGAGACATTGGATTAACCGTTTTTATGCCCTTGAACACAACTTTTGATTACAAAACAGCAAAGGTAAGACATTATCATCATGGCTATGTAAAGTGAAGTTGTTTTCTTGTTTGTTTGTAGCCTTTATTTAACCAGGTGAAAGCCCCTTGAGATCAAAATATCTCTTTTTCAAGGGTGACCTGCAGCACATTGGTTACACATGTAACATAAAAACAACAGAACAACAATAAGGACAACATACAACATAAATTACAGGGTACAGTTTACAAACTCTATTTACAGTGACAGGTACCATGAGTATCAAACAGCATGTCACCCAGCCGAGTTTTAAAATGATGCAGGGGAACCAAAGTGCTCAGTTTTAAACAATATTTCTTGCTCTTTCCTGGCTGCTAGTTCAGTGAGTTTTGGTCATACAGTGATGAGATTTATACCAATGGAATCTGTGGAATCTCAGATTTCATGTGATATGTCGTTTGTGCAGTTAACATGACGTAGAGAAGATCGCTTTCCTATCATCTAGAGGAGGGGTGGGGAACCTCCGGCCCTCGGGCCGTATACGGCCCGCGAGACCATTTGGTACGGCCCTCGAGGTAATTTATAAACGCACGCAAAAAAGAAAAAAATTTGAAATCTAGACCGCAAAAAAAACTGCGGTATACTCCTATATATTGTTCTGTGTGCCTCCAGAGCACACTAAAACACGAGGTCTGAAATGAAAGCAAAAAAAACAGCTTATAGTTATTCAGGTACTATTCTGATGCTAATACTTTAGTACTTATACTTGAGTATTTCTACACTCTGGTACTTGTACTTTTACTCAAGTACAAGATCTTATCACTTCTGACACCTCTGGAAAGCACTTTTATGTAAAGGAATACATCTTTTATAAATGTCCCAACATTTCATTTTTACATGGTCTCAAAACGTTAATATGTTATTAATGTAAAATGTTATATATACAAATGTTGTATTATATAACAAAATAGACATTTATAACATATAAATGTCTACCTTTAAATAAAATATTAAATAGATACCTTTACATCCTAAACAGAAGGTCAAAACGTTAATATGTTACATGACAAACTAAAAATATATTATATATATAGGCTATATATACAGATGTTTGCTAATGTATCCCTCTTATATCCATCAGGAATTAATATTAAAGGTGGGGTAGGTAAGTTTGGAAACCAGCTCGAGTGCGCTAGAATTTGAAAATACACAACCGGAAAAAATCTGCCACTTCCTTACAGAGACCCTCCTCCAACACACACGAACGCGCACATGACCAATGAGGGCACGAGATAAGTTTGTGCATAGATGGAAGGCTGACAGGCAGGTAGGCCATCCAGTTATTTTAGCCGGGCCGGCTAAAATGATTGGTCGTGCTTTTTACAGTACTACGGCTTCCACAGATTACATTTTTTTATGGATTTTTTATCAAAGCACTTAAGATATTCATTGCTATCGGGATGTTAAGAGCATTCCATGGAATAACAAAAAGTGTATCTCGAGCCGGTTTCTCAAACTTACCTACCCCACCTTTAAATTATGATTACCTCCTGATTACCTCAGCGCTGCATAAGCGTGGTCGTCAGTCATATTGACAAAGAAGCACTATTATATTGTATATCTACTTTTAATATTGCTGTATGATGCGGCGTTTAAAAGGACGGTATTTCGCTTGTCAGATTTCTCGGGTGTGCCACGTGAGGCAGTGATGTAACGCCAGGTTGATGCTGTGACGTAACGCCGCGTCAATGCTTGCGTAATGCGGAAGTGGGCGTGGTTAAATCTAAACTGGGTTGGAAAAACGATAGACGCGACCCGTACACATGCAGCAGTTTTTGCGTGGCTGTGTCGAAAGCCCAGTGGCGATCTGCTCATCTTTCATACAGTCAATAACTTTGTTGTTATTAGCATCAGGTTAGCTAGCTATGCTAACGAATATAATGCTGCGTTCACACCGGACGCGATGCAATATTCGCTTCGCTCTAATCGCTCCTATCGCATCGCTCTAAATGCTCGAGTTTCACCGCGGCTGCCAGCTGTGTTTACTCGCATCATTCAAACAAGACGCGCTGGCTCGGGAGCTACAACTACAACAAAATGAACATATTTTACCGTGATTAAATTGTAATACACATTTCTAAATGATGCCGAAGTAACAACATACTGATACCGGTCAGTAAAAACCATGAATTAATGCTTGACAAGTCTGCAGACAAAACGGCAGGCGAAAAACCTTTTAAAATGCTTGTTTTCTGAATGAAGATCGGGTCGACCAGGCTAAGCTAACGTTGTATATGCTTATTCCACACTCATAACAACGGCCTACAGACATAAATAAACCAGCGACTGTATTCGCCATGACACAGACAGTCTGTGGTTTGTACTTGTTTAACTTTTGTCCAGTTTCTGAACAGATATGAGGAGCTGTGAGCTCTGTGTGCTAACTGCTAACAGCTAACGGCTGATGTTTTCTGGTTGAACGTCAGTGACGGCAGGCTGAGATCCTCACCGCTGATTGGCTTCCGCGAGAACGCGTCTCGTGAATTTGACGCTCGAGTTTAAAAAATTGAACTCTCGCGTTTGACACGGCACCGTTCAATCGCCTCAATCGCGTGATTCGCGCCGCGTCCACCGCTTCATGCTCGCCGTCGGAGCGAATTCGTGTCTGTCCGCGTCTCTGCATTGACTTTACATGTAATCGCGCCGCCCCCAAACATCGCATCGCGTCCGGTGTGAACGCACCATAAGAAGCTTTTTCTACAACCAGTGAGGTAAAGGCACATCTTTATATGATCATTATAGTTATAAAAAAATAAGAGAATAAAGTAAACGGGTATAAAATACTATATGACAGTAAAACAGTTGTTATTAATAAACAGGAATACAGTTTGAAAGGGGAGTGATTTGTAAAATATCCATAAAGAAAAAGAAATCTGCTTACAGGTCTGTTTCATATGAGTGTTGAGAGATGTATCCATAGATCTCTTAATGTTGCTCTCAAAGTGCACCAGATTGATGCTTTTAACTTCAACATTTAAAAAAAAAGGGCTGCCAAAGTGCTTTGTTTTGAACGTTCATCAGTATTATAATCAAAAAGATTATGCTGTTAACAGCATTCCAACTATCTGCGTAGAAATTTCACCAATATCTACGCACAAAATTCTTTATTCTTATTATTCCGCCCGTTATTTTGCCGGTCTTCTCCTCCCGCATTGAACATCGCAGAAACTCTGTTCAAACATCAAAACTATTCGACTGCAACCCAGGTATACTCGACATTGAGAAACGGCCCTGGCCTGGTATTGCACAACACACGTCACCAACACCAAGATGGCCATCACTACTGTCTTGCCAAAAAAGGGATTGACTCACCCTCACTATCACCACAATGAAACACGTCCAGAAGAATGTCATGCCTTCTTTCGATTATCCCTGAACTGCCTGATCTTTTTAATGTTCAATGTTAACCATTTGTGCAGATAGCATGAAGTAATAAAAGATCACCGATGCTAATGTAGCGTTAGCATGTCTCCCTCGGGGGCATCCGGGCTTAAAGGTGTATTATAGAATGATCACACCGGTGTGACAGTACTCTTCAAAGGGTTCACGAAATATGACTACTACTCTACTGTTTAACACTTTGGTTAACTTAATGTTACTTCATGTTAAAGGTGGGGTAGGTAAGTTTGAGAAACCGGCTCGAGATACACTTTTTGTTATATTCCATATGCTCTTAACATCCCGATAGCAATGAATATCTTAAGTGCTTTGACAAAAAATCCATCAAAAAATGTCATCTGTGGAAGCCATAGTACTGTAAAAAGCACGACCAATCATTTTAGCCGGCCCGGGTAAAATAACTGGATGGTCTACCTGCCTGTCAGCCTTCCATCTGTGCACAAACTTATCTCGTGCCCTCATTGGTCATATGCACGTTCGTGTGTGTTGGAGGAGGGGCTATGTAAGGAAGTGGCAGATTTTCTCCAGTTGTGTATTTTCTAATTCTAGCGCACTCGAGCTGGTTTCTCCGAAATTAGTTATGACATCACTTACGCGACTCTGGGATTTGTAGTCTTTCTAGTTGCATATTTTTCATAGTCTTATATTTCAACAGTTTTACGACAAACTGTGACTTTTTTGACATGGAAATTATTTTTTAAGATTGACAAACATCATATGTGTAATTCATGGCACAATTCAAACGGGATCGAAAGATAAGTTTTCTCTCCCCATTGACTTCAATACATAATTTTTCCGAAATAAGGTCCCATGGGTCGGAAGTAGATGGGCGGGACTTCGCCTCTCGGGCTCTGACGCTACCCATCCCTACTCCTTGCAGCAGACACTTCCTCATTCCTGACGTCAGGACTAGTTTATCCAGCGAGTAGGAATGTGGTCATTCGGCTCACGGAGGGAAACCTCCTCCAAACCTCCTGAACAACGCAGTTTCTCATGCCTTTAGTTGTGCTTCCTGTTGCGACCTTTACACCTGCAGAGGAGGGAGGAGTCCGGGCAGAGGGTGATAGATAAAAGAGAGACGAGCTGAAGATGAAGAAAAGCTTCAGCAGCTGCGGAGACACATGAAGCGCTCAACATGGGCAACTGGATTATCAACCATGGGCTCACGTCCTTCATACTGGTAAGTTATTCTTATTAAGAGTTGTCTTTCATTTTGCATTGTGCAGAGTATCAAATCAAACAGATTCAGTTTAGTTTGAGTTTATTTGTCACATGTAGGTTAACAGCAGTGTTGGCGTACTGAACTAAAGTAATTCATCTAGCAGTTCAACTTCATTTTGTAGTAGCTTTCTGGCACTGAAAGAACAATTATATTTGCACAATATTCGAGTATTCAAGCCTTCAAAGCACTTGTTTTGCAATTTATTTGTAGTTAACTACTGAAACTAGGAAGAATTAAAGTAAAAGGGTGACTTTTTTTAATTTTACATTACATGTCATTTGTTAGACGCTTTTATCCAAAGCGACTTTCATACATTCAGTTCTGTGGACAACCCCCACAGGAGCAATTTGGGGTGAAGTGTCTTGCCCAGGTACACAACGGCATGCTGACTGCAGTGGGACTTGAACTTCCTATCCCCTGATTCGAAGTCCAGCACACTATCCACTGAGCCACAGCCTCCCTCCCTTTACCATTGAATCTTCAGTTATTGAACAACCTATGAGCCATATGTGGCAGATAAACAAGACACTGCTCTTCAAATTCTTTCAAGTAAGATGTCAGAACACATATGAGTAAAACAATTGGCACGAGTCAGAAAACTTTCTCAAAAGGTGAAAGTTGAAGTTTTCTTTTTCTTTTATTTGACTGACCTGTGAACAAGTGGAAAACAAATCATTGAGTGTCATTTCTTGCTTTTCCGCATTATTTTGTAAGACATGTACATGGTCAATTTGATCTATAATTGTTTAGAATGTAGTTAAAGATACATTTTCTAGGTAGCTTTATTGAACCAAAGCAGATGTCTGCTACTTCTTCTAATGTGAAGTAATTGATGGTGTTCAAAGAAGCTCTCCCAGCAATTCGTGAAACCGCTAGTTGCTCAAAGTTAAGAAAAGATGGCATGAGATAAATATAATAAAAATATATAACGCAATGTGTGAGAGTAAGTAGGCATACCTAACAGAAGGCTATTGCACACACATACTGAGAAAAAGGAATAAGATTAATACGAATATATCCCCGAGTTCTTGCACTATTACCAATATTGGACATTCAATATGTGTCCAAACTCCTGGGTCTTCAATGTAAATATAATTTCACATTAATTTTAAATGAAAGACTGCTCTTCATTGATGGAAACATGATCCTGTCGGCAGGTGGTCTGGATGGGCATCAACATCTTCCTTTTCGTCTGGTTTTACCTGTTCTACGATTTGGGGGATGATTATTACTACACACGTCATCTTTTAGGGGTGAGTAAGGAGAACAGGCGTCGGCTCAGCTTCTTTATCCACATAACAGAATCATATTAATACATATATCTTTACTTCAGTCTGCGTTGGCGTGGGCCAGAGCTCCAGCCGCTGTCCTGAACTTTAACTGCATGCTGATCCTGCTGCCGGTGTGCAGGAACCTGCTGTCTCTGCTGAGAGGGTCCTTTATGGTGAGATCATGCTTCATGATTTATTTTATAATGTGTTTCCGCTGCTCTATTTCTTGATTCTCCTAATGTTTTGCCTTGCCTTCATTGTCACAGAAGGGCGTGCTCGCATTGAGTAAACTGTCATTATCTTTCATTCATGCTGTCATACCAACTGTTCTGACTGCTGGTACATATCACTACTGCTCTTTTTATTTCATTCTTTGCCATTCCAAACATATTTTATCATTATGTTTTTTTATAATTTAGTACCCTCCTTTAAAGGTGGGGTAGGTAATTTTGGAGAAACCAGCTCGAGTGTGCTAGAATTTGAAAATACACAGCCGGAAAAAATCTGCCACTTCCTTACAGAGCCCCTCCTCCAACACACACGAACGCGCACATGACCAATGAGGGCACAAGATAAGTTTGTGCACAGATGGAAGGCTGACAGGCAGGTAGGCCATCCAGTTATTTTAGCCGGGCCAGCTAAAATGATTGGTCGTGCTTTTTACAGTACTACGGCTTCCACAGATGACATTTTGTTATGGATTTTTTGTCAAAGCACTTAAGATATTCATTGCTATCGGGATGTTAAGAGCATTCCATGGAATATAACAAAAAGTTTATCTCGAGCCGGTTTCTCAAACTTACCTACCCCACCTTTAATTGATAACGTTCACCAAGAGTTTTAAACTCATTTCAATATTTCTCACAATCAAAAATCCAGTTTTTGCCCCACAGCTGGGAAAATCATAGTACTACTACAGCAAAGACACAGGACGGATGCTAAAATATGTAAGCAGACATGTTAAAATAATGAGGCAAGCACATATGTCATAACAATCAAATAAGACTATGATAAAAAACAAGTAGCGGCAATATAAGAATAAGGAAAGATATACAAGTTTGTGCATTAGCAGTCAGAATAACAATAATAGTTATATGATATTGTGCTATTCAACACATTGTATTAGTCAAACAAAGCAGAGTTTCAGCTTTATAGCATATCTGGCTCAAAATCAAACCAAAACCTAAACACCTACACATGTTTCCGTTACACAACCCCTTCCCTACAGATGAGGACGGTTTCTGTTACTGCTTTGGAAATATGTTCTTTGTCTTTTATTTTTAACCTAACAATGTTATTTGTCATCCTTTTTAGTGTTGCGGAAGAACAATGAGGAAACAGCTGGATAAAAATATAAGTTTTCACAAGCTGGTGGCGTACATGATCGCTCTGATGACAGGTGAACTTGTGCAAGCGTCTATACTTTTCTCCTCTCTGACACATGCTTTGTTTAAAGATGACAGTTACTAATGAGTTTAAGGTTAGATAGCAATAGATACAGCTTTGACAATGGCATAGTGTTCATTTGGGTGAGGTGTAACCATTGTCAAAAGAAAGAGAAACAAAGCATAAATCAAACAAATGTATTCCGGTTCAGACACTTTTTTAAAAGTTGTTTGCCAATATACTTTTTGTGCATAGTTAGTTTGTATACTTTATTCAACTGTTTGCCAGTGTATATCAAATAGTTTGCTCAAGCTCAACATTTCTACTCCTTCCTGATGGTGTAGTGAATCTGAAAAGGGTACAAACAGAAAATAACAAATAGTTTTTACTCAAACAATGACTTCTTTCTTCAAAAACAACACAGATTGTCTACTTCCTCCTCACCACACTCAGACAAATACACACACAGGTCAAAATGTTAAAAAGAGTTGTGGTTACATCTTTGCAAAAGAATTAACAAATAAACAAAGCTAAACTACATATTGACTAAAGGTTTATTTAAGCATACATTTTTCTTCTAAAAGATAAGAAGGCAGCATCTGTAAACCTTTTAAATCCAACATGCACCAGGCTGCTTAAACTGACATCAAAAATATGTAATTCTTCAGCATGTCAACCCAAACAGAAAGCAGATTTCTGTAGATAATCGCAGGTCTCCCTTGAAAAAGAGATCGTTGATCTCAATGGGATTTTTTAACCTGGTTAAATAAAGGCTACAAACAAACAATAATAATAAAGTTATGATAATGAAGTTTATTTGTATAGCACATTTTTCAAGAGGAATGCCGTACCATAGAGAACATAGAAAAACATAAAACAGGGGTTGAATGCCAAGTTAATGGAAAACAGAACAAACTTGATAATAATAGTAAATAAATATATGGAAAATTTAACAGATTCAAAAGTAAGATGAAAAAGGATAAAAAAGAATGCAAAACACAAGATGTAAAATAAAGAACAGACCGAAAAATTGAAGGTAAAATATTTAAAAATAATTTCCCATATTTGCAGCATGAACCTAAAAGCATCATTAACATTACAGCAGCAGCAGCACAATGCCTCTCCATTCCCTTGGTCATCAGTATGGATAATGAAACGGCTTTAACGTGTCTCCTCTCCTACTCTCACAGCCGTCCACCTGATCGCCCACCTGCTGAACGTGGAGTGGTACAACAACAGCAGGCGAGGAGGTTACGACAACCTGAGCATGGCTCTGTCCAACCTGGAGGACACGGAAAACACCACCTACCTGAACCCCATCCGCAAAACTGATGTTGTGAGTTTAGCTAAATAATAATAATAAAATGTATATCGCTAAATACACTATTTTAATATTTCATCTATCATTTTAGAATAATATAATACATCTGAACTATGCTGCAGGGTTTGTAGATACGTGGGGAACTAACTTGACCAAAATTATTTAAATAAAACTAATTATAATCAAAAAATCAACACGTGTAGAGACACAATCTCCCTATATCCCTTTTTGCGTAAGATAAAGGATTGTAGGCTCGTTTGCAAGTTGAGTAACTTTGCTAAAACGTTTTTTTGTATTAATATACTTAATTTTCACCACATACACTTAACAACATACACCAATTTGTCAAAAACTTAGAAGAACATTTCTGAAATGTGTTGTCAAGATGAGACAAGGCTGTTTTTCATAGTCTGTCCATTGAATATAAAACCTCTTTTTTTTTATTAAATCTTCTCCACAATCTTCTCTCTTGAAAACAAAAGCTCACATGTCCGTGTCGTGACTTTCTTCTTCTTCTTCTCGTGTCTCAGGATGCTCAGCAGACTCCGACCTACTTCGTGTTCACCACCATCGCCGGCCTGACGGGGATCATCATCACTCTGGCTCTCATCCTCATCATCACCTCCTCCATGGAGGTCATCAGACGCAGCTACTTCGAGGTCTTCTGGTACACACACCACCTCTTCGTCATCTTCTTCATTGGTCTCGTGTTTCACGGAGCTGGGTAAGGAGAAATGGCTCGACTTTCTTTTCTTTTAATGACCTTATTGTAAAGACTAACAAGCATTTATACAACTCAGCCTGCTTTACGCCAATACAATTATGTTATTGCAGTGGTGCACTAGTCAACGGACAAGACAGATGTTATCAGGCCCTCGCTTAGAAAAGGATAACTTGGACAATAAAGGCATATATCTAGAGAATATTTTGAATATATAAAGGTCCTACATTAATAATGTTAAGGATTAGGATTTCAAATATAATCATTTAGATTTCAAATATGATAAAGCAACTTTTATATGAAATATTTGTTATACTTCATACATAGTCCATTGGTGTATAAAACCATCTATTACAGGATTGGGCATTATTTGTTATCAACATGCAACACGGTGTTACACAACTCATGCAGGTGTAGCTCATTCCTTTATGCCACACAAGAGAAAACAGATAAAATAAAACCGGATAAAGGCAGTAGTGCATGCCTGTTGTGCATATTTTGAATCGCACTTGAAAGAACAACAACACCTAAAACAATGGTGAATTCATGGGAAAGATTAAACGACCACATCATCTAGATAAGAATGCTCTTCTTCATAGTTGTGTGCCAATGAAGAAGTGTAATGTCACGTAGTATATACAAGTGTAAGGCTGTTTGGCACGGTGTGAACATTTGGATTATAATATTCTGGGTGGATAATCTTTTTAATTATTGCAATTAAGTTTCATTTGTGTTTCCCGTCTGCAGGTTCATAGTGAGGAAACAGCGGACCACCATTCCACCATACAACTACACCTTATGTAAAGACCGCATTGAGGAGTGGGGACAGATTCCTCAGTGTCCCCTCCCCCAGTTCGAAGGAGGGCCCGCCCAGGTACATCCTTTTATATCTTTCTTTAAAATACCAGAAAATAAGGGGGGGGACTCCAAATTCAACCAAATTAAACAAAAAAAGGTATTAAACAGGAGGTGTGGGGTGGTGTAGGAGAGGGGGGTGGGCATGGGCAATTACCTCCTACTTATTGCAGATCTTGGGGTATATTGTCTTTGGGGAAATCTTATTAAAACATTTGTGATTACTGATTTTAAAGGTTAATTTTTCCATGTCCAAAATGTGTGCTATTGTTGATAGCCATACATTTTGTTTTGGTCAAGTTGGCTGTTTCCATGTCCTCGTAACCTGCTTATAACCATCCCATGCAACATGTTAAAGAGATGCAAGTTGTTTCTGTTTAATAGAATAAACTAGTCACTTATGTTACAGTTTCACTTCACGAGGCATAATAGAATTATCTAGGCAAGGCAAGGCAAGTTTATTTATATAGCACCTTTCAACACAAGGCAAATCAAAGTGCCTTACAAAAAATGAAAGACATTAAGAAAATAACACTCACTTTCTGAGCAGATCCTCCCTAGTATTTATATTGTGATGCCTGCTCTATAGTCTGTACTTATCATTGAAACTACTACTTATATCCTCAATCAATAACTTCAACTACTTTTGCAAATAAAAACATAATTTGTGATTTGTAAATGCTTTTTCTCTTGCGTTTTTAGACCTGGTGGTGGGTGATTGGTCCGATGATTCTGTACCTGTGTGAACGTCTGCTGCGTTTCATTCGCAACATGCAGACAGTCCAGTACAGGAAGGTATGTCATGATTCACATCTTCATTCTGGGTCGTTTAGGTTTATAATGTGACAGCATTTCACCAGTTCATTCTTTTTTCAGATCGTGATGCATCCATCCAAGGTGCTGGAGCTGCAGCTGGTGAGGGACGGGTTTAAGATGGATGTGGGTCAGTACATCTTCCTCAACTGCCCGGCCATCTCTCCGCTGGAGTGGCACCCGTTCACCATGACCTCCGCCCCCGAGGAGGACTTCTTCAGCGTCCACATCCGCTCAGCCGGGGACTGGACCGACCGACTCATAGACATCATGCAGCACCTTCCAGAGGGGGCACAGGGGCCCAAGTGAGTGTTTCCCCCAATGCAACATTTATTCTTCTGGATTTTCAACAACATACAAATATATGTCAGTTGTCTGGTTTCAATATTGAGTATGTATGTACAGTATAAATGACTGAAACGTGCAAAGAATGCAGAAGTAATACCTACAAAATGCAGTGAAAAAACACAATACTAACACAAAAAGCAACACAAAGTGTAAAATAGTAAAAAGTTCTGATGGACAAAAATAAATGCATAGGCAACATTCCATACCCACTAAAAGTGTATTAAAGACATCTGAAATACTCCATTTAAGCCGTTATTCTGGAAAAATCAGCAAAGACCAACACCTGAGCATGAACAAAATAAATGGGTCCCTATTTTGTATATAATATGGATAGAGAACCATTCAGAGTACAGCTTAAAAACATTGTGACTACCCACAATGATAGTGATATTTAATGCCAGCACCATCATCGGAAAAGGACAGTTTTTAACCCATGGGTCTGATGTTTCTGGCATTTGGCTCCTTATTTTAATGTTTAAGTGAAAAAACGACCACATTTTTCAGTTTATAGCACCTCCTCTTAGGGTTTGAGATTGATTTTGATTCGGTGCTGTGTTGCACAATATCTTCTGGGTCTGAGACAATTTCATGTCAAATCACTTCAAAACAAATCTAGAAACCGGCACCACAATGAACTCACGTTTAATGTTGTGGTTTGTGGCAGTGATCCATTGTTGCATAACTGTCCCTTGTAAACATAAACATTGAATAAACATGTATTATATTATCAGCTGTTGAGTTGTATTGTTATAAGCCACACGGAAGCCAGTACAAACCACATTTGTTCCTGTGTGTGTGTGTTATACATTTTTTTTTTTAACACTTTTGAAATGTTCTTGCTGTCATCTGAAACATTATTTTCTCCCAATGAATGTGTGGAAAAACTTGTGTTTACCAAGTCACTTTACATTTCATTCTGAACAACTTATAAGCCAAAAATATAATGATTCTGAATTAGGCTTTTTCGTTCTTTCTTACTTAGGTTAACTTTTTACATAAGCGTGATTGTACATTACTTTGACTTTATTAAAGATCTGAGTATTTCTCCCTGGCTGATTCCTTGTTGTTTCTCAGGATGGGGGTGGACGGGCCCTTTGGGACAGCCAGTGAAGACGTGTTCGACTACGAGGTCAGCATGCTGGTCGGGGCCGGCATCGGCATCACTCCATTTGCCTCCATCCTCAAATCCATCTGGTACAAATTCAAAACCTCCAACCCTAAACTACGCACGAGAAAGGTATGAACCAAAACGAGCCACTCAATATGCTTCTGGCATTTGAACCTGTCGGTCCTGTTATTGTTATGTGTGTTTCATAAGTCATTAACAGGATCATTGTGTGTGTGTCTTCTTCCTGCTCACAGATCTACTTTTACTGGCTCTGCCGGGAAACACACGCCTTTGAGTGGTTTGCCGACCTGCTGCAGGTGCTGGAGAGAGAGATGGAGGAGAGAGGAATGGGGGATTTCCTCACCTACAAACTCTACCTGACCGGCTGGGATCAAAGCCATGTGAGTGTGTGAATCAGTTACAGAGCAAAGTCCAGATAAACAATGTGACCTTAGAGCTCATCTTTTTTTTCCCCTTTCACATTTGAACACAGGCGACTCATGCCTGTGTTCACTTTGACGAGGAAACAGACGTGGTCACTGGCCTCAAACAGAAAACTCATTATGGCCGACCCGTGTGGGATAAGGAGTTCGAAGAAGTCCGCAAAGAAAACCCTTCGTAAGGAAAAACACTCTTTTCAGATATTGTAAAATATAGGTCTTAACTATCCTACTCGGGTAGAAGCAACAAATATTCCTAGCAAAATGTAGTTTAGAAAAACTCCTAAAAAAAAAAAACCTCAATGATCATTTGTGTATCAGTTAGTCACCTTGAAAGAATACTTAGTTTTTCTTACAGTAAAAAGGAAACTACCAAGAAACCTATTGATGACTTTAAATACATGGGGTCTGCATTGAACAGCAACACTTTATAAAAACATCCAATTAAACGTACACAACTTGTGCAATATAATATAAGTCTCATTTATCCAGACATATGCACGCTGCTTCCCTAACACATGCATTTTTGCTAAAACCTCACTATTTAAAACACTTCAGACTTCAATTAAAAAAGGTTGGAGTTGTTTTTTGGATACTTGCGTGAAGGCATACAAGAAAAACTAATTTAGAATTACACTAGGTGAGATGTTAATATACAAATCATATGTTTGGTTGTTAATGGATCAATTTGGCAGCTTATTACCGTGCTGATAGTAAAGGTGGTGTTGGTTATGACTTTACATACACAGTGATGGTGCTTAAGTGAATATATATTTCTGCTGCTTTATACTCCTACATTTTAAAGGTTGTAGTTTCTACATGTATGAATACAGCAAGGGATTTGCTCGTCTACCCTCCAATGCTTCTTATGCAGGCTTCACTTTTAAACATGAACCTCCGACAGCTAACCCTTCATCTTGTTTCCAGATCTGTGGTGGGAACTTTCTTGTGTGGCCCTGCAGTTCTGGGAAAGGTCCTGGAGAAGAAATGTGCCAAATTCTCCGATGTGGATCCCCGAAAGACCAGATTTTACTTCAACAAGGAGAACTTCTGAGTGAAGAAACAACAAAGGACTTTGGCTTTTTGAAGGTTAACAGATACTTTCACCGAGGATATTTGTGAGGAAGTTATTGACTATGCAGCCTGAAAACCTGCAGCACTAACTGGGTGTGTTTCGGCACTTCTGGTCTGACTGCACGTCGACCACAAGGCAGGGCATGTTGTTTTGCACTACTCAGGGACAGAGTTCTCAGCCATGAGTAATAGCCTCTTGATTACTATGACTCAAGGTTTAAACGTCAGTTACACTCATTAATACATTGCAAGGAATTATTTTACTGTTACAAGACATCAGGACCACCAAGGTTTAGTCCCTATAGTTGTTTGTTGTGTCTCTGTCTCTTCATGTTCGTTTGTCTGTATGTGTGATTTACATTATGTATTATTTCAAAAAAAAATGTAAGATGGTCTGCAACTTTTTTTTTTTTTTTTTTTTATGCAAATAAAAAATTAATATAAAAGGAAAAAGACATTTGACCAATTCTTTCCCTGTATAATACCCATCTTGTGAATTATCAAAACATGTGGGTTGATTTGTTTTAAGCACTAATCAGCATTTTTCTTAAGTGTATATTTTAGCCAACAATTAAATTCCCTGTAAATATCACGCTGTGTTGAGTTCATGACCTTTATCAAAAGCTTTTTTTTAAATAAAATTCTTGGAAGGAAAGACTGTTATGTCGTCAACTTCACCTGATTTCCTCGTTACAGTGATAAGATAAAATAGGAGGAAGTCTTCCTGTCACGTATCATCCGGGTTAATCATTTTCTAACAAAGTGGAAGATTATTTTTCACGATTTGCTACCCAACCCTCTCTTCTTGGATATTCTGGCTCGTTTTAAATGAATAAAACAATGTATTTTTTTTTGTTGGTTTTATTGACAAAACAAAATCAAGACAAACATTTTCCAGAGCTGATAACAGCTGGCTTTGGGATGAAACATCATGACACTCCTGTCTCTGTTCCACATCCACTCAAATGTGTAACCGGACTCTTCATACAGAAAACAGACTATATGATTTAAAAAAATATATACAAAAGTCCAAACTAAAGTGAGACGTCTTCAGGGTCAGCGGGGTGGAGCAGTTTGGGAATCCTATAATAAAAATGAGGAATGAAATCAGAAAAATGTCTCATCACAGATTTTCTGAGTGACAATACAAGCCTGCTTCAAAGTTAGTGAGGAATGTGCAATTACTGAGAAACCTAATCTTGGCCTACCTGAACCCTTTTGTATTTTTCTCCATGAGCCTGTTAAGGCCCCCCCCCCTGCAGTCTTCTGAATCTGCTCTTTGAGGATCAGGATGCTCTGCCGCTGCTCCGGGGGCAGCATGGCGATCTGTTCTGGGGTCAGCTGCAGCACCTGCATGATGAGGGCAGCCTAGAGGGACAAATAATGCCATTTAGGAGTTATACATGAGCTCTAGTGTCCTCAAAATGGGCCAAACATGACTATCACTTCATATTGGGAAGCCATTGGTTAAGTCCCAATTGCTGCTTGTTTACATTCCCTCCTCAGTGATAGAACAACTCTGAATGACTTGCAAACAGTGAATGAGAATGCAAGATACGACATAAGCATTTGGCAGAGGAGCCCTTCATCAAGCTGCTGACAGAGCGAGAACCCACCTTCTCCTGGTCCTGTGTGGAGACCTGGCTCTGCCCTGGACTGAAGCCCCCTCCCGACGGAGGACCAGAGTTTCCAGGACCCTGCAGCACAAACGTACGGAAAACAGCAGGTAATGATTATCCAACACAGATAGCACTGATTTCATACTCGTATATCTAACCTTAAGTCAAATTCACATGTTTAGAATAATTGATCAATAGTTTGATCTATATAATGCCAGAAAATAGTATAAATAGTTTTCCTTAGTTAAAAGGTGATTTCGTCAGACTTAAATCCAAAGATATTCAATCCTATAGGTTATAAAACAGTATAAGAAATCTCCATATTTATGCTGCTAAAAACTGCTTTTTCTTTCAGTTTTTGCATAAAACAATTGAAAGAAGGAGATCCTAACTCATTGTGAAATGTATAGACTGTATTTTAAAAGATGCAGTTACCGGTCTTGCAGGTGGAGGAGCGTTCGGAGCCATGCTATGAGGAGCGGGGCCCGGCATTCCTGTCGCCATGGGAACCCTCTGAGCCGCCACCGGACCTCGAGTGTCCATCGCCCTCGGGTCACGGCCTGCAGGGGAAAACAAAAAACCTTAAGGTTCACATCTCGCTGAATTTTGAGCGAAATCTTCTTTCCTTCTTATGAAATTACTCCGAGGTGAAAAGAAAGTTTACAAAACATAAAACACTTTAAAAAGATATGTTTGTAGTTCGACCATTTGTGTTGGCTTCTAGGAACATTGATGACCTCAAACAAATGAATGAAAGAGGTATTGAATTACAAGCGTAACACGCAAGAAAAAAGTGTTCCGTCATATGAAACCATTTTCAATCCGGTAAAAAACATTTTGCTTGGACAAAAGACTTCTGTTTGGTTAAGTGGCACTTGGTCCCTCTGCCAGCTGAGACAAGAATTTGTGTTTTATAAATATTGTTATTTCCTGGTTTTTCTTTTACCTTTCTTATAAATGTTTGCATTGTACAGCTTCTTGAAACTCTTGGACTAAAAAGGCGTTTCGTAAATAAAGTTGACTCCATTACAACTAGTGTGACTAACAAAGAGTTAGGTCATCATAGGTTGTAAAGGCATGAAGCCTCATCAGAACAGCTACCTCTGGTTTCCATCGGGGGTCCGCGTTGCTCCATCATCGGGGGACCTCTGGGGTCGCCCATCATGTTGCGTGGTTCACCCATGGGTGGGCCTCTCATGTCCATTGGAGGGCCTCTCATATCCGGGGGGGGGTCCTCCTGCCATGTGTACAGGTGGGGCTCCTGCCATGTGTACAGGTGGGGCTTGGTGGGGTGGGGGGGCTGCCATGTAAGGCCGGCTGAATACAAAACACAGAGAGCCATTCAATAAAACACAAATACATAAAGAGTTGTCATAACTTATATCCACTAGATCAAAGCCTTTGTGATGCGTGTGGACGTCTTACCCGGGCTCGATGACCTCTCCAGTGACGGACAGCAGAGTTCCTCCTCTGGGGTCATTAGGACCATCTCCCAGCAGCCCTCTGGGGGGGATACCGCCGGGTCCTAACGGGAGACAAGGCATACATTACTTAATATTCACCAACCAGAAAATGTTTCATGACAAATCTATTAGGAAAAGGTGGAAATTCCAGGTAAGGGAAAGCACACACGACTATAAAGAGGTGTTGGCTTAGGTTAGACATCTGAGGTAGGGACACAGGGAGGGACACATCACACTGAGTCATCAGGAACACAAAGAATGAAGGAAAACAATTCTATCAGGATGGATATTATAGGTTCAACACGTCTGAAAATACATTCAAAATGTATTTTCTCACACCGATACACAAGTCCTCACTTGATATTTCCCTACTTGTGTCCTGTAACTCTGGTGTGTGTTGGCCAAGGGAACATCACAACAGGAGGCATGCAGAGTGGAGACGGATGTGTCACAATTCAGTTGCGTAAATAGCATGAAGGACTACACAATACAACAAGGCTCTCCAGAGATAACAATAGGACACAATGTTTTGGTGAAGGTGACTAAAACAAGCGTCTAATCTCCAGTCAGGTGAACTCATTCACCGTGTTAGAACGATGCAATGTTTATTTAAGCTGGCAAATATTCATTGAAAAATCAAACTGGTTTAGTTGAGGGAGGAAAGCATAAGGCTGCTTTAAAAAAAAAGCAGCTAAAAGAAATAGAAATGGTATAGGACGTGTGAGCTGCTGCTGCCAGTGGAACTGTAGTGTGGAGAAATGGCAAGAAATTAAATAAACACGAACAAGGGCACAATAAGAGAGGAGCAGAGAAGCTTGATTTTCTGAGATACTTTGAAGGTAAACTCATCATTCCTGCCATTGTGAACAGAGTTAAACAGAAAAGCAAGCCGCTCCTTTAAATTCTATGAATGAAATGATACAACTTATGACTGCCATTAACACCAACAAAGCTATAACAACAGACTCATTAAACCTCCACCCATATATCAGCATTGGTGCTTGAACTTAAAAAGGCCATGGACAATAGCGAATACATTCTTAAAATATAAATAAAAATGTTGGCTCTGCTTCAACACTTAATCAACCATGCACCCTGGCAAACCTGTATCTGTTCACATGCACCGCCATGAGAGGCACATTCTGCATTAGTTATGATAATGCTATGATAAGGCTTAACTGCTTTAATATGCGTTCATATTTGATTCAGAGTGGACATGCAGTCTAACTCTGAACCCCAGCAGTGCAGTGTATCGTCCTCTCAATGACAGCGCTCTGACCTGACTGAACCGAGCAGCACAGTGATACCTTGAGGCCGCTCGATAGCAGCATGCCCAGACGATCCTGTGGGAGAATGCTGAAGGTTTCCTGAGCCAGCATTAAAGTGAAAGAACAGGAGACACAAGACTCAAGAGAGCAAAGCAAACTTTAAGAGCATGTAGACGCGTGAATATGGCAATGTGGTATGCAAACACAGAGGTGAGGATGGAACTTTAAATGACTAATTATATGTTGAATGCAGGCTAAACAGATGGAGACAAGTGATACCAAACATTTAGGAAGAATGATATAAGTGAGTATGTGCTACAGAGGAGAAGTTTAAGCTGATTATAATCTTATGAATAAAGCAACTCCACTACTAAGAAGGCTCTGATGACACCTAGTGATCCCAGTGAGCCATGACATGTGCAAAGATTTAACATAAATACATGTTTTGGGAAATATTACACATGTGACGACTCAATCAACTTGGAAGAAAAGCTTAAATCATTGCATTAGAATGATATCAATTTACTGATATAAATGTACGACTTGTAGCTTTGTAGGCTACCAGTGCGATGAATGGGCAGGTTGCTCGCACTGCTGCATGAAGGTACAATGATACTTTTCATCATTTCAGTTGGATGATTACCTGGAGGTCCGACTGCTCCCGGTCCTTGAGCTGGTCCTGGTCCTGGTCCCGGTCCCGGTCCGGGTCCTGGTCCTGGTCCTGGCATTTGGCCAGGAACAACACCCATGTTGGGAGGCTGCATCATCTGAGGGGCTCCGTTGACATGCATTCCAGGCTGATCACGTGACAAAATGAAAATAAATGAGAAACAAGTCATTTAAACTAAATATTAATCTTAAATTATTCTGTACAGGATGAATCGTATGTGTATGAGTCATGAAACAGGGGTGAGGATATAATACAATTCTGTATTATATATCCAAACCAAACATTTCGAGACCCTTAAGCCTTTATTATTTCATCAGAAATTGTTACTGTAAATGCAAATTTAAAAATTAAGATTACAAGAACACTTAAAGCCTACAACAATCACAGTATATTGTCACCTTGTTTTTTTCTTACTAGCTGTTTTATATGAACTGATTATTTAAAATCTAAGCCAGATCTGGTGGTTGCCACTGGTGTTAAAGGGCCAGGAGACAACAAACAAAAGTTGTTTTACTCTAAAAAAAAAAAAAAAAAAGTGAGTGACAATATAACTGAAAATAAAGCATTATCAAATTATATTCAAATTCAAGCATATGTCAAACCTTGAAATATAACGGTTAAAAAGCATTTTCCAAAACCAGATTATTTATTTGTTGCGACCAATAGTTTAGAAAGTGAAAGACTGTCGTACTCACCACAGGCTGCTGCGGCTGAGGCACTTGCATGTTGGGTGGAGCTGAGGGGGGGTTGAGGGGCGGCGCTCCACCCCCCTGCCCGCTGGGAATGAGCGGCTGGACTGGTGTCTGACGGTGGAGCATTTTCTAAATGTGGAGAATATGGAAAAGCATGTCAGCATTGGGAGCAACTCTCAAAAATATGCACTGGTTCAAAATCGCAGACTAGAACCTTGCTTCAAACACTAAGATTATGCAGGATTTGGCTAATCTCTTCCTTCTCATTGTAGTCTCCACTCACCAAGGCTATCTCAGGGTCAACGATCCTCATCACCACTTGGGCCTGCAGCAAGGCGTAGGCCAGCTGAGGGTTCTGCAGCAGCATGTTCCTCGCCTCCTGGGGACTGTTCTGCACACACAGCTGGAGAGAGAAATCACAAAACAGAACCTTGAAATGGGATCTGTAGACTGTGAAAAATCCCAATTCGGCAGACATAAAAGGGAATATGTTATTTTCTTCCTCCCAGGTTAGACAACCCCCTGTAGTTCTTACTAACCACTTAGGATTCAGATACATGTCAACCGAAGTGGCTGCATCAGCAAAACAAAGACGTGCAACGAGATCTGTGCCATCAAGATCGGAGCCTGAACACCCACACCCTGCTCAGCATATGGAGCAACTGACACAAGCTTTGGTGCAACAAAAACGTTTCCAGTTGAAGGGGGAAATGTCTGCAGTGTGATGTTGTTTTAGCCTAATGAAGCACACTGCCAGATGTGCAAAGATAAGGCTTCTCCACAGAGCTGAGAGACGGCCTCTACAGCACAGCCTGATAATGAGAGGGAATCCTGAGAGGATTCCAACTGAGGAAACCTTTGTTACCATCTTTTGTGGGTATAAAGACACTAAGCAGCATTAAATACTAGGGTTGGGAACCGAAACTCGGTTCCAGATGAGAACCGATAAGAAAATGCCGGGTACCGGGTACCCATACAAAATACACAATTTCGGTTCTGCTTAACGGTTCCTAAACGCGGTAGACCCTGTATTCCACCGGGTCCGTCTGCGCCGCGGTGACCCGGTGGAATACAGGGTAACCAGGGGCTGACTGGCCATCTGTGTGTTCTGGAGAATCACAGAATGGCCGTCAGCGGGCCGTTGACGGCCGGCTCGGTTCGCTGACGGCCGGCACCGCCCTTATTTTTTTTAAACGGCATCATGTAAGTTGCACTGACAGGCGACAGAGGTCCACAGTTGCCCCGCAGCGAGGCTCCCCCCGCCCTCCCGTAGACAGTTCACGAGCTCAGTCACTTCATAACACCAAAGATGGATCGCGGTAAACGCTCTAAAGTGAGGCTCCACTACACTAAAAAAGAAAAAGACAAGGCACAGTGTAATGCCTGTGGCAAGTTAATAGCTGGCCACAGGCATAGCTCAGTTAAAATAAAGCACAGCTATTGTGCAATACATTTGTATTGCATGTATATTTTTTTATTTGTAAAAATGTCAGTTAAAGCTTAAAAGAATAAAGATATTTTTGTTATCTAAACGTTTGACCTCTTTCTTTTACAATTTTGGAATCGAAATGGGGAATCGATAAGAACCGGAATCGATAAGCAGAACCGGAATCGATACATTTCAAACGATACCCATCCATTACATTACATTTAGCTGACGCTTTTATCAAAAGCGACTTACAATAAGTGCATTCGACCAAGAAGATACAAACTTGATCCCATCCCTATTAAATACACAGTTTAGTAACATGAATCTCCAATATCAAATACTTTCAATATATTATATTCCTAATTATAGGTTTTCTAGTTCATTTAAATTGTCTTCGATATATTAGAATACCATTGAAACATTCAGTTGTTCAATATCATATTGTTTTATACTTTTGACATTGGAAATGTTAACAAGCCAGCCCCATACAAGAAAGAGCTGGAATACTTTGGGGGGAAAAAAAACAAGGCAGCATACCTTCATCTGTTTCATAAGTTCAAACATCTGTTCGGGGGGCAGACTGGCCACAGCTCTGCTGATGGACTCCGGGGCTTCCTGTGGCTGGATGGTGTCTCCATAAGGAGACTCGATAATTGGGGCTCCAGTTCCCAAACCTGCAATGACTTCGCGTGAACGACTTTGAATTAAATCTTAAATCAACATACTCGTTTTTAAATATTCCCCAAACAATATGTAATCTTACTTTTCAGCTCTTCCTTGTTTTTTTCACTGGCTGCGTTGTCAACCCTCAGAGCCCGACCACTGAACTCCCTCCCGTTCAGGTTCCGCATGGCACTGAGGGCCGTCTCCTGGTCTTGGTATTCACAGAAGCCATATCCCTTTGGCTTTCCTGTCTCCCTGTCATATACCAACCTGAGAGCAAGAAAACACATATCATTATGTCCCCTTTCAACTTATATTCCATGTTAAAAGCCGGTTTTTGTTTCAAGAGTTTTCCTTTTTTTGAAACCAGGGTCAACAAAGGGGCATCATGTGTGTTATAGATTGAATTGAATTGTGTGATAGTTGACATAGTTAAAGCCGATCATTAAAAAATTGGAAAAGAAGAGTATTTAAAAGAGGAGAGTAGGTGTAACCATGTGCGTGAGTAAAATGTGTAGTTTTAAGCAACTTTAAAGGTAGGGTAGGTAAGAATGTAGAAACCAGCTCGAGTGCGCTAGAATTTGAAAGTACGCAGCCGAAAACAATCTGCCACTTCCTTCAGACTTCCTTACAGAGCCCCTCCTCCAACACACACGAACGCGCACATGACCAATGAGGGCACGAGATAAGTTTGTGCACAGATGGAAGGCTGACAGGCAGGTAGGCCATCCAGTTATTTTAACCGGGCCGGCTCAAATAATAGGTTGTGCTTTTTACAGTACTACGGCTTCCACAGATGAAATTTTGTAATGTATTTATTGTCAAAGCATTTAATGTATTCATTGCTATCGGGATGTTAAGAGCATTCCATGGAATATAACAAAAAGTGTTTCTGAAGTGAATTACCTACCCCACCTTTAACTCCAATGATAGCCCTTACCAATGACTTACAATGCCACATGTTTACATGAGGAGACACACATGCAGTGAAAACACAGGTTTGATCTCTATTGAAGAAACCTCTTTCACTCACCTGAAGCTGACAACAAGTCCCACTTCAGAAAAGATGTCTTTCAGCTGTTCCTCTGTAGCCTCATATGGAATGTTCCCCACTGAAATAATAAATAAATGAGAAACATGACATTAAAACAAATTCACTTTTTAGCAGTGGTGTAAAGAAACTAAGTAGATTTACTCACGTACTGTACTTAAGTACAATTTTGAGATACTTTACATGAGTATCTCCATTTTCTGCTACTTTGTACTTCTACAATTCAGAGGTAAATATTTTTACTTTACTCCACTACATTTATGTAATACCTTAAATTACTTTGCATATTGGGATTAATGATATAAAACATAAATCAACACATAAAGAAAACGTTGGTTACTGGATTTAGTTTACAAGTTACCAACAGTAAATATAGTAATTCAAATTAGGTCCACCTTTACCAGCTTTGATAAACATATTAATGCATCAATAATTATAATCAAAACATATAATATATATATATATATATATATATATCATGTGGATATGGGCCATTCTGCATAATGAGTGCTTTTACTTTTGGTACTTTAAGTATATTTTGATGCTAAGCTTTGACTTGAGCAAGATTTTGAATACAGGACTTTTACTTGTTACAGAATATTCCTTCTCTCTGATATTTTAATTCCACTAAAGCAGAACATTGGACTACTTCTTCGCACCTCTGCTTTTTAGTTTTGAAGATTTGTTTTCTCTTTATGTAGCCTACCTAAAGTTAA
Source organism: Trematomus bernacchii (assembly GCF_902827165.1). NCBI lineage: Eukaryota > Metazoa > Chordata > Actinopteri > Perciformes > Nototheniidae > Trematomus > Trematomus bernacchii. Next base: position 3,715,969 of record NW_022987409.1, read on the forward strand.
GTCTGTTCCCTCGTTGCCATGCTAACAGCAACATTAGCCGGCCATGTTTAGCTAGCTCTCATTCATTATCCATTAGAACACTGCTTTAGAAACAAACGGGAATATAGCTGAAAGTAACTGTCGCAGACTTACCAAATACTGATCGTAATGAACGGTCAACAGCTGGGTCTCTATTAGCGGCGATAGCAGCCGCAGCAGCAGCAGCCGCAGCAGCAGCAGCTAAGTTCGCCATTTTGGGGACACAAATTCATGTGACACCGGGAAATAACATGGAGCCAATATCCGTTTGTGTGGGAAAATTAAAAGGGGTACATATAAAAGGAACAGTGCGACCTTTTTCTAACATTTTGATAAATTAAACTATCCGCTGGCAACGTTTTTCTTATTTAATATATAATTTGTATTTACAATATTTATTTAAATGTAGCTGAAGAGAAGACAAGTAATTAGAAGCTATTGGTAGGTGTAACAGATGGCGCTGTTGTCCGTGGTTACATTAGCTTATTGATTGCACCGCCACCCACCACTCAGAATATGAAATGCTGATAATTCCTCGGCTAAAAGTGAAACAATGGATTTACATTTCCCCCCGAGAATACACTTTTCGACGACAGAATATTAGGTGAGTAAAGTGAATTAGCGTTGGGAACAGCAAGATAGTTAAATGTATCAAAGTGTTGGTAATGTTAACATTTGAATCCTGCAAAGCATGATAATATAAACACGTGTGGCTCTGCAGTGATGGGAGAGGGGTAAACATGTATACAAACAAAAAGTTAACTTATTTACTGGTTATCCACACACTGTCTTGAGTAAATTGGTCTACTAAACCCATGTAAACCTGTTGTAAAGTATGAGATATGATGGCTGGTGCACCTGCATAATCACACACCTGTTTTCATTTGAATGTATAATTACCTACTTTATTCATACATTGAGAATATGGTTTATACAATGTAAATGCTAAAATGTAAAAAAGTTGTTAAATCTTTACTTTGTGCTCTGCAAGACATAAATACTGGTTCACTCCCAAAGTAAAGTAACTAAGAACATTTACTCAAGTCCTTTGCTAGGACTCGAGTAAATGTCCTAGTACAGAACATGTTTTGCTACTTTCTACTTCTACCCCATTACAATTCCTTTACTACGCAGGTATGGATACATTAATCAAATATATGTGTGATCAATACTTAAAAAAGACTTTGGTCACTCGATTAAAATACACAAGCGGGAGTACCAGGAGTACATAAAGTAATTAGTTCCACCTTTACCAGCTGTGATAGTCATATTAATACATCAATAATTATAATCTTTATTCTTAACATATACTATTTATTATTCTGAAGTTGGCCAATCTTTATAATGAGTACTTTTACTTTTGGGACTTTAAGTACATTTTGATGCTAATACTTTTGTACTTTTACTTGAGTCGCATTTTGAATCCAGGCCCAGGACTTGTAACACAGCCTACACTCTTGTAGTTCTGCTTTTGCAAGATCTCAGTACTTCTTCCACCTCTGTTTAAGACACATCTCCCTAACTTAAAGTAATCTGCTTAATATACAGTATCTCCCTATAAAATATTCAGAGAAAAAGAACACAAGCTTTTTTTAGTGGCCCGCTGAGGTAACAGGCTCTATTTGCTCAAAGCAATAACCCAAGAAAGCCCATGTAACCTCTACATTTTATTTCGCTAATTTGGCTGCATATAAGAGGTGTCTTTAACATATGAAAGAAAATGGGACCATTATGGCAGGAGACAAATTCATTGAGATATTTATGTATTCATTTTAAAATTGTATTATAATGTTGTGAATTATAGTTTCAGGAATATTGAATTATCATTTAAGTCTAATATTCCAGAGGCACACCCTGCCAACATAAATGTCTAATAAAACACTATGGACATTGAGTTTTTGGTGACAAAATTGCTCTTCTGTCTTAACATCCAAAAACTCATTAATTAATTCCTAGAGATGTGCCAGTATCTCGACAAATGGTACTATCAGCATTTTCCAATGTCTTTAATTAGAATTTAGTATTTTTTGTCTTATTCCCCTTTTGCAAACTGCATTCTTTACATGTATGAACAGCAGACATCAGTATGGATTTGCTATGATGTTCGGCTTTGGGCTGTATCTCTGATCTTGAATGTAATTGTCTCTTCTGCAGTGTTTAGTTATTTGGCTTTATCTGATTGATTCTTTATGAAAGTTGGTGGGTACTGAAGGCCTTGGGTCATGACATTTTTTTTCAAACTTTGGTAGTATGAAAAAAAAAAGATATATAAAATAAGATTTGAATACTATGACTATGGTTGAAGAATCTTGAAGTTCATATACAGTACCAACATATTTGATACAGTGATATTCAAATATGGATTTCATATGTGCAGGACAGGCTACTTGATAGGTTGATATTTAAGTCCAACAACTTAAAATATGACATACTTAAAATGTTATGGATCCCATTAATCCAGTTCTTAATGTAAACTGTAGAAACACCAGTGGCATGGAGAGAGCAAACAGCAGCTTAAGTTGGCAGATTTCACTTTAACACACGCAGTCCTAATGTATAACTTCACATCTGAGAAGCAGAGAATGTTTGTGTTTATGATTGAAAAATGACTCTATTTTGTGTTTACAATTTCCAAACCTAAAGCAGTCCACTTCAACATAACTGCAAACTGCAACCTAAATAATAAACATATATTAAATAAAGTATTCTTTGACAGTGTTAATCACAACTGACATTATCAATATCATTTTTCATTTCATTGTGCCTTTTTTGCACAAGTTAAGATGATATATTTCCTAAGTATAGAGTTATAATGACATTGAAAACAAAAAGAAAGAGATACACTTACTGTTATTAAGAAAATAGCAAAAAACATAAATAATTTGCTCTGAAAAACGAGAAATGTGTTGAAGCTTTGTGAAGGTAGAGTTTATGGCTGAGCTGTTGTTTTGCATCATATTCTACAGATCTACCTGGGGAAGTGAGTTTTAGCTACAGTTTATAATGTTGTCCAATTAATTGTTAATCGTCATTTAATTCAATTCTAATGAATTTAGTAGACAGTGATCATTAAGTTGCTTATTAAAGGATTATCCGGACAGAAAAGATCATGGTTCCACTGGGGCTCGAACCCAGGACCTTCTGCGTGTAAAGCAGACGTGATAACCACTACACTATGGAACCGACTCACCATGTACTTTTGCAGATACACTTATATATTTATATTTAGGTCTAGTCTGCTAACATGTATTGCACTTTCTTGTAACGAAAAGATCTAGCTCTCTTCTTCGGAAATGCAGTTTAGCGAAATAAATCTGTCAGCTAGCGTCACCCCACAGCGCCTGGTGTTCCGCGAGTGGAGCCCTCTTGGGACGTTTTGCTTCTGTGGCCGATCACACAATAGCTAACATCAAGCGACCGAGCCACAGCAAGTCGATCGCATTTGTCCGTGTCTTCAGCCTGCCGCCTGCATGCACTGGAGCAGACATATTGAGGCAAAAGGATTTGCGTTGTAGTTTAAAAAGCTGCCTTGGCTTATCCACGCAGGAACGACGAAGTGCGTGTAATTACAAACTAGGGGATGAAATGTCGATTTCCATGATGCATGACACTGTCTGATGCATCGTACAAGCTTTGGTTACGTTCTGCAAATGTTTTATCAAAAAGACAGAGATGTCATGACGCTATCTGACAGTGCGAGCACACACAATGTACCTTCAGGGTAAGACATTGTTGTATATGACACTCACATTTGAAAAGATACAGGCCCATAGCCTACACTAACTGCACTGAAATAACCAAGAGGCTATTTGTGTTTTGTTTAAGTTTATATTTTAAAAGGATGAATAACCCATCTCAAAGGTTTAAAATGTATACATCACTGGTTGTGTGTGTCAAATAGTAAGACTGTCTAGAGTACAAACATGAACAAAATGTATATATTTAACACATTTCCAAAGTTGAGCAACTGATCAACATTAAATTGTTTTTAATTTAGTGCCCCAGCCACTCGAGCCATTTTTTTAGTGCAAGGTCATTAGCCAGGCAGATTGAGTGCTATCAACTGGAAAAAATAAATAAAGTGGGTGATTGTTTCAAGACCTGCATCACCGTCTTCTCATACAGATTTTCCTTTTCAATCTGCTGTCCTCTATGCATATGCTTTTTCTCAGAGTTACAGAGTTACCTTTGTCAGTTACATCGTGTTGCTGCCTTTGTTTCTGCACAAAATTGAATTGATCAGCCTCAGTGACAATTCTCAACAGCTGCTCTGGTGTTCAGGCTGTTAATAATGTGGGTCTGAAATTGGTGATAGCCTATTCTGTCCTACAATTTCTAAACTTCTACTTCCTCTCCTAAAATTGCATTCTTTCTGCATTGTCCTTCCATTTTTAGCCACTCCATCTTCCCCATAGGTGCCAGGAAGAGAGGGCAGTAAGGCTGCAATGGTAAAAGGTGGGGGTGACAGCTGATCTGTTTATCATGAGGGGCACACCTTGAGAGACAGCCAGGGCTTTTATTCTCACTGATCCTGGCTCCAACACAGCGGGCCAGAATTAATAGAGAACGCAGATTCATATTTGGGCAGGATCAAAATTCAATGATGAGATAGCTCTGAATTTGACTGAGATGCGATATGTGCAGGTGATACTAGAAAGAAAAGAATATTATTATCCAAGTCATAATTGGGATTGAAAATAATTTCTTCTGCAGTAGTTGTCCATCTATCTTTTATATTCCTGGCTTGAAAAGTTCATCATTTGGTCTTCAACATTTTAAACCAATAGTAAAATATGCTCATCACAATGAGACATCTTCAAATATCTTATTTTGTTCGTCCAACAGACCAATCCTAAATATATTGTATTCAAAAACAATATTAAAAGTAACAAGTACATTGGAGAACTGGCATTGCAGGTTGATATTAATGACCACAAATTATTATTTGATTAAAATGTTGTTGCTGTTTCATTTTCTGTCAATTAACTTATAGATCATTTCACTTTTCACAATTTTTAAATGTGTACAATTAGTTCATAATTGTGTGTGAAGTGTTCGCATAACCTAGGCTTGTTAATAGAAACATAGCCACTACTTCAGTTGAAGCAGTCTCAAGATAGTTATTTATGACTCAATTTAATTAAATCAATGTCCACGTGGTGTGATAAACATGACAAACTAAATGTGATATTCAAGTCATTTCATATGTTTGGCTACATATTTGTTGCCAGGGTCCAGCTTCACCTAATTCTTACAATTGCGTATTTAAACTAAATGTTCAGTTTGTGCTAGGAAATCTGGTTGCCCATCCTGCCCTGCTAAAGAAACTCATCCAATGGCCACGTAAGTGTCCTGTAGAGCTTTCTATTAAAAAATAAAAATAAGATTAGATTCAGTGCTTCTTAACATAATTCCTTATATAACTTTTGTAATGCTCCCTTGCTAAGATTGTTGGCGCGTCTCCTCCCTCAGCTGCCAATCAACTTATCAGGATGTTAAAGGTTCCCAGAAGAGTCTTTGACCTCTGGTGCCACGGAGCTGTTGTTTTATGAATGTGTCCCTATTTCTTCAAGTTTGTCTAGTGCATCTGCAAGAGTAAGTATGTGCGCAGGTGACGCAGTCCAGATCGCTGCCAGTGGTTTCATACTATTCCACTGATTTATGTGGCACTAATGCCCCGAGAAACACAGCAAACGAAACGTTTAGCAGGTTAATAAGCAAATGATTTATGAGGAAGAACAACACATTTGTTAAAAGTTTCACGCATGTTTCGAAGGGTAACTCTAAATGTAAACATCATTTAATGTAGCACCTTTATTTAACCTTTCCTGCTCACACTCATGCCTCTCTGAATTCTTCTTACCAGGAATTGGCCCAGGTAGGAGGCTGCTCGGCTTTGGTGAAATGGCGTTGCTACCAAGAACGGAAATGAAGTCAGTGATACCAACATTTAAAGGTAATTTAACTTAAGAATGTGAAAACAGAAGGCATACACAAGAAGATGTTTGGACAGTCAACGTGTATAAGCACAGCAAATTTAGATTTTGGCGTGTAAAAAAAAGTCTAGTGTGATTGAATTTATCGTGGCTGCTTGTAATAATTTGAGTTCCAACCGGCATGTGAAAGATGTCTCTTCGAATCTCCTACACTTTGTGACAAGATAAGGTGTGCCCACTGTGAGAGGTAGTCCTGTTTGGTGCAGAACAGTGCAAACTCTCAAATCTTAAAAATATGTCATTGGGACTAAATTAGTCTAAAGGCCCTGACACACCAAGCAGTCACCAGAGAACTCGCCGACGCCGACTGTTGCGTCGCCGTGTTCTCCTGCGTCTTGGCCATGTGTCGCACTGGAACACACCGCAAAGACTTCAGCCGAGCACGTACGAACTGCGCATGCGTGAGTGGCAATAACTCTCCTTACCAGCAGGCGGCGGTAGTGTGTATTCGTCATTCAAAAGAGGCAACAACCGGAAGACAGAGAAGAAGAACAGACTGCGTGATCTAAACAAACAACAAATAGCGTGTGCGTTCCATTTTCACTCTCGTCCATCGAAAACATGTTTTGTGCGGTACTGGAGCTATCAGCCATTGGAGTGTTGCTTGTGGAAGACATTCTCAAGCAACCGTTTCGCTTCTCATGCACTGATTCGCTAGCGGAACAGCCAATCAGAGTGATTTCTTGGTCCGACTGCCTGTGTCCGACGCACGGCCGATTCAACATGTTGAATCGGCCATGCGTCGGCCGTGAAAGGCCAAATAAGGCGTGTCACGGCCGACGGTTCGGGACACACCAAATTGAGTTTGGGCGACAGGGCACGCTTCGTCGTCCGACTAACGAAGACGGACGATTTCGGCCTGGTGTGTCTGGGCCTTAACAGCGAGATTTTCCAATGCGCAGTTTGTTCCCAGTTTTAAAAGGGTACACCATTTCCTGTTACGCACCTGTGGTCATTGTGATGTCCCTTCTTGCACACACTTGTGATTCCAGCTACGCTGTAGACCCTGCAGTGAAGCTGGCCTGCAGAGACTATCTCAGTCCACACAGACAGTGCATGCCATATCTATCAGTGGCATCTACAGCCTGCACCTCGTGAGCGTCCACCTTATTATTACTGGTCCATTCTGACTCTTATCCTAAGAAACAACCCAAGAGTAATCACCTGTCTTTCGGTTTCACAACAAGTGTCAGAGTCAATTCTTAAGAATTACAAAGAAACAGTTCATCAATCAATGCTAGTGGTCTCTGGCCATGAAGTTTAATGAGCCAGTTTCTTCAAATACCCACCTCCTTAACTTCTAAATACATTTTAATTTGTGCAAGTTAGAAAGTTAAGTTTGAAAAACTCAGCTGCGGTGTTCCAGTTACTCAGGATTATTCACATCACAGTCAACTGTTTCCACAGGGTCTGATTCTTCTGCATAGAGCACAGTTTTTCAAATGAAAGTTGCTCACAGTAAGGTTGATATGTTACCCAGGGTATTTTGCTTTTGAGTTCTTCATGATAATTACCATAACTGAAATGCATCTCATTGTATTTGGATGAAAGTTGAAATCTGAAAGAAACAAATATCTCAAAACCTTGGCACATAAAATCTAACTAATTGCTTGGCTTAATACCAGTAGTGTTAAACAGATAATGACGTGTTTTTCTGTATTTTTTGTTAAATGACTAACAAGTTGAGTGACTGGTGGTGTGCCATACCCAGCCTTGCACTCTCCTTAATGGAAACATTTTCCATTTATGGCAGAGCAAGCTATCCTTCTTAATGTTTTGTATCTGTATCTGTTGTCTGCAGAGGCCTTAAGATTGCTGCGATGCTTGTGACAGTGTGTCAGGACATTTAGGGAACATTAGTGTTGTGTCTTGAGGAACATGACCTAACAATGCAGATTAGCTTCAAATGGCTAAGTGAGACCATGTGCACTGTTTCATAAAGTTGTTGCACTGAGACATGGCCTACCTGAGCTCAGACCATTGCTTGCTCACACACCGGTTAAGTCTTGACCCTTTTAACGGGGCCTTTAACTGACTAACAGCAGCCCTGATTTGTTCACTGACTTAAGCCACTCTCACAAGCCTCTAATAAGTTGCCAGGATGTCCTGACCTGGTATCGCTGTAAGAGGTCTGTGTGTAATTATGGCTGAAGAATTAAACATGAAATCCAACGTATCATCATTCTGAACTTGGCAGTTTTGTGCCTATATGTCACTGGTGATTATTACACTTATGTGTGCTCTGGTGTGCCACATTTCTAAAGTTGTACTTTCCAGACGTCTGGTTTTTCTTGCAGTGTGTACAGTATGTGTATAACCTGTCAAGAAAAACAGAAACACACATCCAGCACCAGAACCTTTTCTACTACGCTGCTATGTAGTCATTTGCACTACTGTACATATTTGATCTAGTTTTAAGTGACTGTTATTTTGTTATTTTGTATTGACTGTTGTGCCTTTTATTTATGCCTCTTAATGTGTGCATATGTATATATATATATATGTCCATGTTTGATTATGTATGTGTGTATATATATATATATATATATATATATACATGTTTATAAGTGGGTGTACAGGTGTGTACGTATGTATATATTTTCTATATATTTGTATTTTATTCCTAGGGATTGTGAGAAACAGCATTTTGATCTCCCTGTCTGTATCACACCAACAGAAGATAAAGTTGACTTTTGACTTTGACTGATCTTTATATATACATGGGCTTCTTCAATCAGTGATCCACTACTAAAATAACAATCCATAGACCCATTATGAGACAACTGTCCACTAGGTACAACGTCCCCCCTGATGCAGCAACAGACCCCACGCTGCTTGTTACTATTGTGAGAGACATTTGCAGGCTTGCTGTTGGTTGGAAACAGCAGTAGTTATATCCTTATATCCACATATTGAATTAAGAGAAACTGTCCAACACCTTTGCAGCTTCCTGTCACAAATTCATACTGACAGCCTTCTCCAAAAATATTATACTGCACCTAACACAATACTATAAAAACTCAACCCCAAACTCTAGGATTGCGTGAAAACAAAAGCAGTTGATGTGATTGTTCCCAAAATAAAATATTATTATAAATAACACAATTGACTGTACAGGATGGTGTGAAGTCTTAAAGAAAAAATAAGTGTGTTGTTAAAAACATTTCTTTTAGTGTGACAGGTAAGCAGACTATATTGTTAAAGTAAACGCAGTCAGTGTAATTAGACTTGAAGACAATGTTACATTTTTTTAAGAGACCTCAACGCAGATCTTTGTTGAATCTGTTGCTGGGATACTAAACTCTGCCCCATAAGGACTATTTATGTGACTCCAGCGAAGTCCTCTGCAATTAAAGATTAAAACCCAGCGAGCACCAGTCTGTTTGTTATTCACCTGTAGGGCTTTACCCGGCGCTAGGACCCAGGGTGCGCGATTTTCATCTCCAGCTGCTGCAGACCGAAAACTGGCAATAAGGGAAGATCGCGAGGACAAGCCGAAATTGCATACTGTATTCCTTCTACTTCAAAATCACATCCCTGGCCCCACTCGGAAGCCTCTGTAGACAACAATAGCTTGTTGCTTGGTGTGCAGGCTGTGTGGCTGTACACGGCTCGGAGCGCAAGGTAAGACGGTGCAATACCATGCGATTACTAATAACAAAGGCGTTACGGGCGAGCAGGGGGCATTAAAGGGGGCATTGCACAACGCTATTGAGGGCGAGTTAAACTCTGCCAAACTTTGACCTGGATATGTGTATTTTCTTGTTGTCGCTGTCTTGCAGGAGCCACAGTAGTTGCGGTGATGTATCGCTGATATCCCACGGCATTATGTAGGATCGTGTCACATGTAGCCTATGGACAGCCAAGTTGTGTATCGAGATGACATACTTGAGTCTGCTGTCCATGCGTATCGGCTGTCCAAACGCCGACACGGAAACTGTATGAAGTGATGCGATTCATTTTCAGATATTTAACATCATCTGGACGGCACATCGGGCCATCCATTAACCTGGCAAACAAGCACATCACCCTTCAGTGTTTCTGTGATCAGCTGCCACCCTCCCTTCGTTTATTGTAGAATAATTCATTACTTATGCCAAGATGGAAGAATAATACGTTTGCTTTTTACTGAGCGTCCACCCCCCGCCTGACGAGCCTCGGGATTCATTGACCAGGTGAACCACGAACTTATACGGGACATCCTTGTCTCTGTAAACCATGGCGGCCTAAATAGGGTCGATAATCTCCAATATGACTCACAGATAAATGACCATGTATGCCCACTTTGAAGACGACAATCTTCAAAAATCCGGCCTGCGAAACAAACAACGTGCCTTCATCTGTGCTATCGCAGTTGTCATACTGCATGTGCGGAATACCACATCCCTGCTCGAGAGATTTATAAATGCATGCATAATAAGTTGTTTTAACCCCATTGCTTCAGACATCCTATGTCCTGTGAAACCAAAGTCGTCTGTAATTGGTGAAAGCCCCGAGCAGCCGGTCACTACCGGGATAGCTGCTGCGCGGTCGTTGAGGTCTCCGGGTTACCCCGGCTCAGACACAATGCGAGGTGTCAGCTGCCGACTTTGTGAGACTCCCGCTTTCTGCCGACCCCGTGCTGTACATCCGCGTTTCCCCTTTTACCAATCGGCGTTTTTTGGTTTCCCAATTTCACGTTTGGCCATCTGTCAACGACTTGTCTGCCTGCACGCAGCCATTACTGAGCGAATGGCGAAGGGCACACCGATCCACTCCGCGATAGGAAGGCAGCGAAATAGTTTCCGCTTGTAGGTTACTGCTCTCGGCGGATGGACAGGTTTGTTGTCCTACATCGCTTTCGTGGTGGGCAACAACACACAGATCGTGCATGGTAGTAAACAAACTCTCTGAGTCAGCCTCGCTGTGTGTGCACGGTTATTTCCTCACCACCCCAAGTGTTGAGAAAAGTAGGAAATGTGTTGGCCTAAAGGAGTGGACAGTGGACACATTGTAGACAGTATGGCCAACACTGCTTTCATGATTCAGGTAAGACAAGTAGCCTAATTACAGCAGAGTAACCTGTACTGCTAAACTGTGCCCAAATGTGATAGTTGCATATAGAGCTAAATATCTCGTGGATGTGAGTCAGAAAATGACACTTGAAACTTGCTATGACTGGAAGTTGCAGATGTGCTGTCATTCACATGCTGTCAAATATTAGCTGTTGGTCATCAGATATTATTTTACCTCTTTTGTCTTTGTTTAATATAACTTGTGTTATAGTCTGACTTCAATTAAATAAAGCTGGTTAAAGCTGTTCTCAAACGTGCACTTGTTAAAAGTAAAAAATATAGAAACAGTTGTAAACAGAAGTATTTTCAGTATAGGTTGAAGGCTATTGTTTTTATTAATAGGAGCAGATTATCTTGATATTGTGTACAGTCTGGTGGAGAACTAAAGACAATTCAAGTAGCTTTATACAGAGAAGTATTTTTGCTTTTAACTTAACTCCAGCCCACTTATGTGTAGAAAACTGTACATGAATCCAGTTAAAATCTGACCTGGTGATAACAGGAAATGTGATTTTGACACGCTGCACTGCAAGATGTAAATGACAGTAAACTGAGGATCCAGCACAGAGTTAGTGGCACTCTTTGTCAAAATGTGTGATTATCAGTGTTCTTGACAACAAAATGGCTTCACACCATCAAAACCTTGACTCGAACAAACCAAGGAAATCATAAAAAATCATATGGTTTGATTGGGCTCAGCACAGCTGGTCATAATCAATCATAATTAATGAGGGAAAAGTACCTTAATCAAGGGAGCAAAGCTGTCATGTCACTGCATGGTATGTCTTTTTATATATTTTCCAAGATAATTGTAGGTTTTTCGTTTTTTTTGTGAAAGAAAGTATATTTGAGGAGTTTGAAGATGAGAATCATAATATTGACTCTACAAATTCCTAATATCACTTTTGCTCTGCAAAAGAATGTGTAAATATCTTGTAAGCCAGTCTAGTAAAGGGAAAACACCAAAGATATTTTACAAAACAGCCTGCATGATTTCTGCTTCCAGGGCTTTGTTTATTTATTTATGTTTACAACTGAAGCTATATGGTGTAAGTTAAGTCAGATACATTGTATCACCACAAAAGGACCCACACTTAATGTTTGATGACAAGTCTCATGTAGTTATGGGTTTTGACATCCTACTCAGTAGAATCAGTAGAAGAGGCTTTACTGCTCCCCCATCTTCTCCAGGCTGCATCAGGCTGCAGCTTACAGCATGCAACTGGAGAGCCTCCAGCACCCGGAGTCTTGCTTCCTCGTGTTAATTCCCCTGCAACAGAAACCAAACCTCTCCCACCTTTTTTTGTATTTTAGCAATTCCGTTCAGCAACCATCACCCTCTGCTGTGACTCTGTTAATTGACCTGCCACTGAAACGCAAACATCCGAGCAGTAACACTCGGAGTCTGCTTTCGTTACCAGAAATACAGTTTATTACTTCGTTACCCCGAGAAGCCACTTCAGTTTTAGCGCACCGTTACACTCTTTGGTCGCGATCCCCCATTCCCCTTGAGCAGGCAGAAGCTCGCATTGCATGCCGGTACCTGCAGTCCTCACCCCTCCCAGCCTCTCCAGCGTCTAATCCTGGGCGTGGATAGCCCAGCACTACATCTCCCATGCTGTCACCGAGCACCCTCCTGCCCCTCTCTCCCTCCCACCAGACTGGAGATACGAACGGACTGTCTTGACTACCCCCCCCCTCCCCTCCCCTCCCCTCCCCTCCTCCTCTCTCCCTCCCGCCCCCCGGACTTTGAGAACCGAAAACCGTCGAGATTAGTGAGCAGCCGCGGACGGCAGAGGCGATAGGCTGGACCCGGCCGTATCCGAGTGGTGCCTGTAGCGTCGTCCACATGCCATCTGCACGAGCGGGTTGGTAACTGTTTGTGTCATTAGACATCTTTTATCTCGCCCGCTGATTAGCTCGGGAATTATTCAATATTTTGGACAGAGAGAGTCTTACAGGGGGGGACGGAGAGGAGAGGCTCGGTGGGTCGGGGGGCTCGGTGAATGCTTTTCAACGCCGAAGTGGTTCCGTCTGTCCACCGAAAGGGCCGATAGGAGAGACTGGAGCACTTCACATTAGGTCGGCCGGGGATAAATAACAGTAGCCTGCCTCAACATGTAAGCCGACGGAGTGAGAGGAGACTCCGCTGCGCAGGGAGCTTGAAACATACCCGTGGTGGTCAGTGGAGTTAAATATACTGTTTTCCCTCATTTTCGGTGACCACTCCAGCAGAACGATCCTGTACAATAAGTTGTGTCACCCCTGTGTTTTTGTTGTCCAGTTGGATACTTTGTTTCTTCCTATTTGCGTGTTACTCAGTGCATGGAATTGATTATTTGTTTGTTAAAACTGGCAGACTGTTACTTTGTCGCTGATGAAACAGCGTGATGGTGGTCAGGAGTTTTGTTTGTTTGGCTCTGCCTTGTGTTTTCTGTGTGGCTTTGCATTGATGTTGACTTACCTTATCGGACGGAGATGTGACACATTGCCACATTGTGTTGCTCCGAAGCAGCTGCCACTCGATGTGTGGAGAAACCTCCCATGGCTGTCACTTACTATAATATGCCCAAAACATCTATCTTTCATTTCCAAACAGTATCATCCATGTTGTCTGCGTTATTTAGGGTAATGTTTTAGAGGAAGTCAGGCTCCATGTGCAGTTTGTTCTCGTATTTGTTAGCGGATGCAGCGATGATCACCTGAGAGCCGCGGTTGCCATTCTCTCATTGTAGTCCCTCTCGCCATCTCCAGTGACAGAGAGCGACCCGGAGCTCTCCAGAGTTTTTTCGTGCTGATATTTACAACGGAGGATAGCAAAGTGTTACGCCACAACATGCATTGTGCACTTTCCCCCCCACACATGACATCGGGGTGTGTGTCTTTTGTGTCATGGGGCTGTAGAGGGATCTGCCCGGGCTGAAGTGAGCTACAACAGAACCGTTTGGTCCGGGCTGTTTTTCTCAGATGAAATGTCAGGCTTGACTTTGTTTTGTCTGAGCGGTGTTGCCCACGGCGCGTGTGCCGGACTACTGCATACATTTTAGTGGCCTACATCAGAGCTGATGAATGCAAATGTTGTGGCGGAGTAGACCGCGTATGATCGCAGCACAAAGACAAACTAGCTGTAAGCAACTGTTGTGCGGTAATGAATGCAGAGCCTCCTTGCACTGAGCGGTATCTGCATCGCTGGATCCCTTTCAGTCCGTGCTCGCAGATTCCAGCAGAGATTGGTGTGTCAGTCATTATGTGCATCATAGTCGTTATGTTTCACTGACTCCCGGATGAAACATTTTCCATTCCCCCAAAGCTTTGACATACATTTTTGCCTGTAGTCCCTTTTTGTAGTCGTCTAATTTACTTGCAGATGCGCTCGCCTGCGCTCACCTCTACCTATACTGTACGAGGGGCTCTGCTAGCGTGTGTATGAGAGTAGCCTACAGTAAATCCCATTTTTCAGATGATATCAGGATAGATTAAATGTTTTTGTATTGTTATTCACAAGCTAACCTGGTTAGAGTTCGTTGGGAAATAAATGATGTTGTGAGCATTAGGGAAGCAGTAGGTGAAACTTCATGTTTGATTGTTGATCACTCGGCTATTCAAACTGAATTCAACACAGGAACAAAAATCCAGTGATGGATAAGAAACACAACTTTTTCTCCATTGTCAAACTTTAAGTCTGTCGCTCACTATTAAAAGATAATTTTAACAGAAATACACTCGATTGCTTCATACTTACTGAGTGGGCCTATAGGGCCAGAGGGCACAAACTGGACTCTCCTCCTCTTTTGACTGTCATGAAGTCATAGGGCTTAATCAAATTGTTCTTTCCGGATGCTTTAATCTTGATTTATTTCTGATACAGAGTCTTTTCTAGTATTGATTTGTATATGTAATGTTACTCTCTCCTAAAACAACACAAGGTACTCATAGGCTGCAGTAAGATGCATAAAGTATCCACAATATTTTGTGGTAGAAAGGTTTGAAGTGATGTAGACAGCCCACATCATCTTCAGTGTGAATGAAATAGCTTAAACAAACGGCAAACCTTTGAGAGTTAAAGTTACCCTACAACATGCAGCGGAAAACACATGCAGATGGGGAGTGTGAAAGAGGTGATTTATTTGGGAATGTTGGACTTTTACGTGTCAGTGCCCGGCTCCTAATCTGTCTCTGTTTCAACTGATGCATTAGGTCTCATTTCACTTACGGATCAGACTATTTTTAGTCAAGATAATTCACACTCCAGATCGATCAAGTCTGACAAATTGTTAGTATTGTCTGCATGCAAACAAATGAAACCAAAGGGATCAAGGAACAAATATATTGTTCAGTTTATCACGCTTCTCTTTGCTACCCTAAATGGTTTTTATGCTCTGAGGAAATTGTAACATATCTTGCCTGGAAGCCTGTCGTAAAGAAGGGAACTTTTGTATTGCTACATTTGAGTTACTCTGAAACATTGAATGTTGCATAGAGTAGGCCGTGTTCATTCATGAAGGATCGAATGAAAGAATTTTCTGTAATTGTTATGAAAACGACACCAACGTGTATCACACTAAGTGTTCTTCTTTTTGTGTATTCTGCAGCTTATCACTGTATTTCAAGAAAAACTCTCACCTGACTGACTCCGCTACCCCTGAGGCATGTTGTGTTAAAGAAACACCTATGCAGGTAATTGTTTTTTCATTACAGTAAGATTACTAGATTAGATTATTATTTTCTCTTATCTAATCAACATTGGCCTCATGATCTTCTCTTATTACTCAGGTGGATCCTACACTAATGAATGTAGGGGATGGAGGCACGGTGAGCAGAGAGATCAGTGCTCCTAATAAAGCGTCTGCTAGTATGGTGGGAAATCCCCCCCAGACGCTACCCCCTGAGTTCAGAGGAGATGTTACCCTCAGTCAGCAAAACAAGACGACTCCAACAACAGACTGTAAGACAGCGAAAGCCTGCCTGGACACTAGCAATTACAACCACAGCCCTGAGCTTTCTCCGCCTCAACAGCCCAACAATGCACCAACGTCCGGCTCTGAGAAGAAAGCAGACAAAAGGGCAGAGGCTCCTAAACTCAAGGCTGATGGTGCTGGGGTCTTCCCCTCTCCTCATAGGTTAAGTGGCGTAAAACTCGGCCGGGAGGACTCACTCAACCCCTGTCACAGCAATGTGACATCCAGTAAGAAATCTCACCCGCAAACACAATCTGTTCAAAGTGTTCCCCCTGGGTTTCAGTGCTCCACCATGTTTAAACAGGTCCAGCCTGTTGCCTTCCTTCCCTCGACTAATTTTCCCTCCCCACTTTGTAAAATTACTCTTCCACCAGCATTGGGTCAGATAGCAGCATTGAGAGAAGCCACATCAAACCAGTTTCAGAAAGAAATTCAGCCTCAAAGCTCAGGTGTTGCAGGGACACCTCTCATGCGGACCTATCCCTTTCCGTTCTCGGTGGGCCGGACTCCAGCTGCAGAGAAAAAAGTCGGAACATTGTCATCCAAACTTAAATCTAACCATTCATCCACTAAAAACGCCAAATCTGTGGGAGAGCATAAGTCTTTAGCCTCAGTGGTGGCCTCACCAGCTATTGCCCTACCCTTGCAGCACCCATCA
Source organism: Trematomus bernacchii (assembly GCF_902827165.1). NCBI lineage: Eukaryota > Metazoa > Chordata > Actinopteri > Perciformes > Nototheniidae > Trematomus > Trematomus bernacchii. Next base: position 3,732,653 of record NW_022987409.1, read on the forward strand.
TTAACTCCTGCAGCACCCACCCTCTACACACTGTCTCCCACTGCTGCCATTTGCTGTGGCTCTGCACTGGCCAGCATCACCTCTCAGAGCAGACTGCTCAACCATGTGGAGAAAGGCAACAGCATAGACAAGACTACCATGGGCTCTCTTAAAACGACGCCTCCCTCTGCTTCGGAGGACCACACAGCTTGTTCTGTTGAACCAAGGGATGTACCTCTTGATCTATCTGCTAAATCAAAACGTCCAAAATGCATAAATGACCCTCCAGTCACTATGATTGAGCCTCATAATAATGAATCAAATCAGAGAGATTTTCTAAACTCAAATAGGACTCATTCTACAAATTATAGCTCAGCTGTGCAATACCCTATCTTACCCAACACCCACAGAAATGGATCTCATCAAAAGCAAATAAGTAGGCCTCCGAATCACCAGGTCCCAGAGCCCAAACCAACCTGGAGTAAAGGATCTTCACAAGACTCCATCAAAAACATCCCCGGGACTTATGTAGGTGTGGCCAGCCCCATACTGGCTTCTACTCTACGGGGCAAAGACGGAAAGGGGGCTTTTGCTGATGAATTTCCGTCTTTTGCAAAGCAGGAGTTTATATCTATAATTGACCAAGGAGAGCATCTGGCCTCAGTAGGAAAGAAGCCATCCTGTATGATGAAGGGCAACCAACATGCGCACAGCACCAAGCATGTTAAAAACACCAGCACAGCCATAACTAAGAACTGTCCCTCTAAAGGAGCCCTCACCACTGCCCTGTCCAGCTCTACCAGTGCTCAGACTCCTCAGAAAGCTGGCAAAACAGCGGTGCCATTCTCCAACACTGTCGTCAGCCCGGCTTGGCAGCAGCCAACTCCTCTTCCACACCAACCCTCGTCTGCTCAGAGAAAGATCACACAAGGATCTCCGAAAACAAAAGGCACCGCAGCTTCGGAAAGATCCAAATTTCAGAGTGCCCATCACAGCCCGTCCAAACCTGAGGATGATAAGTGGGAGAGAATGAAGTCTCCCCTGTCTAACCTCGTGTCCATCGTAAAGCAGCAAACTCTCGAAACAACGGCACCAACAGGTGAGGGTGTTACTCAACTCTCACCTGTTGCATCAAGAAAGGCTGATGTTTTGAATCCACTCTCTGGGAGCCATGACACCCAATCTAAACACACTTTTGAATACCCACCATACTGGTCTGCTGAAGAGTGGACTGGTGTGCCATCTCAAGGGGATTCAACTCAAGCTATAAAGAGGCACGAGAAGGCAAATGCCACTGAGTGTTTGGACAATAATACGGAGTTAAACAGCAGCAAAGGAGAACATGTGGGACTGCAAGCGAAGCAAAGCCCCTCAAAGCCTGCTGGCAAGTCTCATCTCTTTGGGAGCAAAGCATCGACAAATGGGAACAGGATGGAGAGCAAACTGGCCCAGGTGTTAGAGGGGGAAATGTTGAAGAGAGAAAGTGGGGCGTCGGACAGTCCTCCCAGAGCAAAATTGGAGGGCATGGTTGCATCTATTCTTACAGGCCAGTGTGCGGCGGGAGGCGACAAGTTTGAGAAGAAAACAAACGGAACCAAAGAGGAGTCGCCAACCAAAGCAAAATCTTCTGCGGCCAAACAAAAGAAAACCAGTCCTAAGAAGCCAGAAAAAGAGAAGGCGGCAACGGACTCATCGAAAAAGGCTGCAGCAAAGAAAAAGCAAGACGCAAAAATCACTCCATCCAAAGTGTCTTGTCAAAAAAAGGTAAATTATCTCAAATGCATTTGGATTATTTCTTTATATCTCCCTTTGATTGCGTTTTAGGTAGATATTTTAGGTAGCAATCATGTTAATCTCGCCAAGATTTCATCTATTAATTTTGAGATACAGAGCTGCCTTTCTATGACTAATGATTTAACTCTAAAGGGCTTATTGTGAGTGTGTTACAAAGCTTTCTGTCACCATGAAAGCTTTGTGATCAATAGCATCCAATACAGCGTGCTCACTTTGTCCCCTGTGTATTCCAGCAGAAGAAACAATGTGCACCTGCGCTGGAGCAGAGTCCTTCGGCGGGGAAACTTTCTCCACCGAGTAAAGAGCCGACTCCGAGGGACAAGGCCGATCCACCAGCACGCAACAAACCAGGTACCATCTTTTGTTTTCTTATATATATGTGACATGAACAGCCCTGAAACGTTATTGCATTGTGGACTCATTGCTGATAAATGTCACATTTATAATGATACTTCAGTTGAATCCCACATTTGGCATTTCATTAAGCTTAAAAGTAGATCTCATAGTTCTCATTCTGGAAATAAATAGCCTGCAGTCAGCCTCAGAAGCAGACAGAAATTGTCGCACATATTGTCTGGATGGTGTTTTTTGATATGTCAGTCATACTTCTATGCATAGACACTTGTGAATGTATAACAATTCAATTTGATTAAATCAGTTACAGATAGCGGCGGCGGTGTTCAGAGTGCGGAGACTCCGGTGTCTCTCAATCGCTCGGCTGTATCCAGTAAAGAGTCCGACTCTACTGGAAGCTCCTTCACAAGACTGAGGAGAGGACGACGGCGAGCTGATGAGGCTCGACTCGACCTCTGGGGCTTTGCTACGCCTTCCCCTCCCCCCCCACAAATGCCTCCTCCCCCGAGTTCCCCGTCACCACCTGTGACTCCCGTGCAACCCGCCCGCCGTCCGAGAGGAAGGCCCCGCTCCAACCCCCTGCCTGAGAGAGTGTGTCAGAGCAAGGGGAAGACGGCCAGTGCAGAGTGTGACACGCCTGCTTCTAAGAAACGCCGGCGATGTCGTAGCAAAAAGTATCAGACTGGGGATTACATCACTGACAAAGACAAGCTGGAAGACGGAGAGCACCTTGAGGAATCTGACAGCGGGTTCCCAGCAGGTACGCACTTTCTCTCCGGAGATTAGTCGTTTTTAATTAACTGTTTCCAGCACAAGTGTTAATCACAAGTGCAGCTGTGAGTGACAGATGTGATCAAAATAATTTATAAAGTTTGTAGGATGCTTTTCTCTCTTTGCACTGTTGTTCAGGTAAACATGTAAAGACGTCTATTCAGAGCACCTAAAATAGAAATGGGCCTTTTGAACTATTGTTTGACACTTTTTAAAGACCAGATCACTAATCGATTGATTGTTATAACAATATAATACATATCAAGGCAGATAAATGATATTCCAAATGTTATGGTTAACGGCAGCTCATAGTGAGTTGCTGACCGTAACAAAACATCTGGTTGTGCTGGCCTCTAATGGGTTTTTGTCATTGTTTCTGACTTTATTCATAATATTATTTTATCTGATGCTATGAATTAGGGATGGGAACGATTAATCGAATATTCGAATATTCAAAATTATTCAGGTATTCGAATATGAGAATATGAGTTATGAATATCTTTATTGTCATTTTCTTTTTTGGGAGGGGTGCCTAAGTTGATTACATATGATCAAATGGAATAATTCAATGTATACGACAGTGCCATAGCTAAATGTGTCAGGTCTAAAGGTGTGTTTTGCTCCGCTCACCGGTCCCTCACAGCGGGCAGAGCTGCAGGTGCTGATCTCTCTCTCTCTCGCGTCCGGTTATACTTCACTTGCGGTTATGTCCAAATCCATCAGATCTAGCTAGTTCTAGCTAATGATATGGCTGCTGCCCCTCCCTACACGCAGATCACGCAGACTCAAACCTCATCTTATGCCCAAATTCCAGCTGAGAGGGTCTTCTCTACAGCTGGCCTGATTGTGAATCGCCTCCACACCCGCCTCTCCCCTGAGCATGTAGACATGCTCATATTCTTAAACAAGAATGAGTATTGAATAGCTGCATTCTGTGCATAGGCCCTGTTATAGGTTGTTGATCTCTGTTGTAAAAGGGTTACGTTACCCTAACCGGTTATGTTGTTCGTGTATGATCCCTCTTTAATAATCTTTTTTTTTTTTTTTTGTAAAACATTTTCCCACATTTTTTTTTTTTTATAGGATATGTACATTTCGGTTAATCGGTTAACCGTTTTTTTGGGGGTCGAATATTCGAATATACATTTGCTTTCAAATTCCCATCCCTACTATGAATCTGTACTGATGGTGGCAGCTCTGTCCTTGTCTGTGACACCGATTTCTGTCTACAGTTTCTCTTTAGAAATGTCTGTACAGAAAATACAATTTTTAATGTTTTTTGTAGATTCCCTTTTCAAGCATTTTTAATATGAAATAACATTATGGCCAGCTGACAAAGTTAAACATCGTGGATGCTCGTAACTTCCAAAAAAATTGAATAAATAAATATCATCTCAAAAACATTCATGCCTTTGTTTTTACCCTCAAAACCTTATCTAAATATATTGTTTTGATCAGCTTCTGATCAACAAAGGGGGGCAAAGATGGCAAGACCAGGAAAGAATTAAAGATAATACATTTAGAACTGAGGTTTCTATAATCCAAATTATTATAAAATGTTAAATAGACAATTAATATAGAAACAGAAAATTAATTTGTAAAAGGCTGTCAAATAGAAACCTTCTAGATTCTGTGTAAAGCTATTGAAAATGTTTGTCTTATTTGAATCCAATAAACTAGCAATTAAAACGGTTTGTTCAAAAGCAGATGTCCTTGCTGTTTTGAGTATCTATATTCAGGGTTGATTGCTCTAATTGTAAGTCGCTTTGTATAAAAGTATCAGCTAAATGAAATCTAATGAAGTGTAAAAATGGTACAAGGGTAAAGCATTATGAATAAAAAATAAATACATTCTGCGATACATTTACCATAATACAAATACCCAAGATAATGAAGACAGCATATGTACGCATATCTGTGTATATCCTTGAGGTGCCACCTGTGTGAGATGTGCACATCAGATACCTGTTACATCATCAGGTCTATATGTGAAGAATATGCAGAAATATGGCAAACATGAGTACAATATTGCAGAAAGCAGAGCAGAGTATCTCGCAGACAGCAGTCACCCTATTTCAGCCGATATGATGGCTAAGCTAAGGGCCATTGGTTCAGGAAGCACCATGCTGTCTGATGTCGCCACAAAACGGCCCCTAAAATATTCCGTTCTCCATGTTCGGCTTGGTAGATGAGCAAGAGCGAGAAGCTGCTCCATAACAGATCCACTATATGAAAGATAACATTTGAGATGATGAGATATTACGATTGTTTGTGGATTTTCAGTGTGTTTATATGTTTGGTACCTCTCAGCATAACCTCCAATCCAGAGGTGGAATTAACTAAGTATATTTACTCTAGTATTGCACTTGAGTACGCATTTGAGGAAATTGCACTTTACCTAACTACCCAACAGTTTATAGGTATATAGGATTTGTTCATTTACATTAAAGGACTTTAAACTTGTAGTCAAGTATTTTCACAGTGTGTAAATATTACCTTACTAAGTAAAAAATCTGAATACTTCTGTTAACACTGATCTAATTTCTAATTCCAGATCCACAGGCAGATCTGTGTCCGAGTCCCACAGCTAACAGTCCCGAGCCCCCTCCAAGGAAACCCTCGTTCACTCGCTCGGGCTCGATCCGCTACCAGGAGAGCGAGGTCTCACCGGAGGGCAATGACAAGCCTGCAGGGAAGAGGAAGTTCAAAAGCAAGCACTTGGGTGATGATGAGCAAAAGGTAAGTCCTTTGCTGAGGTTGCTTGTTAGATTACAGTTCATTTTAAACCATACAGGGGTGATAGGAATAAACTACAATGTGCCATGAATATATTAGCTTACAGTGCCCCCCTGTGGCTAGATAACTGCCATGTGTGTCACATTTATGATGGCAGCTGGCTTTAAAGAAGAGTGGAAGTCATTGCCTTAACTGTCACACACTCTAATCAATACATCTATATTTCAGATTAAGACCAAACGCAGCAGCTTGGGCAAGCGTGCAGCATCACTTCCCCTGGAGGATGATGGTGCGGATGTCAAAAGAACAGAAAGCCCCCCACCAACTCCAAAAAGTTTGCCATTATCTCCATCAACTAAGAAAGGCTCGTCGGGCAGAATCAGCGGCTCTGAGTCTCCGCCCAAAAAACCTGTTCCTCCAGAGGTCCGTCGGCTGATTGTCAATAAAAATGCCGGGGAGACTTTGCTGCAGCGGGCCGCACGCTTGGGCTATCAGGTAAAACCCACTTGTTTAGTATTGCTAACATAAATGTTACTCCAGCAAACTGCATACCTTTTTGAATCATAATGTGCTTCCTCTGCTCTACAGGATGTGGTTCAGTACTGTCTTGAAAAGGACATCAGGGAGGTAAACCGGCGCGATAATGCCGGTTACACGGCTCTCCATGAGGCGTCCTCCAGAGGCTGGACTCAGATCGTCCAGATGCTGCTGAAACACGGCGCGGACGTCAACTGTAGCGCTCAGGACGGGACACGGTGAGGCTTCATGGGCACGGTCCACAGTGTTAGTTTTAGTTAGTTGAATCCAAGTTGAATTTAAATATATATATTTAGTTTATTAGCATAATATGCTTATAATGAAACCTCCTTCCTAGGATTTACAATCATAATAAAATGATGAATGAATATTTGTTGAGAAAGTTAAAGTGAGTTTTATCATGGGTGTGTATGTGTTCACCTTGGAAACCGCATGTGTAACTAAACAATCAGCATCTGTCATATCTTACAGTCTTTGTTGAGCTTTCTAAAATATGAAGTGGTTGTATATTGCACATATATGTAGTTGACCTTAATACATGTAATGTTAATATCTTTTTAAAGGAGTTGTGCACATTTTTTATTTAAACATCCTCAAAATGTGTCTTGTTATGAAACTCACTCTCCTGAAAAGATACACTCTCTACAGGTGGTGGGAGCAGTAATGAGCAAAGTGACTGACTCACTGTGCTCCTTAAACAGAGAACACTGATTGTCCAAAAGAGGTTTTTTTGTAATGCCATTTGACAGCTAACATTTACTCGGGTCCTTGTGTTGATTCTAGTGGTGTGCTGCTGGTCTATTCTAATGAATTCATTAAGCAGGGAAGGAGTATGACCATGCAGGCATATAGAAATAATCTTTAAGTTGTGGTGAACATATTGTATTTTTCCAAGATGTGACCATGTTGAGGATTATATAGTGGTTGCATATCTTGGTCCGATGATTTTAAAGTGGTAATACTTCACATACAATCTGATATGCCGAGTGCTCTGAAGTTTTATAATTGCTGAAAGACATTTTGTGTGTTCCTCCTTCAGGCCGCTTCATGATGCCGTAGCGAGTGATAACCTCCCCATCGTCTGGCTGCTCCTGAACCACGGTGCAGACCCCACTCTGGCCACCTACTCTGGACACACTCCCGTCATACTGGCTCACAGCCCCAGCATGAAGACCTTCCTCACAGGTAGTTCACCTTTTTTTATTAACCTCCTTCTCAATCAGTAACTATGTGGATAAATAAACATATTTTTAAATGGTTAGATACCTCATTTTTCACATTAGCCTCAAACACTTCCGACACAATGACACCACAGCAGTAAAGCTGCATTAGGGATAATTGAAACGATACATGAAAATAAATAATAAAACGGAGTATTTGCCAACATTACAGTCACTCATCAAACAACAACACATTAATAAGCTCTGCGCCAACTCCCACTACACATCACATTTTGGCACAGTCAGCAATAAACAGCTTGCATGCAGCATACATGAGAATACTAAATGTTATATCCACACAGAGATGTCTGAGCCACAGATTGTTTTTGTTGTCTCATATCGGAGTTTGGTTGTTCAAAATGCTGTCCTACTGAAAGAAACAGGAGCTTTAGCCGCCGGACTCGAGTTAAATGTCACCGTAGAGCTGCCTTCCACTGGTTTTACGTTCAGAGCAGCACAGTTAATATTATCTCTCCCTGAAGACTTGTTAATGGATTGAGTTGAGAATGCTCTTCATCAAACCACTTTACTGTGACTTATTTGACCCTTTCTCACCTACAGTGTTATCCCTACTTTAAACTTAGCTGCTGAACATGTTACAATTGATAATTATTGGGGTGTAACAAAAAACAATCTGAGTTGTATTCAATCATCTACAAGAGCACTTTAAGAACACTGAAGAAAATGTACTTTATACATTATTATCAAATAATTTAACAACAAAAAAGACCAGCCTACACTGTGATCGGATTTTTTGCATTCTCATGTTTGTTAGCAGCCGTCCTCAGAGCGCTGCAGGCTGGGGGTTTCAGAACAAACACACCCCTCATCATCAAGACAGGCAAAGTGATTCATTACACATCCGGCCTCCTGGAACATTTCCTCGATATTGGACCCTTTAGAAAATCTTCAACCCAGCTTATTCTTGGATAGTTTTTAGCTCTTATGTTGCCGCCATTGTTGCTAGTGCTGCACAGTTTTAGGGATCTTTCCAGGTTGTGTTGAGTGTTTCTGTCTCTATTAACTTGACTGTTGCATCAGTCTTTAGTGGAGTATGTCAGTCACATCATGGATCTCAGGTAAATACAGAGATGAAGGCTCGGGAACTAACGCAGTAATGGTATTTGTAGGGATTTATCATTTGTATTTACATTTAAAGCTTTTTTGGTTTTCAATGAATGTCTCTCCTTTTGAATGGCATCATCAGTCATCAAAATAAATCTTACTGTTAATAGTGGGGATATTTGAGTGCTGCTATCTTTGAATGCTTCAGACGTGTGCCTCCTTTTTCTGTGAGGAAAGCAGGAGAGCCATCAGGGTTTTTACTGCAATGACACTTTTGAAAGGCTAAACGCTTACAATTATGGATTCAGGCAGAACATGTCATTGGATAAAAACATGTTTCGGAAATGTTCAGTAAATGTTTCCTTTTGGATTTAATTACACTGTTATTAGAGTTACTTGAAATGTTTGGATCGCACAAGTTGGAAAGAATCAAACGCAGACAACACTGTAATCTAATTCTAACAAATAGAATAATACAAATTAAATTATTGTAGCCTAATCGTTGAGCTTTGAACTATTCATTACAACCCTGGCTTTTTGTATTGTCTATTGTTTTCAGACAACCATCCCAGTTATCCAAACAGTCAGACAAGTTGACACATATTAATGTGAAGCCTTGTCTTTGTTTCTTTAAGATTTAAACATGATGCAGATCCAAAAGTGTTGACATGTACACTTTTTTATTTTTTCCCCACAGAATATTTCACAGATCTGGAAGGCCGCAAAGAACCAGATTCCAGTTTACCCTGGGATTTCTTCAGTAGCTCCCTGTTCGGTAAGAAACTTTGAAATCAGGATCTGTTCTCGATCAAAGAAATATTCTGATTCCTCCGCTGGCCATGAGGAAGTCGAGATGAGGCTTGTTGCAGCGATGACCGCTGCAGGAAAATTATTATATATTATTATTATTCTAGCTTGTAGGCCGGGCTGAGGCTCGGCACCGTGATATGGAGAGATGTTGGTTAGCGTTGTGAGCCGGCATCAGAGTTAAGGGCCACAGGGAGCCAGTTCTCCAGGGGAGGATAAGGCGGATTAGAGCTGCATGGAAGAGAGAGAAAGTAAACTGCAACTTTCTGGATTAATTGTAGAGGCAAAAACATGTTGGTATTGTGTAATTAAACTTTGATGTCACCCACAATAAGGATAAATATGTTATTTTTCTTCAATATATTAATTCTAAAAAATGTTTAATGTTCTCCGGCTAGTGGTGATACAATGCAATTTATTTTATAACTGTCAATTAAAACTGTCAACTAAACAACTAATTTATTCTCCATAATTAAATGATTTTAATCTCCAAAATCAGTTGCGTGTACTGAGCAATAAGTTGTTACAGTAGATTCAGCTACAATACTTCCCTTGGCAGATTTCTTTGGACACAAAGTGATTAACCTATCTTTCAAATTATCCACTTCTCTAATACTTGATCATTTGAGACGTCAATATTACATGTAGGCCTGTGTTGCTGACACAATTAGGCAGAAACTACATATTGAGAAATTAATCCTCCAAACATGTGGCTTTTAGCGTAATTTCCATATCCCTATGTCTATGTAGAGTGTAATCCACTTCAAGCTGCGACTGACACCATAAAGTTCTGTTCCTTTAAATGATCACAGCTCAACCAGATGTAATGTGGTTGTTGTGAGCAGACTGTCCACTAGAGGGCGTCTGAACCCTGAGTATCAATGCAGCTCAGGGTCAAACCTCCAGGGTGTCTGCTGCTCTGTGCCTCACCTCCCTCACCCCCTCCCTCCCTTCTCCTCACAGAGACGGAGCAGGAGCCGTGCTGGGACTTCCTGTTGTCTGAGGAGCATCAGGATCTGGAGGAGGAGGCACCAGGAAAAACTGATCCCGACTCGGACAAAGACTGCCTGGTGTTTGAGTTCTCCTCCGAGCCTCTCTTACCCTGCTATCATGTGCAGGTGTCACTAACCCAAGGGTGAGTTTCCAAAAATATAATCTGTAAAAATGCCATCAGTTTTTAATCTGGATGCAAAAAGACACCAACCCCCAATACCCCAACATGGTCATCATATTTAGCTTTCAAACAAGGATGATTTGTGGGTTGCAAACCTCCCTTCTGAGATGCAACTGTTAAAATGCCATCCATTTAAAAAAAATCAACTCAAATACATTTTCACTGTGCACTCAATGTTTATGTGAATTCAGCTGAATGAAGCTCTGATGGTAGCAGGTAGTGATAGCTCTGACTCATGACTGCAATACATCAACAGTTTCATAGAGGCGTGTTTTCTCAGCTTCCAGTGAAAAGAGAATCACACACAGTGGAGTGCTGTTTATACTTACACCTTGTCTCCTGATAATATACCAACATCTTCACCGGCGCAGTTTGTTAGTACACATATACTCGTGCACAAGTGTGGGACGATGAACATTAGACAAATATCGACAACAGTCGGTTAAGAAGTTCTGCACTGTTTAGCATTGGTGTTTCATCACAACAGTCATAAGTTAATTAGGGTACATCAAAGACTTTCTAACTTCTAACAAGCCCCCGCTGTGTCCCGATTTCAAGTGATACTTCAGTGATTTATCGTGGTACTTTTATAATGTTGGAGAACTTGCAAGTTCAGAGGCCAAGATAGCATGGTCTTTTTATCATGGCGTTTGTATCGTGGCATTAATATTATGGCGTTTATATCATGGTGTTCTCTTTTTGGTGTGGGTCAAGCTCCAACACTGCTGGGTTCTACAATTCTCGTAATGTAACCGAATATTGAATTAAAGGAGAGGTGTCATGCTTTTCCGGTTATTACCCGTCCCCTTGTGTGTTATGAAGATTTTTATGCATGTAAACGGTCTGCAGATTCACAAACCCTCTAAGTACACCCTGTAGCGAGTAAAACTCTAACACAGAAAATACCTCCCCAAAACGCCTCGTTGGAGATACGTCATTGTCCATTTGATTTTTCCGGGTACGGCATGATGTCATGCCGTACCCGGAACGAAATGGACCAATCCGTGGAGCCGTTACGTTACGTCCGCGGAGCCGTTACGTTAAGCCCCCGCTGATTGGTCTAAATTGACCAATCCACGGACTTCCTCACACACAGGCAGCTCTGCTGATTTCTCCTCCCTGGCTGCAGGCTGATAACAGACAAATTCTCTCTGCAGACCCATTCTCACAGCGTTTATCAACCTTTTTCTTACTCAATATCAAGCCACACTTATTGTTTTTACTTCGGCAGTGACTTTGTGTGTGCTCAGGATGAGTTTGGCTGTGTTTCGCTATGTATCCTAAACAAGGAAACAACACCTCCACGGAGCTCAGCGCGATTCACAACGTCCCGACCAATCAGAGCACACTGTGCTCACAGGGAGGGTGGGGGCTGGAGCTATTGGAGCTACAACGAGCCGTTAAAGGCAGAGAGTGAAATTCAGTGAATACATGTAGTTTACAGAGATGCTGTATGAGAAACCAATGTGAGTTTGGAAAAATGCACAATATAAATCTATTCTAGTATACCTCAACAATGGAATTATGATCAGTGGAAATGGCCATGACACCTCTCCTTTAAAGGTTCTCACTGCCAGTTTATATTGAATAACTTTGTTTAAAATGGGCCTGTAAATGAATCAGTCCTGAACTTTGAGAGGAGATCATCAGTCTGTGGCTTTCATTAATGTGTGGGAGGAAATGTGCTAATTAGAGTATACTACTAATATTGACTAACTTATATTTCCTTATTTCTCTCTTGCAGCTTTTGCAACTGGTTCCTCCTGACGGACGTCCTGAAGCGTCTGAAGATGTCGGCACGGATCTTCCGGGCGCGCTACCCGCAGCTGGAGGTGGTGAACCTGTCTCGCACTGAGCTCTCAAAGCAGGTCTCGATCAGCCAGGTGAGCGCCGCCTTGGCTTCGCCTCAAAAAGGCAAAAACAAGGACAAGGAGGAGGAAGAGAAGGAAGAGGAAGATGAGGGACTTGTAGATCTGGTGCGATGTGTACCAGAGCTCCAGAGACTCCTGGGCTCCTCCCTCCACATCCTGACGGAGGATGAGGAGCAGGAGACGCTGATAGACACGGGGAAGCATGGCAGCCGATAGCCTCCCTATCACAGCACTCTTCAACGTGTCAACTGTTGTCAACCCGAGTCCTTCCTGCCAGCAGCAGCCAGAGGAAACCTCTCCGTCCGATGTCACATGGGTCAAGGGTTTTAACTCCAGTCACGACACTCCACCTCTAACCTTTGACCTCAGACAGAAGGTGATTAAGTGATCACAAAGACCTGCACATGGGAGTGGTCGGTGCTGGAAAGCAGCTTTCAGGTTCCTATCTATAGGTATATTTGAATACACAAACTATTGAGCAGACCTTTTGTATTGATCATGTATGTACATGGTAGTGTATATGTATATCTTGCCATCAGGGTTAAAACATTTGGTTATATAAATGTATTCTAGTGGCAAAGGACGAATTATGTTTAGGTTTTTTTTTGTTCCTGAGGAAAAGTATTGTTTTTCTTCGATGGGATACAAACCAAGGCTTTTATCTTGGTGAACTCTTGGAGCTAAGACTTTAAAGTCAGGGAGGCCTCTGGCCCGGATGGTCCTCTGTCAACCTGGGAGACCTGGAGACCTGCAGAGAGAGACTACGGCACATAATACTCAGACACAATCATTTCCATTGTTACCCTCTGTTTCATTTTTCACTTTGTGAGATCATTACCGGACAGACCTAAGTAGCTTATGATGTTTCTTTTTCCTTGACATTTCACAAAGTCAACGCAGGCAGCGCTGAGCCGTCCCTGCTCGCAGTATGAAATCATGTTTTTTTGGACCTTGAGATTAAGAGTTTGTTTACAGAGTTGGACAGATGGCAGGGCTCTCCGGTCCCCAGGTTGCACTCCTCATGAACTCATACAGAATCCTGTGGATCTCTCTCAGAGGAAAAGTAGTCCCATCTCTGCGTCCAGAGCCCTCTCAACTGCAGCCACATCCTGATATGGTGTCCCCAGATCCCAGAGTGCTTTGTGTTGCAGTGTTTTATTTACACTGTTTGTTGTGCTTAATTTAATAGTCATTAATATATTTGACCTCTTGTGTATCGGACGAGCCTGTCTATGAAAGGAGTTGCTTTGTATGGTCGGTGCTTCATTTTGAAATGTACTTATTATTAGGATCCCTTTATTCTGAGATTTTCCTCCCTCATTTAAGAACAGTATTTCTCAACAAAAAAAGCTAAAGTACAGTTTTATTGTACTGGTGCTAAGACAGATTTTGTGTTGACAATCAATGATGTTTTGGTTTGAAGTCACAAACTAATAAAAGATATTTAAGATGAAGAGACTTAAGGTGTAAAGAAAAGTATAGTTTAGTTACAGAAAACGGGATACAGCACGACTGAAAGACTGAGCAGTGTGTGAAGAGCCTTTTATTTGATTCTTTTTTTAAGAAATCAACAAGAATAAAGCATGATTGTAAATCATCGTTATTATCTCTTTGTTCTGTCAATTGGATTATTATAATGATTGCTGAATTGAATATTTGCGGGAATCTCCCTCAGGCGTCTTTCAAATGATTGCTTATGCCACAGACATTTCACTGAATACATCTTAAATCAGAGATCATTTGCCCCTCAGAGAAAATCGAACAAAGAACCACGAGATTAATCTTTGCTGTATCTGAAGGAAACCTTTTATATTTAAATCAAATACGCTTTATCGCACAGTAGGGTTTGGCAATATGATGAGTAAATACCGCTATTGTTCGTCTCAGTGGAGTGATGATCTGTACGTTATCAAAGGTTCAATTATAGCCTGGTACCTCTGTTGTACACCATCCTTCTTATTACTCTAATGCCATGGAACCACACTTTCTCCACTGCGGAGTCACGTCAAAAGGAAAAAAATATAGGACAAGTACGTTAAAACAACTTCATTTTATAATTGCCTTATGGGAAAACATAGAATTAGCACTGTGTTCCCTGCTCCCACATTTATTTTTCATATATTGTAACATTTTGAACAATCAGATGTCATATAAAGGGTTTAATGTTGACTTCATTAAGGTTGGGAATATGCTTGAATTAGAATATAATCTTCTTTAAAAAAGTAGTTAAAGTTGATTTGAAAATAATCTAGTGTTTATCTCATTTGCAAAAGGAATTTTCTTGTGATTGTCCTTCACAGCTGTGTAAATCCTCTGTAACGCTCAACATTAGGAAGCATTACATTGTCATGATTAAAGTTAATATGGACAGCTTATTACACTAACAATCTGACAATATACTCTGATTGCTGTGGCCATGAAAACATTTGATTTTCACAACTAAATTGCATTTAGTAACAACGAAGATGTGATGATGGCGGTTGTGAGAGTCTGGGAAATGTGGTAATTGCCTTTAATGTAGAATTAATGAGAATTTCCTGATAATGAGAAGAGTGATATAAAATATTGTGCAACAGGTAAATAACATACTTCTATTTATTCATTTAAATGTCTCTAGGGTATGGTGTGAGCGTCATGTGATGTTTATGCCTGAAAAATACCGGATTATTCACAGCATTTTGAAAACCCTCACGAAGCAGAGAAAAGTGTCTGCTCCTGTCGTGATGTAACCGGTTTGGGCCAGCAGAGTTTTCTCTTGTTTTTTGGATGTGCATACTTTTGTTTGTCTTAATAATCAGATGAATGTTGACTAAACAAATCTCATTTCAAGGTCCACTTACTCGCTTGTTTTGGAGCCTTTACCAGCCTCACAGAGCCTTTACCATCAGCAGAATGTCTTGTTGAGATTGTCTTCTTCTCTGCTGGCTAGAATAAGTAACTCTTCCTCTTATAAATGAAATGTTTAATTCATAAACACAATCTTCATGACACAAAGTGGTATCGCCGCTACAGCCTTACATGGTCTGGTCGCTAAAGTCTAACATAAATATTGCTGTGTAACAGATCACTGCGTCACTTCTCTGTCATCGTGACCTTCCTGTAGGTGTGTGGCTACAGTAGGATTTAGTATTTATAGTTTGACTCTAAGCCAACGAGGATAAGACGTGTTAGAGGTTCTCAGAATCTACGTGCACGTACAAGCTCAATGTACTGATAGAGACTGTGATTCAGTAGAAATCTCCAAAAAAAAGGAACAGTTTGTGAACCTCTGGGTCGAGATGGTTTTTGTGCAAGATCAAAAATGATGATCGGAAATGTTTGAGTTACTAAATGCCTTCTGAAAACTCAGACATACAGTGTTGTCTGAAAGTATTTTATCCACTAGGGGGAACCAATGACAGCGACTCCGTTACTATTCAAAGTGAAATGAGCAAATCTGCTGCCTCTTTGACTTCCTGTATCTGATCTCAGTGAGCTCAAATACTAGTGTCTACTATTTCACCTCATATTGTAATATAAATGTTTTATTATCCTACAGATGACCTTGAGAGCTCTTGCCTGGTTTCAATTGTACTTGTGTGTAAAACTGGACTGTTGGATTTCTTGATCAACAGAAAAATATCAGCCAATAATTTTAAAACTGAATATCTTTAGGTTTTCGACATAAAAAAAGGCATTTTATGACATCACTTGCAAACTAAAATAGACTTGTTTTCTGAAAATGTATGGACCAAAGGGATAATCTAATTATAATTGGCCGATACTGAAAATGTTTGTTGGTGGCAGCTCTATTTTGTACCTATAATATTACGTCAATATTTTCTCACGCGTACATAGAGTACCTCAGGGCTCTGTTCTTGGCCCGCTGCTCTTTTCTCTGGACATCTCAGCTGTCAGCTTGATATTGAGATGGCTGAAATAATTGTTCTTATGTTGCCAGTCCACAGCCGTACGTTCCTGTTTTCATATATCCCTGTCTATAAAAACCACTGCTTTTGAACAACCATCTGTTGTTTGTGTCCCACAAGCACCACCGTCTGTAATGGAGGTTTCTCTGTGCTTGCATCATCATCTCTCTTTTTCCTGCCTACTGTTGCATCTTTTTCTTGATCTGGGTTTGTTTGGTGTTTTCCTTATCTGAAGCAACGGAGCCTCATGCAGCGAAGTAACAGAGCTGAACACCAGTCCATCATGTGAGACATGTTTCAACTTCTGTTTATCTGCAGGACGGCTGTTGGTTCATCCTGGGGAAAGTCTGCCCTCAGTGACTCAACACACAAACCTCTCATCTAAAATGTAACACACATACAGTCAGGGAATGCAAATTAAAAAATCAACTGCGAACAACACATAATGACACCACTGATATCTCGCCATATTGCAACAAATATTTTGCATTCAATCAGTAGAGATTATATAATTCTAGAAACCAGCAATTGACTAGTCAAAATGTTGATTATTGACAATTCATTTGTTGCTAGTGCAAATGTAGATTGTAGATATTTGCAACTTATTTACAAGTCAACTTAACAAATATATTTCCATTGCAACTCAGGTACAGATGTCTATGAGTCCATTTTTACACTTTAACTCCAAGAAGAGATATCCATAAGGAGATTTTGACTTCCATGTACTAGGGAGCATATGGGCCTCTGTTTGATGTCTCAGTGTGAACCTGAAACACTGGGATGTTTATTGTCCTGGGACATACCAGTTGTTTCCCCTCGCGGGCCCCACATAGCACAGACGGTCCTCCAGAGTTAAAACTGTGCGGTCCCCACGAGGTTACTAGAGTTCAGTCACTGCTGCTGCAGGGCGTTGTCTCACTGTAACAGATTCCAGACTGTAGATTTATATCTGATTAAAGTATTTTGATAACCTATTTATAACTGCATAATAAAACTTGATTATAAGATAAAAAAATATGAATTTCTTTCATATTTTTTATTTTGGCACTTAGGCTTTAAAGATCACTTTTTGCTGTAGATATTTTAGTATTAAACTTTATCCGGATGGTTTAGATTTTTCCAAGTGAATTTATCATGTTTCTGTGAGTTTAATGAGTCTCAGGAAATCATGACTCTCCTGTGAATCTGGCCTCATTACATCATACATGGAGCAGTTGAGCTGTCTGGGGCGGCACCTCTTCACCAAGCCCCTGCCATACCTTGCCTTTGATTGGCCGCCTGGTGTGGGCCAGTGGCTTCGGATTGGATGAAAACGAGGGCAAGTCTGCACAAGACCTACTGACAGACTGACATGGAAAGAGGAAGGGAGGCCAGCCTTACATGGAGACACAAAGGGTTATGAAGCATAGCAACGTTTGGCACAACAGAACATTATAGGATTATATCAAATGGATGGGAGGGGGTCTTTATATATTAATTGAACTTACATTTCCAGAATGCAATATGAGGAATATTCAGTTAAACTAATATTTGAAATCTAATCCTGGCAACACGTGTTCACTTCTGAAGGCTTTCCAATTGTTTATTTTCTGCTTTTCTGTATGTTATTCGTTTTAAAAATGAGTTCCTCCCCATGCCTCGGGTTCACTGAGGACATTTGTTATGCAATAGTCTTCTTTAAAAAAAAGACAAACACTCAGGAGAGGGATGTCCCTGCATCTAAAGAACAGCCTGGATACTTCCCTTTTCTCACAGTCCTTAATGAAAACAGTTCAGTGACCAGAATCTTAAACATGAGAGAATAAACGTTGAATCTGTCTGAATTGTCCTTTGGACGTCTGGGGAGTGTTTTATTGCCGGAGACAGATCAAACTAGCTTTCATCCCGTGAGACTGCACAGGGCGCTTTTGTTAACATCAGCATGATTTAGATGAATCTCTTTCCACTTCTGTTGAATGTCTGTGGCATTAAGACATGATGAATAATACAAGATAATCCTTTGACACAATGCATTTTCTTTTTCCGTGTTGATATGAAGAGATCTACAGCTGCTGCTCACTCTGGCTCGATGGTTTCACCCCCTCAACTCTAAATATAACCCAGGCCATGAAAATAACACCGTCATGTATCGGCCCTCGCTGTTGGCCAGCAGCTTGACCTCGGCCAGACATCTGAGTAAGATTTGGGATTAATCCAACATTTCTGCCTGTGTGCATGTGCATGAGAACCCAGATACAGTCATGATTATAATTGTTTGTACAGTGTATTTACAGCCTCACAAAGGTTAGATAAACTAGAAGCAGACTTAGCTGAAAGAAGAGTGCCAGTGCAGATATACTAAAACCATTCAAATGTGTGGAAATAATTATTTGCATGTGAAATAAATTGCAGTTTGCACTGAAAGGAGCTGAAGGGAGAAATTATGTGTGAGAGCTGCAAGCACACTGTTAGCTGAAGTGTAAGAAATGAAATGAACTGAGACTTAACTTGATATGAATTAACAGATAGCAGTTGAGTTGTATGTTTTATAATAGATAGGCATAAGTTGAAGTACCTACAGGACTTCAATTGACATTTGAAGTTGAAGCTCTAAAATAAAACAAAACTCAGTCACGCAGACGTAAAAAAATGTAAAATAAGCGCTTCTATTTCTAGCCACATGAAGTAAAGTAAACACATGCATGGATGAATGAATCAACTATGGGGCCCAGGGGCCACAGTGTCTGAGGGGCCCCCCTGGCCTTCTGCCACAACAGAGACACATGACAACAAGGAAAAGCCAGCAAATCACAGAGAGATGCAAAATGACTACAAAGAGACACTAAACAACAACGACAAGGGGCTAAACAACAAGTCTGTGTTCTTGCTCCTATGGTGGGGCCCTTTGCATATGTGTGGCCAGGGGCCCATTCTCTCATGAGTGTGTGGCTGCCATTAAGATGTTAAAATGTTAATTGTTTGCGTCCAAACAAATCTAGTTTGAGTTGGAAGTCTTGATTGTTAAGGCCGCTACACACCCACCTGAGACCAAAGAACGCATACCGAAGGCGTCCCGACTTTTACGTCAGCTACGTCGCCTGCGTCCGCTACGCCGCCCGCTACGCCGCCCGCCTACGAACACACCGCAAATACTTCAGTCGACGAGTGGCAATAACTGTCCTTACCAGCAGGCAGCGGTAGTGTGAACAAACAATCAGAATGATTGCTTGGGCCGACTTTCTCTGACCTCCCGCGGCCGATTCAACATGTTGAATCGGCCGCGGGAGGCATCGGGAGGTGTGAAAAGGTGCCGTAAAGAGACGACGGTGCGGGACACACCAACCCCGACTGCCTCTGACGGCCTCTGACTCCCAAAATCGGGTTGGTGTGTAGCCAGCTTAACTATTTGCGGTGTGTTCGTAGGCAGGCGGCGTAGCGGGCGGCGTAGCCGACGCAGGCGACGTAGCTGACGTAAAAGTCGGGACGCCTTCGGTACGCGTTCTTTGGTCTCAGGTGGGTGTGTAGCGGCCTTTAGAGTAAAAGCAGTTGAAGTGCAATCACTGAAGGCATGTTCACTTTCGGTCTTGAGTCACCAGTTTGTATTTAAACATTAGACTTTTAACTTTTAAGAGTTAAAGCTGAAAGCAGTTAAATGTTCATCTTAATGTGGCATATGCAGTTTAAGAAATAGTGAAGTGTCAGTTGTTCATTTGCTGAAAGCAGATGTGAAGGAGTTGTTGAGTTTCGATTCAAACCCGATTTCATTTTAGTTTCACATTTAATCTCATCATCCCAAGATCTTCCTATTTGTCTTTGTTTATTTTGTAAAAAGGAAAACAACAGGTTTAATGAAATATTAAGTAAAGAGGTAAACATGAAACACCAAAGCATAGTTTACATGTTGTACTACCTTGCCATTTGCAGATGCTTCCATCATTTCAAGGGTTAATTGTAAAAGGAGAAGTGGTTCATGCTCAGTTTAAGAGCTGTAGGAAGTTGAGTTTTAAAATGGGAACTTCAGCTAAAGTGTAGAGAGGAAAACCACTGAGATGTAGCACTGTAAGCATTCGATGTCAAACATCCCAGACAGCCTTTAAGTGACTTTAAAACTTGCCCAGACATGAAATCTGGTTAAAACAGAAAACTCTGGCTACATGCAGGTCAAAACACAACAACATAAGGCCACTTCTTCCTCACATTATATTTGTCGACCTGCTGGTGTATTGCCATCCAAAATAATTCAAAATCCTCTGGTTAAAGATAAAGCTTTTAGCCGAAAACAAACACTGATGTCAGAAATCTGATCGCTGTGTTTTCTGTGGATTGGAGTGGTTTCCAATGGCTCCACTGACAACAGAGGGCTTTATTGTTGTAAAAGCACACGTTCTCTCACACACACGCACACGCACACGCACACACACACACACACACACACACACACACACACACACACACACACACACACACACACACACACACACACACACACACACACACACACACACACACACACACACACACACACACACACACACACACACAGCACAGCCATTGTCTCTCCTCTGTCTCGTAGATTAAATGCAGCAGCCAGAGATCGACACACACACAGTGACCTGCAGCGAGCGCAGGGCTTATCTGTCTCATGTGAGAGGAGAGGACTTCAGCTGATTTTTATCAGCAACATAAACCTGATAATTACAGACAACTGAGGACGTGAGGAGTCACACCTCTCTATAGGTGTAAAATCCAAAGTCTTAGCTTTATATAACTCCTCTTTTTACAATTATTATTTTGTACAATCCTCATTACATGTAAACACTGGATATGAAACTACACAAAGAAGATATTCATACCCAAAAGTCCCAAACTGTCTTTTGTTTTTTCTTTCTTAGCAAACACTTTTGACTTTGTTTTGTATTAATTCTAATCTTTCTTTTTGTAAATATGCAAAAGTTCACATTGACTTTCTTTTTAAATCATAATCATGCCTCGGTTTGGTATGTTTTCCTTATTTTGAAAGTAATTTTTTTTAAATAAATATTTTAGATGAACTACATATTCTTAATTGCCTGTCATAACCATTCCACGAGTTAAACACCTCTTTTTATTTGTCCTAATCCTTGTTTTTCAATCCCTCCAAACAGCCATGTGTGTTTACATTGCAGTGCATACACAGAGTGCATGACAGAAGGTAGTTTTGACCTATATTAGCAGCGCATGTGTGTGTGAGCAGCAGACAGGGCTCAGAGTCACTCTGTGTCAGGCTGCTGCTGCTGGACTCCCCCTCTCCTCTTACATAACCTCAACCCTCCCTCCCCTATATGTTCAGCACCGAGCCGCACATACTGATCAGCTGTGGTGCACCAGCGTGTTCAGAGTGGCGTGTTCTCCAGGGTTTTCAAGTTTAACATCGTGGGAAGATGGGTTTTCTGCTGTGAAAAAAACTAAACAGGCTTCATTGTGCTCTGAGTGAATTCAGTATTCTCTCCTCCCATCTCTGGTGACTAGGAGTTGTAACCCAAACAGCAACACAGAGTGATTCTCTTCCCAAAAGTATTTAACACAGAACTATCAGGTCTTATCATAGGGTGGATGAAAAAGCAGGAAGGAGGAGGAGTTACATCTTTGTTGGGTGGGTTCAGTGGGAAAGTCTCCGCCTGAGAGAGAACAAGATGTTCCCAGCTCCACATCTGCGTCTCCATGTTGACAAGACAAAAGAGCTGGAGCTGAAAGAGTGGACCGACGGACACTTAGACTTAATCTGCAATGTGTTGTGCCAGGATGAAGGTCTAATACAGAGGCCCTGAGCTAATGTCTCCTGATAAAGCAAAGAGAATGTTGGTCTGATGTACTCCTGCTGGAAGTATTCAGATAATTTACTTGAGTTAATCACCACAAATAAATAATGTTAAAGAAGATATCTTTACCCAAAATCCCACCTTAGCATTATTACATGTGCAACATGTATTTACAGTAAAAGTGGGAGGGATATCAACATGCAGAAAGGGTCGATTTTGAGAGTTACATTTATTTCATTTTTTATTATTATTGATGCATTAACACATACCGAGTTAGATGGTCATTGCAAAGCTGTTTTACCTTCTTTACATGATGTTTAATTTACTCAATAGCAATGCATTATCATTTCTTTATAGTCACTTTTTGTCACACTGACATTTTTTGTATTCATCTTCATTTGTGAAGTTACTATTGAATATTATTCTTATTGTTAATGCTGTGGTCCTTTGCACGTTCCCTAGAAGGAATGCTTTTGCATGCTAGCGGAGCTCTTCTATTTTAAACTGTAAAATTGTACTTTTTTTTTATTGTTATCTAATCTGTATGTATGTGACCCTGGGTACATTGGATAAGGTCCTGTCAAATCTATGCGATATGATAAGATAAGTGTTGTGTCTCTTTCAGTAAGTGTGTCTCAGACCTTTATCAAAACAGTACTAGCTAATGACTGGAAGCAAAGTCATTAAAAACATTGGGTAACACTTTGATATCAAATTAACAAGTCTGTTACTGGTTGTACATTTGAACCTTTCTATTAACTATATTGTTTGAATGAACTTAAAAAAATAATATACTTTCTTATAATATAATACCATGCAACGCTTAATAGTAATTCTCACAGTCAGAGCTGCTTTCTTCACAAATATTTTCTGCTGCTCTTGCGCTGAGAGCAAACAGCAAACACACAGAAATGTTAATGACATCAGTGAGCGTGCTGGCTCCCATTACTTCTACAGCTCAACAAGGCAGCATATTGTAACTCTGAGCGATGCACGATGATGTGGGCTTCCCCCTCTTTCACATGAGACAATTTTACCATAGCAACGCTGCATGTGGGCCGCATACATAACTCAACAACTCCAACAGCAACCTCTTATTAATCACAAGCTACCTTGGGACCGAGTTAAACTCCTGCCTGAGTCTCCTGCAGGGTTACATGGTTGATTTTAACTTTGAAGAATTACTCAAGTATTTAATTTAAAACAATTCACTGTACTTGTAATTATAATATTTTGTTTATCTGATAGAGACAATGCAATTTAACATAGCTCCAATACAGATTAGGGAACTGCTGCACAGAGAGTTAATACATTAAAACCGCAAGAAGCTCGAAACACATCGGAAACAGGAACAAGGAAACAAAAGTGATTCCAAAACCATTCTGCTTTGAGCTTCTTGCTGCGTTTTGTATTTGCAGCATTTTGTATTTGCTGCAAGTTGGTAAATGTTTTATAAATTCTGTGCATATGTTGTCAAGTTTGTGAAGATTTTTCTACATTTGCATGTGTTTTGGCGCATTTGTGTTTTTATATTTGCATAGTTTTTTATACGTTCCTCCTAATGGAAATATTGCAAGGTTGTAATGCGTTTGCACTGGTCGGACACTGTACCAAAGTCACACAGTGACACTAACTAACTAACTGATTGAGGAAGAGGCAAACCAGCAAAATAACAGTTTCTTTCAATGGAGTGTGGTTGCTTTGAAACGAGCACAGATAGCGTCTTCAGTTCCCCATCAGAAAGGGCTCTCTGACAGCAAGTTAAAGCTGTGGAAAATATTCTAAACATAGTCTAGACTTTAAGTGGTTTACTGTTTATTAGATTAGATTAGATTCAATTTTACTGTCATGGCACATACTGTAGTACAAAGAAATACAGTTTGCCTTCAACTACAAAATGCAAAGATGAGATAAATGCCATGTGTTTACAGTATTTTCACACATTATGTTACATTTACTTAACATTATTTAGATTTTGTTGGTGTAATTTCCTTTTAAGAATTAAATACAGGCAGAGCATAATTTAAAGTGGGTAATATTCTCTAAATATAGCAAACAATGAAGGTGATATTGAGTTTGCAAATATATGTCCCCGTCCTCAGTGCTGCATGTTGACCATCATCTACTGAAGGTTATACACCTCAAACACAAAGGTTCCTATACTGTCCCTTTAACAGCCTGCTGGAGGCCTCTTTAAATTAAGCAAATCTTTTCTATGTTGTTTCCAAATCCTCTTACAGTTCCCACTGAGAGTCAAATGTTTGTCTCTTCTGTTTGATTTCACAGTTAACTCAAAGCTTTGCTGTGAGCTGACGAGATATTAAAGCAAACAGCACAGCGAATGTGCCCCGGTGTTTGCTCAGGGAGCAGAGCTGTTACCAGAGCAGAGCAGAATAAAGCTGACCAGGTTGTCAGCAGCAAACAGAGAAAAGGCAGAGCTGCAGGTATATATTGGTGCTTTAAGCTGCACTGCTAAAAAGATACAAACCCTTATTTAGAAGGTTAACTCGACCTGCCTTGTAAAGTAATAATCCATGCTCTGCCTGTGGATTTACTCCTGTCAGGTACGAGCTTGCTTTACAGCTGTTGAGCAAACAGACAGTGCTGCTGAGGTGAAGCAGATTGCTGCCAGGGAAGGACTGCAGTCTGCCAAGTCTGCGATCACGACGCACCCTCATGCTGGAGGGTGAGGTGGGGCAAAGAGCTGCCAGAACATCAAGAGGCCTTTCAACACCCAAAGTCTCATGTCCCAAGATATGTTGGCACATTGCACTGACCCTAAGAGCCCTTGCAACACGCCATGTCTGACAAAAATATCAGACAGCTAAACAACTGTTTTGCAGCTCATTTACCAAACACACGAGGAGTTTTGGGCATATACTTGTGTTGAAATGTTAATAAAACTACAAGAATTGTGTGAGAAATTAAGGGTGCGGAAATGTGCACATAATGAAAATCTGTATTTGGTCTTGACTGCAAGATGCAAATGAGATTTGAAAGACATTTGATCTTCAATCTTTTTCTTTACTGTGGGCATTATAATTCTGAAGCTGTATAAGCAAATTAGCACTTTATATCATGGACTTTGAAACAGTTAACTAAACAGCTGCTGAGCACGATGTAACAGCACTTCTTCCTCTAAACTCTGGAGCTGTTTCAAAATGGCAATGTACTGCAGGTTTGCAACGATTTGCTCTCGGGTTTCTCAAGACATTGGCGTGACTTGGGAGACTTGTGCATGCCGGCAGTCGGAGCCATATTACAGAATATCAATGTCATGGTTCAAGTACTGCTTTGAGATGTGTTTGTCTGGAGCCTGAAATAGAAAAGAAATACTCAAAAGTACAATTTATTTGAGGAGATATACCTTGTTTTGTGAAAAGCTATCTTTAAACAAATGTATCTGTCAAATGTTTGATTACATTTTCTTGAGACTAGAAGAATAGTACCAAGGATTGATGCAGTTCACATTGTTAAAGGAGTAGTCTATTAGGAATAAAGTGAGATAAAAAGGTTGATATTTGTCGGTTAAAGAAGATCCAGCAGACAGTTAGCTTAGCTTAGCATAAAGACTGAAAGCAGGGGGAAACTGTTAGCCTGACACGTTTTTCTTATTTGTGCCTCCATACTAAAACCGAAGTGCATTGAGTGCTATGAACTGCTCTGAGCCATAAGTTATTCTGGTATGTCCCCCTCAGCCAGTCCTCATTTCTACACTCTACAGTTTTTGTACAAACTAGAACATGCAATTTCCTGCAGTAAGATGTGTGTGAATGCTCAATATCACCATAAGGTGCATTTGAGACTTCCCCATTTCCAAAAAAAAAAGGCTGAGATTTTCCATTGAACTTCATATTCATTGTATTAAGTAGATGTTATGCTGTTAGAAATGGATGTTGGTCAAGCTCCCACACTTTTTATAAATTAACTGCAAGCAGACAATTTACATGCAAACAGCAAAATGTATCCACCCTGTCATGGACAAATTCAAAGTAGAGTAAATATATTGTAATTACATAGCGATTATAAAATGTACATTGCAGATGGACATTTTTGGCTAATATTAGCATTTAATGAGCACATGGTGGACCGTCAGTTAGCAACATGATTCAGTTAGCGACATGATTCAGTTAGCATATTTGTTTAACAAATATATTTCGAATTTCTGAAAGGTTTTTATATTAATTGACATTTCACTATGACAGAGTGGACATGTTAAGCTTGACAACATCCAACTACACACATAATATGATTACAATTACGAAATATAAGTTTAAATACTTACTCTGCAACTAGCCAATGTCTCAGCCTCCATTGAGGAAAGACAAAATGGTGGTAGTAAGTAATGTCACTGAAAACATCAGATGTTTTTTATAGGGGCAGTTACCCCATAATGACAGGGTGGACAGCAATGTCAGGGACACATGCAAAATGTTCAATATTATTATGAAAATAGAATATACATTATCAAAATTACTCGTTTTATCAAATAACTCGTTGTGGACAATAAAACCATATAATTATTTTATAGTATCATTTAATCACTTAGCAGAGCAGTGTGTGGGACATGCCAAAATCACGTACATCCAATGAAGAAATACGGTATAAAATGAAGGAAACACATTTCAAGAGACTTATTACTGATATGTGTGTAAATGTTTGGCCATTTATAATAAGACCTCAGAGTTTCATTATTCTGCTACATTTTCATGATGACTGAGTGATTCTGATGGGGACACCAAAGTTACTTTATAGTGATATTGACTCAGCTGGAGTTGCAAAACTTTGCTGACATTACAGGAATCTAAAAGGACAGATGCATTGCACCGCTGGAAGACCTGTATACTGAATCTATCAGAGAACTGAACAGCATGACCTAAAGAAGATAAGAACAAATTAAACAAACAAGATGTTGAATATCGAGCTAAAGAGGTGCTGGTGAATTTTTTCAGAGCAGGGCTAGCCGTTTCCTCTTGTTTCTAGTGTTTATGCTAAGCTAAGCTAAGCTAACTGTCTACATCTTTAAATATAAGACAAAGGTAAGAGTGGTATCAATCTTCACATATAACTCTTGGCCAGAAATTAAATAAGCAGATTTTCTCTAACGTCAATAAATATGTACATTTCATTGCTTTATTTTTAGAAGTTTAATATACTGTAAGAAAAAAGATCCTCATTCTTTTCACATTTAGCGTCTGCCCAGCTGTCACCAGTTTGGTTGACCCAGTTTATCTGAGTGGGTTGAGGCGGCCTGACCAGCACAGCCATTTTGATTTGCAGCCATTTGTATGGCCCTTTGTGAGTGGAGAGAAAGAGGAGGGCTGCAGCCTCGCACCGCAGGGCTCAGGCAGCAGCTTTTATGCAAACTCTCAAACCCCGGCCTGCGCTGTGCTGCTGGTCAGAGGAACACCAGTTTGTTTGACCGCCTGCCCTCCACTCTCTTCCTGGATGCCCTTCATACAGCAACCTCCTAATCACCGCTCTGCCTTTGAGGAGAAAAAAAGCCTTTGCGAGCGGATTGGCTGCTCTTGGTGGAGCTGTTGCTAAGGGGAGGGTTTCCCTCAGTGATGGATAGATGTGGCAGCTGGTGTGGAGTTAGAGCAACATATACATCAATTTAATGTCTAATTTATACCCCACTACCATCTTGTTCACTGGGACAAAACTGCAGAAATATGTTATCCATGTCCTTAATCTTCACTAATTCCTGCAGAGGTTTTAAAGATCATGTTTGACATGCAACCAGGGTGTAAGGTTTTCTTTTAATCAAGTTTATTGTCTTGTTTAAACAGAGTCTTATCACTTCTAATGGGTTAAAGCACTTAACAGCTTTTGTCACCCTTTCAGCCGCTGTTCCCATTGTTTGAGATTAGTAGATGGTAAATGCGAAAGGTATTAGATTAAGATACAACAAATGGACGGAGCTCTTGTAATGTGTGTGACAAATGGGCACAGTTTTATATATCATATTTCTTATAAGATAATCGGTATTATGTTCTGTTATCAGACATCTTTTGCAGAAACAGAAATCAAAGGGCTAATTTAAGATGACTTTCATTTGTCTAACAATGATTACATTTGTTGCTAAAATGCATCTACATTTTAGGTTAAAAACGTACATACAAGCTGCAGGATGATCTTGCAGGTGATTTGCATTGCACAACTGACTATTTGCATGAAACAGAAATGAAGTAAACAAATTCTGCTCGAGAGCACTACTTTCTTTAGCAGCACCTCTTTCGAGCGTCACCTTAAAGTACTAGTTAGTTAAGTAACTGTTAAATCCTTCATTAAATAAAGCTGTTAAACGGGCCCCACATACGCAGCAGTGAGTAAAGTAGCTGTTGTAGATGACATGTTATGGCATGTCAAAATGCATCACAATACATTCCTGTGCAGCCTTAAGCAATGAGAAGAAAACATTTTTTCTTTTTTTAAATGAAGCTACAAAAAGGAAAAGAGAAACGCCTCCAACATCCTTCCTGTTAGCAGAGACAACACAAGCAAACATCAAGTTTCCAATTATTTATTTCAGGTTTACTGATTTAATATAAAATTTGAAATATCCAAGGACAAACAAATGAACATAATGAACCATTTTAGCAGTCAGATAATGGGGAGATAACTGAACAGGGCATGAGGGTGTACAAAAAGTCAAGGCACGCCATGTTACAGTAATACCAGGTGGAAAGATTTAAAACCTTGGCAGGTAAGAGCCCTTCAGCTCAGCTTTCAAATAATTTTCTTAAAAAGGAGGGACAGAATAACCAGCATTCAATTTCTCCTACAATTAGGAACCTTCTTTTATTCACAATCTGGTGACAAACTTATGTTGAAATGAATAGACAAAAGAGGGGATGGCAAGTTGTCTGCATAAAGCAGAGCTGCGCTTCATCTGGACTTTGAGACCAATTCAATAAACCTCAACCATGCACAGTGCATCCTCTGAAACAGGCAGAGGGACACGAGCCGGTGTCACTGGTTCTTGTGTTTTGGTAGGGGAAGATGGAGTGTCGCTACTCAGGAGTGAGAGAAAGTCAAAGTGGTCGCCCTGGTCAGTTAACTGTCCATTGAGATCTATTAGGAAGAGATGGGGTTGGGGGGGGCCCTTCTCAACACATCCCATTGTGCAAGTCAAGCAGTCCGAGGGGAGAAAAACGTAATACTTCTATCTCATGAAGTTTCCGCCTCCGATTTCTCTCTTGTACCTGTTGGTGAGGTGGTCGGCTTGCATTGTGAGCTTGGACAGAACTCCAAACAGTCCTCTGAGGTGATAATGAAACTGGTTCTCCAGGTCTAAGTTCTCGTCAGCGAGGAGGTCTCCGGTGACCGTCTGCTGCTGCTCCTCCTGCTTCACCGCCATCTCCAGGAAGCTGGCGCCGCTGCTCATCTCCCTCTTCAGCAGCCCCCACTCCATGTCGTTCTTTATGGACTTGAGCAGCAGGTAGTGCTCGTACATGTCCCTCTGCTTGTTGGGACAGGGGGGTTCATGATTGTTGTTGTTGGGCTCCACCTTGCTGGCCTCCTGCTCTTCCAGGGGGACGTCTCGCAGCAGGCTAGGCACCATGATGGTCTCGTCCATGTTGTTGGCAGCTGCTATGAAGCGGTGCATGACGTTGATGAGTGAGTTCTTGTTGCTGGCGGGGTCGTTGCTGATCTGCATCATTTTGAAGGCTTTAGGTTGGCTTAGTTACAGTAGAGCTGGCAGGTGGTGATGTTAAGGCAGAGCTGCTTGGTGGCTGATCTGCAAGAGGATGAGAGAAAACATGAGGATGGAGAAAAGAAATAAAAAAAGTGCAAAGATTTGATAATGATGCTGCAAAAACAAAAGCCAAATCCAGGACTAATGCACTCTGAAACACAGGTTCACACACACTCAGGGTACAAAGGCAACCAATCACGACATTCATGCACACACAGACAGCCCCCACACACACTGTGTAGCTAGGCAGGAAATGTGATGAAACAGGGGCGGCTCGTTTCGCATCCGCAGAAGATTATAATAAATGGTCGTCTCGCTCACACAAAATCAATTTCAACCACTACATGAATGATAAACCCTCATTGTGCCGCATTGTTAACGCCCGACTCGCATCAATATGACCTTGACTTCCTGTTGTTACAATCTGAAACCCGGAATAAAGAAAGGAAGCAGACTGACCTGAACCAAGAGGTAACCTGAGGAAAATGTTTCTTGGCTGGTAGGACAAACCAAGTCTTCTCAGGCTCTGCACACCACCCGCCGGGAAGGAAAGTAAAAATATTTCCTCAACTAACCGACCACGGAAGACCGTTTTTATACCGGATAGCCGGCTTTGGATGAAGAAACTAATGAAGTCCGCCCTTTTTGTATTTTTCTACCGAGCCCATTGGGCAGCATGGAGAATGTGGGCGGACCTATAGAGCATCTGATCCAAATCTGACCAATCAGACGTCAGATCACAGCTGTCACTCAAATGTATTTATACAGGTTTGTCTGCAATTATCTGCAGCTTATTTACTTGTCATCCTTTCTAGGCCGTTTGCAGCCTGAAGGCAACACTGGTGAGTTTGACAGGCATGCACGATGTTTGATATAGTGTGTTATTAAGAAGTTTGATTACTGTGTGTTAAATAATGCAAAGGTCCGTCTTTGGTTTAAATGAATAGTATTAGTCGCTTTTTTAATGTCTCCACAGCTGCCTACATGTATTATTTTACACAACATTGCCACCTGGTGGTATGATTTTGAATAAATCTTACAATGAACAGAAACTCATCACCTCCCTGACACCATTCATAATTTTACAATAGTAACCAGTCATTCACAGTCGTGGATGGATTACTGAACAGGACTAATGGGCGCAGGCCCAGGGGCCCAAAACTGAGGGGCCACTCTGGCCTTTACCTACAAGAAGTCACTCGGAGTGTACGCAACAAACACAAAGAGACTTAAAATGGCGAGATGGAAAGAAAACTACAGAGAAACCAACCACACATAGATGCAAAACAGCTAAGAGAGACTCACAGCAAATGTAAAGAGATGCAAGATGATAATAATCTCAAAGTGATAAACTAAAAGACAAAGCAACTACAAAAAGGGATAAAAAACAAGACAAAAGTAAAAGGCCTAAAGACACAGCACGACTACATTTACAAAAGGCAAAAGGGGCTGTGCCCATTTTGTTATAATCCACCGATGATCCACAGTATCTATAATAATTGTTTTCTACAATTTCTTTTTTACAAATTGTCTACAAACTGTTCTAAATGAAGCCGTTGGTCTTACCTGACAGTGTTAATGTGACAAAGCTCCAGTGTCCACCTTGAACAATAAGTACTGACACTGAGTTGTCAGGTTTATCTGCATGTATGACATGTGCACACAGGTGTATTTAATAAAGTTAATTAATGGGGCGTGGCAGAGCATCGTTACAGTTATTAGTTACACCTTTGATTCTCCTGCTACCAACTAGCAGCAGGAGCACCTGTTGGGAGCAGCCAGCCAAAGATTTTAGATTTAAGTTTTTTTAGAAGCTTGTAGAACAACAATTATCCATTAATTTACAAAAAAGGTAAAGATTAAAAAGTCTACAATACAAATGTTATGACATAATTTTTTTTATATCACTCTTGCCATTGTTTATTTGTTGTCTTCTAAAGCACTTTGTTTTGAAAAGTGCTATATAAAGTTTGCTGTTATTTCCTTTGCGGTCCCAACTAAATAATTAACTTTGACTGAGATTTATTTTATGAACATCGACACACACACACCGTCATATTAGCAAATAATTGTCTTTCATTGTATATAAAGGATTCATCTCACAAGTGTGCTTTATAAGATCCAAAGTCAGTGTTGCAGTCAATCATCCAGCCTCCCCTCTCCAGTTATGGGACAATATCTAAATATGTTTATATATTAATCTTATGAAAGAGTTTAGATCTTGTGCGGAATCTAGGGAAGTTTAGAATTAACTTTAATATTTATAACAGAACACATTTGTGGATCACTTCATGTTAGTTTGGATTCTGATGAATATATCCTGCTCTAGATTAGTATTATTTCTTCATAACTGAAAAGTTACTGTTCTGTCAACTGAGTGGGACATTTTCTTCCTTTAAAATGTAAGACTATAAACATCTGAATACATTCATAGGTTTTCTTCAAATATTGTCAAATTCCATTTTTATTGTACAAAATATGTATTACCAAACCTCATAACCAAAATGACTCAATAGTAACACTTACTGTTGCACTGCACAAGGCATCTGAACTTCCATATTGTGTTGTATCCAAAAATAGTATGCCGTTACCCTGCATATTATAAAACAAATGGCTTACACTTGTTGTGAATGGATCCCTCACAAGGCCCCAAATAACTGAGTGATGTTTGTCTGCCAGAATACTTCTGATGATTGAAGAAGCAAACAGCTGTAGGACAGACACATCCTGAGCTGCTCCTCCAACACACACACAATTAAAAGATACTAAATTAAATCTTTATTTTTTTTTTAAATATTTCACATGCATCCACAAAAGAATAACAACTTAACACTGAAATATGTGATATAAAGTTGGCTGGGTAACTGTACTTGGCACATATGAATGAAAGCTTTCAACAATACTGGCCTACATAATTAGTCAGGCTCATTCTCAAGTCCTTACTCGCTTTTTTTCAGGGTGGCGACCTATCGTCCATGTTGGTTTCACAGAAATTCACTTAGTGTTGCAGAGAACATTTAACAGCTTATTGTCTAGATTTCATCTGCTCAGCTACAGACTCATATTTTAGCAAAATTACAAGAAACAAGGCAGCTGCATTATACAAAGACACAACAAGAGGAAAGGTTGACAATTGGTCAAATGAATTAACTCAAAGAAACATCTACACTTAATATAAATCCCTAATTAAATCTCAGGCGTAACACATGATCTCCGAAGGTCCCTTACATTTTTTGGTCAAACTACACTGCAGATAACATCCCTTTTTACATTATTTCCTTTCTGCTCATTTGTTGCTTGATAAAAGAAAAAGCATTGAGTGTTTTTCCCTCTCTAAAATAATACCAACTAACACGAACACAATAATAAAATCACAGGAGATTCTTTAACTCAGTTTGCATCAGGAGCTGCCCATCAGTGACCTGCAAATAGAGATGGAAAACGTGTCAGACGCCGGTGTAAAGACATTTGCATTTGGACATTGGATCATTTCATCACTGCTTCAGTTTCACAATTTGTGCTCGGATTATTCTGAACATGATTTATTCTCCCAACAAAAACCAGATCAGCCAATTTTCTTTATATATAATACATATACTGATAACAAGCCTCACCTGGGGAAGGTCACTGTTAGACCATCTCATACTGGTTGTTGGTTATGTATCGAGACAAGCAGCAGGACAGGAATATCCCAATGAGCTGAGAGGAAAAAAATAAAATAAAATGTAGATTTATCAAAACAGACAACTCCTAACACACCATATTAATCTTAAGGAAAATGAAGTTTCTATCAGTTATGAAAAGATAGAATATAATTACCTTTGGTTTACATGTGAAAATATATGAAATAAGGCACATTAAAACACATTTACATAGAATCACAATAGTAGCTAGATAAAAGGAGAACTAATAAATTAAGGTTAAATAATTAAATATGCAAGGATTTGTGCTGAGGTTGCAGGCTGGCTTCAAAAAGTGGCCGTTCTTACCGATACAAATATGTTATGGTAACAGGGACAAATTATTCTTCATAGACGTTTTTCTTTGCATAGTGAACATTTTCAGTCAGTAACTTAATGGATCACTGTGTGGTCATTTCAGATTTGGCCACTTAGGCGTTGGCACGGTTTGCTGTGATACAAAACAAAATGGACTCTTTTACTTAGCGGCAGATAATGTCGCTCTGTCAGCTGCACATACAGCAGAGCATAGATCAGCCACATTAGTGCTCAGACAGGCTATAAAGAAAATGATACATTAACTATAAAGATTAAAGTAAAAACGAATGTGAAAGTGGAAATTATTACCGGCTGTAAATAATATTTGATTATGCAAAGCGACTATCTGGATTAACTTTGACCTGCTGCACTTGGTTTTAGAATGTGGTTGTCGATTATAATCAACATGTGGGTTTGGTCATAGCATCTAGGCTGTAAAAGAATTGTTCACTGATCCCTTTATAATAGAATTGTAATAATAAATTCAATAGGGAGCAGTAGAAGGTCATTTTCTTTTACTTTATTAGATAGTATGCTGTATAAAGCAGACAGGAAATGAAGGGGGAGAGAGAATAGGAGAGAATAGCAACAAGTGTCCCCTGTTAGACTCTAAATATGATCAGTGTCTGAATTTAACTGGGATTTAATCCAAATATTATGTCCGGTTGTCAGTTTTTGTACTTATTGGTTTATTAACAGGGACAGTGCACATTAATAAACATTCAGGTGATGGGGATAGTTAGCCAAAAGGTTCATTTTAATTTGTGCGTGTTGTAAATGTACCCCTCACAATCTTTCCCTTCTAGACTCTTTTACTGTCCGTGTCACTGCATCCCCAGATCTAAATGATTGTGGTTATATAAATGAGATTTATTATGCTGCTGGGCCGCCTCGTTAAATCAGGTGTGGGGCGAGAGACGGAGCAGACAGGTTTTAGACTGCAGTGAAACTCTCACGCAAACAAAATGTGGATCGAATTGAATTATTTTGTAAAATAAAAACACATCATAAACTTTACATTTTGGCTTTAAAACGCTCGAGTTATTTGAAAGGTTTGGACCGCAAAAGTCAGAAAAAATCTTACGCAGCAAAAGCTCAAATGTATTTCTACAAATAGTATTTAGTGTTATAATTAGTGCAGCATTATCTTTGTCTGCAGCAGTTCTGCAACACCAGGCTTATTAATAGACAAGAAAAGGAAAAAGCTCTGCAGCACTCAAATCTTGATTTTGAATAATTATGATTTGAACTTATTTGTAACAGCCCTAAATGTAATTAAACTAATTCTTATGCAGTACTGTCTTATTTGTTCTGAGACAAAGAATGTACATATTTGACATACCTGGAAGAATGCAATCCCAAAAGAGATCCCAGCGATGATTCCCAGGTTGGACTCCATCACATGGGTCACCCTCGCAAAGCAGCCCTACAGCAGAAAGAAAACATTCATAATGGCTTCTAACCCTTTCTACAAACACAGTTAAACATTTGAGCTATTAATGTGGTTGTTCCTTCAAATAAAACTAAAGCCATTAAACCTTGACACAAATATGTAGTGGTGGTGTAAGGCCGTGAACTCACCACGGTGTAGACCTCCTGCCCGGCCATGTCCAGGTCCTTCAGGCTCTCCGGGGAGCAGTTGGCGCTGTCTTTACAGCAGCTGGCGGGGATGCCGCTGGCTTTAAAGTATGCTGTTTTGTTCCAGTCAGTGTAATTGTCCACTCCGCAGCAATGCAGCTATATGGAGAATCGCCAACAACAAAATGATTACAACAATGTAACAAATGTCTTGATGTGTCAGAAAAGGTTGGTCAAACTCTTTTTTTTAATGATGAAAAAATAAAACACTTGGATATTTCCTGGCTGGTCATTAAATGATTTAGTGATGTCACTGCAGATGTTTGGGATCACCTTAAAGGTGGGGTAGGTACATTTGAGAAACCGGCTCGAGATACACTTTTTGTTATATTCCATGGAATGCTCTTAACATCCCGATAGCAATGAATATCTTAAGTGCTTTGACAAAAAATCCATTAAAAAATTTCATCTGTGGAAGCCGTAGTACTGTAAAAAGCACGACCAATCATTTTAGCCGGCCCGGCTAAAATAACTGGATGGCCTACCTGCCTGTCAGCCTTCCATCTGTGCACAAACTTATCTCGTGCCCTCATTGGTCATGTGCGCGTTCGTGTGTGTTGGAGGAGGGGCTCTGTAAGGAAGTGGCAGAATTTTTCCGGCTGTGTATTTTCAAATTCTAGCGCACTCGAGCTGGTTTCTCCAAAATTACCTACCCCACCTTTAAGAGTGCCACAGGAATTAATGCTAAAACCTAGAAAATGTGTAAGCATGGATGTATGTCAGGTGACCTCTTCTCAAAGTCAATGGGTTTCTTGAAAGGGTTTCCTATAAAATGCCTGAACCCTAAGCATAAGAGATGTTCATGTTTTGACCTACGACAAAAATGTATGTTTGAAACTTTTCCTATCTTAAAAAAGGCTGTTTCTAACAAGTGACTTAAGCCTAGAGAGTAGCCTGGAGGACATTATACACCTACAGATCAGCACTTCTCTGCTCTCTGTTGGTTTAATGCTTAGTTTCCCATGTGCAATGTTGTCATATAAACAAGAGTTATTTGTTTAGTACAGTGAGTCAGATAAAGGTAGCACCCTCCCACTCACAGTCCTCTGGATGATGTCGACTGCACCGCTGCTGCTGCTGCTGCCGTCGGTGCTGTTGTAGTTTGTCACAGCGTTGTCATAGGCAACACCTATCTTGGCCTTGATCTGTTCAACACAAAACAAAGGTTATATATTCCGGTGAGCTGATGTGATTTCATTTTCTTTACAAGAAAGGTAATGTTTCTGACAGTAACTGACCTCGTGTCGGAAGATAAATCCAGAGACACCGGCCACAAGCTCAGCCAGGAACACCAAGGTCAGAAACATGGCATACTAGAGGGAGCAATAAAAGGAAAATTAAGCAAGGTCACATCTGAAGGGAATATTTCAGTGAATTTACTGCACCTTCACCCACCAGTTTGAGCATCCATGGGCTGCCGCGGCATGTAGCGAAGCAGCCGAACAGTCCGAAAATAACGATGATGGCTCCGGTCCCGATGAGGACATATGGTGCATTGGTGCTCTCCTCCGAGGCCAGAGTGAAGTAGGCCTCCAGGCTCACCTTCCCCCACACGCCGACCGCCAGCAGGATCACGCCTGTGAACTGAAGACGACAGCAGGGAGTCAGCTCCGGCAGAGAAGAGCCAACGAGAAGGATGAGCAGGCTTTTATGGCCAAAACCTGACATTAAAGGCTTGAAACCACACTGGTACATGTAAGAGTTCAGTAGCATTTAAATCAAACCCTTTGAATCATTTTGAATTGTTTAAACTGTTTTTGAAAAGGTTTTACCTAAAAAAAATGGGAAGGATAAAAGATCAGCTCGATACGTAAGAGATCGAGACATATTTGTACACATTTGGAACTGGTTCCAAAATAAAACCAGTTATCAGTTATCCTACATTTTCTAAAAAGGAAAATGAATAACCAAATCTAGACCCTACCCTTACCCTGTCATGCACAAAAGTCAAAACATTAACAGGTTTCCAGTTTTTAAATGTGAGGATTTGAAACTCTTATATGGACATTTTGACACGTTGCTTTGACATTTTATAAACCAAACAGTCAAATAAACTAATTAAGACCCATCAATCATTACAGTTATCTCTTCCTATTTAAAAACCAGTGAAAACGCTCTGACATACAAATATTGAGTTTTTCTGTGTACCAAACTGATCATGCAGATAGACGAGTGATCTGTACCACGTTTGGCCAATATCAGGGACACTTTTAATTAGGAACCATGATGGGCTGAATCCATAACAACTCAGTTTCCTTCATTGATTGATTGATTTCCTTAATGTAATCAGTTTGCAGTGGACAAACTGCAGATAAAGGTTAGAGTTAGAAGAGGATGCTGGAGCTCTGACACTCAATGTGTATCCAGAGAAAACATATAACCTCAAATACTGTTCACAATCTCAGGACAGAGGCTGCAGATTTTGTATTTACCTGACAACATTTGAGTAAAACCACACCCGGGATACCCCACTAGCCTCAGCCTGAGGTTGAATAATCTCAGCATCTCTTTCCTTTACGACCACACGAGTCATTAGCCTGAAGGGAGGCATCAGTGCATTGAGCCAAGAGCAATAAATTGTCAGATAAAAGCATTGACCTGAACTTTGCAGCAGCCTGAGATGGCTGTTTGCTCGGTACAAAGATTAAAAGGGGGGAGCAACGATAACTGCTCATTTTCTTCTCAAGACAAGCTTGTGTTTAGGCTTTTCTTACATGTAATTATGGCTGAAGCTAGCATTTATTTTCACTATTGACTATTCTACCAAATATTATCATGATGAATCTTTTTTTATTAATAGGATTAGTATAAAGTAAGATTAGCTAGTTAACTAAATTGACAAAGAAAAGCATTACATGGCTGCAAGCATGTTTAGTCTGTTAACTAACAAGTTGATAAGTAGAAAATGTAATGATCTTGTATTTGCTTCTGAAATATGAGGATTTTTCACATTTTCTTTGTCTTGTGCAACAATCTATTTGAACATCTTTGAGTTTGTAATCTTGGCAAAACAAGTCCTCTGAAGGGGTCACCTTGGGCTATAGGATATTGGAAAGGATCCTGGAAAGAATGATGCAACTGTGTACTAATTTTGAAAGGAAATAAAGTGTTGATGCTAAACCTCCAATTAAAACTCCAATGGACCTTCCTGTTCTACCCTTAAAATCAGTACCAAATGACATTGTCTGTCCCACCATAGACTACAACAATTAGATCCACAGAAACATATTAATCAACAACCATTTTGATTATTTAAAAAAAGCAAACATGCAGTTGTAATGTTCCAGCATCTCAAATGTGTATATTTTACCAGAACATTTTAGGGTTACCTTCTACTTTCATGATAGTAAACAAGATTCTTGGATTGTTTCTTAGACTTTTTCTGTCTCAGATAGGCCCATTGAGAAAAAAACAGATAACATAGTGACACGTGTTGTTAGTCAGCTTTAAATGTAGCTATTTACAGAAAACGGTGTGAGTGGAACATTAAATGTTGACTGAGGTTTAACTCCTAAACATTTTCTGTTAGACAAACGTTGCACTTTAACGTATAATTAAGTTGGAATGCAGAACAACATCAATGATAGCCTACAGTGAAAACTATTACCTTTAATTTATAAAATATCACTCTCAGCCAAGTTAAAATGTAGCTAAAAACATTATTTGAGGTAAAACCAGAAATAAATCAGAATACAGAGCTAAGGGCTGTTTTCAGACAGTTGGTATCTGAACAAAACAACGGTCGCTACGTTTCCAACAAGTGGTTCTTTAAATCAACATAAACCCGCTCCACTTGAACTTTAACGACATGTACACAACTTATTGAACTCCGTGTGTGTTTGTGTGTTCCTGTCGTGATTTAAGGAGTGGAGTTAGTTCGCCTTGTTGGCACCTCGGCCGCGGCTCTTAGCCCATTGTTGCTCCTTTAGCTCCTTGGCCCCCATTACATGCAGCAGCTGCTCACCCAGAAAATGAGGCTGTAGGAGATGAGGAAGGTCTTCAGGCAGGTGATCACCGGCTTCGTCTGAAGCCTTCGAGACGGCGGCGACATGGTGCTGTTTTTACTTTAAAACTGGTAAAAAGGAGAGAAAAGTTGACTTCACAGCGCCCTACAGGGGAGAGGGGGAGAAAAAACCTTCAGGGATAAATCCGAGGAGAGGGGGAAGTGTCGTCACTAACCCAGATTCACTTTCCTGAAGGAAAAACAGCTTTAAACTATTCACAGTAAAGTCAGCAGTGATTTTCATATTCATCGACAGATCAGTCTCAAGTACAGCTTTCAAAATAAAACGCGAAAAAACTGGTTTACAAATGAAACAATAGCTTAAAAACACTACTGCATTATGGCTATTTTAAACACACACTGGAGTAGCCTAGTGGAAAAAGCACTTAGATCTTTTGCAAAAATAGTGTCATATTTTAAGATCTGACTATTTATTCCTATATTGGTCTTTGAGTGTTAATATACATTTGCATGCAGGGCTGCTGAAACACATCTCAAACACTATTTCTGAAAGGAAAAAAAGAACAGAAAAAACGTTCAACCCGATAAAAGGTTTATAAAAGCTACTCATGATATATCTAATAATGAGTTATAAGCCTTATTAGCTTTTGTTTAATGTGTTAAAGTCCAGTTACCATGCAGCCAAGTGTAAACTCGTTTTAATGTGTGCTTTTATTTTGATGAAAGCAGAACTACTTCCGGCCTCGTGCTGTCTAACTTGTTTTTTTAACATGCTTTTCCCCCTCTTGTATCAGCTGAGTAAATACAAGTTTCACATCGACGCTCATAAAATAAAAACATGTAGATTAATTGAATTGATATAAGGCTCATCATATCTTTTAAGCTTCTTGTGGGACTAGTCTAACTAGTTCTTGGTTAATTTTTAACTCCACTCTCATTGAATTGTGAAGCACTTTGAGATGACGTTGTTTTTAAAGTGTGCTATACAAATAAAAATGTATTATCAGTATTAAATGTATTATTATTATTATTATTATTATTATTATTATTATTATTATTATTATTATTATTATTATTATTATTATTATTATTATTATTATTATTATAAACTACATGTGATGACACTTATAAAACATATTATCATAAATCGTACATCGACAATAGAAATATCATAACAAACCTGATGTGTATTTTTTAAGTGCAGTGGGTATTTTATACATCTTTAAAGCACTTTGTGGCCTACTTGTTTTTGAAAAGTGATATAAATAAAGGAAATCATAGAGTATGATTTTAAACAATCAGAGTTCCCATAAGGAATGACTGAGGATAAGACCATGAGTTTCAGAATGAGAGGAAACAGATATATCTATAAATCACCATTGAAGGCATTAATCACGCTATCAGTTATAATAATGAATATAGGAGAAGACGGTTCTGGGTGAGGGTTTATAAAATGGCTAATAATGATCATGTTTAATGCAGTAGTGGGAGGAACACACACAAATACTAAATGCCCAAAAGCGCCACCAAGTGGTGTCCAACTTTGATGATGAAGTAAAAAGATCCTTTTACAAATCTGCGGAGACTGTGGTATGACCGGAGCTCTTCATTCTCCTCAGCTGTGGATTTTTAGTAAAGTTATTTTTAATCGTATGTTAATAGTAAACTTTCTCTGGATTATAACTTTTTATCTTTTCTGTTGGACCCTCGGATCTGATCCAACCTGCGCGTAATTTCTAGTTTTTCCCCCAGAAGTGTTATCTTTGTGTTTCTGACATGCTACTCCGCTTTGTTGCTGTGTTCAGTTTATACGTCACAGGTGAGTCGGAACAATAAAGAAAGTGTTGAAATGTATTTAGCAGACCTTTAGTAGCCTTCAACTTTGGGGTAGTCTACTTGTAGCTACTTTACGTAATATCATTTTCAATTTTTTTATACTTTTTACTTCAGATTTGTTTTTTAACAAAATCTCTACATTTGTTTGGCAGCTTTTGTTACATTGCAGATTACAGTTTTCCATCCACTTCCCAAACAGTAGGCTATATAAACAAGTACAAATGAGCCAAACCTTAAATAATCCAAACACATCTATAATAGTTAAACTATATCAGGAATCATTTTACTGAACAAGAACCTATATATTTTTTTATTTTGTATGTAAATGTTGCTAATTAAACGTAGGCTACATGCTT
This sequence comes from Trematomus bernacchii, assembly GCF_902827165.1. Taxonomy (NCBI): domain Eukaryota; kingdom Metazoa; phylum Chordata; class Actinopteri; order Perciformes; family Nototheniidae; genus Trematomus; species Trematomus bernacchii. The sequence goes on from NW_022987409.1 coordinate 3,774,140, forward strand.
TTAAGCAAGCTTTTGAATGCAGGACTTCCACTACAGCGGATATTAGTTTAAGTTCACTTAAATTCAAGAATCTGAATACTTTGTCCAAAACTGTACAAAGGTTACACAATTGTGAATTTAGAATAACATATTTGTCTATTTAATTTAAGCCAGACAATAGCTGCACACATACTCTTTGTTAGTTTTCACTAAAAGTTTAATATCGTTAAAGCTTTCTCGTTTCACTCAAACTTCCAATCCCCTGAAGAAGGGAAATGCCTTTATATCAGCCGCAAAAACAACTGTATTAGATGCAGATGTGGTGCGTTTCTGAGGAGACAGTCTGAATGCAGATGGAGCCCACTCCTCTCTTCAGGAATGAGGATCTGAAAGAGTGCAGCAGTCTGAATGAACTTGTAGTTTAGCTGCCTCTCTCTGCAGGAGCCCCTCTGCTTTGCTGACCAAGCAGTTTAATTACAGCTCGGCTCCAATCACTGCAAGTTAATTACTGAGGAGTCCCCCTCTGGGGCAAGTGGGCTGAAGCTTTCATTAATCCTGCAGACCTGAGATTCACCCTGAAGCTCAGAAGCTAATGCAGAGTGATGAAAAGGAAGCTAGTCACCTTTGTCATTAGAGAAAAATGAAGCCTGCATTTGTCAAACTGCTCACCTTTCTCTGCTTCCTCATCATCACTCTGTGTACAGCTGCATGTCTCTGCAGTGAACTCAGCACTGTGAGCAGGGCATGGTGCATCGTGGGTGTCAGTATTCATCACTTGTTTGGATCCTTTACTTGAGTGAAAGTACCAATGTTTCAATGTAGAAACACAACATCGCAAGTAAAAGTCGTGTACAAACTCACATGTAGTCCTAATTGTTCCTCAAGGTGGCCCATGTGACATATGATCAGATATTACATTTTTTTTAAAGGATGCATCAATACAAAATCAGCTAGTTTTAATTGTATTATGCTCACTTGTAGTGAGGTTTCAGTAGTAACGGTTTACATAATTGGGATTTTGTAATCAGCTAACAATAAATCAGTATCAAGGTTCAAGGTCAAGGTTTTTTTATTTTGTCATAAGAACATAGTGTAGCTATGACGATGAAAATCTTAGGTCACAGGCTCCTCCAACAGTGCAATAATCAACCACGATTACATCTAAATACATTTAGTTACAGTATCAAGGATGATTTAATTACAACTTCTAAATATGGTATTTATTGAGATAATAAACGCTAGCAGTATTTATGTTTTATTCTGAAATAGTGGAGTACAGTAGAAAGTATAGCTTGAAATGGTCAAGAGAAGTACTAGTACCTCAATTATACAGTATTTGAGTTCATGCTTGGTTCCTTTTCAGCCCTGCAGTGTTTTTACCTGTAGCTAAAAATGCAGACATTTTATTGCCAAAAGCATGATGATGCATGTTTCCTGAAGTAATGTCTCTTATTCAGCCCCGCGGTGCAGACTGGTGATCTAAGCATTTTTATTTTCTTCTGACTAACTCCCTGTGAAGGGGAAATGGGAAATATTGGTCTGGGGAAGTGTTACTGAGAACTGGAACATCACGCTCATTATGAGAAGAAAACGCTGACGATACGCTTTATCCACACACAGCTGGAACAATCTGAAACAGCTTTTAGAGCAGAGAACGTGTAATGTGATGCGTTATTGTTGTGTTAAAGTGAAGCAAAGGAAGCAGAACATGCCTTGGGGTGGAGGAGGTTTAAAGGCTGGAAAGTTTGGCACTCAGCTCAGCTGTAAACATGGAGTCCTTCTTGAGATTGCTGCTGAGAACAGGATAACAGTAAAACTGATTCATTATGCAGAAAGACAACATTCAGAATGAAAGCCAAAGTACAGTTCACACACACCGCTGATTACGGCTGCATGAGAAGAGATGAGTAAGAGGGAAGTGCGTAATGAAAACAAGCTGTTTGTGCAGAGTTTTGATGAACGTTTTGTCTATTTAAAATGCAGGAATACCCTGCATCTTTCATTCTAACATATTTTCTCTGCACTCATATCTACATCCCTACATTCATGTCTGTCATTTCAAGAAAACAGCAACACATTTAACAAACGTTTTCTAAGCTCTCAGGTTTAAATCCCTCAGGAGTTCCTGTTAGCATCACTGATTGCAAATCCAGGTGTCGGATGGGAATGTTACTGAGCTTGTGTCAAAGGAAACCTGAGCAGCAGTGAAAGAGATTGTGTGCAGATAATCATGAGAATCACATAAATGCTGATGTTTGATGTTTGTTTTCTCAGCTGGCTCTGGGACCATAGAGTATGACAGCTCCAATGACTTTGTAGAAGAAGATTATGGTCCTCAACTAGACTACAAAGGTTGGTGTTAAGAAACACAATATGTTGTATATCTATACAGTACTCTCGACCATGACTGATTTTGCCATTACTATGTACATGGTTGCTCTGGTATCCTTTTTCATTTCATTTAATCGTTTATTTGAATAGGGACAATGCACATTAATGAACACTTTAGACAAATAATGCTTCAAGTGTAAATATGCCGGATTTTAGCTTTGAGCTAATTTCCATCCGTAGTCCCTGACATACAACATATAAGAACATGACATTTGTAAACATAGCAAAAAATAAATACATGATTAATTAATTTAATGTATAATTAAAGAATGAAGAAAAATCTCAATGAATTGAAGTGAATTGGGGCTTTGTTTAACATCAGCAAATGTATAGCCAAACATTAACTCTCACACAACTCTCAACACTAACATTATAACAACACATGCATTTTGGCTAAATTGTTAATATTTCAAACACTCCCAAATAATCAACCCTCTGACGAGTATGAGACTGTTCATGGCAAAGTGTTTCTGAAGATTTCAGTGGAAATGCATGTGTTTGGGAAGCTGTGAGCAAATGACTGCCATAATTGTGTTAGAGTTGGGCCAATGCTAAACGTGGCCTCAATTAACTTCAATTCATGAAGAATTTTCTCAATTTTCCTCAAGAATTAAAGGTAACATTGGATTAATAATTGATATACAAATATTTATTTTGAGGGTGAAGCAAGATAGAAAATAGTTTTTTTGTCACATGTGTTTCAACCAAAAAACATTAACTTTATTCAGTGCTACTCATTTGTATAAACACCATCACAAATGGTATTACTTCTACCCCTCTTGAGTCAATGTGTACACATGCTCATATTCTTATTGTAAAAGTAAAATAATAAAATATTGTGAGGAATAAGGGTAGAGATAAATATATGGAATATCTGACCCCCATTATAGACACAATTGCCAACCACAGATTGAACTTTAGTAACCTCAACTACAAGTGCTTAACACAATCTGGTTTGGATTTGTTTTCTCTTTATACACAGACCCTCACTGGTGTCATTCCCCGGGCCTCACTAACGGAGAGGTGACCTGCCACTCCCCCCGGGGGCGGGCCTACAGGAGCACGCTGGGCACTCGCTGTGAGATGAGCTGCGATCGAGGATACAGACTGATCGGGAAGAGCTCCATCACGTGCCTCCCCAGCCGGCGCTGGTCTGGGACCTCCTTCTGCCGCAGTATGTGGGAGTATAGACTTTACATTCTTATATGAGGATGAATCTGATGGTATTCTACATTCAATTAAATACAATCTATTGCACTGATTGACATATTCCCTGATTACCACAAACATGGGCACTGTATTTTATTCTGAGACTATACACCTTCCTGCTGCAGTAAAATATTCCTAATGCACATAATTCGTATTAATCCACTGCTAAAAATTGTCCCAAGCAAATGCACTATTAACTTCTGTTTGATTGAAATGTGCTAAAGATACAATAATCAGCTGTCTTTGGACATTCCTTTTCCTTTAAAAACAAACGCAAGTGCCAATTGGAAAAATACCAAAGATATTTTTGTGGGAAACCAAAACATTTATAAACATGTGGGTAGAAAAACTCTTGGTGAAAAAGGCATACTGAATTGTTTGAAACCTAAAACCCAAAGTTTAGGAATGATCAGTTATGACTCATGACTTGCAAAACAGTGACTTGTTGCCACCTCTGCCAGTCTCATTATTTAAGATACATTTAGATTCTGTTGTTTTTGTACCCTTACACTGTATGTATGTGCATTGATTCCCCTTCAGAGATGCGATGCCATGTGCTGCCCCTCATCCCCCACGGCAGGTACACCTGCTCCCACGGCTTCATGGTGGACTCCAGGTGTGACTTCACCTGTGACGCGGGCTATCGCATCGAGGAGCAACACTCCCGCACCTGTGAGCGCCGGGGGTCGTGGAGCGGAGGCCAGCCAAATTGTGAAGGTACATCATGGAGGTCTTTCTATCTACATGTAAATATAACCAGATGTGTGAACTCAAAAGTCTTAACTGAACTGTCAGCAAGAGGTTTAACTTATTGCCATCACATGGAGCTTAATTAAGGCCATCTGTGTTGCTATCAGAGGTGGAATGTAATGTATCAAAGTACATATAGGCTACTACGACTACGAGTATTGAAATCAAGTATGATTTGAGGTATTTGTACTTGAGTTTTCTTTTATTTCATTCTGTTTTCTAGAAAAAATGTTGATTATTATTTTTAAGTGAATATGTTCTGGATTTTGATTTTTTTTTAATTATGTTGAGTTTTCTTTTTACAGTTGGTTGGACAAAACAAACATTTTGAAGGTGTCACTTTGGGAAGTTTGAGCTATTGGTGAATGTTAGGGCATTTTTCACCTAACAAACTTAATCAATCAAGTAATGGAGAAAGAAATCAGCAGAATAATTTCTAATAAAGCTAAAAAATGAGCTCCACCAAGTACAATCTGGCTTTTATATTACTGCATGAGTAATAATAACCTAATGGTAAAATATATGATAATATAACACTCAAATGGGACATTTTTTATTAATAGTTTATTATATATATTTGTAATTGTACCTACATACTTGAGTAACATCTTCAATGCATGACTTTTACATGTATAAAGACTATTCTTAAAGTATGGTATGGAATACTTCTTCCACCACTGGTCTCTGGTCTGCTTTTTATTATTCTTTCACAATCCAGTGCGTGTGTGTTTAGCAGAAACACAACACGCACATTTCCTCTGTTCTCTGGACTGAATCCAGAGCTGCGGTCTGCTGTCTTTGAGTTGTCATATTCCGCTCTATCAGACTCTTACAGTTAGGGGGGGATTTCCTTTCTGGCAAAATGTAAATGCTGTAATTTCCCTATTGTTTATTCCAGATACTGACCCTCCAAAGATCAAATGTCCTCCGTCCAGACTCAAGGTTGCCGAGCCTGGAAAACTCACTGCCATGGTGGCCTGGGACCCGCCCAAAGCAACAGATACTGCTGATAAATCCCTTGAGTATGTTGCTCCTTTCCTTTGCCTCTCTTTCCTGTTCCTACTTATAATGGATTAAACTCTCCTCCGCCTCTCTGCAGTGTGATTCTTGTTGGCCAGGGGCCGCGCACCGACTTTAAAGAGGGATCGAGCATTATCCGATACAAAGTGTACGATCAAGCCAGGAACAGAGCCGCCTGCAAGTTTATTGTACGTGTTGAGGGTGAGTTGACTTATAGTGAGTTTAAATACTACTGAGACAATGTTCCCCTGGGCACAGACATGCAGAAGGCCCCACAACATCTTCTTTATAGGAGCAAGTCACACTACATTTGACTTTATCAATGTTCAGCCTCTTTCTATTGTGCTTTTGTGTGTCTTTGTAGTTGTATGTATCTTTTTGTGTGCCATTTTGTCAGTCTTTGTGTCCATTTCTCTTGCCTTTGTGATCGTTTTGCAGAATTGTTATATTGTTTCTTTGTGGTCATTTTTGTCCCTTTGCATCACTTAGTAGTTGTGTTGCGTGTATTTGTGGTTGCTCTGTGTCTCTTAATTGTCCTTTTGAGTCTCTCTGCGGTTTCATGTCTCGTTACAGCTGTTTTACATCTTTTGATAGTTGTTTAATGTTTCATTATGGACATATTGAGTCTCTATGTAGTTGGGATGTGTATCATATTGTAGGTAGACTCTTGGGGGACCCTGATCCTTGAAACCCCCTGAGCCTTGGCCCAATAGGCATGTTCGGTAATGAAAAGAGAGCATTATACCTGGATGACACATTTGATTTCTTATTTCCACTTTGTCCTCCCTATAGTGAGAAGATGCCCAACTCTACCTCCACCTCTGCAAGGCTTCCTCACCTGCTCCTCTGATGGGAATAACTACGGTGCAACATGTGAATATCACTGTGAAGGGGGATATGAGAGGAGGGGCGTCTCTTCTCGTGTCTGCCTGTTCGACCGCAGCTGGGCAGGAGACCCGGCCGAGTGTGTTCGTGAGTCCGCATTAAAGTTGCATATCAGTTTTGCGGCAAAAACATAATAGGACACATATAGAAGAAGGTGCATGATGCATTTGTGACTTGTGTGTTTGCAGCAATGGAGATTAAATCAGATGTAAAGACTGTATCCGCTCTCCTGCAACAGTTTTATGAAAAGAAGAGGCTGCTGATCATGTCTGCTCCAAACATAACTGACCCAGACTACCAGCTGCAGAACATCATGATACAGGTGAGCAAATGTGTGGCTGCTGGTCTTAATAAGGACATTTAAACAAAATAACTCAAAAATGTTCTTGTTTCAAACAGAAAGCAGACTGTGGATTAGACCTGAGACGTGTTACCGTCATCAAACTCCTGGGCTCCCCGCCTCGTGAGACCGGTCACATCAAAGAAAGTCTGCTCAGCTCTGAAGCCATCGAGGGTCTGAGGTGACAGTGAGACTACTTACTGCTTAGTTATTCAGCCGTTTGATTGGTCATGGGGAAAAGTGTTTATTTAGCTGAAATAACTCCCATTTCCATTAACGTTAAGAAGGTGTATCTTATTACTCTATTTAAATGTCAGGAGCCTCCTAATAAAAGGGATTCTGTATGGGGAAAAAAATCCACTTTAAGGATCAGCACTGTTTAAAATGGCCAGATAATAACACCAGGGTAGCCGTAATGGGATTTTGACAACACTGAGGAATGATGATCAATGGTAAACAGGACCATCTCGCTATAGTTTTCATGAGGATCTGTGAGTTAGACATTACTTTGCAGCAGGCTCCAACATGCAGGCACTAGTTCACCTTAGAAGAGGCAGAGATATAGATTTTTCCACCAACTGTGTAATTTGAGTTGGGGGCACTGCTGCTCACTTTTTCCAGACTGGAAAATCTCTTCAGTCTCTCTGACACACAGCAGAGTGAGAGCAGCGTATTAAAGGCACATTCTTTGAGTGTAATGCAAAGCACTCTGGGAAATGTGGGCATCACTAAAGGTAGAAATACGGATGGAAATATATTATATACTGATTTCACTGTTGGCCATGCCTTAAAATATCACATTATTTTTAACTATAAAGGTTCAGCTACAGTGAGTGTTTCTGTCTTAATAATCATTTATAAGAGTGAGTTTTTATTGTGATTGTATTCTTATTTTGTACCTTATTATTTCAGTTTTAAAAGGCAGCAACTGTTAAAAATACTATCAAGTATCAATAAGCTTTAGTCTTATATCATGTATATCATGGGTCTTTTACAGGGGGTCCTCATAGTTACTGCAAGGGGTCGGCCAAATGATTGCTTAAATATTAAAATATGGATTTACAGTAACATGAATCCAACTTTTAGCAAAATATTTGTCCCGTTCTTTAAAAAGAAACCTATACCCATTTCATTTGCACAACATTGATGATGTTTAACCGTGCAGCACCTATTTAGCTACTTAAATAAAAAGGGGAACAATGCTCTCTCCACCTATAGTTGTACGTTTGGAATATTTTGGTTGAATCAACAAAGTAAGATGTCATATTTCTTGCTCAGTACTGATGTACTGGAGGCGTGTGGTGCAGTGGGTTGTGCGTTGGTGTTAGGATCAGGGGGTCACAGGTTCAAACCCCACTGCAGTCAGCATGTCATTGTGTCCCTGAGACACTTCACCCCAAATTGCTCCTGTGGGGATTGCCCACAGTATTGAGTATGTAAGTCGCTTTGGATAAAAGCGTCTAACAAGTGACATGTAATGTAATGTGGGTTATGTACAGTTATATAGAAGGTCAAAATAATCCTGGGCTCTCCTAGATAAAGGGTTTTAATAATCTACTTTGTCTCCTGCAGACAATTGTTCAGGATCTCCAGGTCGTACTTCAGCATGTTGCTGCTGGACGAGCTGGGAATGGACCGGGAGCGCTTCATCTACCCGATGGCGTCGGACGAGCTGTTCTCCTACATCGACAGCTTCATGCTGGAGGAAGAGGAGCGAGAGAGGCTGGAGCTCCACAGGGACTTCTGCGACTAATCAAATAAACCTCTCCTGTTGCCACAGCGATAAACTCATCAGCATTACTAAACGCAAGATGAGGAAGGACAAACAGCCCAAAACCAGGTCCAGAGGGACATAAGGGGGGCGGGGGGGGGGATGTGATCACCAAACAACACTGAAGTGCTAGCACTGTGTTCTCTCTCTAATCATCTGAAAGGCACAGAGGCCAGCAAATGGAGACAGAAGATACAGACAAGCTCGAGAAAAGCTCATTTAAATAAAATGGAAACATAAATTTAGGTGAGATATGTGATTTGGTTTAGTATGTTTGTAAAGTACCACCTGTTCTGATGTGAAATTGAAAGAGAACTGTAAACACACACATCTTAAAAAGCCTATTCAACTAACGTGGACAGGTTATTTAAATCCAGCTGGTATGGACGATTAAGCATGTCTTGGTTTTTAACATTTTTTATTAGATGAACAGAATATTATTGGAAACCTTGAGGTAAACACAACTCTGATCACATACAGTTAAAATATGAATACCTACTTTTATTTCTGCAAATAAAGAGATTTAATAATTTCAAATAAAGATTTTTGTGCAACTTATAAAGATAATAATACAATTTGTTGGATGCAACACCAGAGATTTTGTAGTTTATAATGACTTGTTTTCCCACGTGTCAGTATAATTATGTACACAATTATTAAGAAAAAAGGTGATACTAGTTCTGTGCTAAGTGCTTAAAAGTGTGCGTGAATTTGAAATGCAGTAAATATACATTCTGAATTTTAAAAAAATATATAAAATGTGTCCTTGCTCTTAAATTGAACCCAGAGTTTGTGATGTTTTGGCACATTTTCTAAAGTTACACCAGTCTGCAGTCAGGGGGCGGAGCTAAACACGAACCCCACAGGGAGGCAGATGTTCAGCAGGAAGTGTGTGTTAGTCACTTCAGGAGACGCCTCTGCGCTGACAAACTTGCAAAATATAAAAAATCCATAATCTCATACGTGTCTCAGACCTCGCAGTTTTTTACATTTCAGTCTCTTTTGGTGCCGTCCTCATTTGGCCTTCACCATGGTGGAGCGCAGGGGAAGAGTGCCCTCTGCCCACGAGTCGGGGTACTTCATCATCTTCTCCCACAGACTCACTTCCTCTCCCAAAGAGTCCATTTCCACTTCTGCTTTTCCAATTTTCACTGTGCCTGCAGGAGGGAAGATTACATGAAGGCAATCATGAGATTTACGGGTGGCAAAAATGAGTCTTTTTTAAATTAATAATGGCAAATTCCTTTTTCACACTGAACTTTCCCACATAGAAGCTTTAGAAATAATCTTGAAATTAAGCGTCTCTTTGTCAAAAAGGTTATTATTATTTGACAATAAAACCTATTAAACTAGAAGAGTAGATATAGTATGACTTTCTATTTGATATGAGGATTCATTTAATTTTCCTTCACGCAAGTTATTAAGGAAGGGGGTAGGAGTAAAAGAGGGTACCTAAACCAAACAATTACTACAAAAAATGTTTTCATTCTTGATTCCTCTCCTCTCGTCTTAGACCCTCCAACCTGAGATGTGAGGAGGAGGCGAGGTAGAGGCGCAAGGGAAGGGAGCGGAGGAAACAGGCGTTTAACAAAATGAGACATCTGTTCCTCTGAGCCGCCATTTAAAAAGCATAGTCAAGTAAAACATTAAGTGTTCATTGTTATGTAATAGCCTAGTGCTGTATGTTATGATGTTTCTGTTCATGACACCTTATACATTTATTTTTAATTCAAATACCCAAAACAAAACGTTGAAAGGGTCCTGTGCATCCTCGCTAATAGCACTCTCCTAGCTCACTCTTTCCGGTTTAAGGAGAGAGGAGACAAGGAGACACAAAATAGATAGATAAAAGAGTAGATTCCTAAATCTAGACCACTAACCCTGACAGCTTTGGTGCCATTAACAAAGAGCAATGCTCACAGAAGAGCAATTGTTTAAACGACACACAAAAGAAGATATAAGATAAATATATAAAAAACTAAAAAACTTGTACTTATATTGAATGAATTGTATATTTGACCTGTTCCCGAGCTGAGGCGGAGTCCTCCCAGGAACTCGTTGCTCCCCATGGCCTCTCTGTCCCACACTGTGAGCTCCAGACACATCTCCTGCAGCTGCTCCAGAGCCACATCCTTGTACACAAACGTGTGGTCGTAGCTGGGGTTCAGGTTCTTCTTCACCACCGGAGTCTTCTTCTTTGTGTTCTTTGCCTTCGTTGGGAACAAATAACTGCAGGACCACAAAAAGAGAGTGAGTCTTGAACAGAGAAGATGCTTTTATGTGAATGCAAAATGTCCTTTTAAGACTGGAAAGTTGATCACTTACCCTTTTACGAAGCTATCGGAGGTGCCTCCTGGCTTCATTGCCATCAAGTTATTTGCCTCTTTGATAAGGACATGCAGCTCTCCACTTCCCCCGACCTCTGCCTTTTTGCCTGAGGAGAAGATAGACACACACTCTTAGAAGTTAAGTCAGAGTGAATGTAACTCAGCCAGAGCTTCTTATCATCGTCTTACCTTTTTTCCCAGAGGTTGGCTTTTCAGGTGTGACATACTTCAAGGAGATCACCAGCTCTCCTTTGTACTGAGCAAAAGCTGAAGCTGGTGCAGCAGAGGCTGACTGTTGGAGAGTAGGTTTTATAGTCAGGACACAAGAAACCCAAGTAACAGTACAGCAAACATGGAGGCCTCATGTCACACTGGTGGCAGAGGCTGATGTCAATGTTTACAAAAAACAAACACATTAACAATATATCAGCTGATAAACACTTAGACTCATAGACAGCAATCCCCCCTCTTCTGTTCAAGGTAAAGACTCTTCAGCTTGATGAAATATATAACAGACTCTCACTTTCCAAATGATCTCAAATACAGTCTACTGCTGTGTTTATTGTATTTTTGTAACTCTGGCACAACCTTTTCCTTCGGGATAAATAAAGTCTTATCTTATCTTACATTGACCCCCACAGTAAACAGGTGAGGCTCTGCTTCTCACAGCCAATCTGCAACTTGCTTTGCTCTAATTGATATTTAAAACTGGAACTGCAGTTTTAACCTCCAGTAGTGCTATAGAGGAATATTATATTCGTTTGATCTAGTGCACGTGCACGGAGGTGACGTGTTTCACATTCCTGCAGAAGGTTTCCCCCTCTTCCTCTGATCTACAGGTCACAGCAAAGCACTGTGAAACACATCAAAGAGCAGGCAGAGACAGGCGAGCAGAGTGCTAGTAGCCAGTGAGTATATACAAACAATTAGGTTTTTTTTTCTTCTACAAAAAAGTGCAGATTTATTATGAAAAAGGAAAAGTTTTCAACAAGTTTGTAGACCACAGGATAAATACTAATCGTACAAAATAATGAATTTAAACAGAAAATAGATTTACAAGAAAGTACCACACAAAAAATAATTCAAATAATTTCTTTACACTGTGTAACGCACATTACGGATTAATAGATATGAATGCATAAGAAGACATCCAACACAAGAGGTATACTTGGACATTTTAACGTCTTTAAGGCTGCTCTTTAGTACGATACATGTATGTGTACTAACGTATAGTCTACAGGCAGCAATGCAATGTTTCAAAATTAGCCTTAGGAAGGAAAGGTATTCATCACATTGTTTGGACACTGGAGATTTACATAATTCAATAAAGGTGCCATCTTAAGAATTCTTAACAGTTCTACATCCAGTGTCTCTGATCTACCTTCGCCATGAGAGCCACGTTCTCCTCGTGCGGGGAGTCGAGGTCTCGGCTGTCCAGAGGGATCTCCACCTCTCCCAGGAAGGCGTTGCGGCTCAGGCGTCCGTGATGCCAGACGGATATCAACATGGAGCGGGTGAACAGCTGAGAGCGGCTGATGGAGTACTGACAGTGGGAGAAGAACGAATCAAAAGTTGATCTTAATTTTTAAAACCTATTTTTATTTTAGTGCTCTGGTGCTGAAGGGAGTTCTAAATAAAACATGGGACATGAATTAATCAAAATGAATTCAGATTTGATCAGAAGTTGCATCTGAAATCTTCCTAATATTTCCCTTCACTCTAATGAGCAAATCCTAAATTACAGATGAATAATACTACGAATGGTTTTATCCAGCTTTCCTTTCTGAAGCATTGTTTGCTACTGTATTTAAGCTGATTCTACATTGGACCAAAATCTATATTTGACAACTATTCTAATCTGCAATGTCAATATCAATCTTAAAGTCTCTGTAGGTGTGGTCATTATTTGCAGCATGCGAGGCACAAGGTCACTAATCAGGGAGTGCCATTAAGTCAACAGGAGAAGGTCAACACTTATAAACCCTCACCTTCAGCGTTTCGTTGTAGACCGGGTCCACCGTGTTCCTCTTGATGCTGGTTTTCTTTTTGCTCTGGCGAGATTTGTCAGGCAGTAGATAACATTTAACATAACTGAAACACAAAGACAGAAGGAATGCTTAAAGTAGTTTCTCACAGAGATGTCTACCGCTTCTCTGCTGCATTTCTTTTAAATATATTTTTTTGGTTTATTTGGCCGTTTTTAACTCGTACAACTTAAATACAGATCTCTATATTTGAGAGCATGTGAGTCAATACATGATATGTTAGTTCATGAGAATCAGCTCTGTATACAACTGAATACATTCTCTGGAAAATATCTGTTGACATTGAATTTCCTGTGAAGTTCAAGCAATCACCAATAGGATGTGATAATCAAGACTTTTGTAAACACAGCAGCTTCTTATCCACACGGATCAAAGTTGTGCTAACAGCACTAAGTGGGGTGTGTGCAGTACACATCTGTTACTGTGTCATAGCCACAATATGCAGTATGAAGGCCAACATTTAAATTATGTGAATTACGCTTGGAGAAAGAAAAAAGTTTATTAATAATTACGGATGGGAAAGCTGGCCCGAGGCATTGCCGTAGGCCAGCCCGTGGCACTCCTTGATGAAGACATGGAGGCTCTGGGTGGGCTCGTTGTAGCTCATAGAGAAGACCAGGTCTCCGCTCACTTCCACACTGTCAAAGTCTCCTGCTTCACTGTAAATACTCATCAGGCTGCCCAGCGTGCTCTGGAGGAACATACAGACACCTGAGCTGAAAACTCATCATCAGCCATTTCTGTATCATTATTCACAAATTCTGACTTTAAAAGGATAGTTTGGTTGCTTTGGAGTGGAATTGTATGACTTAATTATCCATATTCATAGTACTTACTATAGGAGAAACAGACATGTGTAACAGCATGGAAATTAAGGAATGTACTGCGGTGCTCGGAGACATATTTTAAACACCAAAATTAAAAGATAAGTTAAATTAAGTGTACACAATATGTAAATTATTATACTGCTTTTCCTTGCGGTCAGATAGTAATTTCTGTTATCTCTGCTATCTTCAAAGCCACCCACTGACACAAATATGTTTCAGATGGCTAAAATAGTTTGGCTCAGGCTCTTGTGTACAGCAATACATTGCTTAGCTTTCGTGATGTAATTCCTGCCTGGTCTCAGCTGGGTGTGCCAGCTGCCATCTACAGTTATTATGGATAATTAACCCACCCATCCGAACTATTATTAAATACAAAATAGCGCCATTAAGATTATGTTCTAGAAGACACCATCTGATTGCTTTGTGATGAAGGTGCAGATCAGATTTCACAATAAAGAAAACTAAGAAATTACCTAACACAAAACTGCTGAGTTGCAACAGAAAGGGACAAAGAAATTAGCAAAGATCAGAATGTTTCTGTCAATAACTAAATCCAGAGTGACAGTCACTGTTGTGTCCCCTGAAGCTTTGGTAAGTTTATAAACATCAAGGACTTTTCATATCAGTTTCACACTTGCTGGAGGATATCCTGACTGAGGTCAAAGATGCTCGTTCAGATTATCTAACATCAGTTCCGTTGTGAGAGACATAATGAGCTGCGTTCCGAAGATTAATCTTTTGGTGTACTAATGTGAGCTAAGAGAAATGTCAATACTCTACCTTCGAGCTGTGCAGACTGTAGGAGCTTGAAACCATTGACCTTTTATGAAAGCTAACCAAGCTGTCAATATCTTCCTCCTCCTCTCCATCTTCCTGTGGAAACATAATAATTAGATTTCTGTCTAAAATCAGGCTAGGGTTTTTTAAAAAAAAAAACATAATAAACACATTTTAGTCAATTTAAGTAGCAGAAAAATCAAACTATGTCGATGGTCTCCTTTTGGTAGTTTATGAACAGGCAGGAAATAATTCACCACAGAAAAGAGCCAGAACCAGAATAGACCAGCCATTGAACACGTTTTGTTTTAGCAAGAGGCTTGACTCAGAGAATATCTTTAAAAAAACGTTCATATGGACTGCCTATATAAGCTAAAACGCGTCCTAATAAAGGAGTTTCCTTGGATTGTGTGTACTTTGCTAACCTATATTTGCATTGCATCACATAAATTATCTTTCACAGAGGGGAGGGTGATGTGTCTGGGGGACAGAACAGAGCACATCTAAATAGGATGGAGCAAACCTAGTCCCAAGACTGAAACTGAAACAAGCTAAAAGCAAGTAGTGTTGATCAGTGTCAGCTTCAGAATTGGGAAGGTTGAAGAACGATTGAAATATAATTGGGTATATATATAAAAGCCTTTATTGGACCTTTAACATAGATTCAGGGTAAAGCACTAGAGAATAGTATCAAAGTTAAATTTGTACCTGTATTTCTAGGACTGGTACAGAGCGTCTCCTGTTGCCCATGGAGACCTCAGCCGTGTCACATCCCTCTCGAAGGTCCAGTGTGGATATCGTCTCTGTTATAAACATACAGACCAGCAGTTAAACTACAATACACACAATGTTTTTCCTTTGATTCTGGAAGTAGAACAACAGCATTGCATGTGGTTATATCAGATGCTAACCAGGGGGTTTTTGGCCTCGTTTGATGCTCTTCTTGAAGAGTCTATCAACGTCCATATCCGGGCTCGGGCTGACTCGGGCTGTTTTTATTTCCGGGACCTGTCGTAACAGAAACAAGGAGTCACATTTATAGAAAAGAAAATACTTTGAGAAGGAAACACGAACCTGGCATTTGAAATATTCGTACATGGATAACTTCTGAGTTAGCACTGTCCTCTGTCACGATGTCTGCTTTGACTGGAGCCGTCAGACTGGACACAGTGGACCCTGAGAGGCTCTCTCTCCTGTGGGATGACATACATCTGTATTAATTACAGATACAAGTCTTTACATTCAAACAGAGGTGGGAAGTAGTGGAGTACAAATGCTTTGTTACTGTACTTAAGTTCATTTTCTGGTATCAGTACTTTACTCCACTACTTATTTCTCTGACGACTTTTTACTTTTACTTCTTACATTTTTAACTCAAATACCTGTACTTTCTACTTCTTACATTTTCAAACAGGCTGGTTCCTTTAGTTTGAATGTGTGTTTGGTGGCGTGATCATTATTATTTAGAGTCATTGCGTGCCTATTGATTTTAACACGAATCGTGTATCCATCATTTCCTGGTCTTCTCTAAAGAAGAGCGACCAATGAAAACGTTGTCATGTTGCCGTTGTTCAGTATCGAAACATTCATTAGCTAACAATGACATTATTGTTCTATTAATAAGAAGGGAGGTCGGTTACTCTTTAAAACAGATGGTAGTTATGGGTACTTTTTACTTAAGTACATTTCGAAGCCCATACTTCTTTACTTTTACTTGAGTAAAGAAGTTGAGTCAGTAAAACAGACAAATGTGTAACTACCACGCCCAGAATGTCCATGCATGAGTTTATGCTCATAAGATTCTGTCTTTTTTTTGTAAACCAAAAAATAGATTTGTCACGTTTTTAGGTAAAGTCTTTTTGTCAACAATATAGCATGTTGATAAAGTCACAGAAATAGTTTAGTGAAGACGGTGCAGTGTTATTCTGAGATAAAAAAATAGGGAAAAGGACGTCGACAAACATATCGTCATAGTTTCGATTAACAAAATCAACACTGATATATAGCAATCGTTTTACTGCAGTTACTGATTATTTTGTATTTTAAGGTGTCCACTTGTTTTTTATTTTAAACTATTAAATGTAGAACGGCAAGACACATTATCCAAAAGGCACTCTAGTTATATATATATAATTGTTTAAAAGTATTTAACAAAAGGGTGAAACAAACAACAATGCATTTTGTATTAAAAAATGATCTGACACAAGGTAGACTTCCCCAGTACAATTACCAGCTCTGGGGGAGGAGGGCCAAAACACTTCAATCACTCTAACGTTGCTTTGAAGTTACCTTGTAGTGTTTGTACTTTTTAAAGTAACTACAGGGGGTTTACCTTTGTTGCTCGGGGGTCACATGGCCAGATTCAGTGTCTGTTTTATGGCTGCTCATACTGTTGTTCTCTGCAGACTCCGTGTCACTGCGAGTTGGCTTTGACCAAACATCCTCCTTTGATTCAAATGACTCTCTTGAAGCAATTGATCCTGTATTCTCATTTGCATAACTGTAAAAGTAAATATGACAAAAGGAAGAGATGCTAAATCCGCGTCTGAGAACACTAAAATGTGTAAATAAATGTGAAAACTAGAGACACACCCATTGTTATCTGTTACTTGATTTTTCTGCCTGACCCGCGGCACAGGAATGGGAAGATCTGGGTTTATGTCAGTGCTTCTCAACAGCACTTCTCCTGTTGTCTCACGCTTCTTTGCTGTAACACAGAACAAATGTTAAACACAGCAGTTAAACATAATGTCACTTGTATTTCTCTCCTCCTGCTGTTGAACAGGGACAACATTCCAGTGACTGTGGGCATTTCATTTGGCCCAGACTGAGAGCTGTTTACATTCCTTGTTGAACAGTAGATAGCCACCACTTCCTCTTCCTGTACTCACCCATTGGTCTCTTTTTCAGGGAGACTCTCACCAGGTCGTGTCCAGGAGTCATGGAGAAACGGTTGACCCTTTGATCGTAGAACCAGTCCCCTGTCCTTTTCTTTAGATCCCTACAATGCCATATAAATACTTTATAAAAGGTCTTAATTTAAGAGAATTTACACTCATTCATCAGTAAAATAACACATTTAAAAAAAGGTTAATGGTTAATACCTGTCATGCTGTATTTTTCAATTTGAACATACTAGAGCTGAAATGATTATTCGATTGGAAGAAAATAATTGTATTATTAATTAGGCTTATCATAAAAGTATTTTTTAATGTAGAATATATATATATAGAAGAAAATAGACCAAACGATTAAACTAATACATAATTGGCAGGTTTATTGATAATGGAAATAATAATAATTTGCAGCACTGATAAATATGCTGCTCAAAATAATAGGTTTTCAAAGATAAAACTATTAGTCAGCAAATCGTGCTACGATTGTACAATTTTAAATAACCAAAAATAACTACATATTAGTGTCTTCCGTGTGAATGATGGTCTGCTTTGTATTTGCTTCCAAATAAACATAAACCTTTTTAAAATAGCCAATCCACCATTAAGTAGTCCTGAACAAACAGACTACAACTGTTTGAGTGACTGTTGCTTAAATCTACAGGGCCCAGCTATTCCAGGAAATGACTCAGCCTTTTTTTGTTAAAGTTTTCATGTGTGACTTCTACATCTTCACCAGGTAATCCAAGGGCGTATAGTTCAGGATTAGCTCAATCTTAACAGTATAAAAACTGAAGACAAATAGTTTCGATCCAGAAACAATATTTGCTCATATAAAAGTATTCTCAACATCTAATGAGAGCATAAACAAAACAATCTCTCACGTCTCTTTGGCACACACGCTGCAGACCCAGGATCCATCGGGGATCGCTATTCGGCAGTTTCTGCAGAGATGGTGATTGCAGATCTTACACTGGCTGGAGAAAACAGTCAGTCGACTCAGAGGATCCTGACATCTGCCACAACTGTGCTGACTGTATTTTCCACTGCCACGTTTGGCCCCTTTCCTCTTCACTTCCAGCAACTCCGTCTTCATGCTCCTGAGAAACAGAAACGCAAGTAATGAACAAGAAGAGTTGTTAATGATAAACTTCCTGAGGTCTATATTTTTACGACTTTTGTTAGTTTTTCTGTATCACCTTTGACCATACTTAAATTACCAAAAAAAGGTAGTTTACATTGCAACGCAAACATCTGTATATTAAAAAAACATATAACATGGACTCTCTCTTTGTAATCCATTGCATGGCCTGTTGGGTAAATTTGTCTCCAGCTCCCAGCAACTATGGCTGGGTTATGTTTGAATTTAATATACTGATGCCAATAACATTTCTGGGTATTGGGACTAATTTAGATTATACTTTCATATGAGTAAACAAGACTAAATATCTGACTATACTTAAGTATATTGACACATTTTGCATGGTTTTTAATAAGAACTGAGGTTCAATTAACCAGGCCTACAAACACCAAGACATCCCGAAATAGACATCAGATACCTTCATGAACACATAACGTTAAAAACTAGAAGCTGTTGAGGTCTCCATATTAAGTTGAATAACTAAAATGAAAGTTAATATAATCAAATATAATCTTGTATAACCCACAATGAAAATGCATTATATTTCATGTTTTATCACCACGGTATATACAAAGTGTAAGTGGTTTGAAAAGTTACGTTTAAGGCCTATTATAGTTTATGGGTGTCACTGTTTAGCAGAGGGGAGACAGTTGTCTTCACTCACAGCAGGCTGTGCACAGGAGGCCCCTGACTCAATGGAAAAGTACTGGAGCCCCAAAATGTGTTTAGGCCATACCATAGGAGAATATGTCTGGACATGTCCAGTCCTGCACAGCAGAGGCCATGACCTTTTCCCACAAATATGGTTATGAAGGAGGTGTCTTTGGTTTTTTGTCCCTGTGTGCAGCATAAAAGCACTGGTTGAGAGGGAGAAAGCTCCAGAGTGGGGTTTCTCCTTGGTAAGTTCTCTCAAATAGGTTTTGTTTTGACTGTGTTTTACTAAAACCAACTGAAGTGGGCCAGTTGAAGTTAGAATTAAAATGTCACAACTGAAGTGGGCCAGTTGAAGTTAGATTGAAATGTCACAACTGAAGAGGGAGAGTTGAAGTTAGACTTTTAATGTCACAACTGAAGAGGGAGAGTTGAAGTTAGACTTTTAATGTCACAACTGAAGAGGGCAGTTGAAGTTAGATTGAAATGTCACAACTGAAGTGGGCCAGTTGAAGTTAGAATTTAAGTGTCACAACTGAAGAGGGCAGTTGAAGTTAGAATTTAAATGTCACAACTGAAGAGGGCAGTTGAAGTTAGAATTTAAGTGTCACAACTGAAGAGGGCAGTTGAAGTTAGAATTGAAGTGTCACAACTGAAGAGGGCCAGTTGAAGTTAGAATTTAAATGTCACAACTGAAGAGGGCAGTTGAAGTTAGAATTGAAGTGTCACAACTGAAGAGGGCCAGTTGAAGTTAGAATTTAAATGTCACAACTGAAGAGGGCAGTTGAAGTTAGATTGAAATGTCACAACTGAAGTGGGCCAGTTGAAGTTAGAATTGAAGTGTCACAACTGAAGTGGGAGAGTTGAAGTTAGAATTTAAGTATCACAACTGAAGAGGGCAGTTGAAGTTAGAATTTAAGTATCACAACTGAAGAGGGCAGTTGAAGTTAGAATTTAAGTGTCACAACTGAAGAGGGCAGTTCAAGTTAGAATTTAAATGTCACAACTGAAGAGGGCAGTTCAAGTTAGAATTTAAATGTCACAACTGAAGAGGGAGAGTTGAAGAGATTCTAATGCATTTGATTTCACACCCGGTAATCCATGAGGATTTTCCTCTGAATTCCACCGGAAGAGGTTTTTAATACAACTGAAGAGGGACAGTTGAAGAGAGAGTGACGAAATAAAATAAGAAATGTAAAACTGTGAATTGAGGTTTCATATTAGTAATTTACCACAGCATGAAATATTTGGTATGATTGTCACATTGTAACGAGAGAAGGTAAAAACCCTGTATAAGTGTGGACCATTTTCTTCAAATAAAAATCATCCCACCCTTTTGGATTGGGGTAACTTAAAATAAATCTGCGCTCTCCTCTCCTGCTTAAAAGGTAAGATTGCACAACTGCCACACTCACACTTAGGTAGGGCCACACCTCATTACTGATACCAAAATCTTTCGGGATTGCTTAAACGGATTTAGCGTGTCGTCTGAATTGAAACAGCAGTTAATGGAGGTGAGATCTTGCTGACCCCAGTGGATCCGAGCCGGGCCGTGAACTTACATAGACTCAATAGCTTCTGTTAGGTCAATTAGAAGGTCTGAGTAATTGCCGGAATAAATTAACACGCCTCCCGACTCCAACAAAGCGGAAGAGAAAAAAGTGTATAGTAAATACACGTTTTTTTTTTTTTAAATCCCCCCCAAAAAAGCATGTTCATTTTCTGTGATTTACAGAGTAAGTTACTTTAAACTGTGTTCATTACCTTGATTTGAATAAACTGGAAATAGCATTAGTAAGTTAACCAAGAGTACAATTGACAGAAAGTGCTCTCTCCTCACCGCACACGGAGCTCCTCGGCCTGCCTCAGCTCCTCGTCCCGCTGCAGCACCTCCAGGATCCTCTCCCGCTCAGAGTCAGACAGGAAGGCCAGGTTCAGGTTGATCATGTCAGCAGCCTCGGGCATCGTGGCAGTTATCGTGAACCCTCAGCGCAGGTTAACTGGCTCAACTCAGGGGCTGTCGCATCAAGAAGATCTCCTGAGGGCAGAACCAACAATCAGGAATAAACTCAACTGGGACACTTCACAAAAGTTTGATTTAACACTGACAAAACATGCATTTGAGTATTTTTCTATGTGATGCAACCCAGGCAGAGCTCTACAGGGAAAAGAGGAACTTAATGCCTGACGATGATGAAGAGCCAGACTTATCAAATGGCTAATAATCGACTAAGTGATATTTTTCTCTTCCCGTTGGCCTCCATACATAGAAGCCTCAGTCCAGCAACTTTGCGA
Organism: Trematomus bernacchii; assembly: GCF_902827165.1. Classification (NCBI taxonomy): domain Eukaryota; kingdom Metazoa; phylum Chordata; class Actinopteri; order Perciformes; family Nototheniidae; genus Trematomus; species Trematomus bernacchii. The sequence goes on from NW_022987409.1 coordinate 3,795,442, forward strand.
TGGATCGTTTTTGAGTTAGAGTTGTAGTCTCCTTGTTTTCAGAAAGGCTTATCAGTCAAAAAGGATATCCATGGGAATCTAGATAATCACAAAACTAACAGACAGAGGAAAAGGTCTACAACTTTGGAGCAAAAATATTTGTTGAATCTAGCGATCCAAAAATGATATATGACTAATAGAAACCAGGATGATGGAGGATTTAAGGCTTGTTCTGAGCGAGAGAGGCTAAAACAACATGAACTTGGCTTCTGTGTCCTGGTTCCCACCCTCTAAGGATACAGAGAGCCGGGTGGAGTTCTGTAGTTTATAAACAATCCCAAAAGGCTAATCCCAAAAACATGCTGGTTGTCTGTCAAGTTCCTTTTGAAACGTAAATTGAGGAGGTGACTGTACCTGTAAGCAGAGGTGTAAGAAGTACTCAGATCTTGTACCTAGGTAAAAGTAGAAGTACCAGAGTTTTGCAGATTGGTCCATTTCAGAATCATATATGATATGTTTTGATTATAATTATTGATGCATTAAAGTGTTATCAAAGTCAGTAAAGGTGCAGCTCGTTTTAATTACTTTGTATATACTGCAGGGTAGCTTGTGAATTTACTCTAGACTAAAGTCTTATTTAAGTGTTGATCTATATTTCACATCATTAATCCAAATCTGAAAAGAAACTTGAGGCATTAAATAAATGAAGTGGAGCAAAAGTACAGCATGTACCTCTGAATTGTTGAGTAAAAGTTCAAAGTAGCATACATTGGATCAAGTAAAGTAAGTATTTAAAAAAAGTGTACTTAACAGTAGGCTACTTGAGTAAATGTACTTAGTTATTTCCCACCTCTGCTGTTAAGTAGGTACACAATAGAAAAGCTGCACTCCAAAACTACACAGAATGTGATACTTTTTTCCTCATTGTTTGAATACCATCTGGAGGAGGCTTGCAGCAATATCAACTTATTCAAGGGAACTCGTCTAGTAACCCTCAAGGAAATTGCGCATGCGTCATAGAGATGGTGTAATAATGAACTAATCTTAATAGGAGATATTAAATTCGTCTAGAAACACTTAGTTCAAGCTACACTTACCTAGCCTACCCCTAAAAATGCTGCTATGTCTTATCAAATGTAAATGAGGCTATTTTAACAAATAATAATTTGACAAACAAATTCCTAGACAATGGGTGTTTTTTTTCCAGCATTATCAGCAAACTGTGATTAGATGTGTGTAAATGAAGATATTACGGCTTATACTCCAACAGTTGAAAGAGTACGTTACGTTACTGACAATTAAATAAAGGCTAACGATACTCCATTTTCAATTCATGGTATTTTAAAATCAGTTTGCTGTTATCCGACTGTGAAGGCTGGTGTTTTGGTGCAAACGATTCAATTATATTACGTGGAAAAGAGTCGGCTGAGAAATAATACAAAACAGTATTAAAATAACTCACAGTGTTGTTAAATGTCGACTTTACCACCGATACACGGCTTGCAGCGTCACTACGGGCGACAGATATCCCTGTCAGAAAACACAAAACGGGTAAAAGTAGCAAAAAGCTAACAACGCTTTAAAGTTATTACATTTCCGCGTGTTTTTAAACTGGTGTACTCACTTTCCTCGTCGATTTTTATCCCGTCTTTTCCCACTTCTTCCTCCTGCCTCCCGTCTCCAAAAAACTGTTGACTTTGTGTTGGAGGAGTCTCAACTACCGGAAGATACGGAAAGTTTGCAGAAGACAAGCAGGAGCGCCTCTCCACAGTTTCCACTGTGACAGGTGTATTTCCTTAGCTCTGTTTACCACAGGAGGGCTGGATGTGGAAAATGTGACCCATGTAACACTCCATTAATTTCCTCTGCTCACTCTACCCTGCGAAACAGTAACCTGACAGGGAAGTGCATGGGTTCTAAAAGTTGACTGTGTTAGAAAAAAAACCGTGGGAAATGCAACACATCATGCAAAATATCAACAAAAAGTGAGGAATGTATTGCTGTTGAGGAAAAGAGACACTACAAATGGCGTGTCTGTACAACTCTCTATACACTATGGCTTTATTTGTTGTCTAGGCGTATGCAAAGTGATGATAGATGAACCACGTTGTTAGGAACATTATTACTCTGCCATATAAACACTAAAAGATAACGTTTGTAAAGCTGGTCTTATATGGACAGGGTTCGAGTTATAAACTGAGCTCTATGGGGGTCTTTGAAATTAACACACACTCAAACTCAATCACACACACACACACACACACACACACACACACACACACACACACACACACACTCAAACTCAATCACACACACACACACACACACACACACACACACACACACACACACACACACACACACACACACACACACACCAATAATAAACATATGAACAGGGGTTACTATTTAAAAAAAAATTGCAAATGTATTTGGGAACCTATCCATGTGAACATATTTTGGGGGTGGACCTCAAATCCTCTAGGGGGGTCCGGGGGCATGCCCCCCCTGATAAGATATTTTTTTAATTTTGGAGTTAAATGCATCAATCTGGTGCACACCCATCTGAAACAGATGCCACATCATGTAGACAGATAGTCACCCTGTGTGAGGCAAACCCACATTTGCGCAGCGTTGCGTTCACAATAGCCTACATTAAAAAAATGATAATCGCTAGGCCATCGGGAAACCTCCCGGCCCTCCCGATGGCCAGTCCGGGCCTGCCAGCAGCCCTCTACTTGCTACAAACTTAAATATGAAAACATAGCCGTGGGAACATGTTTCAAATGGGGGGTGCTGTGGGGATGACACCAGGGCCGGTTCTGACCCGTTTGCTGCCCGAGGTACATTTTCGCCTCGCACATTTTCGCACATTTTCCATCCAAATGAAGCAACATTTCTAAATCATTTTCAGACTAATTTGACTACACATGTTAGTGTTGTTCGATCTTATTGTCTTATATTTGTGTACAGCACTTTGAATTGCTTTGTGTTGAAAGCTGCTCTATAAATAAACTTGATGACTCACAATCTACTAGGATTAATAAATGTCCAAAGTGTCTATTACGTTAGTAGGAAATCCAACCAGAGCAACTGAGCATTGGAATAGAGCATGTTGTTCATACGGCCCAATGAGACATGTTGAATCATGAAACATCTGATCGAACAAGAACAAGACACACCTAGTTTTCTAAACAATGAGGTAGATACTAGCTGTCATTTCTTTTAAGGAGGGGCAGCTTGGGCGTATTGTTGTACATAGCCGTGGGAACATGTTTCAAATGGGGGGTGCTGTGGGGATGACACCAGGGCCGGTTCTGACCAGTTTGCTGCCCTAGGCAAGATTTTTGCTGGTTCAATTATATCTTATTTTACCAGTTAACATTTATTTATTCATCCATATTTTTTAATCTCTCCAGTTTTAAAGGATATTGTTGGTTTACTGTCCTATAGTATACATTGGAATGATTTCAAACCTGTTTTTATTTATCCTAATAATTATAAAGGTGTGCCTTGGAAATATTTGTTTACATAAATTGACCAAACCGTTTGAGACACACTGAGATAACTTAGACTAAAGTGAACTATCTAAACACTCAGAGTCCTTTACCTCACTGAGCCTCTCAGGGCACATGGAAAATGTAACCGGGGTGAAAAGGGTGTTATCTTTACTTAATTATGAATGTGAACATCAAGGCCGAAAATTCGTTTTTTTTGTATTATATTTGTATTATATTTCCATTTAATCTTGTGGACGTGCAGATTCCCTGTCCTCCATCAGGGGGTGCTGCAGCACCTCAGCACCCCTACTTACCACGGCCCTGTATGAAAAGGTTCAACTACGCACACACACTTCATCTCGGCTCGCGCTGCACGCTCACAGGCATAGATTGTGCAATAAAGTATTGCGCACCTTGGAGGTGCAGCGCAGGCATATTGTTATTCAAGAGATGCGTTGTTCTTTTGGAAAACATGTTTTTCTTTTCAATAATACTCATTACATTGACACATGCATTATTTGTGATTAAAATAATGGTTGTTGTTGGTAATGTATTAGCGACCCCCACAGATGTATGATTTCACTGCGTCCGTGGGAGCTCAGACCCCTCCTTATGGGAGCTCAGCTCCCATTGGCTCCCACATAACTCGAACCCTGTATATGGAGCTATATCAGGGTCATACGTTTTGATCATTCAAAGAAATACAATTTAGAATTTATTTATTATTAGGTAGCGCGAAAAATATAACTCAACACTTTCTATACACAAATACTCACGTGATTGGTGGTAAACAAAACTGATACCAGCGTCAAAGTTCCGTTAAGCGAGCTGTTAGCATCGTAGTTGGCACCAATTGCGGTATAAGAGCAATAAACTGTGCTAATGTGAAATTACGTGATCCGCAAAGAGCCAGCAGGAAAAAAAAAGTGAAACCTGAAAAAACAATATTTGAAACTGAAAAAATAATGGTTTTGAATCTGAATACGTAAAATCAGCAACTGAAAAAAAGAAGGATTCAAATATCAAAATATGTATAAAAGTGAAATATGAAAATAAATATTTTATTCTAAAAAATTGCTGAACTGAATCAAAATAATATTCAACATGAAACATTATTTCAAATACTTATTTTTATTTTGAATACATCATTGTATTTTTCAAAGTTCAAGATAAAAACTTGAACTTTCAAATAAATTGTATTTTTTTCAATGATCAAAACGTATGACCCTGATATAGCTCCGTAGTCTTACAACTCTTTTTGGTTTGGTATGCAGAACTATTTTTGAATATGCAAATACAATATGAAGAAAAATAATAACACACCATTTTCGAGGAAAAAACAAGGGAAAGAACAGTCAAGAATAGCTTTTTATCTTGCAAAGCTGTATGAATACGGAAAATATACCATGCAACTAATATGGTGGGAGATTAACAACAACTGATCCAAGTTTGTAATCATGAACAGTAAATCTGAGGACAGTATGACATTCTTTGACCCAAAAAGGATACATCAACACACATTTTCAATTAGTCTGTGAATCACATATTTTCTTTGTAGGTTTTTCTGTGTTGTTTTATTAATTATATCAATGTGTACGGGCTATTGGCTAATGATAATTATCAGGTTGATTACAGTTAGCCCAAACTACTTAAATGTGCCCAACATGGTACCTTCATGTACTCATAGACTTGAGGTATGAAGCATAACTGAGAACACAGATAGGTGACTGGAGTTTACTGCTAACTTTGTTTTTACATTATTAATGCTACACTTAAGAGAAAACTCACACGGCCATTACTCACAAAAAAAATCCAGGCGTGTCTGTGGTAAATGGCTCTTTTGGCAAGTAAAGACATTGTGTGCTCTCATCTGCTGCTACCTCCACATACAGATGGGTGAAGGAAAATAATAACTACATTGACTTTCTCGTAACACGATATTGGTACCACAAGCTGCCAGAGTAGCTTTGGTGCTTTCTACTGGAAGGATTACTATCATTCATCCAGCAGATATTCCTTTATTTGGGTGCAAAATCTCACATGGCTGTTCATAATGGTTCAGACCTGCTGACTGTGAAGGCCATATCATGTGATTCACATCCTTTCCATCATGAAAACATCCAGTGCTCTAGCTTTAAGGTGGATAAAGGAGTTTGTTGACCTTCATTTGAAGTGAAATTGATTTGCTGTAAAATAATGACATTGGTTACCTTTAAGGTTTGCTATCAGCCATCAGCTGCAATCCTGTGGGAACATTTTGCCAACTCTTTTCCAATAAAAGCGACCATGAGTTGCCTCTCCACATAATGTGCTTATTTACATACTCATTCACATATTCATTTGCATAAAGCTCAGTGGATGTGTGAGTTGCTTGGAGGTAGGGACTGCCTGCACAGAAATTGGAGTGAACCCATGCTTTTGGAAGAAGCGCTGTGGACTGTAGCCTACTCTGAGCAGGATTGGGAATTAATTACAATTTATTTTAATATATATCTTGTTTTTCTCCTTATGGTTTGCATCAGTTGCAAAATGTCTTGCTAGTAGCTGCATCTGAGAAAGATGTCAAGTGATCTAGTTGTCTTTGGGACAGTGGGCCCAACAATAATATCACATGGAAACACTTAGGAGTTGATAAGCTGTTTTTTGATTTTCCTTTGAAAATGGCCCACTGATGAAAGCACATTTTATGGAGGTTTTTGCGATTGTACGTTTAATTTTTCACCTGTCTTAAGCTCAGAAGTGAAACTGTGATGTGGTATTGAATTAATTATTTAGTATTGATTCAATTGGCTGCTGCCCTCTAAGGTTCCACCTTTATATACAGTGTGGGGTTCCACGGGTATATTTACGTCTGATTAATACTGTATGTTCATATGTGATTTATGTCCTCTTTTAATTTCTTGGGGTGAGTTGTATAGGTCTGGGTGTTCCTGTGATCCCCAGCACACAGATGTGTCATGTCTACAACATTTCATTTCAACCAACCATAAGGGATCTAGTGATCAAGGGAAAATTCAGTGCCCTAAACCCACCACAAAAGATATAACCGGTGGCTTGGCAGCCTCCAGATTGGTTTGTATTTGCATGGCTGTGAAGCACGGTGTTTCTAAATAAAGAAAGAAAGAGCATCTATGTTCTGTGAACCTGCCCTGGATAAATAAAGGTTTATATAAACACTGCAGCGGCTGATTTGTACTACCTTACAGGTGGAATAAACATCGGCCCATTCCCAATGTCCACACTCTTTAGAGTTTTCCCACATTTTGAAGTGCATGACCTCGTAAATCCAAATTTCTGCAGACTTTGCCTGAGGAGATAACTCACAATTCATAGCTTTGTGACATTGATACATGGGGTTACCAGGGGAAGTCTGGAAGCCTAAATGTACAAAGAAACGCAATATAAAAAAGGAGTTATGATGGTACACAAAAACATGTGAAACTATAGAAATTTAAGCACAAGCAAAACTGGTTTATTCTTCAATGATTTTTTTTGTTTGCTTCATAATTCTGTTTAAAAAGAACAAGTAAACTATTTTTTTCATAATTAACTTTTGTCCCCTCTGTACATCAAGAGCTAATAATACATTAAAATCAGTGCATTTGTCATAAATAAAGTAAAAAATGTCATATAAAAAGTCTAAAATCCACAAATGTAGGCCTATTTTACATGTTTTGGTGGCATTATGGTAACATGATATTCTGCAGCAAATTGTTCCCATTTCTGTTTAGTTCAAGCTTTGCAGCCTCGAGTACTCATGTACTAACAAGGTCAATTCAATCTGGGAGGGTTCAGGGGCTTAGGGTAGAGACTGGAGTTAGTGTAGTGTTTGTGTAAAGATGAATACAGTCGTGTCCACTCAGTTTCTGTGTTCATCCCCTCAGCTCAGGATGGTCTGCACGCCAAGTCCAGCACAACATGGTGAACATGAGGTGCATAGGACTTCACATGTTCTATGTGATGGATGCTTGTTGTCCACTGTGCATCATTGCATCATTGATTGCAGTGCAAAAGGCCCCCAGTTGTTCTCTTCAGCAGTCGACAGGCAACAGTCCTCAGAGCTCGGTATGAGACCCAGGTTCACTTTGTCAGCAATGTCACTCAACTGGATCTGGAATTTAAAAAAAGTATACTATTAACTAAATAATTCCCCAGTCCTCTGGCCACTGAACTCGACAACTGTTGATCTGAAATAGTAAAAGCTATAAGCAAGGAAAGTCTTATTCAAAAAGCACATTTCTTTCAATGTGGAAGCACAAGTGGCACAATACACGAGCTACAATGGAAGTTGCCACCAAAAACACTATGTGGATAGTGTAAATATAAAACACTCAATATAAAAATAAAATACAAATAATTATGATCATTAATGTGAATTAAAACTATTAAAAGAGTAAGACTAAAATCCCAAAAATATTGAAACCAACAGTTGACCAATACAATTTAAAAAAAGGACAAGAGTTACAACCAATGAAATCTGCATGAATAAAATAAAAATAAAGTTAGGACCTGCAAAGACTATTGAAAGGCAAGGCTAAAAAGGTAATGTATTTCAGTTAAGCTTTTGAAGGACGATAGCAATGGAGCACACATAACATGATTGGGTAGGATGTTCAATGTTTTTGTAAATTTGTTTGCACACCTAATTCTAAAGAAAAGTGTGGTTGAGTTTGAGTACCCATGTTCTTCCATAGTGGTAGAGAGAAGCAGTTGTCCTTCAGCAGGAGGAGGACTCCATGCCTCTGAAAACTGTGAGGGAGGTCCGCCCTCAGCTCCTCCGTCCATCTTTCACCATGAGATTCAATCAGCTCTTGGAGGATTTTCTCAAGTTTATTACCACTTGTTCTTTCTGTCTTATTATTTGACTGAAGAGGAAATTGTCAAAACAGGAGAGGCATAAAAAACACTTTATAGCTGCAGTAGAGTACTGTCTGCCGCTCATTGTATTCATCTTTAAATACAGGACTCTAAACTATTTCACAGTCACCATGAAATTGTACAATTATATTTATATTGACAAATGTATACATCTGTATTTTATCTGTTTTATTTGTCAATGTGATAGGCATTATGAAATGTCTTTAGTGTTTGTTAATTGGTATGTGTGCACCTGCCCAGGGACTGCAGATGTAAATACACTTTTAGCTATAATCTGGAATATAGCATCTCTTCTCTTTTTGAGATTAATGTATTTGCATGCATGGTCCTTGTTTAATACAGATATATATAACTGGGTCCATTGTGGTATTGAGTGGTGGCAGACAGGATATTAAAATGGGCAGTCTTCTCTGAGTCTTTTATTATGCACAAACCTACATCAAGAGCTGCTCTGGTCTGTAAACATCTTCTGTAAGAGAAAAGATAAAGGATGAATAAAAAAATGAGTATTCAAATGAGTAGAAAAAGACAAAGAAAACCAATCTAACTTGATAATCAAAGCAATCTTGATGTCCGTATTTTAGTTCCTATCAGTGTATCCGGGTTCCATGCTAAGTGCTAGCTTCCTTAGCTTAAGCAGTTATTTACAGTGCGACTGTTTACCTGAACTGTTGTACATGACACTGCGACACACGAAGGCAAGGCCCACCGTCCATTTAAAAGCAAACAAAAAAATCCACCGTATTTATGTTTGACGGTATAAAAAGGCTAATTTAGCCTACGAAGAAAATGAGCTTCCTACAACAATAACAGTCGAATACAACGCGTGTTTCTAGTCGGATCATAATAGAGGACGGACGTTTCGAAATGCAAAACGTTTTTCATTATTATTAAATTAAAATAATAATGTGGAATTTTTAGTTGAACGTTTGATCTGGAACACTTCATACATAAATGCAAATAACTTTAGGTGAAGCCCCACATCACTGGATGGAAGAACGACCGTAACATTTTTGCAAAGTCAAATTTTTGGGTAAGATGTAAACAGTTTGTTCTATTTGATCTACACTGTATTTGCACCTTTCAATGTTATTGACAGTAATAAGTGCCCTAAAGGTTTGTAAATTACTCTTGATTAATAAAGTAAAAAAAAAAGCCTGCTCGTCAATGTCGATAGATGGAGACAAACGGCTCAGAACACACGAGGGTGAGTTCAACTAAAGTAAATAAATATATTCTTTATCACCACTTAAAGTTTAAAGCGGTCTTTATACGTTTGTATTATGTCGTGTTTTCATGTATATAACGTTTAATGGTAACTTTCCCCAAAAACATCAATTGGTTACTGATTGCTCAATTTCTGTTTTTTGTTCCTGTAATCTGTAACTGAACTAAGAAATTATTTATATTCAAAGGTAACCACTTTCACTGAGAAATGCACCTTCTTTTATTTTTGTTATTATCAATGTCTTGTTTGTTTTTGTCACAAGTAGTATTGCTATATTGGTTTTATTTTGGTTGTCTGTTATTGTTTATTCTAATTATTCTTCTATTGTATTTTTGATGATGAGAACCCCCTCGAAACGAGATGGTACATCTCAAAATGATCATTCCTAATAAGTTCCAAGATTTTATTTGGTCTTGAATGGGAAACAATATAATTAACTTAACTATAGAGTCACAGCAGCCAGAAGAATATCTCTCAGAATAATGAAGATGTTTTACTATTCAAGGATTTGCAACATGCACATCTTAATATCATCATTAAGATGTCTTTGAAGTGTTTGGAGATCTCCTATTAACAATAACCTAACGCTAATCCACTTATTTTCACTCTGTGATACTTGATACTTGATACTTGATATTAATGTATTGATGCATCCTACACTGTTCCCCAATTGGAAGTGGTACAGTATCATATCTTTTTCTGTCTATTTGCTTCACATTACATAAGTCATACATTGAAACTTTCTTCTTGCAGTGATATAAATCTCATTCTCACTCATCTCTCTATGTAATAAAAAAAGAGCTGCAGATTGAAGATCTGACTTTTAGTTGCCTGCAGTCATAAGTACATTTTAGTTGGCAGGATGGTCAAAGAAGCATCTGACAGGTCTTGGTGGTTCAGCTCTCCCCTAACAAAGTACTGTGTAGAAACAAGAAGATTTGCAATTCAACTTGGCACTTTTTGCAAAACACTGCACACAGTTCTCTAAGTAAGACAGAGAAGTCTGACATATTCACTTGTTTGCCATTTTCAAAACACTGCCATTAAAAATGCTACACACATGAACCAATTAACAAATACACATGCCAAATGACCATAAACACCAAACTGCTTTATTGTTGACTCAGCAATCAGGATGAAAGCACTAGAAAAAGGCTATGCCTAAGAACTTTTTACAACAAACTATAAATATATGGATAGCAGCAAGAGGAAGAGGTAGAGGGAGGATGAACTAAAATCAGTTGAAGAGTTACAGTTTTTTTCAATTGCTAAAACACATGTTGTGCTTTATGTGTCATTTTAGTGTGTTAGCAACTGATAAAAACTGTAACAAGCAGCACAATACACACTTGGATAAATCAACATGATAACTGCATGGCCGGGATTGAACCCACCACCTTCTCACTCAGACAACAGCTCTTCCTCTCAGCCACAGCCAAATTAGGGGATGTTGTTCAGAAATGATGAAGTCATAGCCAGAATGTCCCAATCGAGATAACCGTTTTGTTGTTAGAATAGAGGGTTTTTTTAAACAGGGAAAAAAAACCTGAAGTTTGGTGAAGTTAGAAAGAAACAGAGGCTTAAGTCCAGTTTTTTCTAAATGACATATTCAGGAAACCCGGCTCCACACGTCCTGGTAGCCTTGAGTTTTTCTGGAACAAATGTGAAAAATGTATGGTAACTTCTGGCAATGAGTTCAAACAAATGTTCTTTAACAATATCTTTGTGTCGCCTTGTAACCTTAAAAAACGTAGAAGCCAATTCTGTAAAATTTGACTGGAATATGTACTGGTGTCTTTGGCTGAAGGGGTAAATGGATGCCTAACAACAAGTTGGTGGTTCGCATGGCGGAGTGAAGTGTGGTGGGAGGCAAGATGGCATGTGTGGGTGAAATGGTGACGATCGCGTGAGTTGGGCGGTCAACACGAGTACAGAGTACAGAGTACAGAGTACAATCATAAAAACTAACTTGAAAAATAATATATAAAGATATTTAATATGAAAACAAAAGTTTTAATACAAAAAATAAAGTGATACAATTAAGAATTAAATACATTACTTAAAAAAATTCTTATATTGAATTAAATATTGAATAAAGAAATGTGTTGCAACATTTTTTTTTTTAAACAACAATTACAATTTTGTTTTGTAAATGGGGAGAAAGATTTCTGTTAGCTGCTTTGAGAAAGAAACATACACAAAGGTACTGGACTTTTTATGTTTTCATGTCCTTTATTATCTTTGTGAGTTTTCATGTTTTTGAGAGATTTTGTTTCCAGCCGGTAAAGCATTTTGGGCTGTATATTAAAAATGAATCTGTCTGGCCATAAAACACAATTAAAAAGTTTTAAGTTTTATTGAAGAATATTCACTAAAATAAAGCACAACAAAAAAAGGCCTTTATACCAAAACCCTGTAAAGCCCAAATATAGAAAAACATTAGAATTTATTTTGTTGACCTTTCAGATGTTGTTGTAGGGAGCCTCTGGAGCAGAAATGAAAGAGTTTTCAAATGTTTTACGTTTTGGTAAGTTTTTAGGGAAATGTAATATTGCAACGTTGGGCTTAGGTGGGAGCAGAATTTCCGTATTTCTACTCACATTGTCTGAATAAATATATTGAACAACTAAGGGTTGATTTGCAGGATTGATTGCTTACTTAGCCCTATATCAGTATATAGCATGAATAATAATCACACATCAGTCATATTTGTTATGAATAGTCATTTATTAAATATGAATACAATGGTAGTCCCAAAAACCGTTCCTATCGTCGGAAAAGCACAGACGGACGTCACACTTGGTGCATTGTGTGTTTGTGTACCCTTTACTGCAGTGTCTTCACTGGAAAATGTGCCATTAGGTCCTTGCGTATATCGAGGTTGTGATCTCTTGGATGGGGCCCCGTTTGGTGGACCCCTTCACCTGAGGATGTTCTCTTCTGAGCATTCAACGGGCTCCTTGATGTCACTGTCGCTGCTGGGCTCCCGTTGCCTGAAGATGGTCGTCCTCTCTTGGGTGTTTTCAGAAGAGTTGTGTTCACCTGATTAGAACAGAATCAATCAAGATACATGTCAAAAATACATTAGGATACAAGTCGAAAATATTACAGTGAAATATAAAAAAAAATATTACAAACGGCAAATAGCAGAAATGCATTCTTACCAGGATGAGAGAGGATGCTAGATCTGCCTGAAACTGTCTCCTGTTCAGGATCTCCTGCTTAGGCATCTTTAGAGCTTTGCACTCCCGCTTGTAGAGGAGCGTTGATCACAGCAAGGATGATGGTGTGCCAGAAGATGTACACGTACCGGCGTCGGGACTTCATGGGGAACTTGTATTTGGCCGTAACGAGTCCAACAAATCCACACCTCCCATGTACTTGTTGTAAGTACCCACAATGTAAGGCCTCTCAACTACTACATAGGTTTTGTTGGCTTTGTCCCAGCGTTGAATTCTCTGCACAGGGTCTGGTCCAGCAAAGGATGACACAAGTGGGACCGCTCTGCTGTCATACCATTTGACAGCACAGATGTTGTGGTTGGCCTCCACTCGGATGTCAAAGTTTCCTCTCCCTTTTTTCTTCAAGCTCTTCTCCTCTTCAAGGTTACAGTTGGGTAAGCGCACCTGCCTGGCTGTTCCCACATAATGAATCCCACGATCAAGGAGCTTCACTACCAATGGGACACAGGTGAAGTAGTTGTCTGCGTATATCTTTTAGTTCTGACCTTCTGGAAGCGTGGAGGCAAGCTTCATCACAACATCACCTGGAAACCTCTGGAAGTACTCCAGTGGTGTGTGGAGGGAAATTACATCCTCTGTGGTATCTGGACCAGAAAAGTCAGTATTGGGACTGATGAAATATTTTTTCAGCCAGCGATACCTGTCACAGGGCTTGGTGGGTTTATGTTGTTGGGGCTCGATGTCCACATAATCACTGACTGGGGGGTCATTGGGTTGTTGGTTTTCCTTGTCCATGTGGCCACAGGCATGTTCATCTGCCTCTTCTTCACTCATATCAGTGTCACTGTCCTCTGATTCCATCTCAAACTCACTTTCTCCGTTTTGGATGGCAGCAATCACATCCTGCACACTGAATCAAGGACCTCTCTTTGCTGGTGGCATTCTGAAATGGAAAAGGTATACTAATAAATATGTATCAATAATACATATGCTTATTATATTGTAATAGATTACCTGAAGGAATAGATAGGGTGGTGGGACAAGTGTTCATTCTGTCTGGCTTAGCCTATAATCATACTATAAGGAATGCATGCACCCCCCCCCCCCTTCCAGGTGTCCCGATGCAACAAGTATCTGAATCCTATTTACATTGAACACTTGAGTCACACAATACTACCTGGCTTAGCATATTATCATAATAAAAGGAATACCTACACCCACACATGCAGGTAAACCAGTTCAACAAGTCACACAATGCTGTCTGGCTAATGATAATAGGCTAATTATCATACTAAAAGGGATACATCCACGTGTCCCAAAACATTTCAGAAAGAACTGTTTCTGCCAGAACCAGAGTTAAATGTATTGTTGTAACTAATTAACTGATAAGATACAAGTAGAGTTTAAAATATTGCTACAGATATAATTTCACATACTTTTATCAGATAGTTGTATTAATTTATTCAAATCTGGTTTTAATTCAAAATCTTAACAGAGGACCCATTTAGAACTTAGTTATAGTGAATTGTCAAAGACATCATATTTCTATTAGTGTTTTATTTCCATATGTGAACATAGAAGAAGGGCAATCTCCATGACAGGGACACATGCTATTTTGACTACCACACTGACCCAGTGTTGTAATATTACAACAAAGACATAAGCTGCTCAAAATAAAATGTGATGAATGTATTCCACAATAACTAAATATGTACATGTTCTAGACATTGTAATAATCACAAAAACATTTTTTTGAGGCATTTTACTTACTTGAATCGGACAAATCCAGTCCAATAAAACAATGAGATGTTGCTCGTTTGAAGATTCGGAAGTTGTGTGAGTGTATGGCCAGAGGGCAGGACCTATAAACACATTTACTACCCAATAGCATTGCGAGGCTGAACAAAAGGACTGTAAATGTAAATGTAAATGTAGTCTTTATAAAAAAAGGATAGCTTAAAGTAATGTTGTAAAATTACAACCGTGGGCCTTACAGGGTTAAACGGATGTTATTATTGCAATTGAAATGGAGTTACACGGACTAGAGTGCTACCAGATTTATTCGTTTTTTTGTAGTCCCATTATTGGAAAATTAGAAAAGATTATTCGTGTTGGTGGATTATTAAAAATAAAAATGACACAATGACAAAATGTCTTACATCTTCATATCGTCTCTCGATTTAATAGACTTATTTTTCTTAACAAGAGATTGCTATTAGGACATGTTTTCTATGTATCAATGGAGGTGGAATAACTAACCTATCTGAAATCAAAACTCACCTTTTCAGAACTGCTTTTCATCTGTAATTATTGTTGTGTTTTATATATTTTAAGTGTGTTTTTCTAATGTTGTTTGAATGTATTTTAACATGTAAAGTGTATTTGACTATCCTGAAAAGTGCTCTATAAATAACATGTATTATTATTAGAAAACATACCTAATCTATAAGTGAAAGGTGTATTTATTCTGTGGACCTCTGCACTGTTTACCTCTGCTCTGCTTTAAACTACATATAGAGCAACACTTTGGGGATTAATGCATCTGGTGTCTAAAACCAATTACCTTCATTAAATACACTCCTTCACAGTCTCCCCCTTGGGTAATACCACAGGCGAGCAATTCAGCATATTCATGTGATCCAAATAGGACCTTCATCCTCGTCCTTTGTTCGCTTTGCTTTACCTGTCCTGCCCCTTTAAGATAAGACATTTCAATCTAGGCGTGTTTCCTGCTGCTGCCATTGACTCAAACCGAGGGCTGGCATCCTGCAGGAGGAAAAAAGAACAGCTTTACATGTTTCCTCCATACTGACTGCTGTCTCCTAATTCTGAAGGATTTTAATTTATTTTTTAACACAAGAAGGCATATTGTCCACGTCCAGCCGCATGGTCAAAGTGTAATGTCTGAGAACGCCTTTTATGATTTATCGAGATGATATGAATGTCACTCGGTCAAGATCCCGATGCAACAGCCCCAGCTGGATTGTCTTGCTCCTTGTGGGAAACATCTGCCGCCAGCATTTGGATTAATTTCTAATTAATATATTATTTTTTAATTAATATTGTCCTGTGAGAGGATCGAGATTGTCGGTGCAGCGTGGGAGCCTCAGTGTGGGAATGACATGCTGCAGTAAAGACTGGAAATACAAATGGACATGAAAACACAACGATGATGTGACTGCGAACTACGAAAAGAAGATGCTTTACAATCATCACCTTGTGCTGACATCTTTAATATTACACATTGAGTCGTTTCGGGTATTTCTTCCTCAGTGGACTGTGTCACATTGACTGGGTAATATTTGTAAGAGCTATCAGGTTATTATCTGAATCGTTTTACAGTATAACAGCTGGCATCAACCTAAAGAAGGACTGAGATCTGAAGAGAGGGCACCATGTCGGCGGTGATGATCACACGTAAGGTGCGAAAATGGGAGAAGCTGCCGGGGAAAAACACTTTCTGCTGCGACGGCAGGGTGATGATGGCCCGGCAGAAGGGAGTCTTCTACCTGACCCTCTTCCTCATTGTCGGGACCTGCTCCCTCTTCTTCGCCTTTGAGTGAGTTCATTTCCTGCCTCTGACTCCATAATGAAATCACTCGTTGATGATTTGCTCCTGAGAGGGTTCACAATTCATTTTAAGGCTCTTGTGGTTCTTCACAAATACACACATTCCCAACATTTCTGTATTAAGCTAGCTGACAGTATTGCCATTTCCAACATTATCCAACTTGAGAGCTTCAACAATCAGTGCAAAAATGAATTATTAGTCCCTTTTTAACAAGGACCATGCATAACAAACACATGATTTATGTTAGATTGAGCTATTAGCTTATTTTCATCTGCAGTCCCTGGCAGCTACACATAGAACAACCAACAGACATTACAATTACAATTTTACATGCAACATCATAACATAGTCTCTCACTAACAATTTTAAGATGAACCTTTATTGATCTCCGCAGGGAAATTCACAGAAACACATCTTTAAGCACTCAGCATATAGAAACCAAACAAATATCTAATTCATTGTGAATATGATGAAGAAGGAGTGTTTGTTAAATATCCAATGTTCGACAAGATGATAGACAGAAGATAACATGGAAGCTTTATGGATTCATCAATTCCAGTCAGTTTTTATGAGTGCCCAGCTCTTCACATTTTTGTTTTAAACAGAATAAGACATCTGAAGAAGTCAACAGGGGATTTGGTCAGATGTTATTCAAATATTTTCTCCATTTATGCAGTTTTGCCAATGAAATATCAGAAAGTAGTGAAATAACATATTGTTAAACTTAATTGGATTAATGGAAATGGTCTGTTTTATCCAACCAGCTAGCACATTTCTTTAGGTTACTATCATTACGACGAAGGAAAATGTAAAATCCTCAATTTCTTTTAGCTTAAACCACAAGATATTAGATGTTTTTGTTTCAACTCAAACTTGAAGTCTCATCTCAACAATTACTGTCATACATATTTGATAGTCAATAGTTTCAAATGAGAATTGGACATTAGTAAGCTATACGAAAATGTGAGCTGATGGGCATCTTGGATTGTTGTTTTCTTCTGCTGAAAGATCACAGTGACTCTGTGGATCCATGTTTGGTTTCTCAGTCTGGGACAGGAAAGAGGTTTATGATTGACCACATACTGAGGTGTTAAATATTTAATAGCCAGTAGCTGCCCAGCTTCTGCTCAAGCTGCTTTTTTGTTGTCTCAGCAGTTCTGTCTCAAACCACTACTCGCACAAACCCAGTGGACTCATTAGTTCAGCGAACACAGGCTCGTACGCAGCATGAGAGCTCAAATCCTGTCAGGCTGCGCAGAGGATTGTTTTTAACAGGACGAACATGAATTTAAATGATGATCATAAAGCAGCGCTGCTTCTCATTTAGATTGCACTTTCTGTGTATGTACCACTTGTTTCCTCTTTCTTCTCTCTTATCTTGCCAGTTTTCAACAAATAGACGGAATGATTTAGCTCACAATCGTGCTCTTCTGTACTGATTGAGGGTGTTTACATGCAGGCCAAATGGATTTAAAGTATAGCAGAGAAGAGAGGTAGCTCACATAGTGCCAGGCCCTTCCCATCTTTATCTGCTCTGCACTTTAATGGCCTCCTGCTTTTCTTCTGAGTCCGGACAGAAGCAGCTGTTGTCCGGAGCAAAAGGAGAGGCAGAGAGATGATACTTCTCACACCGAAGGTCCAGAGCCCAGAGGAGGCATTGTGGTGACTAATGGCTGGAGGGTTGTCAGCATGCTATGTTCATATTACAGTTGAACATAATTATCTCTCGTAGGCGCATGGATATTAACGCAGAGATTGCACCCAGACGACATGGGGGTAATTTCCAACTGGCCATTACACGGCATGTTGATGCTTATCTGATTTAACCCTCTGACGGAGGAATAGCCTTCTGCAAAAAGAGCTTTAATGCATTCACAAACTGCAAACTTGCATCTGTGCTTAATAGAAGGATTAAAACCTCTAATTGCACTCTTTCTTGGAATGAATATTGAGAGTGGAATACCCACTGATGATTTATCTGCAGAACATTTTTATATTCACTAGATTTTGAATTATTTTGTAGTCATTTAAAAAAAATGGTGAACAAAGACCCATTCTATATTTCCTGGTTTGTGTTTACAAATTGCTTTTTTTATCCGAGCAAAAGTTTCAAACCCAGAAGCGTTCAGTTTAACATCATGTAAGACATTCAGCACTTCATAACATTTGAAAAGAAGAAGTCATAGAAGTTTGGCATTTTCAAAAACTAATATATTGAAAACCATTACATGGATCGCCATTGCATTTTAGTACATACATTCATGCCCCCTTCATTGTAATCATTTTGGTGATGCCCTGATTTTCATATAGCGCCACTATCGGGTCAAAATGTATTTATTTAGTTATTGTTAACTACTCTGGTTTATTGCTAATTACCTGCGAATCTAATGACATTTCAATCAGCTCAGCTATACTTTGTGTTTAGTTGTAATTATGGGGTTAGCATGCCGCAGTTTGACTATAGACTCTTAGCATTATTAGATGGTTGTTTTGCCAGCAAACAACTCAGCAGATTGTTTCCCTCATCTTGCGCTGAATATGAGTGAAATAAATACATTTTCAAAAATAGTAGCCAATCAATAGATGTACTCCTAACAGCTCCAGCTAATATGATTTATAATATTGTCCATTCCAAAACATCATTCAGTGGCCATCATTTATCAAAAACTCAATATGTAAAAGGCTTGGCATTGATTAAAAACAAAATATGCCCAACAATGCATCCTTATAATCTGATTTTAAATGTTTGCTTGTTGGTGCATTGAGCTGTGGTTCAGCCTTCTTTAATCATCACATCTTCTGTCTTTGTGGCGTCGTTTCCTTGTTTTGGAGAGTTCGTTCCTGACATGCCTGAGGTGCATCTGTGAGCTGCAGCGGGGCATGATGGGTAAACAGAGAGGGCAGTGTCTTGGCGTTGGCTGGCTCACATCCAACACCATCCACACAGACGTCTCACTTTTATCACCAGGCATCAGCTCCCCGTGCAGGGAGACTTCTCTCTGCTTTAATTTGTGCTAAATTGCGGAAACGAGCAGCCCGAATACACAAATGGAAAAAGCCATTAGGAACAACTAAACAAATTACTCAGGGAAGAGATGGGCCCAGCCTGTTTTCCCCTGGAATCAATTTTAGGGCTGTGTGTCCTCACGCTGTTGGTTTCTGCCCTTATAATACCCACTGATCTGATTTTGAAATGGGATTTTACATATTTATATTATACCTGGATGCTGTATAAGGTGCTTTGGTAACTAACGCTTCCTCGCTGTTGGATACTCACTGGTTCAGTTCCCATTTGTATGTTGGTGTAAATGTAGTGCGTGCATGCAGGCATATGTGAATGTGCGTTGCCACCTATGGAGCTTGGATGAAGGAAAAAGAAACTGGAACACAAGGAGAGTGTGTCATCTGTCTGTCCACTGCAGGACGCTCAGCTACGAGGCCAGAGAAGCATATGTGCATGTAATGAGAGTGATCCTTGGTGTGTGTGACTGTGTGTGTGTGTGTTTGTGTTGTACTCTACATCCTTACGTATGCCCTATCAGCCTTATAAAATGTGAACACATATTGAGTAGTGCAGGGCGGGCGGCTGCAGTCGGAGGAGATCTTGTAACCGAGCCTCCCTCAGCATCCAACCCCACCCTGTCCCCCTGTTAGCCAATCAGAAAGCACCCGCCAGCCCTGACTGAATGAGCAATAACATGATTTATGCTCTATTCAGAGTGCGTGCACCATTTACTGTAACAGT
Source organism: Trematomus bernacchii (assembly GCF_902827165.1). NCBI lineage: Eukaryota > Metazoa > Chordata > Actinopteri > Perciformes > Nototheniidae > Trematomus > Trematomus bernacchii. Next base: position 3,815,525 of record NW_022987409.1, read on the forward strand.
GATCTACAGGCTTTGTTCTCTGGATGCTTCTCTTTGCTGCTATTCTCGCCCACAACCTGTGCCATACAGGGAGGCACACTTTACACTTTTCCTGACGTTGTTTTGTGACGTGTTCGGCTTGAATTAGATGCTCTCTTAGATGATTTTTCCTTTAGAAATGACTAAATATTTAATGTTGTTCAGTAGTATTGTTTTTTCATGTGGCCAACATTAAATCATCATATTTCTCATCATTCTTCATTTCTCTTAGTCAGTATTCTATGACGCAACATCTGTAATCCTAGCTTTAATCCTGGTAAAAGGACTATGACCGTGGCTCTCATGTTTCATCTCTCTCATATGGTATTTAAGGATTGCATAACAAGGATGACTGATTTAAACTGGACAACAGATGGTGTCCTCTTCATCTCAAGTGTAGCCTCTTTTTAACGCATTCATTTATTGGATCAGGTTTTAAAGGACATGTTTCTGGATTTTCCGTATTTATTAACATTACATCTGAGTCACAGCGCTAAGCATGGAATGTTATGAAAAGAAAAGAATACTTTGCAATCTTTTTAAAACCTTGAAGGTTCACATTGTAACATTAACTGCTGCTTTCAAGGTTTTTCTTGATTCCTTCAAGGCTTTTCAAACCATTTTGATAGATTTCTAACCTGTTTCTCATATGACTGAATTGTACTTTACATAATACAGGTAGCCTATGACATATCTGTCCTGTGTTTGCAAAACAAAAGGAAAATATAATTTAAAAAAAAGGACATTTTTTAAATTAGTGGAGCAGGATGAATATTTGTTTATTGAAATGGTTATAAAACGTTATAATCTTCATTCTCGAAACACTTTCAGTAGAGTAGTGTTACGTTGGTAACTGTTTAATGTAATGGTAATGCATGAGAGGTTCAAACTGTAGAAGCATGATTACATCTTCAGAAAAAAGCAAAAGACCTCTGAGATGTCTTACGAAAGGAATTATGAAACCCCCTCCTCTACTCAGAATATTTACCAAGTTGGGTAATGAAGTAGGTTTTATGTCTGTTTGTGGAAAAAAGGGAGAGGGCAAGTTTGTGCTTTTGTTATTTTTGAAACAGGCAGAGTCACAGTCCACAGATGTTTGTATGACGGGGTTACTGAGGCCCACTGTGCATAATTCATCTCTTGTATGATTCATAATGATCCCCAACAGCTTACAACTGCTAAGTATTTATAATGTAAAGCTGTGAAATGTTCAACAAAGGTAAAATGTCATGAGTCACCGAGGCATGAAGTGGTGAAGTCATCATCATGGGTTTAGTGGATTTATTGCTGAAAAGTTAAAGTGATTTAAACTCAGCAATATCCCTACTAAGAAGCTTCTCATCGTTAAACCCATGTCATCCTGAGTTAAGAGGGGAAATCCTTTAGATCAAAGTCTGCAGTAGACTCTCCTTAATGCATCACACACACACACACACACACACACACACACACACACACACACACACACACACACACACACACACACACACACACACACACACACACACACACACACACACACACACACACACACACGTGAACTTCACACTTTGGTTGCAGAATCAGCAGTACTGTACAGTATGTAACCTATCACTATCTCTTGTGTAACTCTGTGTATCTTTCATATGTGTATGTGATTATTTTCTCTCATGACTGGTAGCTGATTGCAGGTTTTAAGCTAATGGTTCAATTTATTAAGCCATGAAAACAATATTTTCTATATTGGAATAGCCTCTTAATGATTTTATAACATTTGTACGGACCATTGATTAAACAAAATGTTTTGTCATATGGAAGAAACACTTTAGTGAAATGAAAATATATCTCTGTGTTGCAGTTTGGAATTCATATCGTCCCTAAAAACCTTTTTTTTGGTTTTACACTTTCTCCTTCCTTTGTAAAACCTGGCGCCTGCATTACCCAAAATGCAACGTTGGTCCCACTTGGTGTTTCAGGGAAGGTTGCTCGGTGTTGATGGTTGCTCTTGTCAAAGCTCCAAGACTCCTTTGACAAGCACAGTAATGTTACCCTGCAGAACATCAGAGGTGCTGGTCTACCTCTGCCCTCGATCTGTAACTATGTTTTGGTTCATTTGTAACTTTTGTGTTTTGAAGGGTTGCTTTATATTCAACAGCCTAACACAATAACAGAAAACTAACTAAATGATTAAGGCAGCTATAGTCCAGCAACCTCTGTGTTCTGCGAGGTAAATCTGGTGACTTTGAAGAGTCGAAGCATAGAAAAAAGCTTCTGTCGGGAAGGGCAATCTGACAGCAAGGACATGCGGTAAAAATATCCAAATAAAGTGAAAACTCCAACTCACTTCAATTTTTATTTATAGGTGGGCCTTTTTTTTAAGAGGTAAAATGTGTTTTGCTGCTGCGCCTGTCCACAAAAGTACATTTCTTAGCTCCTGTGGTCCAACTCCTGTCTGTTTCCCATAATTAGGAGTGTGCCACTTGACATGTACTGTAGGTCATACAGTACATTCATTATGGATCATATACAACCCCGCTTCAAAACAACCAACAAACCCTTTAACACATAAGTAGCATTTTCATAGTGTTGCTGGCTGGGGTAATAATGCACTCAGTTGCATTCCACCACAGGAGCTAGTTTATTGTTAGCCTCAAAGGAGAGACAGAGAGAGAGGTAATGTGTAAGTGGCATGAGTGTCACTTGGTGGTCTGATTGATCGCCTCACTGATGAAAATATTTTCCCCACATGGGCTCGATTAAGTCCAGTTTTTTTCTGCTGCTCTGTGGTGACTGATGAATACACAGCACACACAACTGCTCCTCCACAGCAGAGGAAACGGTCACATCCAGGAAGGACGTGGAGGGGCATGATGGGAAGCCGATGATTGAGTGTGCCTCCGATACCTACCAGTCATCATTACGGGAATTACACTTCACCCGCAGGCTGCCTCTCCTCCGTCTGAATCCTCCGGCTGCTCTATGCTCTCTCAAATGGGCCTAACATACTTCACAGGCCGGTCCAGTGGAAACCTGTATTGATTTAATCGCTGCTCCTAGTTTCCATTTGTGTGAGAAAGGATACTGCAGGGAAACTGCTCTGACCTGTTCAGCTGGTGTTGTGTTTTTGTGTGTGTTGTTTCACAAGTGCACAGGTATGCTGATGTACCTGCATGGTGTAGCTACACGAGCAGGTGCAGCTAGGCAGGTGGACTTTGTTCTCTGCCATGTTGAGCTGAGGCAGTTGTTGACTTAGTTACATCCTTCCCCTTAACGCTGTATATGTGCAGTTAAAATGAACGAAATGCAACCTGGACAAAACAATAACAGATGGCACTGGAAGTGATTAAATAGACCTTTTGTCAGGGTCTGAAACTCAAATTACTTTAAAATGAATTAAAACAGAGTAGGTAGCAGATCTACACTTTACAGAGGCTGAAACCAACTTGACTGCTTTATTATTGATCAAATATAGCTGTTCATTCGATGAAATAACTTATTATGGGATGTCTGATGATGTACAGCTACAGTGCAGTCCATATGTATTTTGACAGATACACATTTTGGTTTATTGGCTCTGTATTTCAGCACATTTGTATCCAAATATAAGATTGCTCAGTCTGATCAAACAAATCAAAACTAAACAATCACTGAGAAATGAAACCATATGTATGCATTAGTGCTGCTTTCAAGCTGTTCTCTCCCCCTGAGAGTTATTGATATCTCATCCTCATTTATGTAACTGTGTCGTGGTTTGGCTGATATGTGATACGGATAAATGGCTGCTGTCAATATTGGATATTATGTTCCACACAAATGAACCTTGTGCACCCCAAAAACCCTTTAAAAAACCGGACTACTTATACCTGAGGCTGCTTCTAACCCATCTTTCTTTATCTATTAATCTGCTGATTAGTTTTTAAACAATTGATCATTGTGTTTGTAACATTTCAGTTAAAAAGTTATTAATGGCCAAGGTAATATCTCTTGAGGGCAGTACCCAATTATGGTCAGTTTATTACCATTTAAGAATAATTAAAGCATAGGATTTATTGGATTTCTGCTTGAAAAATAACTTGAACAATCAATCTATTTTACAAAAAACTTTAGATTTATGTTTTGTCATCAGCTTTAGAACAATCGTTTTGCTGAACTCGTACTGAATAATGTTTAATTCAAGAAAAAGGTAATAACATGTAAATGTAATATAGCCTGATGACTCTTCAGAGGAGAGTTTTACAAATATTGCAGAGTTGATATGGTCCTCCTTTGCATCGTCTATATACTGTAATAAAGCAGAGGGTGTGTCATCTGTGTGCAGTCTGTGTCATGCATGACGTGCAGAACAAAAGTCAGTCTTGTACAGGATGTAGCACAATACCTTTCTCTCCTGTAGAGCAGCATTAGTGTTGCATTATGAATATATGATCCCGTCCACCTGGCAGGGAGATGAGGCCGCACAGTTTAACTATTAATAACTTCATGCCCATACCGCAGCCTCTGCAGCTCATCTGTTATCGCCCTGAGCAACAGGAGCTCCGCTGGCTGGGGTCTCAGTGGCCGGTGTTATGCTAATGTTTCTCCAGAAGGTGTGACACGGTGTTGTTTATTCACGGCCATGACTTCGGGGCGGTCCGGAGAAAGGGCAGCTCTCGTGGTTCATGACCTTGTGCTCACAACACCAGTTCAGAATGTGTGTGTTGTCGTGTCATGCCCTCTCTGCACAGGCCGCTTTCATAATGAACTCCACAGCTTCTCTTATCTGCTGTATTCATGTGATGCAAACACATGGCATTTCAAAGAATAATCATTTTGTGTGAAATTACACAACTAACAATTACATTCTTCTGGCAACTATTTTCTTTTGTCTATCAAATGTTGGAGAAATGTCCAAGGTTCAAGGTTCTTTATTGTCAAACTGACATAGCTACAGAGTAATTATGTTGTTGAAAATCTTATGTCACAGGCTTCTCCAACAATGCAACATAATAACAATACAGATAGCAAGAGCAATACAAAAAGAAAAATAGTTATAAAATAAAGTGAGCATGTGGAATAGTGCAGTACGAGTCTATATACAAGTTATTGGAATGATATATATTAGATATTAGATACATATTACTGAGTAGCAGATGAATGTTTTGAAGTTGTTTCAGCAGTTCAATTGTTTAACAGTCTCACTGCCCGCGGGAAGCAACTGATGTCCATCACATTCCCAAATCCAAGGTACAAAATGTTCAACCAACAGTCAAAAAGGTCAAATAATGAGGTATCAAAAACATACATTGTTCTAATAGTATGCTATATAAAATACTCCCCTCCCCTCTTAACCTTTCTGAGAAACCGTACCTGCTTTTTGACCGGCTCTTCACCCTCGTTGTTTTCCCACAGATGTCCGTACCTGGCCGTCCATCTGTCTCCTTCCGTCCCAGTTTTCGCCATCGTGCTCTTCTTCTTCGTCATCGCCATGTTGCTGAGGACGAGCTTCAGCGACCCCGGGGTGCTGCCACGAGCTCTGCCAGAGGAAGCCACATTCATTGAGATGGAGATTGGTGAGTTTAAAGACAGTTACATGTATTCTCTCAAATCTAGAAAACACTTGTCTCCCCAATACTCTGCTCGAAACTTGGCTTCCAATCTTTCTCTATAATATTGAACACTCATGACTTCATAAGCATGATATAAATGTGTTGGTGTGATTTGATCAGATTTGAATCCTCAAAACATCCTCTGAACAAGTCCTCCTGTGTGGCAGACTCACATAATCAAGTGTGAGTTGTGATAGTGTCAGTACTTTGATGAAAATGTATTTGAAGTTGCTATAATCAATATTTTATGACTAAAATGTAATATGAAGTCAGTGTGAAATGGGTCAGCTGAATCTGCCGCATAACGTGTCAGCTCATTGTTTGTCTGTCTGGCTGCAACATCACTGTTTTGGGTCACTCTAATAGTGTTGTCATTTGAGCAGGCAGTTGTTTTTAGTAAACACTCGCTGTACACTACCTGCCCAACATCAACAGCAGACACAGTGAGGACTCGCTGGTGAACTGAGTGATTCCATTAGTTTTACATGAAATATTTATTTTACTTTTGCCAGAATAAGAAATGTAAAAATGTCTCTGCTAATCTGAAGAATGCATTTTAGCACACAACAATTGTATATGCTAATGTTTGCAATGAAATATCTGCAACTTATAATGATAATAGAAGAACAGCCCAGTATCATCTTTCTTCATGCACCTTCAGCTCAGATCCTCTACAGATTGCTGCCAGGTTTGAAGTAGCGTGTGTTCTCACCTCTGTGATTGCTCCTCACCTTGAGTGGCTGTTATTCACAATCAGTGCTGATAAAGCCACATGGCACAAATCCTTTATCTACATCCATTCAAAATGTTAAGGTATTAGAGTCCATGCTGCTGTTACATCATCTCGTTGTTAGTCTAAATGATGTTGGAGGTAGCTCAAGTGAAAGTATTTTGGGGGCATAAATACTTCAGTGTATATGCTAGTTAAGCAGTGAGCAGACAGCCTCAGTCCTGTTGGTTTATTCATGTTTGTTATTCTTTATGTTGCGGAAGGTTGGCCGTGCTCCCCGTGGATGTAGAGCTGAGTCTAACACACATTCATTACAAAGGATCCTGTTGTTTCATGACACAAACGATACGCTGCATCAAATTGACAACAAAGCCTTTGCAAACAAAAACACAAACAACTAATTAAACGCAGTGCATATTTTCTCCCTGGGTTGGCCATACTCTCTTCCTATTTGGAGGAATGAGATTTTATTCTTCCCCCCCCCCCTTCTGCCTGTGTGGCTGGTCAATGTTCACTCGTCGTCTCTGTTAAAGATTCACTGTGTCCTTCAGCCATCACTCGTGCTCTCACTCCGGTGGAGAGGCATGGGTGAAGGCTGGCTCATGACAGAGGAGGGGGTGTAAAAGCAGGGCGGAGGCAGGCGGTCCTCTGAGGATATTCATCTGGCAGCACTCCTCATCATGGCTGTGACTCATACCACTCGCAGCATGACAATGACTCGCTGGTCATAGCTGCGGCCGTGATGACCTGTGCAACTCCTGCATGCAGCCATATAAGGAAATCTCACTAGGAATTATTATTATTATTGTGAACTTATGGTTGTTTTGGGCTGGATGGATGGGTCAAAAAGCACAGGGCTTTAATCACGGAGACCTGAGGCCTGTACTACGAAGCTGGTTCAACCTAACCTGGATATGTTTGATGTGTGCCTTAGCCGGTTGGCCCAATCCAAAACATACGCGCTCTGGCTAAACTGTACTACGACGCTGGTTATCAAGTGGATCGCTCAAGCCAGCCGTGTCCTATCTAGTTAGGTGCGCGTTCACATAAAAGGGGTGGTATTTGGAGCATTCGACCAATCTCAAACACGGACAAGTGTACTGACAGCGCAGCGTCATACTTCCTGAATGAAAAGTGAACTTTAATATTAGTCAAATATGAAGAAGTTAAACTTTAAACATCCATGACTTAAACACTTTATCCAGGATAAAAGCCACATAGCTGCACCTGCAAGGTGAATACAGCTGGTAAAAGAAAAAGTGTTTGAATGCGTACATTAACAGGTTTATGAAATCACTGCCCCGTCTAAGACACGATCTGACTTTAATTACATTTGACTCGAGTGTTTCGTCAACTTAATGTGTTGCTTAAAATAATACTTCTGCATACAGTATGTGACACTGTGAGTGTTGCACGGCCAGATACGGCTCAAGAAGCTGACTCAGATAAGGAAATATATGATACATTATGATGTGATATCATGTGATATGATATGAATGATAATGAGACACATCGACGTCTGCACTCACAGTGCCGCGGACTGTACTTAATGTTACTCTGATCCGGTTACTTATGTCGTGGCAGATATTTAAGTAAGCTTTCTTAACGCTAATATTATAATAGTCAGATTGCTCTGAAGATGGGAGGGGATATTCTATTAATTTTCACGAACGGCAGTTTTTCTGTATTTCCTCTATCCTGTAATATGAATTGATCGCTTTAAACTCCGCACACGGAGCTCTGATTTGTCAGCAGGCGGTGCTTTCACTGAGTTGATCTCTTAGCCTGCCACCTAACCTGCTCCGGAGCAGGTTTGCCGCTCAGCATAAGTTACCATGGAAATCTAGCCTGCTAAAAAGAGAACCAGCGTCGTAGGACCGGAAATCCCGAGATTTCCCTGAATTTAGCCGGCTAAGCGAAAATCCAGCTTCGTAGTACAGGCCTCTGGTCAAGTCCCGAGTGAAACCAAGTCAAAGATGACATATTTTTTAACCTATTTTGTTACCTAGGTTGCGTACTTTAATGACGCTTTTACAAACCGCAATCTTTTCCTAAAGCTACACACATTGTTGCCTAACGTGTTTCTGTACAACAGGAACACGAATGCTTGTGTGATATTTGTGAGGAAAACACATTGAAAAGAACAATATCATTTGTAAGATATCATCATCATCATCAAAACGTTGGATGAACATACATTGCTCAAGTTCTAAATTATTTCTTCCACCAATAATTGTGTCTTTTAAATATAAATCATAATCACAAGTTCCCAGAGCGATTTAACAACAAATATACTTTGTTGTTAAATCACCAGTAAACCCAAATATATATTAAATCAGGGAAGCGGTCAAATGAAATGATATTCAGGTAAAGGCACCTAATTATTACATTCCACCAAACACATCTCAGCAAATCTCCCAAAATAGCCGGTTCTTCATCACCTAATATCCAGAATGTGCACAGATTCAATTGCAGCTCCTATGGAGGGTATTTTCCACTGTGTTATGGTATCTGTTTGCTGTGATGTGTGTGGGCGTGCCAGTAGTGAAGGCAGGTATGGAAGAAGCCTGTTAGACACAAGTCCCTCGGGGGGGGAGTTGCTAATAGGATGAGAAGCATCCTCTTGGAATATATAATACCACTACCAGACTGAGTTTTGCTACCCGAGGGAGTGGCATCATCCCCCCGTGAGTGATGAGTCATTTGTTTATTCTCCGCTGGTTTATCCTGAAAGCCACTAATCCCACATTCAGTAGATTCATGATGCTGAGCAGTTTGTGCCGTCAGATCAAGTCATTTTCACCATCTTTATGTCTCTAGATGTATTATAGAAGCTTTGCATACAAACTAAAAAAAATTTACAATACAGATTTTTGGATTCAGTAATATATACAAATGATAAACAAACACTTTAGTTTATGTTAATCTCTGAACACGTTTTCTTATTCCTGATAATGTATTTCCACAAATGCCACATTCCTTTTCTTAATTTACCCCCACAAAGTCAAATGAGCTCTCCGTAATGCTCTTTTCCATTAACGGCACATTCACAGCTTCTCTATGCAGCGTGGTAATGGAGGATTTCTCCTGAGAGGTGTCAGCCGTCTGGTCATTAGCTCTCTGCACTCAGCTCCTGCAGTGCTACTGAATCAGAAAGATCTAAATTACTCACCTCAAGATATGTCAGTGTTAGGAAGGTTAGCTGAAGCCCAAACAGAGCCGGACACTGCGTCACAGTGTTGATAATAATACATAATATTTACAGCTCAGCAGTGATTACATAGAAATCCAGCATCATCAATACTGTATCGAGCCAATCCTGTTGTCCCTCAAGGTTCAGCTGTCGAGATTTACATCCCTTATTTTTCTTGTCCCTGTCACTGAATCTCACATTTCTCACTGCCTGTTTAAGACCTATTCATTTAATGTGAAAATATTCTCAGAGATTTTAGTTGTGACTTTTGAGGACATAGTTTGTAGTGTTGTTGTATGTAGCAGATAACCATGAGATAAAACCTTTTAATAGCAGTGTAGATGATTATGGAAAAACTACTGGCCCTATTTTCATAAACACTTGTCTTGGGGTGAGGCATTGACCAATGAAGAACCTATTTATAGTATATACAAATTATGTTTGACTTTAGGTCACATTGGTAGATAAGAAAGTGGTGCTGGTTGCACACATTTTGGCTCTGAATGATCATAAAAAAGTGAGTTCCCGACTCAGAAAACGTAGTTAAACTCCCCCTTGAGTCGGAAAAAGAACTGGGAAAATATATAAGTGTTGTTTAAACGCTCTGAGCAATAAAAAGCAACACATGTTCTTGTTGTTTCCACGTCCATGTTGCTTTACATTAAACGTAAGGCTGATGAACACATAAGATTCAAGGCTTTATTGTCATTTGCACACTAGCTACAGTGTAGATATGGCAATGAAAAACTTAGGTCACAGGCTCTTCCAACAGTGCAACATGAATATATATAGTACATAGAACAAATAAAACAGATAAAGCCCGACTTCCCACATTAGGAAATGGGACCACCTGAAGCGTGGAGCATTTGAATGCACCATTGGCCTTGGTGGAGGAGGTCTTTGCTCGTCAAATGCCATTCCAGCTCATTGTGTGATCAAGATTGCCAACACCTGCTTATGAATGTTTTTTCTTCTTTGTATCCGCAGAGGCTGCTAATGGGAACGTCCCCGCGGGGCAGCGACCCCCCCCCTCGAATCCGCAACGTTCAGATCAACAACCAGATCGTGAAGCTCAAGTACTGCTACACCTGCAAGATCTTCAGACCTCCTCGGGCTTCTCACTGCAGCATCTGTGACAACTGCGTCGGTAAGAAAGAAACGTCCTCTGATCCGCTGTCAAAGGCTGAACAAAGTGAGAAGACAGCTCATTGAAATCGGTTTATTTCAGTTTTTCGGAAATAGAAAGGTGAGTTCCTGTGGGGAAAAATAGCTTCGTGATGTGAGGATTATCTCTGAAGCCCTACTCTTAATTACCTCTCTGCATACGTTTGTCACAATAATGAAAAGGTTTGAAATCATAGCTTTATAAATACATTTTTGGACTAAACAAAAGTTTTAGAAAGCTGGATCAAAGTGGTTTTTTTTATGGAATGCGCTTTGAATTTTGGTGTGTGTGTGTGTGTGTGTGTGTGTGTGTGTGTGTGTGTGTGTGTGTGTGTGTGTGTGTGTGTGTGTGTGTGTGTGTGTGTGTGTGTGTGTGTGTGTGTGTGTGTGTGTGTGTGTGTTGTGTGTGTGTGTGTGTGTGTGTGTGTGTGTGTGTGTGTGTGTGTGTGTGTGTGTGTGTGTGTGTGTGTGTGTGTGTGTGTGTGTGTGTGTGTGTGTGTGTGTGTGTGTGTGTGTGTGTGTGTGTGTGTGTGTGTGTGTGTGTGTGTGTGTGTGCAGCTGTCTCATCTCTCAACTCGGCAGAATAAAAGTGATTTGGCTGCTGATGAGTGAGGAATGCGTCTAAAGGCAGCGTAGACTCCAAGTCGATATAAGAGGAGACAGTGGAGGCTCAGTGAGGGAATAAGCGCACAGTCATTGTGAACACTGGTTCATCTGTGTCCACCTGCTGTACACACACACACACACACACACACACACACACACACACACACACACACACACACACACACACACACACACACACACACACACACACACACACACACACACACACACACACACACACACACACACACACACACACACACACACACACACACACACACACACACACACACACAGTCCAAGCATGACACAGCAGCATGCCTCAGTCCCTCTGCACTCCTATCTCTCCCTCCTCAACCTCACATTGTTTATTGCGGGTAAAGTCCCAAACAAAACATGCAGCATAATAAAAAAACAACAAACTGCTTCACTAATTACATTTGTTTATACCCGGAGCCTTCTGTAGTTAATATATTATGAGATGTCTGATGCACAATATACTGTAGTCTCTCAGTATTTAGGCAGTAGTTTTATATCTGTATGCAGGAATAAAACAATATCTCTGGGGGTGAAGTGCTCGCCCGGCTCCAGACCTCTGGATTGCAGCACACTTCACATTTTTGTTCTCTCTTAAGTGGACAAAATACAATATATTTCATTATTAACGTGCTTTAAGATAAATGTGATGCATTTCCCTTATGCACTGCTGCCGTAGATGAGACAGCTGTAATGGTTCACATTCATTTGTTATGATTACATTAGTTATGTAATGAGTAGAAAAACTGAGCTAAAGGCTAACTAGATAAGGTCAGTTAATGTTAGCGACCGTTAGCAATTAGGTGATGCTTGCTGTCCATCAGTAAGATCTGTAAATCACCAATGGGAGGACATAAGAGGGAAAAATACTACTTTTATTGCGGTAATATCTTATGTACTTCTCCCTGGAGATTATACGAGCAATTTACGAAAAGTAACATTGTATAAGAAGAACAGAAGTTCGGGGTGCAGAGACTGAAAGAGACACAATTCTCCCTATTAAAAGTCACTTTAGCATCAAATTTAAGTTGAACATGTCATGTTCACCAAATATTTATGTAAACACAGAAGGACAGCACGGAACGTCTTCTCTCTAAATATATAAAGTATCCTTTTATTTTTGAATCTACGAGTTGCTCCAAGTCTTGTGTTCCTGCCTCTATATTTACTGTATATTGTTGTGAAACTCCATCCTTGCGTCCGTTTGACCCTGTCCTGCTTTCATCTGGCTCTCCTCCAAATAAGAGAAGAGGAGAGGCCAAGAGGAAGTGATCCTTATATTTAGACTGCAGGTTTACAGAAGCTGCTGCTCAAAGCTTTCTTTGACTGAAATACCGGTGTATTTTTAACACTCGATTGATTTCCAAAAGTATCTGTTTTCTAAGTTGTTTTTGCAGCTCCTGTACAATTTCCCTATTCAAACAGACACCCTTTTTTCTTTTTTTACAGACCGTTTTGATCACCACTGTCCATGGGTAGGCAACTGTGTGGGCAAGAGGAACTACCGATACTTCTACATGTTCACCCTGTCGCTCTCCCTGCTCACCATTTACATCTTCACCTTCGACATCGTCCACGTGGTGATGCGTGAGTATCCTGTCAGTCGTTTGTGCAATAAGAAGGAACAAACGTCTAGGAGATTAGAGTATGAATAGAAAGATTGTGGTAAAACAGGAAGAACAACCTTTGACACAAACTCATTGGCGGCTTCCAGAGTTTTTGCAGACTCATGTACATGAGCAGCAACTATGACCTCGTTCAGACCAGCTTTTCCTGCAGCGAGACATGACACGTAACAGCAAGCGACAACCTGACATGATTCCTCTTTCATCACCTGCCTCCTGCTTCCTTGTTCTACCCAACAAGGCAGCGAGGCGACAGAGAGATGAGGAAACCGTGTTTCTAGTCAGGATCATTATCTCTGAGCCTGTTATCTTAATACTGCAGTAATGTGCTCTTCAGTAGAGGACAAATTAGTAGGGAAGCAGTTGAATTTTTAGAAAGCTTTTTTTCCTAACTTCCCTCTGTTTTGCTCTGTTCACAGGTTCAGTGGATAAAGGCTTTTTGAACACTTTGAAGGAAACACCTGGAACATATCCTTTTAGGCTCTGGCCACAAAAACAGCTGCTGTGTGGATTATGTTTGTCAGATTTCCTAGAAAAGGAAATGGAAAGACATCCAGATTCTTTCAAATATCACACCCTGGCTATTACTGTTTCCTAAACCTACCCCTGATCAGTGAGAATCACATAATAGCTTTGCAGGCCTGTCAAGCTTTGATTTTTTAACGTCTTTTCGTGGCCTATTCAAAACCAAAAACACAGCAGTGGATTCCAAAAAAAAAATTCTACTTCTACATAAGCTCCATCTTTTAGCATGACCATTTATTGGTGAATAGCTTCAATAGTAACCTATTGCTATTAGAGTTTAAGCTAACATTACTAACTCTGCCCTGCTCTTATTGTATTTTAAATAACCCCAGCCAGCATGACTAAAGATAGCATATGGATAAGAGCTAAATTCCAGCTGGCCATTTCTGTCTTTTTAAAATGTTAAAGCTTCCTGCCTTTGATCCTTTAAAAAAAAAAACTGTCATTATTCATGTTGCATAATTGTCTGCCGTCATCTGCTGTCCGCTGTTTAATCAGTGACCGCGTGTCGGGCAGGAAACATCTGTTGCTTTTTTCTTAACTGTTCCCCACGGTGCTGGAGGTGTTGGTGTGTTTCTTCACCCTGTGGTCGGTGGTGGGACTGACCGGCTTCCACACCTACCTGATCTCCCTCAACCAGACCACCAACGAGGATGTAAGTGATTCATAACTCAATGTTACTGCGAGATTAAAGCTGTCTCTTCTACCATCTGTATCTGAAATAACCCCGAAGACGCACATGCTGTACTTTGTATCTACTTTGTTTCATCCTGTCTTCATGCAAAATATCATGGAGCCACAGCATCAACTCATTCTTTGGTTAGTTTTTTTTCCGTATTATTATTATTGATAGTGAATGTAAGTAAGTCTATTTACTCAAGTGCTATATTTAGGTACATATTTGAGATACTTGTACTTGAGTATTTCCATTTTATGCGACTTCAAACTTCTTCAATATGTCTCAAAGGGACACATATTTATTTTTACTTTCAGATTACGTTTTTTTATCCCCTTTCTCTTCAGTGAAAGGACTGCAGATGGAAATAAGCTATTAGCTCAAATCTGGCATGAGTCATCTCTTCTCTTAAGAGATAATGTTATTGTATGCATGGTTCTTGTTCAATTAAGAAATAATAATGTTAGTTCTAAGTTAAAGGATGAAGTGTTGCTTTTGTGTCAAGAAAACTCTCCATGTCTCAAACTTGACGCCGTTGGGGGTTTGAAATATGAGAGGACGTGCCTGCAAAGACCTGGAAAAGTCCTTCATTTTGAGGTTTAAAAGGATTTATAAAACATTGCAAGAAGACACTCAAGGTTTTGCTTGCTTGCTAACAACTTTTATATAAAGAGAGAAATGCATTTACATTTTCAAAACATCTGGCGAGAAGCACCAAAAGACTTTGTGGTTGATTTTGCACTTTTACATAAATCCGATTCGGCCAATAATCAGGAACTTGCCAGTTGTAAATAAGATAAAGTGTTGCTTTATGTGTTAAAATAACTCTATACGTCTCAAACCTTACAGCCATGGGTGCTTGAATATGAGAGAATCAGGGATGGAAAGTACTGGAAAAGTCCTTGAATTTGATGTTTAAGAAAGTGTGGAAACCCTGATTTGATCCTTCTACAGCTCAGGGTGGTGATAATGCAACGGAACAGTTCTTGTTTTTGTGTCAAACAACTCTCTGTGATTCAGCCAAGCAGCATGAAGTTGCCGGGTGTAAATAAGAGAGAACTGAGATCATGCAGGTTGGTAAATAGTTGGTCATCTGAGTTGCCAGCGTTATTTTTATCTCCCCAGACAAGAGGTCAAACCACTCATTAGTGTACCATAAACGTCATGTTTGAGCAAAGTCCTTTCCCACCAATCGATCACAGATGAAATAAAAATAGTGCAAGTACCTTTGGACCTCAGATATTTCAAAGAGAGATTCACATTAAAGTCATTTATATAAAAGTCATAACATAAGATAAAGTGCAGTTTTAAGAATACATGAGTTAATGTTGTGATCCGGCAGCTGGCTTCACAAACCTACATCACAGAGGTGTAAACATAGTATACTGCAGAGCTGTTTCCTTGACAACCATACCATGGTCATTTACAGCACTAAGGGGAAAAGTGCCAGTAAACTGTTGGTTGTTAAACAAGGCTTTTAACTTAAAATACAGTAAAGCAAATATATAAATATTGAACGAAAACAGAGATGTGAAAACAAATTCACGACCAAAACAACAGGGTATTTATAACTGCAGCTAAAGGAGACACTATGAAGGTTTCTCATTTCTCTAATACCCCTCCTCGACTCCCCTCCTCAACTCCTATCCTCGTGTCTTAGTCCCGCCCACAGGAGATGCGAGCGGAGGAGTCGAGGAGGGGAACCGAGGAGAGAGGAGGGGAAGCAGCAGGCGGTTAGAGAAATGAGAACTCCTCTCCTCTGAGCGGTCATTTTAAAGAGACGTCCATTAATGATGACAGGAGGCACAGCAGCAATCTGTCTGATGGACAGATGTGTTCATGACGACTTATATATTTACTTTTAATTCATTTACAGTGCGGTATAATGAGACAATAACAGGCTACAGATGCGGACCCCCCTCTCTGGTCGCTGAAATGAGGAATTGAAATTACGGGCCAAAAGTTTTATTTACAAGTATTAAAAGTAAGCATAGGACACCAAACCAACTGAGACCCGTCTGTCTGCCGCATCTACGCACTGTACAACACACACACCTACACACTGTACCACACACACACCTACACACTGTACCACACACACACCTACACACTGTACAACACGCACCTACACACTGTACAACACACACACCTACACACTGTACAACACGCACCTACACACTGTACAACACGCACCTACACACTGTACCACACACACACCTACACACTGTACAACACGCACCTACGCACTGTACAACACGCACCTACACACTGTACAACACGCACCTACACACTGTACAACACGCGCCTACACACTGTATAACACGCACCTACACACTGTACAACACGCACCTACACACCGTACAACACACACCTACACACTGTACAACACGCACCTACACACTGTACAACACACACACCTACACACTGTACAACACGCACCTACACACTGTACAATACGCACACCTACACACTGTACCACACACACGCCTACACACTGTACAACACGCACCTACACACTGTACAACACGCACCTACACACTGTACCACACGCACCTACACACTGTACCACACGCACCTACCCACTGTACAACACGCACCTACACACTGTACAACACACACACCTACACACTGTACAACACGCACCTACACACTGTACAACACGCACCTACGCACTGTACAACACGCACCTACACACTGTACAACACGCACCTACACACTGTACAACACGCACCTACACACTGTACAACACGCGCCTACACACTGTATAACACGCACCTACACACTGTACAACACACACACCTACACACTGTACAACACGCACCTACACACTGTACAACACGCACCTACACACTGTACCACACACACACCTACACACTGTACAACACGCACCTACGCACTGTACAACACGCACCTACACACTGTACAACACGCACCTACACACTGTACAACACGCACCTACACACTGTACAACACGCGCCTACACACTGTATAACACGCACCTACACACTGTACAACACGCACCTACACACTGTACAACACGCACCTACACACTGTACAACACACACACCCACACACTGTACAACACGCACCTACACACTGTACAATACGCACACCTACACACTGTACCACACACACGCCTACACACTGTACAACACGCACCTACACACTGTACCACACACACACCTACACACTGTACAACACGCACCTACACACTGTACCACACGCACCTACACACTGTACCACACGCACCTACACACTGTACCACACGCACCTACACACTGTACCACACGCACCTACCCACTGTACAACACGCACCTACACACTGTACAACACACACACCTACACACTGTACAACACGCACCTACACACTGTACAACACGCACCTACACACTGTACCACACACACACCTACACACTGTACAACACGCGCCTACACACTGTATAACACGCACCTACACACTGTACCACACGCACCTACACACTGTACCACACACACGCCTACACACTGTATAACACACACCTACACACTGTACAACACGCGCCTACACACTGTACAATACGCACACCTACACACTGTACCACACACACGCCTACACACTGTACCACACACACGCCTACACACTGTACCACACGCACCTACACACTGTACAACACGCACCTACACACTGTACAACACGCACCTACGCACTGTACAACACGCACCTACGCACTGTACAACACGCACCTACACACTGTACAACACGCACCTACACACTGTACAACACGCACCTACACACTGTACAACACGCACCTACACACTGTACCACACGCACCTACACACTGTACAACACGCACCTACGCACTGTACAACACGCACCTACACACTGTACAACACACACCTACACACTGTACAACACGCGCCTACACACTGTATAACACGCACCTACACACTGTACCACACGCACCTACACACTGTACCACACACACACCTACACACTGTACAACACGCGCCTACACACTGTATAACACACACCTACACACTGTACAACACGCGCCTACACACTGTACAATACGCACACCTACACACTGTACAACACGCACCTACACACTGTACAACACACACACCTACACACTGTACAACACGCACCTACACACTGTACAATACGCACACCTACACACTGTACCACACACACGCCTACACACTGTACAACACGCACCTACACACTGTACAACACGCACCTACACACTGTACCACACGCACCTACACACTGTACCACACGCACCTACCCACTGTACAACACGCACCTACACACTGTACAACACACACACCTACACACTGTACAACATGCACCTACACACTGTACAACACGCACCTACGCACTGTACAACACGCACCTACACACTGTACAACACGCACCTACACACTGTACAACACGCACCTACACACTGTACAACACGCGCCTACACACTGTATAACACGCACCTACACACTGTACAACACACACACCTACACACTGTACAACACGCACCTACACACTGTACAACACGCACCTACACACTGTACCACACACACACCTACACACTGTACAACACGCACCTACGCACTGTACAACACGCACCTACACACTGTACAACACGCACCTACACACTGTACAACACGCACCTACACACTGTACAACACGCGCCTACACACTGTATAACACGCACCTACACACTGTACAACACGCACCTACACACTGTACAACACGCACCTACACACTGTACAACACACACACCCACACACTGTACAACACGCACCTACACACTGTACAATACGCACACCTACACACTGTACCACACACACGCCTACACACTGTACAACACGCACCTACACACTGTACCACACACACACCTACACACTGTACAACACGCACCTACACACTGTACCACACGCACCTACACACTGTACCACACGCACCTACACACTGTACCACACGCACCTACACACTGTACCACACGCACCTACCCACTGTACAACACGCACCTACACACTGTACAACACACACACCTACACACTGTACAACACGCACCTACACACTGTACAACACGCACCTACACACTGTACCACACACACACCTACACACTGTACAACACGCGCCTACACACTGTATAACACGCACCTACACACTGTACCACACGCACCTACACACTGTACCACACACACGCCTACACACTGTATAACACACACCTACACACTGTACAACACGCGCCTACACACTGTACAATACGCACACCTACACACTGTACCACACACACGCCTACACACTGTACCACACACACGCCTACACACTGTACCACACGCACCTACACACTGTACAACACGCACCTACACACTGTACAACACGCACCTACGCACTGTACAACACGCACCTACGCACTGTACAACACGCACCTACACACTGTACAACACGCACCTACACACTGTACAACACGCACCTACACACTGTACAACACGCACCTACACACTGTACCACACGCACCTACACACTGTACAACACGCACCTACGCACTGTACAACACGCACCTACACACTGTACAACACACACCTACACACTGTACAACACGCGCCTACACACTGTATAACACGCACCTACACACTGTACCACACGCACCTACACACTGTACCACACACACACCTACACACTGTACAACACGCGCCTACACACTGTATAACACACACCTACACACTGTACAACACGCGCCTACACACTGTACAATACGCACACCTACACACTGTACCACACACACGCCTACACACTGTACAACACGCACCTACACACTGTACCACACGCACCTACGCACTGTACAACACGCACCTACGCACTGTACAACACGCACCTACGCACTGTACAACACGCACCTACACACTGTACAATACGCACACCTACACACTGTACCACACACACGCCTACACACTGTACAACACGCACCTACACACTGTACCACACACACACCTACACACTGTACAACACGCACCTACACACTGTACCACACGCACCTACACACTGTACCACACGCACCTACACACTGTACCACACGCACCTACACACTGTACCACACGCACCTACCCACTGTACAACACGCACCTACACACTGTACAACACACACACCTACACACTGTACAACACGCACCTACACACTGTACAACACGCACCTACACACTGTACCACACACACACCTACACACTGTACAACACGCGCCTACACACTGTATAACACGCACCTACACACTGTACCACACGCACCTACACACTGTACCACACACACGCCTACACACTGTATAACACACACCTACACACTGTACAACACGCGCCTACACACTGTACAATACGCACACCTACACACTGTACCACACACACGCCTACACACTGTACCACACACACGCCTACACACTGTACCACACGCACCTACACACTGTACAACACGCACCTACACACTGTACAACACGCACCTACGCACTGTACAACACGCACCTACGCACTGTACAACACGCACCTACACACTGTACAACACGCACCTACACACTGTACAACACGCACCTACACACTGTACCACACGCACCTACACACTGTACCACACGCACCTACACACTGTACAACACGCACCTACGCACTGTACAACACGCACCTACACACTGTACAACACACACCTACACACTGTACAACACGCGCCTACACACTGTATAACACGCACCTACACACTGTACCACACGCACCTACACACTGTACCACACACACACCTACACACTGTACAACACGCGCCTACACACTGTATAACACACACCTACACACTGTACAACACGCGCCTACACACTGTACAATACGCACACCTACACACTGTACCACACACACGCCTACACACTGTACAACACGCACCTACACACTGTACCACACGCACCTACGCACTGTACAACACGCACCTACGCACTGTACAACACGCACCTACGCACTGTACAACACGCACCTACACACTGTACAACACGCACCTACACACTGTACAACACGCACCTACACACTGTACAACACGCACCTACACACTGTACAACACGCACCTACAGCTCCTAAAGCATATAATATATATCAGGCTACAGCCGTATATTATTATGAGAAGCAGTAAATGGTCTTAGAAAAATGTCGACTCTTTGTTTGTAGATATCTACTAAACTAAAGCAAATACAGAGAGTAATGTAGGCCTGTTATACTGAGTGATATATATTATACACACTGCTCTGCTTTCTGCACAGACCACAGCTGTTCTCACTGTAAACATCACGTCACGATTCAAGCAGTTAATAAAATAATATCCAGGGGATGCATGCAGAGCTGTCATTGGCTGAGATAAGTCCGGCCGTGCGCCACGACTGTTTTAAACATCACTGTTGCCGAAAATACATCCGTGGAGGACCCATCAGTGTATCCTCGGTTATAGCTCCTCCAGAGAGCCTCCTCGGCGCTCGATCCTCGGTCCTCGATGTGCATTTAGAGAAATGAGATGTCCTTCAACATGGCGCGCTGAAATCCATTTCCGGGTCACTACCGGAGGACCGAGGATTCGAGGAGCCGAGGAGGGGAAATTAGAGAAATTAGAAACCATAGAAAGAGTGAATAGTGTAAAAATGTAACTAACGGATATCACCAGGACATTTTCTGATAACTTGCATCAGAATAATTATGTTTGTTTAAAATATGGAAATAGAAATGCATGATCTATTATTGTTCTAGCTAACATACAGTTCCAAAACAGAAATCCGACCATTTGATGAAGCCAGTTTCAAAACCTTTTAATTGTTTGGTTAACATGTTAGAGTCTACGTTTTTTACAGAGGGGATTTCGATATCGCTATGTATAACTATAAAAAAAGTAAAGAATATACTCTACAGCCATAAAATATATATATTTATAGAATGAAAGGTGATATAAATCAGGCTACGAAAAGCATGACAAATGTTTTTGTCTTATATGTGTCCACCACAGCCACACTTAATGTGGGCGGTACAGCAGGAACACTTTTATTCTGCTCACAGTCTGAGCCATATGACAAACTGTCTGGTGAAAGCTTGGACTCCTCTCTGCTCACGAGCCGACATCGACTTCTGATCTAAAAATATGCATGAAAACAGACAAACAAAACAGAATAACAAGAATATATTTAGAGATGCTTGTGAGGCTAAATGAGGAAAATAAGTATTGATTGCTTGACTAACATTGAGTCACCACACACACACACCCCCCCACACACACACAGAGATGAGTGGTGATGATGCAGGTGGCTGAATCCTCAGAGGGAGTCATTTATGTGGTGTCTGTGTGTGTGAGTGTAACAGTGTGTATGCTATCTGAGGCTCTGTTAGTGCTGCAGAGGCTCTGAGGAGAAGCAGAGCGCAAGCAGCGATGATAGAAGCTTCTAGATGGCTGGAAGCAAGAAAGTGCACTCATACTTTGTTGTAATGGTTAATTTATAATCCCCTCTCTCTCTCTCCTGTGCAAGAGCTGGCCTCATTTTTTTTCATTTAATCAGTAATGAAGCACTGCAATGAGCACCTACAGTACAGTCCGGTGTAGTTTTGCTCCAGGAGTTGAAACAATAGCTTGGTTATCTGTGATTGGCCTAATAATAAATCCACCAATCGCTGCAGGGCCGGGCGCCGTGCCAGATGCCCTGCTGTGGCAGAAGGGAGGGGGGGAGGGAGGAGAGGGGAAGGAGGGTGAGCAAGAGAAGGCACCTTGAGTGCTGCTCCGATCTCTCCCACAGGACGACACATGCTCTGTCCACTGTGTCTCCCACACACACACACACACACACACACACACACACACACACACACACACACACACACACACACACACACACACACACACCACACACACACACACACACACACACACACACACACACACACACACACACACACACACACACACAGATATTACATGTAGGCATGCAGTACTGAAGTAGCCCATGGGGCAGACAGTTTGACCTACATCTGCCGCAACAACTAAAAGAAAAGCTTTTTATTTTCTCTCTGACTCGCTGGAGGGGCGTTCGGTACAAACTCATGCTGTGCAGCCAAAGCTTGTTCTGTAGGGGTCAATTATTTGTGACAAAGTACTTTTTGGGTTAATACAATTATAATCTAAATTGTGTTTTTTGTATCAGTAACACTTGAGTCAATCTAGCACTTAAGAAATGATGCTGGATTATTAATTATGAACTTTCTTTCTTTCATTTTTTGATAGTATAACAACATAAATATAGTAAATGGAAAAGACATAAAATGAAACAATTTCAGCAACACAGATGATGAAATAGAAATACAAGACCATGAGATATGAACAGTATATAAAATAGAATACCCAAAATACGTGTTAACCTTGCATTGATAAAAAGCTTTTTTTATAAAAGTTAAGCTCAACTAGCTGTGATTGACTTTCTATTATAATTTATATTTAGGAGAATACAAACTGCACTCAAAGTACAAAGTATTTCTCTATAATCCAAAAACATGCAGTAGAGCTGGCAGTTTATTTTCAACCCCGAGTTATGTCTGAAGGTATTCCTCCAACCACCTTCACCAACAAGGTGGGAAGCCTGTATGTGACTATTGCCCCTTTCACACCAACGCGTTTTCAACGCCGGCTCGGAGCTAGAGCCTGAAAAGTACCGGTTTTTCCTGTTCACACCGCAGCAGCGCCGCCTCTTAGC
Source organism: Trematomus bernacchii (assembly GCF_902827165.1). Lineage (NCBI taxonomy): Eukaryota > Metazoa > Chordata > Actinopteri > Perciformes > Nototheniidae > Trematomus > Trematomus bernacchii. Next base: position 3,839,381 of record NW_022987409.1, read on the forward strand.
TCCGGAATCCAGTTCGTTTCCAGCTCCAAAAAATTGTCGGTCTAGAAGCAAGACTCCGGAGCTAATGAATGGAGCAAGTTTCATGAATGTGACACTTTTATTTTGTAAGATAGCAAGGGGGGGCATATTGTGATAACCAGGCCTGTCATAAAATGCACCCCCACCCAAAAAGATGTTTGTATTAATCCCACCCTCAAGCATTTTTCAGGGTATAGTTGTAGGACTAGTACCAATGAATGGAGCAAGTTTCATGAATGTGACACTTTTATTATGTAAGATAGCAAGGGGTGTATAACGTGGCAAAATATGCTGACAAAGACTATGTAACATTTGTAAACATATATTTTGATTATTATATGACAAATATGTAAAATTAAACAATACATTTTAAAGCACGTGTATACAGACAGGACGTAACAATAATAAGAAAAAAGCTGAAAAGGAAGTGACGAATGAATTTAGACACCACTACCATCAAATACGGAGCGACAAGTTTAACCACAAGAATCAAGACTATATGAGCTACCACTAAACAACTCACAGTCTGAAAATTACCATTAATAAAAACCCTGAACGTTTACTTTTCGTTTTAAACATCGTTTTAAGGTGTAAACGTGTCATTTGGAAATGCGCGTTCCCGTGACAAGGGGGACATTTCATTATGGGGGTGCATAATTTGACACAACACCGGCTCTGAGTGGTGTGAACAAAGCGGGAGCAGAAAAGGGAAACCGGAGCTGAACCAGAAAAGCTCTAGCTCGGAGCTAGAAGGGGAAAAGCGCTGGTGTGAAAGCCGCATTTGAGAGTCTTTGAGTTTTCAAAAATACAAAAAATGTCAGGAGGCATTTTGTTGACACGTGTGTGTGTGTGCACATGACCTTTAGAATATTTCCATTTCATGTAAATGTGCAGCCCTAAAAGGCATAAAGGATTTGAATATTCAAATGACTTTGTACATCATATGAATGTAAAAGAAGCCTCTACAGAATATGTATATGAAGCAGCTGCATGCATACAGCACAGAGTGGAATGTATTATCTTACCTGGGGAAATCCTTTATATTAATCCTCAGATTCTTGAATGAATTATTAAAGTGGTTGTAATCATGCTGTGCTTGTTCGCACCCGTTGGCGCATAGAGTTCCCGTTAAACCAGGAATCGTTAAAGTTCCTTTTTAGTAGGTCAGAGCCAAGCCTGTGGGAATAACATCTAAAAAAGGAAGTATGCTTTTGAATAAGATATAAGCGCAGGGAAAATCAGGGAGGTGGTTTGGGAAGATTTTGCCTTACAGTGTTTTTTTTGTGTTTTCTCAGATTAAAGGATCCTGGTCGGGTAAGAACCGAGTCCAGAACCCGTACAGCCACAAGAACTGCTTCAAGAACTGCTTCGAGGTTCTCTGCGGGCCGACGTTCCCGAGGTAACTGTCGGATTAAAACACGAAACAAACAGAATCCATCATCTTTCGTGGTTAATAAATTGTCTAGATGCCTATATTAGGTTTTCACTATGTTCCAGTTTTATCAAAGAGCTCTGTTCAAAGGCTTTATTGTCATATGCACATCGAAAGTGTAGTTATAGTTAAAAACAATACAAATAGCGCAATAGGAACCAGTGGAAATAAATGAGTGCAAGATGATGTTGCAAGACTAATGTGCACTTAATGTTGGAGAGGTTAACTATATACAAGTAAAATAGAATGTCAATTGAAATGCTGTACAGTGAAATAAAACACTGCTTATTGTCATAATAGATAGATCTGTGAGCTGCGACAGTGAGTGTGTGTGATAGATTAGTCGGTAGACGTGTCTCTCTGCTGCTCCTCACCCTGCCCGGTAACGAGCCGGTTGCCGTTGGTGACCGATGGCCTTGTCCCCGCAGCGTGTTGGACAGGAGAGGACTGATGCAGGAGGATTCATGTGTTTCTGCTGCGTCTGCTGCACCCCCCCCCTCCAGCAGCAACCCAGTGTCACAAACCACGGTGAGCACACACACACACACACACACACACACACACACACACACACACACACACACACACACACACACACACACACACACACACACACACACACACCCGCCCCCCCTTCACACACTTCTCTGGCTCTAAAGTGAAACGAGGCTGCAGAGCATAGGATAGTGAATACAGAGTAGACATAAAACAGTCTAAACCAATTACAGAGGATGTTGGAGAAAGTGGGTGTGGTGTGTGTGTGTGTGTGTGTGTGTGTGTAATCAAACTGACAGGTAATCCATCTTGAGACACACTGATGTTGAGCCATGTTATGTCTCTTTATATAGTCTATTATTTATCTATTTATTATTTTTATTTTGTTATATTTTCTGCTAGGCTACATCATTAGTCGTGTTTGCAGCGGAGGAAGACACATACCGACCTTTAACTTAAGTGCTAATACCATGGTGTAAAAGTAATCTGTAACAATTAGAAATGTGTACTAGCATCAATGTACATCAGGGCTATTCAATTAGTTTGGAATGGGGGCCGGTTGATGAAAATGATCCAAAGCAAGGGGCCGGGAAAAAGATGGCTTGAAATATGAGCAATCATATTTAAGAGCTTCAGATACAGTAAATACTACAACAGCATAGTGGAGTGCATATATTGTGTTTAATTCAATCAAACAACATAGCCCCAAGGCCTTTATAGATCTAAATGGCAAGTTCAGAACTCAGTAGGCCTACATGTTTCATTTGATTTCATTTAGGTGAAATTATCTAATCATTCACGCAGAGATGCAATCAATGACAGGAGTTGTCACTACAGTATAGTAGGTGGGTTCGAAACCCGAGCCCGTCGAAGTTTTCAGGCATTGTCTACCCCTCTATCTCTCAATGTAACACCCTCTCTGGAATAAAGGCATTATGGCAAAAAAAAAAAAAAAAAAAAAAAAAATCTTAAAAAAAAAAAATTGATGACTTTTTAACATTATACTCAAAGGGTCAGTAAATATCACCCCGGGCCGGATTTGGCCCGCGGGCCGCCAATTGAATAGCCCTGATGTACAGGAATACCCAAACTAAAAGTACTTTTAACGCAGAATGGCCCATTGAAGAATAATGCACAGTATACAGTATTACACTGTTATAATATAATAATCAATGCATTAATGTGTGTTCACTTTCAGATGTGGGAGGATTGAGATCTTGTCCTTGAGTAATAGTAGAAGTACCAGAGTGTAGGAATACTCTGTTACAAGTACAAGTCCTGCATAAAAAATGTTACTTGAGTAAAAGTACAAAAGTATTAGCATAAAAATATACTTAAAGTACTCATTCTGCAGATGGGCCCATTTCCACATGATATATATTATATATTTTGATTATAATTATTGATGCATTAATTGCTGTTAAAAGTGCAGCTGGTTTTAATGACGTTGTCTACTGCAGGGTAGCTTGTGGATTTACTCCAGGTGTTACTAAAGTCTGATTCAAGAGTTGATTATATTTCACATCATTAATCAAAATCTGTGAAGTAACTAAAGGTATACACTAATTTTAGTGGAGTAAAAGTACAAAGTAGCATAACATGGAAATACTCAAATAAAGTACAAGTATCTCAACATTTGACTTAAGTACAGTACTTGAGTAAATCTACTTAGTTACTTCCCACCTCTTATCACTTTCATGTCGCAGCAGGTAAAGCTTTGTTGGTGTCTGTTGTCTGCAAATATATTTATATATATAGAGTTATCTTGGAAATGAAGTGTGTTGGTTTTAACCATATACTGAAAGCAGCAGAAAGGCAGAACTGAATTCACCTTTATGTCTGTTTATTTCTCGATAGATATATCAATTTAATACTAAAATGGTGAGAGAAGTTTAGCCAGTTATACTGAAGCTAAAAATGCCATGCTTGTTGTTTGCATGTAATTCCTTCAGCTTTGCTGCAGCTCAGTTCCTCATCAGTGTCTCTTTCTGCAGAAAACCACGGCTCCTCTCATCCGCAACGAACACACACCTGATGAGGCCAAGCCGAGCATCGCCGCCCACGAGGAGAAGAGCTCCTCCCCCAGAGAGGAGAAGAGCTCCTACCCCAGAGAGGAGAAGAGCTCCTACCCCAGAGAGGAGAAGAGCTCCTCCCCCAGAGAGGAGAAGAGCTCCTACCCCAGAGAGGAGAAGAGCTCCTACCCCAGAGAGGAGAAGAGCTCCTCCCCCAGAGAGGAGAAGAGCTCCTCCCCCAGAGAGGAGAAGAGCTCCTCCCCCAGAGAGGAGAAGAGCTCCTCCCCCAGAGAGGAGACTCCGAAGGTCCCGCCCCTGGCTTCACCCGAGCCTGACGCAGAGGTGTCCGTCAGCAAGGGCCCGGCCCATTAGCTGCATGAGGGGGGGGGGGGCTCTGATCCTGGCTGGTCAGGAAGTGAAACATTATCGACGTGTGATGACTGTGCGGGGGACTCAGTTATCCTCCGACGCCCGCCCCACATTCCTCCAGGAGAGCAGGGTTTCTGCAGCAGCTCCTCCTCTCCCCCCCCCCTCTCCTCACCCGCAGATTGACAGTGCAGGAGGGGCATCGATTTAATGTAAAGTCAGCAGCTTCCTCTGTCTCCTGCACACTGCATGGAAAAGACACGCAGGGGGAGAAGCTGCAGGACGAACTGCAGAGAGAAATAAAAAAACTCTCCGAGCGTTTGACGTCCCAGCAGGCCACCTGTGGGATTATCACTACTGCTTCTGTTCTTTATTTAAAATATTGCGTAATGACATTTATTGTGAGAGGCCAGTTCAAATATATTCCTTGCAAGTGTCTGGCAACGACGATATTACTTCTGGACATGTATAAAACTCCATTTATCTGTTGTGTGCACATTACATGCCCTATGCAAACATACAGAGGCTGGACGTGCAGCTTTTTGAAGAGAAGGGTTAACGGCAGGAGTCCAGGAGGACGATCCTTAGCTGACAGATTAAAGGCTCCTTCCAGGCAAGTCCAATCTACCTTGTTTTATGATACTGCTGCATTCAGTACTGTTATAACTTACATGCATTACTTTTTTTTAAGAGATCCAGACCAACGCCTGTCCTTCCATTTTTATAAATCCAGGATGTAGTGTGACATCGGTGCTCTGAAGTTGCTTAACGTGAAGTCTTTTATCCAGGAGACGCTCAGTCCCACTGTGTGAGAGGAAAGGTCTGACTTCTGATGATAGTAGACACTAGTAGTAACAGTGCCTTATCATAACAGACGCACCAACAAGTGCAACTGAAGTCGACCAACAGATAGATCCGTTCATGCCACTGATAGACAAATGCCAACGTTTATTCTTCAAAGTGTTCAGTGGTTCCCAACCTGGAGGGTAAGAAAAATGGGGTCATAACATGAGGAATGAGTGGGATTAAGGTATCATTTGACTATTTGGGAAGTAGTTTATTCACTTTCCTGAAGAGTTGGATGAAAAGATTGATATCACTACAACATATGTACAGTAAATATGAAGCGACAGCTAATAGACAGTTAGCTTAGCTTAGCAAAAAGACTGGAAACAAAGGGAAACAGCTAGCCTGACTCTGTCTAAAGGTAGAATATCAAATTTAACACAAAGGTCCACAATTTACACAAATGTTTATTAGGATAAAATAATGACGCGATGATATTTTGAACAGACCGTAAATGAAGTACATTTTCTTAAAGGGTTTTTAGCTGGAAAATCACAAAAATAAATCGTAGAAGGAAAATAAGCGCTCTGTTTGAACTGCTGGTTGACTTATGGACATGCTAAAAAGGTTGGGAACCACTGAATTAGACATTGTAAAGCAAAAACGTAGTGAAGCCGTGTTGAATTGTACATATTTCTGCAAGGTAAAGATGTCAGCTGATTGGATAGGAGGAGAGACTAAAGCAAGGTTGTTGTTTTTTTAGCATTTAAGTGCAGCCGGTGTTATTCCCGCTGCCTTTGAGCTCCAGCGCCTCCTCCTGCTGATCTTCCTCCTCCTCCTCCTCCTCCTCTCTCTTCCTGTTACTACATATTTAACACTTCTCCTTCTCCTCGCCTCCTTGTTGTGACAGTGCACCTAAAGCCGAGGTCTCCACTGCAGCCGTCTGTGGCCGCATCATTAAAGCATAAAGAGCCGAGGCAAAGACGTCCTTTCTCTTCACACTTCTGTGTATTTCAGACTTCAAAATGGCTGCAGAGTTTATTTGTTTTGGTCACAGGTCGCTCGAGGGGACAGCATCCACACCGAGGAAAGAGAAAGAGTTATTCTTAGTATTTAAATGATGTTAGCTGATAGCGAGGGTTTGTAATAGTTATTGTGTTGTATGCAAGACAGAGCTAGTGTTTGTGAAATTTACCTGTGTAGAAGTTCTAGTTTGTCAACAGCATTGTATCAGAAATATGCCTGAGATTATTTATTACTAAGTCACAGTTTCTCCTGAAGATCAAAACATCTGCCAAACAAAGAGTGGAAACGTTTGATTATTTATATTGTACCGTAATAATGGAGCAGTTTAGACACTTTGGATGATAAAGATTCATCTTGGCCAATATTCTTCATTCTTGTTTAAAATCTGTGGATGAGTTTCTTGATTATCGGCTAACCCTTTGTCAAAAAAATATTTGGTTGACATATTGAAGTATTTAATTTTGTCCAACCAGCTATTCAGAAACCCTTCGAAAATCAATGAACTTTCAGAAAATATTTATATTTTAAAAAGCTGGAACTTGCACAATTTCAGCAAAAAAATGTGTGCAATTAATTTCCTGTCGATATATTGACTAACAGTTTTAGCTCCACATTAATCTCTACATTAGGATGAAAAAAGGAGAGATGACAGACTCACCCCCGCTGGAAGAAGCTGTAAAGTGTGTGACAGTATTGTTTCTGTGAAGTATATAAAAAAAAACAGCTGAGTATTTGTTGGGAAAACTTTTTAATAAGAAGGTTTGAGACTAGTTTTTAAAGCTGAATTTAGCGGCTGATCTTTCTTTGTGGAAAGTATTTGAAGACAGTTTGGTGTATTTGATTGATTTGCTGTCACCGAGAAGCAAGAATGTATGTGATTGATATTCGATGAAAGAAGAGACGGGAGACTTTAAAAGGGACGGATGAAGTATGATTTTTTGGCTCAAGCTGAGCTCCTGTACGTATGATTCTTGTGTTAAAATGCCATGACGGTCAGATCTGAATGCTCTGATCAATCTATTACATGATGTATACAGAAACAGTAATATACCATCGATGATACTCTTTATTTATGTTCACTTTGTTAAGTATCAGCACTGTGACTATTATGTGTTTCATTCAATTTAATTCACTTCTTTTTACATGATCAATGTGTCTGGTAAATAAACAATATTGTCTTATTTGTCTTTTAAAATATGTTTTCTTTACTCTTATACAGAGTTCTAGAGGGCGCGATGCAAATGAAGGGAAAAGACTATTACATACAGATTCGCGCTGCATTTAGCAAGAGCAACAACAGAACATGTTTACACGAGACACTTGGCGGAGTTCACACTTGCACACACACCTTTTTGATTATTATTAGACTTAAAAGATACACACAGTTAATTGTAAAACCAGCAACATGTTAATGGTTGAAATTACAATATTAACTCTCTGTACACATAATGGGTGACAAGCTAATGAACTAGCTAAACTAGTTAAAGGGGCCCTATCATGCTCGTTTTCACTTTCATATTTGTATGTAGTGTCTCTACTGGGACATGTCTCCATGCTTTAATGTTCAAAAAGCTCTTTATTTTTCTCATTCTGCCTGTGCTGCAGCACCTCTTTTCACCCTCTGCCTGAAACCAGAGCCCCAGTCTGCTCGGATTGGTTAGCTGGCCAGCTCTGTTGTGATTGGTCAACCCCTTAGAGATGTCCCGCCCCTTAGCCTACAATGTGTTGGAGCGCGAGTGTTACATATTTTAGCCTATGCAGACAATTTACATGCACAAAAACCTTTATAACACATTATAGGAAAGGGAAAACCTTTAATTACAGAAGTATTATTTATGCTATCAAACCATTAATCTCTCTGTGAAAGAAGAATCCCGTCAAAAAGAATGTGCATTAACTTTGAAAATCAAGTTGAAAATGCGGTTTGTTTTTCTGTTTTAGTGTTATTTCCATGTTTTCAATAGGCGGTCGGAAGTATTTTGAAATGTAGTATTAGTATTTTTACTTCAGTAAAGGTCAGACTACTTATTATTCCTCTGCCCACTACAGTATTAATACAATCATTTGAAAACAAGTGATCTTTTATGAATGAATGAATCACTTTTGTAAAAGTACAATGTTTACTCTGCTGCTCTTTCCATATATCAGATGTTACCTCTGTCTTCCTGGCACACAACACTCATATGTACTGCCATGATATTGTTGGTGTGTAAGGAGTAACATGCAGAGATTCACACATCAGAGCAAACAGCAGAGGATTGTTTTCATCTCTAAATAGGATTTGGTTTCAGTGTCTTCACTTCCACAAAGTCTGCAGCATGTTTGTGATCGTTGCATTCTCTATTACTCTTAGTAAACCAACAACAAATGTAAGGGTGACAATGTTTTACAGATCATCCGATAATACAGGTCCTTTGTTTAACTGTAATGTCTTCCAAACTACCAGGTAATAAATTAAATAGTATGGATGTACTTTATTTCCCCCACATTTCATTAAGCAGATAGATGTTAAAGTTCTGTATCAGAAGACTAAATGTAGAGTATGCCAACTTTGTTCAAACATGTTTTCTATTATTGATATTTTTGTGTATTACTGTACTAAGATTTAAGACTTTTCATGACATACTATGAAATTACTTAAAACGTATTTGACATACAATTCTAGGATTTTAATCTATCTTTCTTAAAATAAGTTGTTATGACATACAGTACAATAACTTTCTCTTTACTGAGTTTTAAAAGACATGCTTTGAGTTTTTTTAAATGTGTAAATTATATTTTGTATAACCCACATTAGTAAGATTTCTTTAATGACAATGTATTCTAATTTAAAGGTCACCTATCATGCTATTTTTAGGCAATAGCATAGGTCTCATATATAAAAATATATAAAAAACATGTCTATGAAGTGTTTTGCTCAAAATACCAAACAGATCACCCATTCTAGCCATGCCTCATATCCCTCTATTTCACTTCCTGTTTCTAAAGTGATGATTTGGGGTATAAAGCTTTAAAAAAATAAAAAGGAGGGGGCTGAGCTCATGCAGGACCCGGCAGCTACTGTCTAAACTAAATACTGCCGTGATGAAACGCATGGATTATCAAAGATTATTTCTGAAACAGTATGGAGCTCAAAGGCTTTCTCTCTTGCCGGTTATACCACAAGGTGAGTTCCTTTTTATTTCCTGCTTCTTCACACACGCTCTCCAGTACAGGTTAGCTCTGAGTGTTAGCGATGCTAATGTAAACATGCACCGACCATATTACGTCCAAAACAGTCGGGCATTGTTTCTGATAGCAACGTTTCTGATAGGGCCGTGGGTGTAAAGCCAGCCTACATTTCAGATATTACGTCATATCGGACGCAAATCTGGATCAGCTCCGTTGTAGCCCTGTTTTTAGAGATTTGGGTGCGGAGGAAAAGAGAGAGGGTTTTATTTTCTGACGCTGCGTGAGTTCCCTGACACACCGGGCGGGGACACATATTTATGTATAAAATACATCAAAAAGTTTGCATGATAGGTCCCCTTTAAGATATTAGATACTAAGCTATGATTGTTTTTATTTACTTATTTTAGGACATGCAAAACTATTAATTTTTTATATTTTTCAAAACAGGCTATACTTCATTTTTTTATGACAATATGCTTTTTTAAAGATATTTTTCCATGAAAAACTATATATAGTCTATGGATAATATAATTGAATGACTTTTAAGTACACATCTTTTTTAAAGACATATCTGTTTTATGTAGTCGAGAGCTCTGACAACTGAGTTTGTACTCGCTAGTCAACAACAACTTCTCAGTACAGTTTTATTCAAAGTATTTACAGCAACTGTTCACAACCTCCTCGTAATGCAACATAAATCAGTGAAAGAACCTCAATACACATTTAAAAGCAAACTACTACAAGTTACAATAAAACTCAAGTTACATCTGAATATATTTTACATTCATATGTGTATGAGCATTCACCACTAAAAAAAAAGAATGACATTGTAAAAATGAAGAAAACATGACCTGAAAAGGCTTAATTTGTACATGACAATGAAACAATACCCTCAGGAGGAAACATGTTCATTATACAGCGTACCTATAGAAGCTGTGCGGCTTCTTCCAGTAAACGGAGACCCTCATTTCCTGCAGTATTTGAACCTTACACTGTGTTCCTATCAGCAGTCCTCTCTGTATGAAGGGACATTTTTAACGGCATCACACCTCGCTCCACAAAGTCCAGAGAATCAGATTGACAAAGTATTTCTCCGTCACTCCTCAAGATTTCTCGTCCACCGTCAGCTCCTGCAGCTGCTCCTGCATAGCGTCCAGCTGCTCCTCTTCCTCCAGCTGCTCCTCTTCCTCCTCACCTCTCTGCCCCTCTGAAGCTCCCTCCTGCTCCTTCTCCTTCTCGGTCTTCGGCTCCGCTCGTGCGCTCTCCAGGTTCTCGGAGCTCTCGAAGCAGCCGGAGTCCCTCGGCTCCTTGGCCTCCTCCTCCTCAGGCTCGGACTCGTCGTCAGCTACACAGGGCAAAGAATCAGATTTAAATACTGAAATACAATCTTCCTTCCTCCTACAATCTTGTTCAGCTGCAGAGAGGAACTTTAGATTCATAAGATAAGATAAGATGGACCTTTATTAATCCCTGTGGGGAAATTCAGCTGTACATAGCAGCAACAGGGTAAGCGTGAAAAAACAGGACAGCAAAGATTCACACAGATTAATAAAATCAAGAATTCTTTTTTAAATAATGATGACAATAATAATAATAATAAAAGACTATGAAATAGGAGATGAGTAAAAATAAGAGTAAAATAACTGTCAGCATATATACGTATTTGGTCATCTAAGTTATGAAGTAGGAAATGAGTTCAAGTGACAAGTGAAAAGTGAAAATGGACATCTGTACATATAGTGACATATCTATCTACATCTTTGGTCTACTACTAATATATTAGCATGGGTTGTGGAAACAGTGTATATTTGTGTCCAGTGATTTTATTTTATTTTATTTGTGTGAGCTGAGAATAAACACAAAGGCACAGACCGCTACGATACGTTTTAATTACCGTTATGTGGGATGTTTTTGGCTTTTACGTTGAATTCTCAAGTCTTTTCTTGTATGGTTGTTTTTCCATATATGTACATTAATTAACATCTTTGTGGGATTTTCCTAATAAGAGGAGTGTATTCAATGCCCATTTTTATGTTGCCATGTTTTCCTACTTCTTGACACCAGAGGCCTGTACTACGAAGCTGGTTCAACTTAACCTGGATATGTTTGAGTTAGCCGGTTGGCCTAAGCCAAAACATACGCGCTGGCGCTAAGCTGTACTACGACGCCGGTTATCAAGTGGATCGCTCAAGCCAGCCGTGTCCTATCTAGTTAGGTGCGCGTTCACATGAAAGGGGTGGTATTTGGAGCATTCGACCAATCTCAAACACGGACAAGCGTACTGACAGCGCAGCGTCATACTTCCTGAATGAAAAGTGAACTTTAATATTAGTCAAATATGAAGAAGTTAAACTTTAAACATCCATGACTTAAACACTTTATCCAGGATAAAAGCCACATAGCTGCACCTGCAAGGTGAATACAGCTGGTAAAAGAAAAAGTGTTTGAATGCGTACATTAACAGGTTTATGATATCACTGCCCCGTCTAAAAGACACGAGTGGATCTGACTTTAATTAGGAGAATTTGACTCGAGTGTTTCGTCAACTTAATGTGTTGCTTAAAATAATACTTCTGCATACAGTATGTGACACTGTGAGTGTTGCACGGCCAGATACGGCTCAAGAAGCTGACTCAGATAAGGAAATATATGATACATTATGATGTGATATGATAGATAATGGGACACATCTACGTCTGCACTCACAGTGCCGCGGACTGTACTTAATGTTACTCTGATCCGGTTACTTATGTCGTGGCAGATATTTAAGTAAGCTTTCTTAACGCTAATATTATAATAGTCAGATTGCTCTGAAGATGGGAGGGGATATTCTATGAATTTTCACATTCACACAGTCAGTTGATTTTTGCCGGCTGTCTTTCCTGCAATGGCAGTTTTTCTGTATTTCCTCTATCCTGTAATATGACTTGATCGCTTTAAACTCCGCACACACGGAGCTCTGATTGGTCAGCAGGCGGTGCTTTCACTGAGTTGATCTCTTAGCCTGCAACCTAACCTGCTCCGGAGCAGGTTTGCCGCTCAGCATAAGTTACCATGGAAATCTAGCCTGCTAAAAAGAGAACCAGCGTCGTAGGACCGGAAAGCCCGAGATTTCCCTGAATTTAGCCGGCTAAGCGAAAATCCAGCTTCGTAGTACAGGCCTCTGGTAGTGGCTACAAGAAGCTAAACAGGTTTCAGTGTTTTTGGCTTACCTATCAAATTATCATTATTTTCTAACAATGCATTGTCATTTTTTTAGTAATAGACTTGTCTTATTGTATGATATTTTCTTATTTTGATTTAATTTCCTGTTCTATGGAAGCTTTAATTACTCATTTTAAAAGCATTGAAATCTCCTGTCATAATGTGTTCCTGATGTATTTGTTTACGTTGATGTTTATGTAAAGCACTTTGAATTGCCTTGTTGCTGTAATGTGCTTTAATAATGAACTCGCTGCAGCTAATTGTAATGCTAATCCTTAAAGTCTTTTCAACAAATAGCTGTAAACCGGTGTTCAGATCATTAGTGATGGATCGTCTGGAGCACACACACACACAGTATGATGGTACAAGCGACTGAGCATTAATCAAACTGAGTGTGACGCTGTGCAACGGAGCCATACAATGAAGCTCATTATGCAGCTGAGGCAGAAAAAGGTGATGAAGCATGAAGTATCCCCCAAAGACACCATTTTCTGTGATATCCGAGTGGCACACGGACTCTGAAATGATCATTAGTGGGATATTTCTCTCAGCTTCTGGATCAGAGGTGTATTTTTTAAAGGTTTTTGCAGATTACAGTGTTTGCCCTTACAGTCTCTCAGCAGCTCAGAGGCGCTCAGGATCTTGGAGCGAGCGTCCGGGTCCGTGATGTTCAGCTCGTTCAGGTGAGACTGCTTCAGCCCTGCAAAGTCCTCGAGGCTCTGGAAGCCGTGCATGGACAGCAGAGAGCTCAGCTCCTGAAACACCAACAGCAGCGTTTAGACAGATATTTATTCATATTCTTCCTGCAGTGGTGGCACAGTGAGACTCTTACCGTGAGGCCGATGCTGTCCAGAACCTCCTCCAGGGATTTGGGTTTGGATTTGGACAGCCGGTTCTTGCTGTTGCAGCGTCTCCTGCGGGCGGGGGGGCTCTCGTCGGGCAGCAGGTTGACGTAGATGAACTTGAAAGACCCAATTTTGTTGTTGAGCTTCCCGCTCCACGTCCCCACAGGAGGCTTCTCGATGATGTGGATGATGTCGCCTTTCTATAAGAGAGATGACGCATCAGCACCATGAGTCATGATGAGGACAGCAGGATGAAGGACACCAAAAAAAAAAGGATAGACAAATGAAAAGCTTGAGAGCAACATCTGTCTGGTTGTTTGTTAAGTCTTTAAAAATATGAGGGTTGTATTGAATGACTTTTTTTCATTCAAAGCTTCTATTAAAAATTACATTTGATGGTGCCATTAGACGTCTTATTTCCGCCCTGTTATTGAGCCTGTCTCCGTTTGTGTGCATCGAGCAAAGAGTTGTTTCTAAAGGCTAATAAATATGGATAGAAGCAGAATAGTATCCTTGTTGTGAACTTTCAAAATGTTTGCGTCGATCACTTTTGAATTTTCTTTTACCTTTGGACTTTACCAAAGGAGATATAGAGATTGTCTGGATCAAATGAGTCTCTGAAAACACAATCCCTACTAAAATGACCTTATCTTGTGAAACAGACAGTCAGTAATGTGGCGTTCAAACACTTAAAAGATATCAGAGAAACAACCCGTCTGCTCGGTTTCTCTGCCCGATAAACATTCCTGTTTGTCATCTTGCAATATACTTATTTATATAAATAGTTATCACCGCAATAAACCGTATTTAAATTTTGTCTTAATTTACATTATTTATTTTCATATTCTGTTCTTGTACATATCCTATTGACATGTATGACTTGTTGCACTACTTTCTATTTTGTATTTTATTATATATGTTGCATTGTTGGAGGAGCTCAGGTCAGAAGAATTGCATTGCCATTTCTACACTGTAGCTTTGTGCATATGACAATAAAACCTTTGAATCTTGAGAGAGGGAGAGGAAGACCCCCCCTGAGACTCACCTGCAGTTTGAGCGACTCCACGTCGTAGGGGCTGGGGGTGAAGTCCGTGTGCACCAGAGCGCGGCCACAGAAGGGTCCGGAGTACGAGCTCTCCTCCAGCCGCATGCTGTCCCTCTGGCAGTACCCGCTGTCCAGGCTCTGTCTGTCGCTGCCTGAGGACACAGAGGAAGAGACTGAGCATTCACCAGGAAGATTCTTCAGATGAGGGGTTTTTCCCCCTCAACAATTTTGCCAGATTTTCAAACTGCCATGAATAGCCCGACACTGAACTCTTATTGAGCCAATACAATTCTGCCTATGAAGGGCTTTTCTCCTGCTTATTATTTGTTTTACTTCTATTCAGTGGTCATGACGATCGAGGCTTTTGGAACTACATTTCCCATAAGGGGATGTAGACAAAGGCAAAGTTAAATGACTATAATTGTAGACTTTACTTGTATGTAAGCAGAAGTGTCCCATTTATGTGCACTACATGAATATATATTGTAACAGCATATTCCTTCTTACTCTTAATTTTCTAATTTCTCTCCCATCCAATCTATTTTTATGTCATTCAGTTTCTTTTGTTCGTTTAGAGTGGGATTTTTTTTATTGCAACGTAACTAAGGACGCAACAAACACTACTACTTTATTTCATTGATACTGAAGAAAACTTTAAAATGTGATGATTCTCAGGCAAGTTTTAGAGGCATCTTCTACTCTCCCTCACAGTGAGAACCATCTGGATCTCAGATACAGATGTGCACTCACTGCCTGACAGCTGGCGGCTGAAGAGGGCCGGCGTGGCGTCCTCCGACCCGGTGGAGCACACAGACGTCCTCTGTCCTGCCAGCAGATCAGGCAGCCAATCAGAGGAGACCGGAGACAGCTCCTCTCCACTCTCACCCTGCAGAGAGTTAATCATGTTGAACTTAAACTAAAAGGTCCCATAATGATAACGATTTCCTGAGGAATTATTGTTACAACTGAAACTGAGAAATGAAGTAAAACCTATTAGACTAGTCAAAAATATAAACAATGCTTAAAATGTCATAAATGTAACTGTTTTAATCGGTCAGGGTGGAGACAATTTGTATTTGTTGGTCAATAACAGTGTGTCATATAGCTATCATATTTTTTGTGTGAAAAAAAATAAGGCTGTCAGATAAATGAATTGGAGTAAAAAGAGTACAATCATGGTCTCTATATTGTAGAGGATCGGAAATGTTAAGTGTCGTTAAAATTCAAGGCACTTACAATACAACACTTGGATAAATGTACTTTCAACGACTACAAAAGCACACACATTCGGCTTCTTTTGTAAACCACAGTACATACATTTGTCCACTAGATGGAGACAGTTCCAATCTTTTTGTAACAACAGCTGAACGAAAAGATGTCAAAGTTTGAAATGATAATGATACTGTTAGATACAGTGATCATGTAACTGTAGCTGAAGTGTAACAGTAAACAGGATCTTACCCCCTCCTCAGCCAGAGCCTTCTGCACCATCTTGGATGCTTTGCGGGTCATGGTGCGCGAGATGACTTTTCGCCATTTCTTTCCCAGTTTGCTGCCACTCTTCACTGCTTCCTCGACTGTGGCACACTCTGCCCCCTGAGAAGAGTGAGAACATCAATCAGCTGTTTGGAAATGAGAGGTGGCACAACTTTATTAGAATCAGGTCAATTGAGGTTTAAAAAAAAGCCCAAAATATGACATTAACAGTAAATCATTCTCACAGTGGTGTCACTGTCACAAATTCACTTCTCACAAACTAGAAAACATTGAGATTTTGTGGTAATGGGGTTTGCATTCCCACACACTGCAGATACCCACAAAGTGGTACACACCCACACCCACACACATAAACAAACACCTGTACTCTATTTCTGCTAAGTTCCTGAGAACGATACCAGACATAACTCTGCCTATAGACAAACACTGTGGACTCAGAAATGAGAGCTAATGATGTTTTAAGTATTTTCATTATGGGGCAGTCACAGTAAATGCATTGTGTGAAACTCTGCATTGTGTGAGGACCATTGACTAAGAGGACACAGAGGTGGAGTCCCCTCCATTTTGCCAAGGAAAAGAACGCAGATGGTCGGTTAGATGAAAAGATAATTGATTCACTCAGAAATATAGCTGTATTAAGGCTCTGTCACACATCCCTGAAATTACTATCCACCTTATGTTCACTTCTATCAAATAAAAAGGCGAAAAATATTAGCTTCTAACACTGAAGCATATTCGCAACTTCCTGTGCAGTGTGAGTTAAGTAAAACTTCCATATAAATATCACTTTGGTCACTTACCAGCATTTGAGCATGACACAGAGCCCTTTTGACCATTTTAACATTGAGCGTCCTTCTGTGGCTTCCTCAAACCGGCAGCTAATGATTTATTTTAAGATAGAAAAGTCCATTATAGTGAACTGTAACAGAGGCCTTTATGTATATGTAATACAGTACTATGCACTCGGATTCTCATGACAAACTTAACCTTTACAAGATTTACATCGATTGTGGGCTGTGGTCATGACTTTCTCTCACAAAACTAAATTGTGTGGTTTTCTTCAGAATCAGAAACGGGTTTATTGCCAGGTAGGTTCACACATACGAGGAATTTGACTTGATGTCGTGGTGCATACATAAAATATAAAACAAAGAAATCTCCATATAAAACAACAAATCTTTAAGGACACTGTAATAAAATATAGTTAAATAGCAATAAAATAAAGCAGTAATTTACAGCGAAATAGAATGTAATGAATTATAGAATATAAACTATGAAATAAGAATATGTGCAGTAAGCAGTATTGAACATTGTGTGCATTAATGTGATGCATATAGAGACTGCATTGTGGCTGAGGTAAAGTGTCAGTGAAAAGTGAAGAGAGTTAAGGGTTAAGCTTTCCAAATACTAGGCCTCCCTGGTAGATTAGTCGACTAAGATCCTTTAGCCAATTAGTCATTTCTTAAATGCTTTTTGGTACTGAATGACCTTTATCAAGTACATCTCTGGTTACACAAGATTTGAAGAGGTGCTTTTGCATGATTACTTGTGGAGAGACTCACTTTTAGAGACTTAAATAAATGTATCAATCACAACTATTCGAATAAGAACTTCATTTACTACTTAATACCCACATTGACAAACACACAGCTGCCACAGAGACAGAGGGATGTAATAACATTTGAATAAAAAAAGCCTGTCTTGGGGTAAAGCCACCTGGTTAGCTGCTTGCCGTGTCTGTCTGACACACAGGCTCTCTGCTTGAGAAACTCACAGACATCCTGTCTGCTGTCATGCTGCTGCGCTGTGTGCAATGCTTTGTGTTTTTACTTCCTCTCTTCTTCTACACTTCTAAGCTTATTTATCCTCCAACTTCCACTCAGGGTTCTCAGAACACTACTGGAAAGTGATTTAAGTTCTGTGAATTTAAAAAAAGGTGTTAACACATTCCCACACGTGAGGAAGTTCAAACTGTGTACTTCTGTAACAGCGACTGTGTACTTCAGTCTCTCCTCATGCAGAGTCATTTTGGTTTTGGGTATAATGGTCCCAGCAGGCCTAATGAGGAACAATGTGATAAAGGATCTGTCTTTTAGGAACTTAAAACACAAAGAGTTCAAAGATATCTACTTCTACTTTTCCAAACCGTACAAACAGTACAGTGTGTCTGATGTTTGGTATAACTTACATTCTCCTCTAAGGCCAACTCCCTCTCTGACACCACAGGAGAGGTGGGTTTGTGCTTTATAAAATCCTTGAAGCTGCTGGACCTCTGCAGAGAGAGCTGGAAACACACAGAGAATTGCATTTATTTGTAACTGGTGATACAAAAAGCTTAGAGCAAAGGGCCCTCAATAAAATGTTTACCGTAAAGCAAAAGGTGTAATCAAAAAGGCATTTCCAAAAAAAGGGTTGGCATGGTTGTTTGGTGGTTTTGACTGTAATGCAACACTGATAATGCTCATCTCACATTGTGCACACAATCTCTGCAAATGTGTGAACAGAATGAATCTTGGGGGGGGGGGGGGGGGGGGGGTTGGGGTTTCTCAGAAGCAACAACGGCCCGTGTTTCTCCCAGAGTTATTAAAGATAAAGCCATGAATCTGGGTCATGCTGCACTGTAGCTCAGCAAGACACAAAGCAAAATGGTTTTAAAACAAACTCAATGCTATTCTGTAAAGGCAAGTGGTTTTACATAAGTACACTTTCTGTTAATTCTTCCATTTTTTATTTCAAATTTGGTAATCTGCCAATTATTATAATAATTTGGTCAGAAAATAGTGACACATTTTCCCTCACACTTTACTGACATCTCAACATTTATCATTTTCTCCCAACATTCCTTTTTCAAAACGTCTTAACGTCTTAAGGAATTTTAGGCCTTTATACTTTACTTAAAGGATGAGTCACTTGTGGAAAAGGCTGCTGAAAAATCTGCTTGAATATGATTCAAATTAAGACTTATTTTTCACCAAAATAGCCAACTTTATTTTTTGACTCTTTTTAACAATGTTGCAATCTTCAGACTCCTTTAGTCCTAGTGGAAACTCTTTGTCTAATTTTCCATGCCATCACTCGTTTCTGTGCTTGATTTTATCGCAGCTCATCCTTCTCAATTCTTAGTTGAAACCACAGGAAACAAAGGGCAAAGCTTGAGCAACTGCTGGCAGCCAATCGCTGCAGACATCCAGTCTGTCTGCGTCTAACCTGAAGATTAAACCACCGCTGTGAATGCCCTCCATCATTATGAGGCTATTTCCAGTATTTCTGGTAAATGTCTCTTTTTCCTGCCACAGTTCTCCTGCCTGAAAAGCGTTAAGCCACAAAGCTTTCAGATCTATTACGGCTGAGAGTAGATCAGTGGATCAATGATGCTCTGCAGCCTGGATTAGGGCCAAGGAGAAGAGTGTGAAGAGACAGTTACAGAGAACAAAGACAGAGATGTGTTATAACGAGGCGTGAGTTGGACCACAGGAGTGTAGATGTTGATGGAAAGTAGGGGCACTGGTGTTGAGCGTAGGAGGCTCGCTCTCAACACACCAGAAGCCACAACGCCCGACATGACTCAAACTACATCTGCAGCAATGATTCACCCCGCCAGAATAGAGGAACCTTACTTTACAAAAGAACAACTGGGGCCACAGTATTTAGACAATTAAAACATTTTAAAATATAAAGATTGAGCTTTATGTTGTGTGTGTGTGTGTGTGTGTGTGTGTCTTTGTTCAGCTTCACCACAAAGGTTTGCAGACATCCTGTGTTGAGACGATGTGCACACAAAGACAGCTGTGCTAGATGTTGAAATGCAAACAAGTGTTTTGAAATATGTGATTAACACCTGTTCGCAATGGCAGTCTATAATATTTACGTTTTTTTTAAAAGCTCACATGAGGATGTTCACTCTAAACGTTCCAAGACAAACAAAAAAAACTCACCTTCTTCTTCTGCACCTGCTCCTTTTCCGAGGCATTGGAAGTCCTTCGCCTCAACATCTTCTTGTTCTTGTTCTTCTTCAGCGGTCCTTCAGGAGATTTCTCTGGACGTAAAGCTGAGGGAGCGATACACAGAGTGAGAGTTCCTGTCACCGTGCTGTCAATGCCAAAAGTTGTCAGATAAAAAAAAGGTAGAGCTGCGACTCCGCTGCAGCTGAACGGGGTGCAAGAAGTGGAGAGGAAGTCACGTGGCGACGCAGAAACTGAAGAGGCAAAACCCTGTTTTTGGTCCTCTGGTTTACACAGAGGGCAAAGGGTTTGTTGCAGGCTTTTTTCAGCCTTGCATGCTACAAGCTCTCAAACTGAACCGACTCACACTCACAACTCAATCTTGAATACCACTACAGATATAAACAAATAAAAAAGGTATAAAAGAAAGTCTTCCCTTCTTTGAATCCTGCTCGATTTAAAAAAAAAAAATGTGGTCAAATAATCAACCTCCAGTCTTATATTTATACTCAAATGTTCAGGTTGATAAAAATAAATGTCAAAACAATTATGAATAAGGGGCAGATGTTTAAAGCAGATACACATCGAAGTCACCTCTTGCTGCAGTGTCACTGTATTACAAAATGTCTACTGCCACAGAAGTTAGTTTAACTTCAGCAAAATCTCAAGTACATATATATTCTAATATATATCATTCCAATAACTTGTATATAGACTCGTACTGCACTATTCCACTTTTTTTTTTTCTCTCTCACTTTATTTTAGAACTATTTTTCTTTTTGTATTACTTTTACCATCTGTATTATTATGTTGCATTGTTGGAGAAGCCTGTGACCTAAGATTTTCAACGACATAATTACTCTGTAGCTATGTTAGTTTGACAATAAAGAACCTTGAACCTTGAAGTAGAAGTGAAGTAAAGAAAGATCTCCGTCATGCAACACAGCAGCTTTGAGTCATTTTTTTAAATTAATGTTTGTAGGTTCTGTGCTCAATCGAAAACACATTTGCCATACGGTAGCCCCTGAGGTGTGGAAGTGAAAGACAAATGTAAAGATGACATATTTAGAAACTCAGTAACGGCTTTGCAGCTGCAGCAGAGGAGCCACCACAGCTACAGGAGGCCAGAACAACACAGACTAATGATCAGACATACAACAGAGGGTATTCATACAACATGTAGGGAAAGACATGTACAAATATCCAAAACAGACAATTAGGACAAACAACTTGAGTGAGTCACAGAGATGTGCGTGCGTTTGGATGAACACTCAGCCTGCAGGAGAAGGCTACTATTGGCACTCGACGCAAAGAGGGAAGTCAAATGTTAGTCAACTTAGGCTTGTTATTTTTGGTGGGGTGGCAAACCACATGATAAGAGCATGCCCTATTTTAGTTTCCCGTCAGTCGACCTAAGGTTGTCAACAAACTCATCTGTCTGCAGATCGACAAAAACAATAAGCAGCAGATTTGGATCTACACTGAGGTTACCTGAAACCTCACAGGTAGTGGTGGAAGAAGAACTCGGATGATTTAAAAGCGATTCTACACTAGAGACACAGAAAAATAAAGCATTTCAAATGTTACTTCTCTTAAGTATTATCAGAAAAATATACAAAAAATATCAAAAGGCAAAAGTATCATTATGCAGAATGGGCCCTTTCACAATGTTAAAATACCATTACTTGTTATATGATATATATTTTATTATTATGATGCATTGTGAGCAGATTGTTGTTGCTGTAGTTTGTTAAAGCAGACCTTAATCATACTATTTTCTATATTGTTGGGTAATTGTATCTACAATGAATCCAATGCTAATAAAATGACCATATGTAAATGTCAAATATATATCTATAAAGTAACTATCGCTGACACATACAGGTAGTGAAGTAAATAGTAAAATATTGCCTGCTACAATGTAGTGTTAATAGCTTCACTTGTTCACTACTGGTCCTTGGATGGATGAGTATATGTAATATTTGGTTTAATACAACAATATAACTAACTTATAAAACTTGACTTGTGGATGTAAACTACAAAAAACCTATCCAATACTGCACTTGAAAAGGTAAAGAGGAACCCTATGGAGTTCATGACCACTAGCAAAGCTTTGACAGCAAAGGCAGATACAGTATGTCAAATATTTAGCTTTGCACATCCTTTATGAGGAGAGGAAGTAAATGCACTCATCAAGGTGAGTAACACTGAATGTTAACATGCTGTTTACAAGCAAACTTTACAGCACACATTTAATAAGTGAATAAAGTACGTAAGCCTTGAGATGACCACATGTAAAGATGTTGAAATGTAACTACACAACAACAAAACACAGCAGAAACGACTTCTGTTCACAGAGAACAATGATCTCATACATGTTGTTCCTCTTTTTCCAGGGCCTCTTTACCACAAACCCGAACGGATAGGGAGGAATATGCCTTTTACTGTAAACTGTCCAACTTTCTGAGTCAAGGGTTTCTGCATGAGCTTTCAGAGCTGTTTGACAGGAGGATGCAGATGCAGGGCTCTGCACATTCACACCTTGTTGCTAGTTGCTAGGCAACTACTTTTCTGCCTGTATTAGCACTTTACATGTATTAGTAAAACCACAGGATTTGCTCACAGCTGTTTTTACGAGTTTGCATGTTTGTTTTGTTTAAGGTTGTCATTATATTAAAAGATATTAACGAAAATATTTCCTTAATCAGAAAGAACCAGTGGCTTTTAGCGACTACAGTCTTTAAAATGAAGTTACTGTACCACTTGCAGCCGGCTAACTTAGCTTAGCACAAAGACTTCAGACAGGTGGTGACACATTGTGTGCAGCATAATGAAGTTTAGGAAGTTTGGAGGAGTATATAAATATATTACTAACAAAAAAACAGGGACAAATTATGAAATACATTAATAATTATAATAAAAATCTTTTTTTCCCACAAAGTCTGTAAAAAAATGTTGTTTATGCTACAAGTTACTTGGCAAACCAACAACTCCGTGGCTAACGTTAGCTCTTAGCTAGCTGATATGAAAGCCTCTACTTACCGCACTTTATGTGGCCTCAAGAGTTGAACAATGTTGGCGGTTTTTTAGTGTCTACCTGGGATCATTTAGCTCAATGTTTTGCACATTGCCGTGTGCTTTTTTAAGTAAACAAAGAGTCTATACAATTAAAGCGACAGGTGTCACAGGCGTGTATCATTGTAACGTTCTGCTGGTGTGAATATCAAACGCACCTTTCCCTCCTGCCCCCACAATATGATTGGCTGCTGTCAGCTTGATTCTAAGTACCGGCAGCCTAGTACTCTTTGGGCATTGTGCTGATGTAGATTGTCGACATTTATCTAATTGTATCTCCTATAGGCCTATACTTTTTGTAAAATAAATCCATGAAAATAAAAGTCTGTAGGCTACACATCTGACTTAAATCAAAGCCAGGTCATCCGAATTATGACTTTTGTCCACACCTTTGTTTGAAAGAGTCTTACTTTAATAACAATATAAATTATATCAACTGGTCATACAAATGTCCAGATTATAAACAAAACATCTAAAACCTACAAAAATCACAAAAAATATAATTTCAAACTTTAAAAACACCACAATATCAACAATTTACAATTAATTAAACCGTCAAACAAATATATCCTTTAATTTAAATGAAATGATCAATTACAGTGCATCTCTCGACCTGGTTTAGCGGCTCAATAGAGCCTGCATATGGGTAACATTAGTGCGCCAGTCAGCTGTTAATGTGCAAGAGAGATGAAGATTAGATGATGTTGTGGAGGAGAGTGACGGCCAGGGCGATGAGAGTCAGAGAGGAGGAGCAGACGGACGCAGAAGATCCAGACTCCATGAAGGCCTCTGTGTGTTTGAGCATCCACTTCTTCTCCTCATGAAGTCCCTGATTGTCCAGCTCAGCGCCCAACAGCTTCCTGATTGTCTCGTAGTAATTATTCAGCCACTGAAGCTGAAGCAAGAGAAAACACTCAATGAAAGTCAGAAAACAAGCCTAGAGATGTAAACTGTATGTATGTGAGAAAACAAGCAAACCGTTAATAACACAACCACTTTCGTCCTGTTCTGTGATTTTGTCCCCTCATCAAAAATACTAAATAAAATATCATTACTTTGCCAACAATGGTAGAAAAAGCAAATATAGTTGACTTGAGATCAAATGGAAATACTCGAGTTAACTACAAGTATTTCAACAGTGTATCCAAGTTAGGGCTGCACGATATATCGTGTCGTGATGATAATCACGATATGCGCATGCGCGATATTCACATCGCGTGGACGTGCGATTTAAAAAGAAAAAAACGTAATTTAATTTTCTTTTAAAACATTTTTTTGTAGGACTTGTGATATTAAGTAGGCAAATTAACTCAAACACGTCATGTTACAATTATTTTGCTGCTTGCTACAAAAGGAAAACTTGCGCGGCTCTCATGTCAGGGGTACTTGAGTGAGTGACAAGCAGGCTTTGCATGCACAGCAAACCACAATCAAATCTCCAAAGCAAACGGACCCCGTGATTAAAGGTGTTTTAATGTGTTTCTCCAGTTCGGTGCTGCTAACCGAGCTAGCTCAGCTTGTTGCTCTGATAACTTAAGATCCAGACGTCCGTGACTAAAATCCTTCATCCGGTTAAATATAGTTAAAAAAACAAACAATTGTATAGCATTAAAGTTCAAGAAAGGATGGTCAATTCCTGTATGTTTTCATATCGCAATATATATCGCAGGGGAAACAAAATCGCAATGTCAGTTTTTTCCAATATCGTGCAGCCCTAATCCAAGTATAGTAAAGTGAACTATTACAAAAATATTACATTTTCGAAAATAAGCCCAAAACCAACTTTTTTAGTATCAAAAACGTTTTGTAACTGCAAATACAATAATAATGCTTCAGAAACCAGTCTTATGTTTACACCTTAAATGGAAAGATAAAAATTGGAGTTAATTTCACACGTGGTTTTGTTTTCTTACAGAGTCTCTGAGCTGAGGAGAAGCTTTGAACTGAAGTGTAAAGGGGGGATTTTAAGAGGAAACCTGCACTCAGAGAGCAGGAAATCGAAAGCCTCGGTTGATGTCACACTATGTATTTACAAATTAAAACAGGAAACTGTTCATATCTCTGGGGAAGTTCACTTACATTATTGCTTCTAACTGGGCATTCTTTTACAGTAAGTTGGGTACGCATTTTTTAGTACCTCCTTTTTTTAAAGAAATAATGTTGAACTCCATTCATTTCTCAATATACAGTTCATACAGATAGTTTAATTTCCAGTGATCCAACGTAATGTCTTACCTGTTCGGAGCTGAGAAGTGAGGTGTCAATCAGCTTTCTGTCGTATGGGACCAGCGACACCGTCTCAAAGGTCAGGTAGTTCTGACCATACTGAGGGAAGAAATGGATATTCACATAGAGAATACCTTGACAATAAAAAAGGGAATCCTTTAAATAACTGTTGATTATCAACAAAGCTCTGTTGTGTATCTACCTTTGTTTTTGCTGGTTTGATCACAACAACATCTTCAATCCGGATCCCGAAGTCATTCTCCTTGTAATATCCAGGTTCTGAAAGCAAATCCTTTGAATTTTTCTGCATTTCCTTTAGATTAATCACTATGTTGTGTTATATGTAATGGATATATATGTATTTAAAAACAAGTAATATTAACTCACCAATAGACGTGAACATGCCGATTCTAAAGGGAATGTTGTTACTCTGAAAGCCAACCGGCCCTGAAAAGATATCACAACAGTACATTATTTAAAAAAACAGAAACCTAGGTAAAAACAAATCTTAAGAAAAACCTTTATGGACATTATTGTTGCATATGTTCCTGCAGTTAGTGAGCATTACCTGAATTGAGATTGAATTATGTCTATTTAAATGTTGTATAGTGTTGTCGTTTTGTTTTGAACCTTTCTTTTTCAGGAATATATGTCCAATAAATATTTTTTAAATGACTAATGTATTTTTTAATGTATTTTTTCAGGCAGTAGTGTTGTATTTTATCTTGATAATGTATAACATTTTACATTTTTTTCATTACTTAGTTAGGGTCTTAAATGCAATGTCCATTTCTGTATTTGCTTTAACCTTTATGAATTGGCAATTTTCAGAAAAAGCTCACACATACAGAAAGCTGCTACAATGCCTGTTGAATCAATAATTTGATTGATCAGCAACTATTTTGCTAATAAAAAATAAATGTATCATTAAAGGTGGGGTAGGTAAGTTTGAGAAACTGGCTCGAGATCGCTAGAATTTGAAAATACACAACCGGAGAAAATCTGCCACTTCCTTACAGAGCCCCTCCTCCAACACACACGAACGCGCACATGACCAATGAGGGCACGAGATAAGTTTGTGCACAGATGGAAGGCTGACAGGCAGGTAGGCCATCCAGTTATTTTAGCCGGGCCGGCTAAAATGATTGGTCGTGCTTTTTACAGTATCACGGCTTCCACAGATGACATTTTTTTATGGATTTTTTGTCAAAGCACTTAAGATATTCATTGCTATCGGGATGTTAAGAGCATTCCATGGAATATAACAAAAAGTGTATCTCGAGCCGGTTTCTCGAACTTACCTACCCTACCTTTAAAGTAATTTTCATATAAAAAACTGTTCGCAATTCCTCCAGTGTGATAGAATGCTGCTTCTCTTGGTTTTATATTACTGTAACCACTGTCAAAATAATTTGAACTGTCGATCAGACAAATCACTGTACTGAATAAATCAAAAACGGAAAACAAGTGGGGGAAAAAAAGAAAAGCATACACTCATGAACTCCAAAGAAGTTTCCAACACCGTGGCCTGTGCCATGCCCGTAGTTCAGGCCCACCTCCCACAATGCACGGCGACCAAGCATCTCCATGTTTACACCTGATGGTAAACAAAAGCCACACACAGAGTTCAATGACCTTGCAGTAAGATGTTTACAAAATGTTGATCAAACAGTGAAGAAATGGGGCTCTCTAGTGGTGACACTAGAATTTAAGGTTTCATTTTTTTTTATTCCCACCTCGTGTCCCTGAGGGAAAGATGGTTCGAGATATCTCAATGTTTCCCATGAGCACTCGAGTGAAGGCCTCCTGCAGAGCGAGACATGTGATTGATGAGAGGAAAATGGGATTTTAAAGGAATCATTTTGATGATATTTTGTGAAAAAACATTACTGCAAAGGCTTTTACTGTAAAGTTACATCAAAAAGTGTTGGCTAGTAAAATAATCCTAAATCAAAAACAAAATCATACATCAACATTGTCGTGAAAGACAACATTTAAATTAAACAGTCACATTTTCAGTATGATATCTAACGTGTTACCTTCTGCATGGCTGTGGGGGTTCCCCAGTGAACGGTCCGAGTGATGTCAGTGGTCCCGTCTCTGAGAGTAACGACAGACATGATGACTCATTTGAAATGCACGAGCTGTGATGTGAAACTGGAGAGTGTGTGGGCAGAGAGTGTTTTTACTCACAGGTACTGACCGCCGGAGTCCACCAGGTACATCTCATCAACTGTCAGCCTCCTGCTGGTTTCTTCTGAAGGGCTGCAGGAAATAACAGAAAAACAGGAAATGAAAGCAGCACTGCAGGTGGTAGTTGTGGTAAACCTCAAGGATCTGTGTTTGTAAAGTTGAACATTACTGCAGAGCATTTTATGATGCATGTAGATCAATTTGAAGAGGGGGGATGACAATCATTGTGATTATCATTAAAGGAAAGTAACACTTACTCAGGTAATATACCTAAGTACAATTGTGATGCACTTGCACTTTACTTGAATATTTCCATTCTTGGCTACTTTGTACTCCACTACATTTATAATACTGGTTACTTTTTATAATACTTCTATATAATATTTCCTATTAATAATACAAATATACGTACAAATAATTACCACTATACTTTAAGTTCATTTTACTCTGTACTCTCATAATTATTCTGTACAAGTAACATTTTGAATTTAGAATTTCTATCTGTGATTGAGTATTTTAAGTGTGATATTTTTACTTTGAATTAAGTAAAGGATTTGATAAATGTATCTTATAATGGCAATCAAATTGTTAAACTCCCAGGCCACCAAAATGCTCCCTCTCATGAATGTATAGCACCTCTAAATTAAAACCTATATTGTATGTTCTGAAAAAACGTATTTGCAGTAATGAATGCTGCAAGCTAAAGGCAAACTAGAGATAATAATATATTTGTTTGATATCAATGAAAAAGAAGAAGTCAGTAAGCAGAAATGATTACATCTTACCTGTAATGGGCAAGTGCAGCATTGGGTCCGCTTGCAGAGATAGTCTCAAAGCTCGGGCCTCTGCTGTCTTTCTGTTTGCTGTGAAAATATATTATTATTAGTTGTATTTTTAAATTATTGAACACGACTGAGATTGGATTTCAGTGTCACTATATCTCTCTTCTTCGTCCCTTTCTACTATGTTTTCTAGGCTCCACAAAACTGATATTCTGAGTGAAATACAGCTTTCTTCCATCTCGTGTGCACTCACGAGCGACATTTATTGACGTATGCTGCAGCAGTCAGCTCGGTCTCCTTCCCCTCCGGCACCGCCTTCTCCAGCCACATCAGCAGCTGGACGACTGCGACTGCATCCCTCACCTGCACAGAGAGATAACACAACGACCAGCAGAGGCTCAACATCCTACAATACCATAACAGCACAACACACACGGACTGAGTCACATGACATGTTGCAAAGTTGTTCAGACACCTATGGACAAGCTAATACATTTTTCAGGGCCTGTGTTCACTGAAGTGTTCAATCTCTTGATGAAAACGATTCATAAAAGTCCCAACAGTCTGACAGTGAAGTCACACACATAGGAGTACAGATATGAGCTATATTGGTGCTCATGTGTGCATGTACATGTGTGTGGTTGTGTATAAACAGGATGTGTGAAGGTGACTCACGTGAGCATCTCTCAAGATACGCTGCTCAGTTTCATCTTTCACAGCTTTCGTCGTCAACACAGGAGAGTAGGTGCTTGTCATCAGCTTCTCCTTCATGATGAAAAAAACAACATGATTAATACAAGGAAATATATTTCTTAGTATTATTCATATTGGAGAAACCTGGACCTCTCGTTAAAAACAGGGTGGAGTTTTTTTACCTTTGTAGAAAGTCCCAGTTATAATTATTTTTGTGTAAGTTGACTTAAGAACCCTGCATAGATTTTTGCTATTACTGTATGAGGGAATACGTTTATTCTGTTACTGTAAAGCCTTTTTGTCACATGTGGAAATGCCTTAAGCCTGCACTCTCTGTAATAAATAATGGTTCCTTTCTGAGTAAAATAGAGCAAGGTAAAGTTTAGGGATCTTTGTTTTTTTTCACAATGAGTGGCCTCTTTCACATTAAAAACAGTCATTACATCAATTTCTTAAATAATATATATACAAAGCTGTAAATATGTACAACTCATTATATAAATATACCCGGCAGCAGCAAGCGAGTGCTCGCAGACTAAGGCAATACAAAAGATAATTAAACTGTATGTACACAGAGTATATCTTAAGATCATACAGTAATATACCACTAAGAGAGAAGGAAATTATGCAGTACAGTAAATATAATAAAATGTCTGTCCACCTCTGGTGTAATGATCTCATAAAGTGCGTAGTTTGTGTACTCTGTGCCGATCCACACTTTAACCCCAGGCTGATCCACGTACGTCTGCAGGTGCTCTCGGACAGAGTCGTAGCTTTTCAGTTGCACACAGAGGGGCCCCCGTATACATGAGGTGGCGTTCAGGTACACCTTCAGTTCCTCTGTCACTCTCTCTGTGTGGAGAAAGAGCCTGGGAGAAGTGGACAAAGGGAGAGTGGTTCATAAAAAGATAGGTTAATGTTTGAATGATGGTAATCTAATATTTGCACTTAACCTGAAAGAAAATATAATAAAACCCATTGACTTGACAAATCACGTAATAAAACGTCCTGACTGATAATGTAACATCATGTTTGGAAATGTAAACTCTAGGCTTTTTGTCATTTTAAATGTACAACAGATGGCAAATGATGAGTTTTTTTTTTTGTTGGAGATGCATTGAACTAAAATCATTATCAATGGAAAATGAAACACATTTGATTGGTCGTAGTTCAATGTTCGTTCATTAGAAAAGGGTAGATAATAGATTAGACATCGTCAATACAAATTCCCAATAATTTAATATGGTATTATTACATCATCAGTGAAAATATTATAATAATATGAGTCATGATATTTTATAACATCATTGTGTTTTATTACATTTTAAATCAGTGCAAATGTCATTACATTTAAAATAGCTACACTATCTGGTGCTACAGTCCTCAAATCCTCTTAAATGTCATGGGAGTCACAAAGACATAAGAAAGACAATTTGAAATGAATGCTACAGTTTCACACATTTAATCCCAGAATAATTAATTTACCAGATCTCATCCATTGTAAGCAGTGTGTAGGAGTAGAAGAAGGGATTGTATGGGATGTCGTTGCCGCGCAGATTGAACAGCCCTAGAAATCAAAACAGACACACCACCGCCGACTGTGAGCAGCAGCTTGTGCATTCATTTAAATCATCGACTACTTCCACCTGAGCCAAGGCACGCCGTTTATATCAATTGTTTCTGTCTCACAGACGTGACTTCTTCTGTGTCCTTGTCATTGAAAACAGACTCGCTAATTCTGAAATCAGAAGTCAGGAGAGGTCTGACGCTCAGCAGTGCTCCTCATGATTTATAAGATGCTTTTGAAAAACTCCCTGTTCTTTAAAAATATCTGTAGTCTATTCTCCATATTTCTGTCATTTAGTTTTACATTTTTTTACCACATTCTCAGTATAATATGCAGCTCCTCGGGCTCCAGTTCAATCTAAAAGCTGTTTTTGCATTTGAGCTTTGTTTCCCCTGCCATTTTATTTTGATGTAAACTGTATTTTCAGATCTGTCCTGAGGCGTAAGTAAAAAGAAGCAGCTACAAAGGACCCTGCAGCCGCTTGGTGGACTAAAAACTAAAAGGAAATAAGACCTTTGGGATTACTTTTCAGTCATTTCTGAAAATGTTATGCACTGTAAAAAGGTATCCTGTTTTATTGTTATATATCCTAATATTGTATCTCCCAACTATTACATAGTTACATAATATAGGATTCATTACTGGTTATAATGTATGTTATTTAACATTCTTGCACTCTCCTTTGTGTTGTGCATTCTCTTAGGGAATTATCATACACATCGTTTTTTAAATAATCACACATGTTGTTGTTTTTGCATTGATTTTAAATGTGGGATGTAGCTCTGCAGTTGTAAATACATTTAAAAACTATTCATATAATTGTCTTGAGCGGTGATAAAATGATGTTTCTTTGGTGGTGATGAACAATACTGCATGTTTATCCAGAGGCTACTACAAACTGCACATGTTGCTATTCTAAGCAAACATCCTAATCATATTTATCTAGTCATACCAGCAACTATTGCACTAAAGATCCGCAAAATAGATTATTTTATGTCCCCATGGTTTCCCCTGAGCTTTGTAAAACTGTGTTCTCTTAGTATGCCTGAGGTCATGGAGGTACTGTTCTTGGAAAACCTTTAAAGGTCTCATGCAAATTGACCAGAAGGAAATATGTTGCTGTTTTGAAAATCCTTGATGTGGAGTGTGTGATGGATATAGCTGGTATCGTGTTCCAACAAGTGAAATTGTTTTTTTACGTGAAGCTGTTCTTTCTGCCGTCTTGACAAGGACTCCCCCAGAAGAAGATATTTCTAATTAATGGGACTTTTGAAGGCTTAAGAACGAATAAATAAATAATGCAAAATTCTCATGTTTTTGTGTTTTTCACTGAATAATGCTGGTGTGGTTTAGTATTCGTTTTTCCAAATCAGCAACATGATTTATTAATAGCTTCATGGAGGAAGTTAGAGTTACTCACAGGCTGTTTCATCCAGTGCGGACAGCAGAAGAGCTGTCGGCTCGTATGGATTATCTCTTATCTGATTCCGTATGTGCTCCACTTTCATCTCCCAGGACCTTTCTGCAAACACACATTCAACATCACAGTTAACACTTGATGCCATTTTGTGACAGATATTGAGTTTTATTAGGTATCTTCACCATGATCTTAATCAGTAGGGAGAGACATCGTTTGAATCCAGCTTGCTGCTTCATTGCAAAGCATTTTATATAAATGTATTGAGTTAGTCCTCAGCATCGAATTCAAATGAAAAGATTTGCTGGATTTAATGAGTTTGATGAGTGCGGTGATATTGAAGAAACAAATGGTAAAGTTGGGAGCTCAAATTCAAAACAATTAACTGAGAGACACTACATTGCTTCTTACAGAAAAAGTAGACAACAACACATTTCACATTACAAATTAGACCCATTGTTCATAAAAAAAATCCGTGCAACTCTTAACTTCACTATGTTTATATAATTAGTTTTTTATTTTATTTAAATGGAGCAACAGTTATGAAACTCAACTTCTCCTAGAGTTTTCCTAAAGTTGTGAATAGTAGTTTTTATCTATAAAAGAGACTTCTGCTAAGTGCAAACACACATTATTGAATTCCCATTAACTTTGTCCTTTTCTCTTCATGTCGTGTGCAAAATGCTCATCACTTGATGGACTCTACCCACAATGCCAAGTACCGTGTGAGTGCATGCTTTCATACCCAAACCCACCTAAAACTCAACACACCATAACACACACACAGAGACCATTAGGTTTATGATAGACTCTCCATTTGTCTGTTCTCCCACCATAAAGACTAATAAGGATAACGGGCATCCAGACAACTTCCTACTCCGAGGCTTTTCTATTCTCTCAAAGTTGGTATTTGATCTTTAAGGCAGCCATAAAATCATGAATAGACTCTTTATGGTGTTGTTTGTGGAGCCGCTTATTGCTTTTCAGTCCAGTTTGCAGGTATTTATCAGCACATAGATAAGGGGCACCTCACAGGCAGACTGCAGGGTGTGTGTGTGTGTGTGTGTGTGTGTGTGTGTGTGTGTGTGTGTGTGTGTGTGTGTGTGTGTGTGTGTGTGTGTGTGTGTGTGTGTGTGTGTGTGTGTGTGTGTGTGTGTGTGTGTGTGTGTGTGTGTGTGTGTGTGTGTATAGCACTAGACTAGACCTACTTATGATTCTGTCGGGCAGGCGGGTGAGGTTGCCAGGTGGGACGGGTGGCCTGTCTGTCCACACTTGGTCGACCAGGTTAACGGGGACAGACATGAGGCTGCGATTGGTCGACTCCAGGACCACACTGTAGTCCCCCTGCGTTTCTGATGGAGGAAATTGCAGATGATTACACACACTGAGCCGAATCAATGATGAGTAAACAGTCCGCGTGGCGTCTGGAGGCTCCATCGATCATTTTCCATCTACTCTGGCGAGCACTTTATCGATGTTAACCTGGACTGACAGGAGGACGGAGACTCACTGAGGGAGAAGAGGAAGGGATCAAAGCCGATGTAGCCGCCCGGTGGGACCTCGGAGATCAGCCACACTGCCACGCTGCGGACGGACACTGGGGAACATCACACATGACACAAGTTCAAGTTGACTCAACAGGATGTGACAGAATAAATGCAGTTTATTCACCTGTGCTCAAAATGTTTTGGGTTTGCCAATTAGATGTGCATTAATTCAAATCAGCAGAGATTTTATTTGTTATAACATGTGAAAACTAATATACTTTATTGACTCTATCAACACTATTTTTAAAATAATATTATTTATACTCTATATATGCTTTTGTAGTTATAGTAAGATACTCTCAACTCCCTACATTTGTATTTTAAATGTAATTTATTTGCCAAAAAAGAGACAAAATGCACAATAAACAAAGTTAAATACAAATTCTTAATATTATGATTATTATTTTCAAAACGTCTGTAGATAACATCATAATATCGTTAATGAAAAAATATTTTGGCCACGATAATTGTGTAGTATAGGAATAAAGAATTCCACCACATATATTAATGTAAATAAATGTGGTAAATGCTGAAGTTGTAGCCAATATATCCAATATAATCCAAATAATTTTGAATTTCCCCACAGAAATATATTTTATGTTCTCACTTGCAGTGTTTCTATTTGCAGCGTGTTTCTCTA
Source organism: Trematomus bernacchii (assembly GCF_902827165.1). Classification (NCBI taxonomy): domain Eukaryota; kingdom Metazoa; phylum Chordata; class Actinopteri; order Perciformes; family Nototheniidae; genus Trematomus; species Trematomus bernacchii. The sequence goes on from NW_022987409.1 coordinate 3,873,359, forward strand.
CGCAGCGTATATGTTTTATTGAGCTCTTTTTGCCACTATGCAAATCCTTGACTACAATAGGTGCCTGTACAAGTCCTAAATTGCAAAGTTGCCCCACTGTATCCAAATGTGTGAACATCAGCACAATTGTTCAGTATTAAAATAAATTTGCAAGACAAACCATGCTGGGACTGTTCCTTTGTTGAGCTATTTATATCATCTAAATCCTTTGATAATGCGTGCAGCTTTTGTCAGGTGTTATCTTTGAGACAAGATCATCAAAACCACCGTTGGATGTGTGCACTGCGTTGTCATAACAAGTAGTCACAATACGATTGCCCACCATCAAATTCCAGATCCCAGTTGCAGTCCATCTGTCTCTCAGCTTGCACCCAGTAGCGGCTGTCTGTCCACAGAGTTGCTTTTGTCTGAGTGACCACAGCAGTGCCTGCAGAGAGGCAAAACAGCAGCTGCGTTATCCAGAGGAATATTGATAGTGAACTCAAAACAACTCGTGATGCTAGATTTGACTTTGAACAATGTTTGATGTGTTAGCTAATGTTGAAAAATGCAGGCATGTGAAGAGACACAGGAAGGAGAAAGCCTGAGGAGATGTGTGGTGGAAACACAGTATAATCAGGGCTTATATGATCATTCCACTGCTGTACCCAAACATGGGATACATGCACTTAAGTAGTGACAGCTGAGTAGATCCCTAAATCTAATTTTGGTCTTATTCTTAATGGACACCCAGAAAAAGTGATTTTTCTTTGAGCAGTCTGGCATATCTTTGGCCTGGCGTAAAGAGCACTTTACTGAAATATCATCCGTCTTGTTGTTTTAATGCGTGCATCAGCTGAGTGTACAAATATGTACAATCATGAATTCGTTCTGCAATATTGCGTGCAAATACATCTTCTGATTTAATGGTGAAGATCGGAGAGTTCAGACGAATGAAAAGATGCAGCGAGCGATAAAATTAAAAGAAAAATGGCTCAATGGTGAGGATGTGGGATGAAAGTAGAGGAGCTGCGTGACCGCGGCACTCAGACATGGGGGGTTGAGTCATGGGGAAGAAGAGGAGGAGAAGGAGGGGGAGGAAAAGGAGGATAAGGACGAGGAGAAAAAAAGGAAAGAAGAGGCAGAAAGGGATTGTACCTGCGGAGCCTGTAAAGCCGGTCATGAAGGCCATCCTGGCATCACGTGGTGCAATATACTCACTCTGACAGAGAAACAGAGGTTAGCATCTCACACACACACACACAGACACACACATTTTAAATCCCAAAGGAGTTAATTATGACGGACAGCAGATGTACCAGGTGAGAGTCAGTGCCAGGAATAATGTAGGCAGAGATATTCTGGAGAAGCATTTGCACTCGTAATTCCTGAAGCCGGAGAGTGGTATTAACTGCTGTGGTGGGGAGGTACTGTAACACACACGCACACGCACACGCACACGCACACACACACACACACACACACACACACACACACGCACACACACACACACACACACACACGCACACGCACACATACAACATCAAAGAGAGAGAAAGACAGAGAGTGTGAAAAGTCTTCAAATGCAATAAAAACCTGCAGAACTGCTGATTCATCAGTTCCTGTATCTCCCATTGTAATCATTAACTGTCCTGCGTGCAGTAATCATTATCTGTAACTTTATAAAACGTGTGCAACATGTTCCATGGAAAATGCTGTTTTTATGATGTAATATCTGTATTCTAATGTTTCTTTCAATCAAAGAGCCTCAATTCACTCACAGGAGGCGAGGCGGAGCAGTTCCTCTCAGTCCGCTCGTACGCAGCAGCAACAGCAGTGGTTCCTGGAATGCAAAGCGCACAATGAAATATCTTGGGAAATGAAACTAAATAGTTAGCTCTGAAAGCACATGATCATGAGGGATGTTTTTCGGAATCAATGGGACTTATAACCTAAAAATAGCCCTGATCAGTCAAAGTAGCTTGCAAAAGATAACAATGATAACACAATAACCACACCAATAAGAGTTATGCACTAGATAAAGGGAGTGGAGTTCAATCAGGTCCTTGTTCACAGTTGATTTGATAAAATATATCATATCTCATCATAGGAATCCTGATGAGAAAACTAACATGCACAGAAAAAGCAGAAGGCAATGTTTTATTCCCCCATTACAAGTTCAATTGAAATCAAAACTGCATATTGATCCCTTTTTACATATCTCACCACTTCACGGCTTCTGTCATCGTCATTTACAAATAGAAATATTGATCTTCACAGCTAAACATCAGAGACTTGACACACACACACACACACACCACACACACACACACACACACACACACACACACACACACACACACACACACACACACACACACACACACACACACACACACACACACACACACACACACACACACACACACACATACACACAGTCCAGTGAGGACAGGGAACTTTTTACCTGTTAGTGCGGCCAGACAGAGAGCCAGCAGCAGCACGCCACAGGAAGTCATCTCGGCACTGAGAGCCGTCAGGAGCAGATCCACAGACAGAGTGATCGCAAAGCAGGTGCTCCGACGTGTATGCAGCGTATGTGAGAACGTGTGTGTGGGTGTCTGATGGGAAGTGTATGACTGTCCTCTCTCTCTTTTCTCTCCTCCTCCTCCTCCGCCACTATCTCCTCTCCCTGCGGCCCTCAGATAGTAATCATGTGCAGCGGCTTTGGGGGTGGATCTTGGAGTTCAGAAACATTTATTTGCTTCCTGACTTAAAATACAACGAGTCAAACTACAATGACCCCCCACCTGTTTATTGCTCAACGTTTTTCATTGTGTCATGATGCAACTCAGCAGCTGTGGAATTTCCCCTGAGAGGCACGGTCATCTTGCATGCGTTTTTGATCGAATAAAAACACACTTGTGCTGTTATCTTAATTATTTGCACCAATAAGAAGTGAGAGATGGCAACAATGGCTGTTTTACATGCAATGCACAAAGAACTGGAGAGTCCTGTACATGTGCAGATGAACGCCTATATTTTTCACATTTGCATATAAATGCATGCGCAGTATCTGTGTCTACAGATCCACATATTATAGACGAGGCCTTGTAATCCTGCAGGGATTTCCATAGAATTTCATTTCAATCCTTCCATTCATGCCAAATGTATTCTGCCACTTAGCCAAAAGGAGAGGCGGAGGAGAGGAAGAGGAGGGGGGATTTAATCTTATAATATCTTCTTTTTTATTTTACTGGAATTAGTTTGACGTCAAACAAATTAAAGTTGTGGTGAAAACTGTTGTTACCTTTAGACAGAGGCAGGCTAGCCGTTTCCCCTTGTTTCCAGTCTGCTAAGCTAAGCTAAGCAGATGTTGACTGTAGCTTCATATTTAGCATACTTAAAGTGTTATCAGACTTCTCCGTTAATTTACATTACATTTTCCCTCTGGGAATAAGAAAGAATGTCTGAATCTTAATCTTATTTCTTTAATGTATATGAATCTAACTAAAGTTCTATATTTGCTTTAATAAGTGTTGGTGTTTAATGTGCTGCCTTTTGTAAAGCACTATTTAAATTGTTTTTTGGAAGTTTTCTACAAAAATGTGCCGATATTATTATTCATAATCGTTATTGTATAAAGAGATAGGACTCTGGGCACTGAAGCTGGGCCAATTAGTCAGTGCTCGGAAATGATAAACCCCCTCAGAGCAGTGTGTTATTGCTGGTTTATTAATCCAGAAGCAGGCGCCTACAGTACAGCTTGTGTTTTACCGACATTACAACTACTGTACCTGATGTGAATATTTTATTATAAGCCAACACCTCTACAATGCTCTTGGATCCCCTGCCTTTGATCATAAATTCAAAACCTGGCAGACCTTCAGACTTCAGCGCTGTGGTGAGAAATATGAGATCACAGAGCTGTGCCTTTTAAACGACCCTCTTCTTTCATTAGCTGCAGATTGAAATGTATTTTAAGGAGTTATAAAGGGGTCTATGAAAACTAAAAGAAATGGTGGACTCTGTTTAATTTAAAATGTCCCCTTTCTTCCCCATGCCCGGTTAATCTTCTTAATGAAAACGATAAGAGCAGATAGGGTACAGTGTTTTATGAATAATTAGCTTATTGTATGTCTACCAGATATTATTTGAAAACACAGTACCATTAATTTGTTACTTTAAAGGGGACCTATCATGCAAAATGCACTTTTGCACGTCTTTTATACATGAATATGTGTCCCTGGTGTTCCAGGGAACTCACCAAGTGTCAGAAAACACAACCCTCTCTCTTTTCCTCCATACCCAAATCTCTAAAAACGGGGCTGCAACGGATCTGATACAGACTGATCCAGATTTGAACATTTCTCTGACGTCAGGACGGAGGAGCTCCGCCTATATGGCCAACTCTCCACCTATCAGGGGAATGAGAGGTTGCCGTGGCATGGTAACAGCATGGTAACATGACGCTCGTAATTAGAATATTAGAATATATAAAAAAAGAACATCATGCGTGTCCTGATGGCACATAACAGCTCGCGGCCGCAGATTACTCCGGGTCCCAGACCCCCCCCATACCCTGAAAATATTTTTATTGCAGATCTACATGAATCACACAAACGACCTATTTTGGATTCAAAACGGCGAATTTCGCCGAAAGGTGACAAGTTTGCATCCCTGATTATTCAAATATAGCATGATAGGTCCACTTTAAAATAGTTTCAACTATTTTATATTTTATAGCAAGATAATGCTGTATATATAATATTTAATCCTAATTTCTGTGTATCATTTTAAAATGCCTACATCTGCCATTAATCGATGTATTTCAACAGTCACCCAAAAACCTTTGTTACTGCTCACAACATTATGTCTATTTAAAGTGACCCAGTGATTGTGCTGGACATTTTATTATCACATTCATAAATAGGCCATGGATACACTGTGTGCAAACTGTCTGATGTGTTGATTTCTGGGGGGAAAAAGCACATTTGATATCTGTTAATCTTTTGAAACTAAATTATAAATGGCTTAATATAGCAACATTTAGAACAAAAAAAGTCTGAATATGTCCTATTAAAGGTGGGGTAGGTCATTTTGGAGAAACCAGCTCGAGTGCGCTAGAATTTGAAAATACACAGCCGGAAAAAATCTGCCACTTCCTTACAGAGCCCCTCCTCCAACACACACGAACGCGCACATGACCAATGAGGGCACGAGATAGGTTTGTGCACAGATGGAAGGCTGACAGGCAGGTAGGCCATCCAGTTATTTTAGCCGGGCCGGCTAAAATGATTGGTCGTGCTTTTTACAGTACTACGGCTTCCACAGATGACATTTTTTTTATGGATTTTTTGTCAAAGCACTTAAGATATTCATTGCTATCGGGATGTTAAGAGCATTCCATGGAATATAACAAAAAGTGCATGTATCTCGAGCCGATTTCTCAAACTTACCTACCCCACCTTTAAGAAGATAATAGGACATATAATCCTATTAATAATGTAGCAGGTGCAAACAGCTTATTTGAAAAGGAGGAATCACAGCCTGTGGAAAGGTAGAGTTGTTTTCTCACATTTAGAAACACCTTCAGCTCGTCTATAGCATTGAAAATATTTACTGGCAGTTTCTCTTGTGCAGCAGTGTGGATTGACAGACTGAGCTGCTGAGTTTTACAGTTTGATACAAGCCTGATTGACATAAAACTGAACAGAAACAATCTGCCACCAATTATTTGATTGAACCATATGAAATGAATATAAAGAGCAAATTGAGGCCAAGTTCCTGTCCGGACAGGGCAGTTTTGTGTGAATTATGTCTTGCTTCTGTATTATCTTTTGTTTGTAATTTCTTCTCAGGTGTCACCCGCATAAGTGGTTGTGATAAGATGTCCTGACTAATTAAATAAAGCTCAACTAACACATTAATTAAAAGCAAACAGGCCTAAAAGCTGTCTTAAATGACAGCGACCTAAGAGAGATGTTGGACCTTGAGGATCTCAGACTTTCTTTGTGTGGCAGATGAGGTAGTATCAAGGAGGTGGATGACATTTTATCAGCTCTTCCCCAAAAAGGAAAGAGAAGTAGTCTAAATCAGTGGTTCTCAACTGGTCAGGCCTCGGGACCCACTTTTTCCTTTGTCAATCAATCGCGACTCGAAATTTTGAACCACTCAAATCTATTCAACAAAAAATCGTGCTGTAATACGCTTTTCAGCATACAATATTAAAGTGAAGTACAGGGCATATATCTCTTCACAGAACTGAAGAATACTTTTAAATAAGGTTTAATGAGATGATGGAATCAAAGCTGAACTGTATAACATAAAAAGGCACACATGCTGAAAACCCAACCCCAGCATTCTCCCCCAGGAGATTTTTAGAAATACTAACATATAAACTACGCATTCTGGTACACTCTGAGATGAAAATAAATAAATCTATTACTAGCCGACATATTAATAATATTTTATGCCATTGTTTGTTTTTCACTTTGTTCTGACAGCTTGCTGCTCCACACAGAGAGAAGAGCAAAGAGGAGATAGTCTGTGTGACTTACTTTCAATTGTGGGTAAGGGTAGATAACTCCCATTGTTCTGTGACCTGTCAATCATCAAACCGGGGGTCATATTTCATTATGTGTTCATTTTTATCTGAAGTTGTACCCATGGATGTATAGAGTGGCGAAGTCACGCCCATCTACTTCCGCCCCATGGGACCTTATTTCGGAAAAATAATGTATTGAAGTCAATGGAGAGAGAAAACGTATCTTTCGATCCCGTTTGAATTGTGCCATGAATTACACATATGATGTTTGTCAATCTTAAAAAATAATTTCCATGTCAAAAAAGTCACAGTTTGTCGTAAAACTGTTGAAATATAAGACTATGAAAAATACGCAACTAGAAAGACTACAAATCCCAGAGTCGCGTAAGTGATGTCACAATTGTTTTCCTCCACTAAGAGATAGCTAAGATCAGCGCCATATAGATAGAATCTATCTATATGGCGCTGGCTAAGATAAGATAACTTTAACAAGATGCCTGTGTGCTTAGTACCAGGTTGTTCATACCAGCAATGGGTCTTGCTCGTTCTTTCGCTTCCCGTCTGATGAAAGGACTAGGAGTGTCTGGATCAAGGTAGCTAGTAGCTAGCACGTTAGTTAGCATTACAGCCTTGTCATTTGTATTAGCCTTAACATGAAGTAACATTAAGTAACCCAAAATGTTAAACAGTAAGAGTAATAGTCATATTTCGTGAACCCTTTGAAGAGTACTGTCACACCGGTGTGATCATTCTATAATACACAATTTAAGCCCGGGGGAGAAATGCTAACGCTAACGCTAGCGATCTTCTCTACTTCATGCTATCTGCACAAATGGTTGACATTAAACATTAAAAAGACCAGGCAGTTCAGAGAGAATCAAAGGAAGGCAGGCAGGCAGCTTTGCATGACTTTCTTCAGGACGTGTTTCATTGTGGTGATAGTGAGGGTAGTCAATCGTTTTGTTGACAAGACAGTAGTGACGGCCATCTTGGTGACGTGTGTTGTTCTGTGAGACCAGAGATGTAGTTCCTTGAGCGTTTCACACAAACAAATGTGTTACTTCACAGTTTTACGACACATTTTTTTGACTTGCAAAATTATCTTTTAAATTGACAAACATCATAATCATAATTTTTCCGAAATAAGGTCCCATGGAGGTCCACCGGAAGGGGAGGGACTTCGCCAAGAGTGGCGAAGTCCCTCCCCTTCCGGTGGACCTCCATGGGACCTTATTTCGGAAGAATTATGTATTGAAGTCAATGGAGAGAGAAAGATTATCTTTCGATCCCGTTTGAATTGTGCCACGAATTACACATATGATGTTTGTCAATTTAAAAGATAATTTTGCAAGTCAAAAAAAAAAAAATGTGTCGTAAAACTGTGAAGTAACACTTTTGTTTGTGTGAAACGCTCAATGAACTACATCTCTGGTCAACAACACACGTCACCAAGATGGCCGTCACTACTGTCTTGTCAACAAAACGATTGACTACCCTCACTATCACCACAATGAAACACGTCCTGAAGAATGTCATGCAAAGCTGCCTGCCTGCCTTCCTTTGATTCTCTCTGAACTGCCTGGTCGTTTTAATGTTTAATGTCAACCATTTGTGCAGATAGCATGAAGTAGAGAAGATCGTCGATGCTAGCGTTAGCGTTAGCATTTCTCCCCCGGGCTTAAATTGTGTATTATAGAATGATCACACCGGTGACAGTACTCTTCAAAGGGTTCACAAAATATGACTACTACTCTTACTGTTTAACATTTTGGGTTACTTAATGTTACTTCATGTTAAGGCTAATACAAATGACAAGGCTGTAATGCTAACTAACGTGCTAGCTACTAGCTTCCTTTCATCAGACGGGAAGCGAAAGAACGAGCAAGACCCATTGCTGGTATAATAACAACCTGGTACTAAGCACACAGGCATCTTGTTAAAGTTATCTTATCTTAGCCAGCGCCATATAGATAGATTATATCTATTGCCCCTTTCACACCGGCGCTTTTCCAGCTCCGGCTCGGAGCTGGAGCTGGAAAAGCGCCGGTTTTTCCTGTTCACACCGCAGCGACGCCGCGTCATAGCTCCGGAATGCGGTTCACTTCCAGCTCCAAAAAATTGTCGGTCGAGAGGCAAGAGCTTCGGAGCTATGACGCCGCGTCGCTTACGTCTCTCTTACGTCGAGGCGTGCAGGAAACTAAACCCACCTCCCCTGAACATGGGTCGACTGAAGAGTCTCGTCATGCCTGCCTACAAGCAGTAGCGCTGAGCAAAGTGACTAGAAGGCAACCACACACTTATAAAAAAAAAACACACTTTATAAAGTCAGGCAACACTAACCAGGCTTCGTGTGATTCTGTTTATTTGTACCTTACTTTGACCATCCGTTCGCTGTTATTGATCATTGTGGAGAGCAGGCAGACGTTTTGTTTGTTATTATAGCAGCTATCGGATGGAATCAATACATGGGCTGCACAGGTTGTCATGTCCGACTATCACAAGTAGAATCATAATGAAAAATACGCGTACGTATACGGTAAAATGTGCCTGTAGAAAACGGCTTAGCAAGTAGTCAGTTTAGCTTCGGTTGCTATGCTAACATCACCCATGTTATACTAGAGAAACTTTCATAACAGCGTTGTGATGCCAAACAGCGTCAATTCAGACTGACACACATTCACTTAAGGGGAATTGGGGATATGTATCAGCTGCTTGTGTGACAGTCAGACAGTGAATACTTTAGAGCCGTGTGAGCTAACCCGGAGCTAACGGGAGAATAAACTCCCGTGGAAGAGCAGCCAGCACTGCAGCGGTCGGTAAATGCCGCTGAAACACATTAATAAACAATGAACCACGGCACTCTGGAGAAAAGTATAAGGTTGGAGAAGTCGTTATTTAATTTAATCTGGCTTTGTATGATTAAAAGCAACACGATCATCGACCCAATGTTGTTGTGAGCTCCGTTGGGGAGAAAATCAGCGATGGAAACGGTGACGTCATGACGCAGCAGCGGCAGCTGGGCGGTGTGAACAGAGCGGGAGCTGAAAAGGGAAACCGGAGCTGAACCAGAAAAGCTCTAGCTAGGAGCTAGAAAGGGAAAAGCGCTGGTGTGAAAGCCGCATATATGGCGCTGATTTTAGCTATCTCTTAGTGGAGGAAAACAATTGTGACATCACCAACCTGGTCTCACCAGAATGCGTGACTCCACCACGACTCCTTAACACCGCATTGCGTGGTGGAGTCACGAACAACCCCAATGTAAAGTGAATGAGGCTCCTTTGTCGTGGTGCACACACGCATTTCTACAACGTCCAGCATTGAGCTTTTATTCTATAAAACGTTTTTTCAAATTATTATGAATACAAATAAAATAAAAGAAGCCTCCCGTGAGTTACTACAAGCTATAAAGTAGATTTTAAAAACGTTTTATAGAATAAAAGCTCAATGCTGGACGTTGTAGAAATGCGTGTGTGCACCACGACAAAGGAGCCTCATTCACTTTACATTGGGGTTGTTTGCGTGGTGCAGACGCGTAAATGTAGCAAAGTTCGTGACTCCACCACGCAATGCGGTGTTAAGGAGTCGTGGTGGAGTCACGCATTCTGGTGAGACCAGGTTGGACATCACTTACGCGACTCTGGGATTTGTAGTCTTTCTAGTTACGTATTTTTCATAGTCTTATATTTCAACAGTTTTACGACAAACTGTGACTTTTTTGACATGGAAATTATTTTTTAAGATTGACAAACATCATATGTGTAATTCATGGCACAATTCAAACGGGATCGAAAGATACGTTTTCTCTCTCCATTGACTTCAATACATTATTTTTCCGAAATAAGGTCCCATGGGGCGGAAGTAGATGGGCGTGACTTCGCCACTCTAGTATAGTTCTACCGCAAAGTTATTCTCCGTGGGGACTTCCGGCAACAATCTTGATTCTGATTGGCCAGAAGACTCGAAAAAACATCAGCAAAGATGTTTTATTGAGAAGATGATCACTACGTGACAGAAGTTTTCAAAACCGTTTATGGTCTCCGGTACTTCCAGTCCAACGCCTACTGCATGCACAGCGTTAGAAAACCGGGCCTTCAAAATAAAAGTTTAACTTTTTTCCCACACATCTGCGACCCACTCGAAACGGGTCCTGGGTCGCGACCTATATATACAGTCTATGGTCGCGACCCACCAGTTGAGAACCACTGGTCTAAATGATCATGTTTTCAGGTGAAACTTAACAGAAGGCAGGTGTTTGCAGACATTTTGGCCACATCGGACGAAATAGATATTTAGCCATGCTAGCAGCTTCACCTCATTATTACATGAAAACACAAACAAATATTTGATGGATTTCCCCCCCAAAAAAATTGTATGACATTCATAGTTCAAATAATTGTATAGGGACCCATGTTGTTTGATTACTGGAGAACATCCTTTTGATTGTCACAAAGCTTATTTTCTTCAATAATCCCAGGAAACTACCAAATGTTCTTTGTTGAGGCGACCAGGGTTTTGGTAACTTCTGGCCGAGCTTTTTCACCCAAATGATGCAAATACCGGGGGGTGCAAGTACAGCATGCAAGGTGTATTTCACAAGCCACAAGGAAGTGAAGTGTCCAATGTAAAAAGCAAATAAAAGCCTCCCAATCAGGTTGAATGAAGGTCTCTGTCAGTGTTGGAGGATTTATGGTATTTACCCTGACTCTTCCACTTGGCTTGTGTCCCATCCTTATCATGTTTACATCAAGCACAGTCCAGGCTCTCCAGAAGTGTGTGTTTTTCTTTAGTGTTATTTGTAATTCATGCATAATTGTAAAGAGGACAAAGATCATTTTCCACATTGTGGACAATTCAGATTATAACCTAACCCTAACAGTGCAATAAGCCTCAGTTACGGCATTAGTTCCTACTGTCTGAGTCATTTTACATAATAAATACAAAACAGAACTAACATCTGTTAGTATTATTGTTGTAACACTTATCTTAACTATTTTTTAGCCTTTATTTATACAGGTGAATCTCATTGAGACACAAGGTCTCATTCTCAAGAGAGACCTGTTCAGTGGTAACTCTACCACACAAAGTTACAGACAGACAGGACACTAAACACTGAGGCAACAATCAAATAAAACATCGGTAGTCAGATATTGCAGGTGCAAACACCCACAGATGATTTCTCCAGCTTTTTTTAAATTAGTTTAAAATCTGTGATGGGTATCAAACTGGTCAGCTTAAGTTCCTGCTGAAGTGTGTTCCAGGTTGAGGGGGCAGAGTATGATATGGCTTTTTCCCCAAGCACCGTGCGTACTGAGGGGACGGACAGAGTGGTGTAATTTTGAGATCGTAGGCTATAACTGTACTGTTGTGTGAGATGTAAGTGGATATGTAGAGGGGCAGCAGTCCAAGCATAGCGGTATAGATGAGTTTGTACCAGTGCAGTGGTCTGTGCATTGATAGTGATGTCCAGTTGACTAAAGAGTACAGCGTGCAATGGTGTGTGAGGGGTTTACAGTTGGTTATGAACCTCAGAGCCCCATGGTAAACAGCATCCAGCAGATGAAGGGAGTGAGCTGAGGCGTTCACGTACACAACATCCCCGTAGTCCAAGAGCGGCAAAAATGTGGCAGCTATAGCTGTTTCCTAGCACTTGTGGAGAAGCAGGTCTTGTTTCTAAAAAAATAATCCCAGTTTTAATTTCAGTTTCTTTAAGAGATTGTCTAATGAGGTTTAAAGCAGATGTTTTCATCTATAGTGATGCCTAAGTATCTGTAGGTTTTAACAGCTTCAATGGGGTTATGCTGTGCAGACATGATACAGGGAAGAACAGCTGTGAGTCAGTAAAGCTTCTCTAGTGCCTTGACCTTTAGACCAAAAGCTGCATTACAGAGGGGAAGGAGAAGTAGAGCTGTCAATGTTCTGCCACCATCTGTTATTGTGCATTGAAATGGGATCAGCATAAGGGTCCATAAAACCCAGGATTGGTCATTAAAGCTTGTTTAGTTTGGATAACTCCCTGATAACACAGAGAACAGAGAAGAATAGATGACAATAAAAGCAATAAACAATAAATACACAGAGAGATTATATGAAGCTTTGACTCAAAGGTTGTAAACTGTTGATGGGAACCATTAGAAACCTCTAGCCGTGAGAAGAAAAAAAATTGCAGAAATGTTCAATATAATGGGGTGAAGTCTGTAAGCGTTTAAGCGTATAATTCAGTATGTCTTACTTGTTTGTGCTATGTATGCATCTACTGTGAAGAATAACTTCCTTCATGAAAATAATTAATGAACCATGATCTATTCATCTATCTCTCTGTCTGTAGGCTGGGAATGACTGAGTGCTAAATGAACCCAATAAACAGACTGATTGCTTTTTTCCAACCACAATATAGTGGCACTAAAAACCAACATGTATAACTCATATTTGTGTAGTGAGCTGTTCACCTGAGTCCAACCACTGCTGATCCCTCCCATTCTGCTACAGTATGTAGCCAAGATGGCGATCTTTGAGGTTGAGAGTTGTCCAGCTTTCAACACTCTTTGTCCGATATAAGTGCCCCATTCAGATATTCAATGTTAACTGCATTTAGCAATCCTCAGTGAGAACACAAGTAATCAAACTGAGACAGCACAAGGATATTTATTTAAATTTTATTGTGTTAATTATGCACATTGTAAGTAGTTGTCTTGGCAGTTTTTCTCGCTGTACACGATTCATGGGGTTAGTAGATTCCATGTAAAAAAAAAAATACTTTTTCAACATAGAACATTTCGTTTTTTACCTCAGCTTATTTTTGTTAGTTTACAACTCATTTTAATCAGTCAGTCAGTCAAACTGAAAAAGAACAAAAATGATTTTGAAAAAATATTTCTGCGTTCACTCAACTATAGGGATATATTAAGTTAGAGTAACTCAGTTATAGTTTCAAAACTGAACACACGCTTGGACTTGCCCGGACTTTGCTAGACCGCATGTTGAGTTGGAGCAATCTGCATTCATCCTGGAAGCAGAACTCTTGATAGCAATGGAACAACAGGATTTGAACCTAATAATATATCAAGTTACCTGGTAAGTAGCCATTTTTGTTCAGCTTAATTTACAACAGCTGCTTACTGCATATACAGTGTAACACAAGCTGTAAGGTAGTCATTAGCTACTTGTTTTAAGCTACTGTAGCATGCATAGCATACTGATTAGCTAGCTGTTTGTATCCTCCTGTATCCTGTTTCACAGTTGCAGTCAAAGTTCATTATTTGTAATACAGTATGTATATATATTTTTTCTTGTTAGAATTAACGTTACATTTGATAAAAACTGAATTAAAATAAATATGAACAGCAAGTGACAATGCTTGGCATGTTCAGTTTTTGCAAACAAGCCTTTGTTTTTCTTTCTCAACATTAAAATGTTCTCCTAAGGATGATTCGGTGGAAAGAATAAAAGAGGTTGCTATCCGTTGCTTGGTGGTGTGTCTTCGTGAAAAGGAGGATCTCTTCAAGGAAAACTTAAGTAAGTAAGACGATGCTTAATCATACTGTAACTTGTGTTAACCTGAAACACAATGCAATGTTTTCAAATCTGAGGGCACCAAAAACACTGAAATGTATTTTCTAATCTTATTCCAGGATGGTGAAGTGGAAGTTAGCAATGAGGTGCTGAAGAACTGTCTTGACCAAGGGGTGCGGATGCAAGAATAGTGATTGAAGGAACAGAAGTCCTTCAAGTCTCGGGTGCGGACCAGAGCCTGTGCCTGAGGGGCTAAATACAACACTCAACCTGAACTACCTAAAAGAGATGTTAAAAACGTTGGAAGCAGGTTCATGCCTTTATTTAAATTGTTGTATTTACTTTTATTCATATTGAGAACATTTGTTATAAAAAGGGTCATTGTGTAAAGAACATTTGAAAATAAACTGTTAAAAAGTGGGAACTTAAATGTGTATATTGTTTTTGACTCAAATAAATGAGTTTCTAATACTCAAACAAATTAAGGTAACAATTTGCATGGACATTTCTGAGTAGTATGGACTTAAATAAATAAATTATAATAGCTTAAATTAAACAAAATGCAACTTAATACGATTAAAATTAAGTTGGTTCAATTTAATTTTGTTTTTAAAGGTGAAAGCAAATTATGTTTGTAGTACTGAACTAATTGAGTTAATCAGATTATAAATGGGTACTCGGATTCATTTAATAATCGATTAAGTTGGAAATACTTAAAAAGATCAACGCAAATTGTTACCTCAATTTATTTAAGTAGAGCCGGTATATTTCTTTTTAGAGTGTATGCATATCTGCTTGTTTGCCTTCTCATAGCTTGTGCTACCTGCTAATTGAACCCATATGCAGAATTTAAATGGTATTATTGTAAATACATTTCTTCAGTTGAAACTAGGAATCCTATCAAACTTTCAAACAGTACAGTCACATAAAGCACTCATGATATGAAGCTGCTGAAATACTCACTTCCATTACCCTTTCTGCTGATGAGGAACACTCCATCAACCCCTCCTCCAACACATCACCCACCCGTAGTCTTTGAAGTGTAATATTGTCTCGATATACTGAGTGATGAGGTCAGGGTTTGAATGCCATATACTGTATAACTTTGTAGATCAATTTCCTGTAAGTAATCTAAGATTCAGGTGTCTACAATGCATACATGTGTTGTGGATATTACAATGAAAAGTGAGAGGAAACTTGCTTTATATCTCCCACAAGGTGTGACACAGTTTCTGCATCAGCATTAAGTTACACCAAGTGACCAACTGGGGGGGGTAAGAGCTCCATTGTTATTTCTTGTATTAACATAGAAGTTCATATTGTTAGCAAATATGAAGCTAATCTGATGCAGAATACACCTGTACAGAGAATGTGCATCAAACTGTAATTAAAATAGCCAAACAGGACATCGGAATAACCAAAATAACTCATTAAGTATGACTGGTAAAGTAAAAACAGAGACATTTATTTTATTTATATGCAAAAACACAAGTAGAAAACTTGTCTTCACTTCATATAACACATCACAATGTGCTTATTGTTTATATAATTACACCCACACACACCCACACCCACACCACACCCACACCCACACACCACACACACACACACACACACACACACACACACACACACACACACACACACACACACACCACACACACACACACACACACACACACACCACACACACACACACACACACACACTTTGTACTACTCTGGTTAATCATCTTAACTTTTGTTTAAACATTTGTTTTTTTTACTGGGGAAACAATGTAGATTCAGATTATTTTCTTCACACAGTAACAGTTTCTTTGTCAAATGTATTAAAATCGAAGTAAAAGGTAGCTGAAAGTGTAAATCCTCAAGTAAAATGCAATGATGTTAAGAATTGTGTTAAATTGTACTTGTAATTATTCAGGATATTGGGTACCTTATTGTAAAATCAGTTGTTTTTTTACTTTTCCAATGTGTACCCCAGGCTCAAATCCTGATTAGAGTAAGCAAGTAATGCAGATTTTAAACAAAAGTTGCAAAAAGTGCTGAACATGGCAGGGCACACACACATCACAAAAAACCACAAGGGGTCGCTAGTGTCCAACACATCCCCCTCCAGTCCTCCTCAGTCTCAGTGAACACCCTGTTCTTCAAAAACATTTTCTCCATTAGCTGCTCTCATTCACAATCTGCATCAACTCCTCACAAAGCCATGTGAATGTGTGTGTGTTTGCATGCGTATCTGTGTGTGTCAGTGTCAGCCGTCGGCCAAGCTGCAGCCTGGTGATGATGCTCAAAGTTATGGACCAATATTAATAAATGGTAGCCCTGGCAACAGTGTTGAGTGTGAGTCAGAGGAGGCAGAGGGGAAGGCAGGGCACCGAGGCCGAACATGGATGCTCTCTGAAAAACACCTCCAGCGTCACATCTGTGCTGAGTTCAGAGGACGGGCCGAATTCAAATCAAATCAACACGGAATATCTCTTACAGATGAAGAGTATTTTTTTGGCAATGAGAGACATTTGTTTGCTCTGTGTCGTTTAAATGCAAAACCCAAGAAATTACATTTAATGACTTGTGTTATACTGTGTGTGTTTGAATGGTCTGAACAACATGAAGGATTAACGGTCGAGGGAATACAACATGTGTGTTCCCCACGCTGCTCTGGGATGTGCTGTGGTGGTGATGCACATTCTCCTGTATCTCTGAGGAGTGGAGGGTATTTTTAAAGTGGCCATAAGGGTTGTTGTGGATTTCTTAGGGTTCTTAAAAGGGTATAAATCAGCTAAAGACAGTGGAGTCCTCCTCCAGAGATAATCTTTCTACTGTGCTTTAAAGAGGGACAAAGAGGTTGTGTAGAGTGAGAGATGAGGAATCTTTAAGAAAAATTGAGAAAAGAAGGCCATAAATAGTATGTAAGTTAATCAGTAGCAGTCCGTTCTGTTATGCAGTCGTATGGAGGGTTTGTGACCTCAGTCACGTATACACAGTGCAGCACTGCATGCAGCCGTCAGTCTCTGTATAAAGTAAACAACAACTGGCCATGTTGGGGTCACTCTCCTCCAATCCTCGAGCTGCCTTTGTTTGCTGTGCCACTGCAGAGCCAGGGGAAGCTGATTACAGATCTTGCCACTTACCCCAGATTTCAGCTACATAACACTTGAATATTTCCGCACTGCTCGATATAGACTGTCTAACTGTATATTTGCTCAAAAGGCCTGGGAGAAAAGTTATACATTCAAAAACCTTGAGGTGTTTTGTCATTCCAAAACATCTTATGAATGTTACGAACTTGGATACACAAGGATAACTTATCCCGGGAGCCAGAGGTAAAGTATAATTGATATACTTTATTTGCACAAAGGTAACAAAAGAATATCGCTCACAATGTGAGGAACTAAACTTAACATAAGTTTCACAAGCAAAAAATAGGCTTTGAATCAAAGAAGCAAACGCTGAAGAGCAGAGTTCTGGCATGAGGACAGGACAAGACGAACTGACAACAAACAAAGGGAAACAGGGGAATATAAACAGGAGATAACTGGGCACAGGTGAAAACAATCAGGGGCGGGGCTGGTGCTGATGAGCGCGGGAGAACACACTTGGGTTGCGGTCAAATACTAAAAAAAAACAGCTCCTAAGTTCTAACCCTATCGTCTATTCCTTGACCTCTGAGTGAAACGTCACAGGGTTAAGGGATAGTGGATAGGAGAATTCAAAAGGATTTAGGAGAAGAGACTGCGGTACTTTAGAGAATCCGACTGCACTTTCACTATCCGACGTGTTTATGATGCGCCAGCGGAGGTCATAAATGTGCGCCTGCTGCTGTGGGGAAACTATGGAAACTACAGTTTTCTATACAGCGGACTACAACATGGATGTTAATAAGAACGAGGGACTACTGTAAACTCATCTAGAGACTCTGCACCGTGCTCTGATGCTGTTGTTTTATGCTTTATGAACGGGGACACAGAGAAACATATTCTTCATGACCAAAGTTGGAATTGAAATAAAAAAGGAAAGTGAAACTTATGCTCGTCACCCTCTCCCTCCGGTCCACATTAATACAAATGATCCCAATACGTATGATTGTATGAAAAGATCTTAAAATCAATACAAATGTATTTATTATAAACGTTAGTCCTTAACATCTATCACTGTGTATATCACCATTCAAACATCTTTTAAAAGTTTAACAAACCCCACACAGTAAAGACTGTGAAATGTTGACTTTATTTGATCATTTCAGTAAAAACTAACGTTCATATTTCTCTTTTTGATTATAATACTGATGAACGTTCAAAACAAAGCACTTTGGCAACTTACCACATACGTTTTAAAATGCTTAATAAGCACCGTAACTTTCATGATATAATTTCTAGTTCATAATCGGTTGTTTCCGTGAACGGCCGACTGTTGTGTGACGGCAAATGCCGCGGCCGCAAGGCATTGTGGGGCAGCATTTTCTCCTCTCCTTTCGGTTAGGGAGGTCCAGTGGTTCCTAAACTAAAGGAGGTTATAAAGGAAGTTTGAAACCTCCTTTCCTTTTAATTTAGAGAATTCGAACGGCACTTATCATGGCTGCCACTGAGGGACTTCCGGGTCATTTCACTCCGTTAGGAAGGTTCCTAAGCTAAATGGACTATTGGACCGCAACCAAGGAACCTGAAATGAGACGTGACAAATGAGTGACAAAACAAAACAGGAAGTGAAAGACAATACAAGAATAACAACATGAAACTTGACTGACTTAGCACTTTTGATGGTGCACAACAATGAAGGTATATGGACAAAGTTAGAAACAAGAAAAAGGAATGAAAACAAAAATAAATTAAGTTGACGCAATGAATTATACAGATATAATTGAACAAATCTGTTGGTGATTGTAGCATTAGTAGAGCCAAATTTGTTTTTAAATGCAACATTACTCAAAAATAATTAATCCAATTGTATTGTTTTAACCTGAAATAACTGTTTTTAGATAATTGTGTGACCACATTCAGACACAAGCATGTGATGCATTGTTGATCCAAAGAAAGTTAACTAGTTTATTTTGCTCGTTGTTAAAGCCAAAGTACAATCTCCAGTCAAACATTCATTAAAAGATATTGGAATATAGTCACTCTTTGTTGGCAGATAAGTTCACAGATTGAAACAAAAAATATTACATTTCTAGTTACATACAAATATCATAAACCTTAATTATACATTTTGACTGATATTCAACATTGTTCATTTACCATTGTCCTTGTACATTTTCTGTATCATATAGTATCTTTTTTGAAGAATATTTTCTGCATTTGGAAGAATTCAACTTCTTTTCATCTGTGCGATAAAGAATCCCAACATCTTGAATGAATTAGGAGATTTCAGCACCAGCCATATAAAATGGGTCTGTCCTTTCTTTTCTTTACGACACAAAACATAATTTGGGACGCTTTGCTGGGGAGGAAAATCTCCTCCTCACATTGCGTTGACAAACTGTTCTTAAATAGAGCTGTGAGCCAAAGTGAAACCAGATTTTCCAGAGAGATAGAGGAAGCCGAAGATAACAGGCGGTAAATCAGACGCAGTTGGGAGACAAAGGTTTAGAGCCAGGGATTCACATATAGAAGAGGACTAACACCTTCCTGTGGTAGCAACAACCAGGAGAGTTATAGCTTCAGTAAAAATCTGCTCTTCATTGTACCTCCATATACCACTTTCAGTAAAGGTTTCTGAATATAAGCTGTAGTGATGGAGACATACACGGTACACGAACAGACAAAGAATATGTGGCCTTAGGAGGCACTTTTTTAACCAAGCACTGTTCGAATTAAAAAATGTACCTAATGATGGTGCTATAGAAGTGTTTAAGGAATGACCAAAGTCATTAGGGAACAATGTATCACGAGGAGAACATGAACGTCCCTTACATCACCATCCATTCCATATAAGACATTTCACAAAAAAACACAGAAGTGAAACTTGTGGTGCCGCTAAATAAAATGTCCAGTAATCACCAAAATAAAAATTTTTTGGTCCTGGAACAAAAAATCTGTCCAGAATCTAATATTATTCCAAGTCCTGGATATTGTGTGATTTATCTTAATCTTGAGATTCTTGACCCTCTGGTGGCGGTAAATGAAAAGTCACAAACAACATTAAGATGTATCCTCTGGGCACCATTAATGTTTGATTTGTATGTCAAATGTTGTTGACATATTCAGTCTGAAACTGATTGGCACTGACAGCTCCATGGAAATGTGTAGAAATGTTACCCGACAAAATGCAATCCTTATCAAGATTCAAATTTCTCCAGTGACTTAAAAAAAAAAAAAAATCCCCCACTAACTCGGACTGTGAGGGCGACATGCCATGGATGAGAAAACTCCAAACTTTAGGGGCAGACTGCAGAGAGAATACCAACAGATTTGATCCAGTAGCTGATGATGGAGTCCTGAGTGAGATTGCTTGTCGATTCAGCAGCAGATGAATGAGCTGGCTGGCTTTGATGCAGCGGCAGGTCACATGCCTGCTGTCCCAGTGTGTGTGTGTGTGTGTGTGTATATGTATGTGTGAGGTAATGGGGAGTGAGATAGTGAGAAATACTGGGATTACTGGAAGGTCGGGAGCTGTCAGATGAGATGGATGCAAGACTTCTCCTTTGGCGCTCGAATCACACACACATATACAGACTCGGAGGTGGAGGGTTTTGAGTCTCGAGGCGCCAATGCATCACTCACGATGCACAGACACACACGTTTAGAGGTAAATGCACATGCACAGTTGCACGCAGCAAATTGGATGTTGAACAGCTTGCACGCCGACACACACAAACTTTAGCCTTGCAGTCAGCTCTCAAACTGCATACATCCTACTGGGTTGCGCTCCAATCAGCAGGATTAATGAAGAGGTATCACATTTTACAGTAACGCAGCATGTGGGGCTCCAGGGAACAAATGACTGGAGTCTGCAATTCCTCAGGTCTGTCTTCAATAATGTAATCGACTTTTAGGTTATGAGATAGCATGGTTAAGGCAATTTGCAGAACGTTGTGGCACGGTTGAGTTATGTTCCTTAACAAGACCATCACATGCAATCGGCCACTTTCCACAGAGCGTAGACCCTCGTGAGTACCTTCTGTGGAAATACTGTACTGTTGAGAAGAAGCATGGAGGTGTAATATGTCAGAAGGTATTTGGTGAAGGAATCCATGATCCTCTAAGAAGTTTTGTGAAAAGAATTAATGACATAAAAGTGTTTCATTACGTGAAACTGAGATAGCCTTGAAAAACTTAAGTTGTCTTGAATACCTCGAAATTGCTGCCCACTAAGATCGTCAATGATACATTTCTGAAGAAAAAGATGAAGAAGGAAGACACCATTTCAGCTCAAGGCTTGTTCTGTGGTAAATCTCATCTTTAGTTGAGGTTGAAAACATAATACTTTAGGTTTCTTTGTCTGATTTTGGATAATTGTACAATTTTGACGCCACTTAAGAAGTAATGACCAACATTTGAGCTGTTTATCTCCTAAAGTAGAGTATTTTTTTCTCAGTGTTATTTAGTGGTTCTGTCAAGGGCACATGCTGCTTTCATTCTGGGAGGCAAAATAATACTGGCTGACCCAAGTGCAGCTGGTGAGGTGGTGGCATGTTTGGCAGAGTGCAGGACGATAACAGTGTGTGCTTGGTGTGAGGTGACAGAGTTTTGTACCAATACTCGGGGGCTCTGGACCCTCCCCAGGGAAACTTGTTTTGCCTCCATTTATCTCTCAGCGTGTCAAATTCCAAAGCGCTGAGAGAATAACCTGACTTGTTTCAGGCGAGGGGAGAAACATACAAGTGGAGTGTACAGTAGATGAGTGTTGGAATCGCAGGTTGCATTTGATAAAGGCCTGATAAAAAGTGGAGTGAGTGTAGGATATGTTAAGAGTCAGCCGACTAATCCCTCGTTATCAGAGTTTGTCTTGGGTCAGGAATGATGCAGCAAAGCTTTGGGGTGTGTAAGCAAACTTAGAGAGTAATGTGTATTTGAGCAGTCTGGGGTCTAACGGTGTGTCTGATAACACATTACAAACAAAGATCACACTATGGAGGCCCTGGAGTCGAGATACTGATAGTGTGGAGGAACCAAATCTGAGCGATAACACAACCTGAGGTCAAGAAAGGATCAGGAACCAGAACATTTGGAAGATTCAGAGTTATCTCAAATCCGATAGAGTGCTGCACTGAAGTCAAAGAATAAACATATCAGGATCAGAATAGGCAGGCGTTCAAACCAAAAGACATCCCTCTGTTAACACAATGCAATGTAATCAACATATATACAAATATGGGAAGTAATCATGATTTAAATTATTTTATCTTTTGACGCAATGATCTGCAGTCAAACGGTAGAAATACAGCATTCTTGTTGTAAGTTAGAATGAATTGTTCCCAAAATTGTTTTTGTGAATGTGCCCTTATCTCAAAGTACACATGAGGCTGTTAGGAATGTGTATTGTAATACTCAATAGTATTGAAGAATTTGGTTTAGTTTTGTAGTATTAAACAAATGGAAAGCTTACCCCGATGATGAATAAAAGGTTAAGGGATCACCAAACAATTTAACATTTATCCTGTGGGGGTAAATAATGTGTGTTTGCCAACATTCAGATTCAGGGTAATCCTTCCATTACAATATTTGTAGGGGGTTTTCAGTCTGTTAGCAAGTGGCCAACCAACCAAAACATCTTTGTCTGGCTCAACCTGGAGGCTAAAAACATGGAAAGATGGCCACTGTCACTGATAACATAATAAAACCGTCGGAATAAAATATTGAATGTATTATAATTCTAAGAAATAAATAAATGGCATTTTTTTATAATGTTTAAATTAAACTATTCCACAGTTGGAAAAACATTCCTGTGTGTGAGTCACTGATAAAGTTGTCAATCCTTAGAGAGGAAATACATTTGTCCTTGGAAATGGCATTGTTTTATCTGGCAATGAAGGATGTAGGTGGAAAATAAATATGTCTTGCAGTTGAATACAGTTGATGTGCAGGAGGCAGCTCTGGGTCTCCAGAAATAGCTAAAGCCAAAACCAGCATGGTTTCAAAACAATGCACCGCACACTGGACTCCATCGGACTTCCCCTGGCTGATATTCTAAGCCTTTAAATGACGTCCGGTGGCCAGAGCAGTGAAGTCAGACGAGAGCTACAAGGCCCACAGGAAGATATTGACTTAAGGGACTGAAAGAAAACACCCAAACAAGAAGGCATGCGAGTCGGTAAACAGGAAAATACACAGAGGAAGGCACCTGGCAAGTGCACAGTGCCTTCAGGGACACGGGACACACTCCGGCTCCCGCTGTGTTGTTTCCTATTGACACACAGCGTTTCCTTACTTTCGGATATCCTGTGTGTGTGTGTGTGTGTGTGTATGTATAAGTGTGTAGGTGAGTCTGTCATTGTGTCAGTTTGTTTGTTCAACGATATCTATAATTGGTATCATTAATTGCACTCAAGAATTTGCTCCTTTTTAATTACAAAGGATATTACTGTATGTGGAGGAATGCCATTTACTTGCTAATCTCCATGGATGACCAAGAGACCAGACACAAACATGTGAGCTCCCAGAGCACTTACCGACATTATGGGGCTAAATTAATTCAGCTCGATTCAAAGTGGATATTCTACTTTTCCCCAAATCCCTAATCATGGGTAGGTTTTAAGTAAATTAAGAACAGCAGGTAGGAAGCAAATGAGGAACCATTTAATGGGAAATCATTGGAAACATTTGCTGACTGCAAGCTTATTGAGCCACCAATAATGCATTAAGTGGCTATAATCAATATTGGAATAATAACAATGGATTTAATGACTGTGTTAAATGTAAAAGGGGTAACTGATTGTGATGAACCCACAGAGAGTTAGCCCTCAACTCCACAGTGTCTCTCAGCTCTGTGGAACCTTTGAGAGTCTTTCTGCGGTCTTGCAGAACAAAGATTTTATATTTTGTGTTACTCTCCACTATCATCTACATCATTTAGGCACTAGCATGCAGACGTTTCCCCCCCAAAAATGTATAAACCAACATTGCAGTACCTGCCCAGTACAAACATTTGACCGCCGAAGTAAGTGACAACCTGGTGACCAAAGTGATGTTTGTATTTCTTTAAACCAATCACAATCGTCACAAATGGCCATTGCCAAATAACCCAGATAGCTGAAGGGGGGAAGAATGTTTGATGAAATCTAGGTAGCCAATGATAGACCTAAGATTACTTCACAAGACCAGAGATAAGACAGCTCTGTGCGGATGTTGCAGATGTATTCCTATGGAGCAAGCGTTGGTGCCCAACTTGGTCCAGTGTGGTGCACCTCCTAGTCGGGCGAAATTGTCGCCGAGTGCTTACTCAAGATGAACCATCAATCCCCAATTGCCGTTGACCTTTAGACGCGTATGTTACTATAAAAATGTAACTTAAATAGCTGTTTTCACCGAAGGCTCTGTGCCCTACCTCGAAGGCAGCTTTACACCTGTAGTCTACATCCTTTGAGTCAGACTAGAATGAGTCCACAGCCATGCTTACGGCTCTGTGAGTCTGATGCAAAGTTCCTGCCAATAGTATATTTAAAAATAGATGAAATCAATTTAAAAAGAACCTCATTCTTTGCGTTGCTTTAGAGGAAAAGTCAGGGAAACACCAAAGTGAGAAGAGTAGGTCGTCAGGGAACAAAAAAATGTCTGCACAAAATCTGGTGACAATAAATCAAAAACATTTTAGGATATCAAACTGAAAATGTTTAATTGTAGATTGAGGGAAACTCAGGGGATTACCTGTTGTAGGAATTCATCTTTCTGGGACCATGACTGTGCACTAACAAAGCCAGCCCTAGAGCCATGTCTCTAAAATGTTGTTATTACAGGTTTGAATTTATATATATTATTTGCAGGGCATTAAATACTTGGCTTAACCAAACGGAAAGCCAGGGATCTTCAAGTTTCCCATATGGCTGCAGAAGCATATATCAAGAGCTTTGGTTCGACTTACGACTTAGAGTATTGCTCTGCTCGTGTCCGCACATTCAGGAGCTCATAATAGGCTTGTGAAGGGATTAACGTGGTGCCTAACTTGACCTGCTGACCCTTCAGAAGAAGGCCTCCGCACTACCGCTAACAGAGAGCAGCTGAAGAAAAAAAGGGTATCCACCTCTCAGTTGCAGGGGCTTTTTGCCTTGTCTCCACAAATTCCTCTTCCCCTCTGACACTTGTAAACTGCTCCACCATGGCAGGCTCTGACCCCCATTACAAAGGGAGAACTGCATGTCAAACTTGGCCAGTCAAGTTGGCCCATTATATGCACTGGTTGGGGGTTAAGCTGTGCTCCGGAAAACATTGAAACAGAGCTGAGGCTGCTGTCACAGGGAGCTTTAAGCCGCTGAGCTGCTATTTTGATGCAGATACGGCATATTTCAAAAAGCAAGGGAAGACTTGAGATGGAAAAACAAAGTAAATCCTTGTTTTTCTACTTTTTATAATGTATTTTAAATCCCATTGTTAAGCTGCTATGTAACAAGAAAAAGATTATGAGGAGACAAGCTTACAGGAAAAGCCATAACACCTCTGAGTGAGGATGAAATGTTAATATCAGTGATGAGTCACGTTTTTATAGGTAAGAAAACACTCTTGTGTTTTATTTCTGAGACAGAAAAAGAACAAAAATATTCACGTGTTGAATGTTTAATATGAATATGAATGCCACAAATCATTCTATCAACGAAAACTCTCATACTGGATGACATATACTGCACACCATTAAAAACTACAATAAAAAAGAACATTTTAGTTGGCTTAACTTGTCACTTCAGTCTGAGAAATAAATACCCTTTATGTGAAATTCAGCTAGAGGCTCTGACTTTAAAACTTTCTTGGAAGGAGAATAAAAACAAACGATGAGACCCTGCTGCAACCCTGTCATGAGCAGGACTTTTTATGGGTGTCAGCAGTGACCAACGGAAAAAGAGCTGCTGCAGTCGGCACGAACACGCTGACCTCAGTCGACATATCATCCAGTCTGCCGGTTAGCTCAAACACCTTCTTCTCCCAGCTCTGATGACAAATGCTATTTATAGCACATTTCAGCTGTGTGATTACTGAGGTATACCTTTCACTGTACCCTTATCTACAATTTAAAGTTATTAAACCAGCCCCCATTTCCAGTCTTCATCACTGTGAACAAATGTTATTTCAGTCTTTAAAAACTGCCAGACCCTGACAGTCTGACAAACCAAGCATATCATTGAATACATATTTGAAAAGAAGAGAACAGGGAAAGCATTGTGATCATGTTACATCTCATTGATGCTGCAGGGTTTCAGAGGTTGATCCGGAAAATAGGTGCATTGAGACATTGTTGTACAGGCTGCAACATAGTCAATGTGCTTTTGATTAAACAGACTTTGAATGGTGGACATAACAAGGACATCTGTGCAAACCCCCCCACAGTATACGGCATGTGTGTGCATAAATACTTAGGTTAAGTTTCTGGAATTTCGAAGCGTAAACGTCCATTTGTAGAGTATGAGGTCAATAAATACAATTCCCAGCATGAAGAGCAAAAGACAAAATGTAATCTTCATGTCAGACATCAAAATATACTTATAGAGTCAAAGGGCCAGAGAGGGGGGGGGTTAAGACTGAAAATGTTTGTTTATTAACTGGCCTCATTTTGCAAAAAGTCGCCCCTGGTCAAAGCGAGTTGAGTACTGCATTAGAGGAAATGCCAGAGGATCGCTAAAGTCAGTGAGGTTCATCCTCTGGGGAACATGACTGTCTGTACAAAACTTTCTGGTAGAAGTTGTTGAGGAATTTCAGTCTAGACTAACTTAGTGGACAGATTTATTGATAGACTGATCTCGCTATCCCCAAAGCATGATGCTAACACTCCAACACTGAACAAGTCCTTATAAAACAGGTGTAACAATTAACTACATTTATTACAAGAAGTGATTTCTAAAGGGACTGAATGAAAACATAAATCTACATGTGATGTTGGATCCAGATCTCCATTTACTAAAATACTAACAAAGCATGTAGATAGTTACATATTTTATATGTGAGCCTTATATCTGTGTTTCTTTCTAAATTGACTCAACAAACAAGTAGCTGAACAAACAAGAGAGTCGTAAAGAGTCGCTCTCTGTGGATCCATAACCTCAGTCCTGTCTGTTGATTCATTATCTCAGCCCGAAGTCTCTAACAGGGAAACAAAAATAAGCAGGACGCCTTGGCTAAACAAAAGCATGGTGCTCATAAATCTACCAGAGGCCCCTCTGAGATCCTCCACCATCGAGGCAGCACAGCAGTACGGTTCCTATACTGGGTCTGGGGGTCACGGAGGAAAGGGAAAAGCATGACACACTGGAGCGGCGGGGAATCTGAACTCCTGCTGAGCTGCTGCAACCCATCATGGAGAATTTCCTGATTGTATATCTAACCTTTCAGCAATTTTGGCGACGACCTGCAGAGCGTAACATGCTTTTTGCCTGGGGAGTGCATGTTGGCCTTGTTACAGACTAAGCAGTTCAAAATGGAACAAAGAAAGAAAGAAAGAAAGCGACAAACATTTTATTTTGTATAACCCATGATCTTACAAAGTATTTATTGCTTATATATGTGGTGAAAGCATATTTCTGTCTGTCACTTTTTTTCAGGTAATAGCCTTGTCCCGAGTTTTGCAGAGCTGTTAAACAGAGGCTTATGTGTCTTTGAGGACTCGTAACATAAACTGGTTCCAGATACAGAGAACACACAGGTGTCAGTGGAGCTGTTACAACCATTTAAACCCTTTTTTTACGTGTATACAATAGTGTAGGGGCTTGTAGTGATATAAAAACATATTTTTGACAGATTTAGGAGCTGACATCCCTTGATTTGATGCAAAGGGAATAAAGATTATGGTAAGGTAGATTAAATAAATACAAGCATTGTTTACAAACAACGTATACAAAATGACCACTAATGAAAATGGTCAAGCGTGACTAGATATGATCAGATGTATAGTAATTTGCTTTTATGACTAGACGATAAAATACAAGCTGTGATGAATTATCAAAGTCAAATATGGTTGGGTATCATCTGGCTCTCATTGTCACAGGTGCTTAAATTCATGTTGACAGGGCCGAAGCAGAGAGATGTGCAGCTCTGTTTGAGGCACGGGTGAGATCTCTGATAATAATATACAAATAATATACAAGCAATGTGTGTTTTATTGTTATCATCAGCCATTCAAACAGATTCCTCTTATTCAGAGTGTTTGTTTTTACAGATGTTCTCTCCAATAAATAAAAAAAAATGTCCACATAACATAAGAAATGTCAAAAATAGAATATCAGGTATCTCTTCTGCTTCGATTTGACTGTGTGTAAATGTTCCCTTACAGGCCATATAACTTTAAAAGCGTTTTATAGTACCTTCTTGAAATACCCGTTTAGTCACTTAGAACAACTTAAATGATCTGTGCATGGATGTTCAATCTTGGCCTTTGGGAAGGATAAACTTAAATGGTAAACTGAAACCAGATAAGCTGAAAATAAAGCGGTGTGCCCATCCATCACTTCCGTTCCACTACTTCATCTCAATTACTGTACATCAACTGTCAGCTTTTGCTGTACAACACTCATCATTTAAAAAAATATATATACGTACATCAGAAGTGACACCTTTCAGGAAGATAATTTCAAACTTTCAAGATCTGATACTTGTCAGAATTATAATAATAATAATAATAAATTGTATTTTTATAAAGTTCCTACTCATCCAGTCATTGATGTGCGCAATGCACTTACTCAGCTGACAGGAAACTGCTCAAGATGTTCGGTCAGAAAAGGGAAATGATCTTATGAGTCATAACATCTGACAGAATGCAACAGTGCAAAGAATCAGGGAAATGTTTAAATAATACAACAAGTCACAGGGGCCTGAAGGACCTTGATAAAATACACAATGTCAAATACACAACATTTTACATACATTTTGCATTCAGCCAACAGGAGATCTCAGAATAATGAACACACCAAAAGCAGGTCTACAGCAGAAACATTCCATCATTTTCAGCATTATTAAAAATCTCGAGAAAAATTAGCTCCAACAATATCAAAATTCTGTACGTTCCCACTGGTCAGCCTCAATTCTTATTTATGTAAACATTTTTTGATTTGTTTATTATTGTTTGGTTGGGATGGGGAGGTAATTTGTAGGTCACAGAGCCAGAAAGTAGTGAGAAACACATTGCTGGTTTTGATCTTTTCATTGAATTCATTGTCTTATACTTGAGGTCCTTATCATGTCAGATAAATGCCTTTAAAACCTTCCAATTAACCCATAAGAACCCACCGTGACACAGATGTTACATGACATTTAAATGTTCTGGAAAGTTCCTTATACAGCTTTAGCCTTTATTTTATCTCATTAAGTCCCTAGGTGACACACAGTGAACAGTCTGGTGGGTCATGGGCCAGGTCATGTGATTTAGTGTTCCCATAACAACATGTCCAAGATGTCCATGTGCCAGGCTAACACGTGTGACAGAACTAGCTACATTTCAGAAGCTTGTTTTTTGTACTTGTCAGAAATGTGTTCTATGTGGTCTATTAAGTCTGTGCTCTATATTTCTTAAAATATATAGTTTTATTGAAATAATTCTCTGTGTTTTTAATTTTTTACTTTACTTTTATGTATGCACCACGACACCAAGTCAAATTCCTCGTACGTGTCAACCTACCTGGTAATAAACCTGTTTCTGAAGTCTAAATAATGTTCCCCATAATTTTCCCAACTTTGCATGGTTGGTAACCAAGCCACCTGAATACACATACTGATTAAAAAATGCATTCTTAATATAGACTGTGTGTGTGTGTGTGTGTGTGTGTGTGTGTGTGTGTGTGTGTGTGTGTGTGTGTGTGTGTGTGTGTGTGTGTGTGTGTGCATGTGTGTGTGTGCGTGTGTGTCTAGTACTCGTAGGCAGAGGTGCTCCTGGTGCTCTGGCTGCTGGTGCTCATGTGTCTCTTCAGACAGGGAATGTATTTAGCCATCAGCCTTCTGAAGTGGCTCTGGAACTTCTTTCCCACAAATGTGTAAAACACAGGACTAATGCAACAATACAGATAGGCTATGTTCCGGGTCACATACAGTTCATAGTCCAAGTTTTTCGAGTCGGAACAGTCTTCCTCCTTGCTGGTGACCTGAAGAGCTCGAAGGAAGATGACGATGTTGTAGGGTGTCCAGCAGGCAAAGAAGGTGAAGATTATGACAAATATGAGCTTGATGGTGTGACATTTCTCCTTCATGCGGGTAGACAAAATGCGGATGGTGATGGTAATGTAGCAGTACATCACCATGGTGAGAGGAAGGAGGAAGAAGAGCAGGCATTGTTGATAGTAAGTGACCAGCCGCCAGCGCTGCATGGTGCTCTCGGAGTATCCCGACTCATCACATGTCAGCCCATTAAATATACTCTTTCCCACATTTTGGAAAACCAGCTCTTTCACACTAGCTACAATACTGATGCACCAAACTGCTACTGACGCAGTAATGGCATATGCCTTCTTCCTGCTCTTGGCGGCTGCCACTGCATGCACCACTGCAAGGTATCGGTCAAATGTCATGAGTGTGAGGAATAGGATTGAGCTGTAGAAGCCGATGAAGTACGCACTGCTTACCATCTTACACAGAGCCACACCAAAGATCCACTCAGACAGATGGTATGTCGCCTGGAAGGGGAGACTGGAGGCAAATAGAAGGTTGGAGAGGACCAAATTCAGAAGGAAGATGTTTGTCACTGTGCTGAGGTTCTCAAACTTGTGGATGATAAAGAGAACAAGCCCGTTGCCAAGGTAACTCAGGAGGAAGATGGTGTAGTAGAAAACTGGGATGAGTTTTGCACCAAACTGGTTGACAGCCTGCTTGCCACAGAGCAGGAGAGTTTCATTATCATTATACAGATAGCTGGGATCAGTTGTGCTATTGGCGTCATACAATTCCTGAAACAGCTCATAGTTGTCATCATCGTTCATGGCTGGTTTTTGACCTGTGAGACATTAGGGAACCATGTTAGTCACTTTTCTGCAAGTTGAAGAAATTGCTAACAAGTCAATTGGTCTGATAAGTGGTCACATGGTCTGGCTGCTTGTTTAAAGGTCATGGAAGTTACATCTATTTCATGTTCATATTTCACCTGTAGAAATTAGAACGAGAAGATTTGGTGAACAAATAATGAGGATCCATACAACAGAAAAGTCAGAGAGTAACTACAGAGTAGTGTTATGAAACAGTTAAATGACTCTTGTGCGATCTGTCATTTTGTGTGGCATTCGTTTGTGTCTCTCAAAATAAAGAACAGGAACTGCTGACTGAGTAAAAAAGTCCACAGCTGGTGTGTAAGACTTGTTCTCTGAAATAAGTCATTGCCGCTGTACTAGGTTCCATACCTATTATAATGACCATCATACCTAATATTATAACCATTTGTATACATACAGCCTATGTTTCATACACTCCATCTCTGCTTTCTTGATTTCATTTTTAAAAACGTTTTTAAGAATAGTTTTTATATTTGGACACTTGGTCCTCACGGTTTAGTGTGGTAATTCCATAAAAAGCGACCTTTGCTAATCTAGGAAAATAAATGGGGCTAGAAGCTTGATGAGCACTAATGTCAGTTGGCAAACCTGTAGCTTGTTCACTTCATTCAACCTCTATTACATCATTTATTTTTAAACGTAGAACCCCACTATTTTATTTCACAAAGCCAGATGAACTACGTTGAGAGGGTGGATTTAAGGGTCTTGACGCAAGATGTTACCAAGCCATATTTAAGATCTATATATATAATAAGATTCAGGAAACAGCCGGGTTTTCACCGTCCTCTCTGCAGTTGTGCAATTTGGAGCTGATGTTAAGATCTTATTTCATTTGTGGTGTAGCACTCGAAAGCTCTTTTTTTAATTTCCTGTAAAAATGTTTGACATTTTATCAATTTATAATATTTATCACAAGGATAATTTATGTTGACAGATGATGACCATGTTTGTTTCTGTTGCTATAAGTGAGCCAGTGGCTTGCTTTTACTACTCCTGTGTAAATGTCTAAGTGGATGTCCGGTTGGCTTCACAGTAATTTACTTTGCACACTTTGTTTTTTTTAACAAATGCATCCATTCTGCACTGTGTATCTAGGAGCAGCTCATTTCCTGACTGATGACTGGTTACATCATCTTCAGTGCTTTTCAAATCGTTTTTAGCAATATTGCTGTTATTAATGTTGATGGTTTATCAATGAATAAATACTCATCAGGTTTTCTCGTTATAAGCGATTCAATATATATTTGACTTGTAAAAAAAATATATAATAGTGTTTTCCCAGTATCTATCGAGTGTATTGAGTTAAAGATTGTCCTCCTGATGTTGTCCTTTTAACTCAACTGTGTTTAAAAACTATAACTATTATTGATTAGATTATGAATTTTTTTCTCACCTTGATATATTTATCATATAAATACCATCATTATGCCAGTTTCAAACTAGAATTAACCAAAAATAAATAAGCATTCATACATTTCATAGCATAAGAAATTCAAAAATCAAGCAAACAACAATAGACTGTGGGTGTCACTGTAATATATGTATTACTCTTATATTTATATATATATATAAAAGAGTGAACTCACCTGTGCAGCGCTGTGGCGATGCAGAGAGCGGGGGGGGGTAGACTTCAGTGTATGCTGGACAAGACTGATCTCAGAGCTGGGTGACAGAGTGTCTCCTGAAGGGGCAGTCCTACATATGAGTCATGCTGTCTTGTTCCTTTTTCACAGCTTTCACATCATTTTCAATCAAATTTACATTTTTTTCCAGGCAGAGAAAACCCGGATTGAAGATTTAGGATCGACTTGAGATGAATCTCCAAAATGTATGACCTGTTGAGTAACAAGGCTTATTTGTACTTTACCACCAGTGATGGGGTCGTTACTCAAAAAAAGCAATATATTACTTTACTTCGTTACTCTCTACATAAAGTAACTCATTACATTACTTTTGCGTTACTCAGCAACAGCCTATAGCCAAAACGTAAAACTTAGGCCTACATGTGCACACATATAACAATTACTATTGCAATAAGGAAGACATAACACAAGTTAATAACGGTGAAAATTCTATTTTTTGCTGCTTGTTCGGAGCAGGCACACACTCAACATCATCACTCTGGGTTCAGGGGTCTTTAGCTTCGTGTTAGCATGTTGCCTTAGCAGGTGTTTGAAGAGGTGTCATGTTGTGTTTGCAGCAGAGCACCTTACCGTCACATTCCTGTCCTTTCTTCGGACAAATGTAAAATAATGGGCATAATGTAGTGGCAATTTCTTATATTACTTTATATGGTAAAACCAAATGCAACGCTTACAGTATATGATGAAAGCAGTTTTCATTGCTCGACCTGTTGTTCACCCAGATGCTTCCTGCCAAGGTTCAGTTCTTGTTCCTCAAAAGAGCATTGCACGAGAACAGTCAGCACAAAGTGTTATCTCTCTTTGTCTGCACATCAACAGTTACAGCAAAACCGCCAAGGTTCCTATAAAACTGTAATTAGTGTTTACCACTGATCTTGAAAAGAAAGGAGAACAAACTTTGTACATAGAAGTGTCTTGATCAAGCTTTTGTGGATCAAGCTCTTGCTTGAAATCTTATTCTAATTTTGAAAGGAACAAAAGAGATCTAGAATAAAAGCTGTATAACGTAATCACAATTTTTATAATAACAGCTTAATTTTGGTATGCATTTTTTGTGTTTTTCGTAGTTATTTTGTAGTGTTATGTTTTCTTTTTGTCTGAACAGTGGCAAAATATGAAGCGGTTGGCATTTATTGATAACATGTTTAAACCCCCGCTGCAGCATGCTGCAAAGGAGACACACGTTTATTATATGTTTTACAGACAGAAAGCCACAAGAGATATTTTAATGGCAGATTATAGTATTGGGTTTACATGAAATACAAATTGAGAGGTTAAAGTAAAGAAATGTGTTAACTGGGTTAACTGAATTTCAAAACAAGTTTTCTAAGGCATGAACGTGGTTACATCATTTCTTTGTAACTGAAGCAAGTACGGCATACGACAGCGAAACAGTCAAACAGTCACGACTACTGTAGTTTCCCATATTGAGAAATGCATTTTCATGCCAAGCGCAATATGAAAGACCACTCTCATGTCTGTAAGGTAAATCAGAAGACATAGACAGGAGCTGGTTGCTAAGCTTAGCATAAAGGGAAAACAGCTAGTCTGGCTTTGCGAAAAGGTAACAACATTCATTTTACAGCCCCTCTAAAGCTTAGTAATTACAATCCATACAAAAACAATACGTGTGCAGTTAGGATTTCATGGATATATCAAACTCACATTACACTTTATAGTCGTAAATGTAATGTTTGTGTTGGCAGATTTAACCAACACATAGTTCTTCATAGTGTTAATCAACAACTACGATCAATCGCACAACAACCACTTGACCCTTAACCCAAGAGCCAAGTCAAAACAAGCTAAACAACATCACAATGGAGCTTTAAAGTAAATTAAGTCTGCAGGTGCTCAATATATGATGAAGAGCCTGTTGTCATTAAACAATGGCCACATTCTTGGCCCTCCTTGTGGATGTGGAGGCGATGTCCAGGTTGACATTCTTCACCGTTTCCTCGAGG
The DNA here is from genome assembly GCF_902827165.1 of Trematomus bernacchii. Taxonomy (NCBI): domain Eukaryota; kingdom Metazoa; phylum Chordata; class Actinopteri; order Perciformes; family Nototheniidae; genus Trematomus; species Trematomus bernacchii. Next base: position 3,908,110 of record NW_022987409.1, read on the forward strand.
CATGCTGCGCTACCTTGAGGGCCTTGAAGAGCCCGCATATTTTCCAGGCGGCACATCCTCAGCAGCGATGCAGCCGAGATTCCAGCGGCTTAGAGGCAGCAGGTGTGAGGCCAAGGCGGACTTTCCAAGGATGTTAAGTCAATGGAAGACTCATTAATGTCCTTCCCCTAGCTCTGCAAACAAAAGGACAGGAATGCAGGAGGATGCCTGCCGACACGCCGCAGATGGAGGAGATACGGTGGTCTGAATAGGATCCTGATCACTGGTCAAAGATAGTTTACACTCTGGGGGCTCGCTGGGACTTTTTCAGCAGCTCTAATATAAATAAAACTGTAGGATAACACCTCACTGCAGGGCTTAAGGGATTCAGTGTTTGTCCCAAACAGACAATACAATAATTGAAAGGCATCCGGTCGTAACGGCTCCTCCATTTGACTTTGTGGTGAAAAAATTGAAAATCTATGAAAAGGATTTGAGGGGGGGACGTCATTGTTTATGAACAGGGTAAACTTTAAGAGAACAAAGAGCAGTCAGCAGAAAATATGTAACATATTATTACTACTTTCAGTGACCGTTGTGTGCTTCAACCACTTTTTAAATATCGTCATGGTGATTTCTGAAGATGGGCTTGAGAGCTGAAATTGCACATAATTGCTCTATCTCAGCTTGAGTGAATTTTCAAAAGGCTTAAAGTGCAGGGAACAAACAAGGAAGCTCTCAAACAGACAGTAAGAAGCCGTTTTTGGCGAGCAACACATGAGTTCTTAAAGTATGATCATTTTGATTGAACAACGGATTATTTACCTGCTGGCCTGAAAAAAAGACTAAACTAATATTTCTGCTTTTTCAGAAAGTGTAACAGTATGGACAGTTATTTAACAAAATGACTTTGTATAAATCTCAAATACTGTATACAAAGAGACTGACTCAATACTTCTTTTTTGGATACTGCGCTGTTCAAGCAGACTGAAAGACAACATGTTTTTTCAGAGGTCAAACAAACCGCAGCTATGCAAATGAATGAAATTGGACTGACTTTCAGGGAGAAGTTTGAGTCAAATAGATGTTATGGGCCATTTAAAAACTATAAGTGCAAATTGCAAAAAGTCAGAGGAATGTTGAAATATCACAATAATTAAAACGTGTCTATGCTTGGCTGAGAGTAAGAGGCAGCAAAGGGCAATAGAAACAGAATTAAATGGGACGTAATTGATGACGTAAACGAAGCATGTAACTTTATCGCTGCTGAAAGGTGGACAATAGCAACAGATTGTGTCTCCTCATCGCTTCGCACAGGTCTTATGTAACATTGGTGCTGTTTTTAGTTGAATTTGCCCTACCTTCGGCTTATCTCGATTAAATGACTCCTGATAACTGCATAACATTAGTGGATTGACACAAAATAAAAATAAATGTATGACAACATAATGTAGTTAAACTGTGAGACTAACTGGGATGGAAACCAGGCAATCGTAATCATTATGAATGATTTAGTAGCTCAACTTAACAGTCATAAAATGTCCAAACTGTTTAAATGTAGTAAGGTATCAGAGTCACTGCACAATACCAGCTCATTATTCTGCATATGAAGATATTCTTTTAACAAGAACACTTTATTGTCCTTATTCGTGTCCTTTCTAATAACTAGAGTAGAGAGAAATAATGGCGTAAGAAAGGATAACCTAAAAGGCTCTGATAACAAACAGCTTGTATCAGTGTCAGTGAATTATTAGTTGTTAGTAAATGCGGTGTATGCAAGCTCTCTTCTCCCTTGATCATTTACTTAAAGATTGCTTTGTACATTCACTTGCTTATACAAGACACAATAATAAACACTGCAAACAAATGAACCGATCCATTTCAGCCGTGTTGTCTTGACACAGAGTATTTCTGCAAGAACAAACATCCACCTTTACACCGGTCACCATGGCCACTGGAGCCTCAGCTGGCTTGTCAAGGTGTTTTAATGGGGCCTGCTGATGGATGACTCCATTACTGTACCACAGCATGCTGTGTCACCTCCAGCTGCACACAGCACTGGCGCACTCCCCCCCCGGCCGAGGAAGTCGTCTTATTGTTGTTTCCACTGGAGGAAATGAATTTAAAAACAACAAACAAACAAACAAACAAACAAAAATATCTTCAGCAGAAATACTTCCTTATGATAAGAGAAGCGCTTGATTACAGCGAGCAACCGGGATATGAGGCAAGTTGTTGAACACAGTGACGACGAGGCCTACTTCCTGCTGGAGATGGCCTGTCAGGATGCTGAAACTCCAGACCACAGAAACCAGCCTGTAAAGGGGTCAGGCAGCTGCTCTTTTCACTGAATTGCTAAAGCAGAGCAGAAAGAAAAAAAAAAATGGAGAATTGACTGAGGTAAAGCCGCCACAACAAACAAGGCTTGGCCCAGATCAAGGTGCTCCCCCATCGATGTCCTGCACGCTATCTGTACCACATTAGTCAAGCTTGAAAAGCCCCCCACAAGATCGCTGAAGATGGACGAGCAGCAGGGAGGCAGATGAAATGCAGGTAGAGAAGAAAGGAAACAGACTGAAAGTTAAAACTCTTCTGCTCTGCTTCGAGACAAATGCCAAGACTTTTTGTCTACATGCAGCCACATGGGCCTGATCACTAATAAATCCCAGGTGTTCACGTCTGGGAGGTGTTAAATCTGAAGGGTCCTGCCCTCTGTTGCCTCGGGCCGTGCTGAGCTGTACGGGGCTGAGACCCCAGAGACATGACCGCACTGTCACACAAGATCAGATGTTGCATTTGTTCATGTTGCTTGAAATTCAACGTATGGGTCTCATTTGTTTTACTCAAAAGATATGTTTTGCCGTGGTCTTTGTAGTTCTTTGAATCTTGTGAAGTGTGTGTGTTCAGTGTGTGAGTGTGTGTTGCCGCCTGTGAACTTGCTGAGGGGCATTCACTCTCAGATTGATACAGCACCACAGCCTTAGCACCAGGGGTCCTCTGAAAAAGGGTGATAAAAGTTTTACTGGTTTACGATACATTTTTCACTGACAGAAAACTTGGATTGTGCCAGTTTGTGAGGTCTGGCAAAGGCATAGATGTTCAGGTTAAGAGGTTTGACAAACTATCACCAGTGATGCATAAACTTGTATCTTACCCTGATTGATAAAAGAGCTCATTTTGTATTTATGTGTTGCCATTTTTAGAGCGCTAACGAAATAGAACAAGACTGGAGGGAGCTAATATAATTCAACAAGCTGATTAGATCTGCAGTGAACCAGGATATGAATGAATGTGGTCAGGAGACTCCTAAATTACCTCTCCGTTCAACTCTGAGGCTTACAATAACACACCTTCAATTCATTCCTTTAGGCGAATTCAACAATGCAAACATGTAAATTAAGATGAGAAGCCAATTTCCTTTTCCAATTATGTCTTTCATTCAGTTTTATTCCAGGTTGCCAAAAAGCTGCTGCTGAAATCCAAACAGAAATCAAACAGAAATGAATCAAATGTATCTCGGTGACTGAAGGGCAGGAAACGCACATTTGCTACAAACTACAAACTGTTTAAATTCCAAGGAAAAGGAATGTGCCGCCCACATTCAAAGTTTGTTACAGGCTGATGTAAAACAAGGAAGAGGTGCCGTTTCAGTAGTGAAAAGGGTGTTAGTAGCAGTCAGGAACAGAGCCCCACTGAACCCGGCTGAACCCCACTGAGCTGAGGGGCACCTGTTTTCTTCAAACGTCAGCTAGGTTTTGCACCTCATGAAAACATACCTCCCCTCCCCCAACGCTGAAATCTGGTCCTCAAGGGATCTTCTTATCACAGTTCCTCTGTCCTGGATTATTCCCATCCTGCGCAGTGACTGTTGGGAGCCAGCAGGGCACGACTGCCGACACAGATGGGAGTCCAGGCCTGTGATGGCTTCCATATGTCGCATAGCTCTCGTGAGTCGGCCCTTTTTCGAAATGTTTTCTTTCCATCTCTCATCTCTTTCTCTGGTTTGCTCTTAATAAATGGCAGGGAGGGTGCCATCGAGGTTAGTGAGGGTCAAACTTGATGCCCATTAATACGTTTCAGCGCAAATCGAGGATTCAGCCCCAGCTCCAAGACCACCTTTTTGCAGAATGATTATTGAGAGGTTAACGACGGTGGGGTTAAAACGACCACATTTTACTGCCAAAAAAAACAGACAGGAGATCATTTGTACGTTTTCAAGTGCCTTCAGAGTCCACCGGGGCCTTGGAATTGGACCCATGGTGAGATTTCCCACCATAACTCCTTCTCCTATTTACTGTCGCAGGCCTGAGACGTCTTAAAGCATCCCTGGGGACACTGTGACATGGCTCCGTGTTGTTGTATGGTAAATATGAACCAATCGGAAGCTAAAAAGCTCACGTTGACATTGCAACACTGGGAGGTTTTCCCCGTCTTGACTGACACATGAGAACGCTGATATTCCCTGTCTGATTATAATCCCTGTGGTCGACCTCATTAGCCAGGCATCCGCATTGAACCCTGGCTGAGTCGGGTCCAGGAGCTCGGCTGTCAGTCAACACCTTTCCCTTCAAACAAAGGGCATCAGGAAGAAATAATCCAGCTCCTTCCCTCCGGAGCTTATGAACAGCCTGTTTTGGGATTTGTGCAGCCTTATGCATGCAGGCATACACGCACTTATGATATGTTGCCTTGGTGTCTTAATGTTTGGGACACAATAAAATGGAAAAGATTAACATGCACATGTGAGAAAATAAAGGAAACCCACTTATAGGTCTCCAGAGCTGAACACTGTGTTAATAGTTAAAGTAAGGAAATTATTTTCAGTTTCTTTATCATTGCACTAACATAGCCAGAACATAGTCCAAACCCTCTCTAAACCTCTCCCATGAGCCTCACACAAGTAATTCATTGTATATAAAGTGCACATGTAAATGCAAGTTAACACTTAAACGTTCAGGTTCACATCCTCAAAGAATGCAATAAAGCCTCCACTTTCCATACTAAAAGAATTAGCTGAATTCCTTGAGGTTCACATTCTGGACAAAGGTTAGCTTCAAGTTCCCCGGTGAACTTTGGGCTGTCTTTCTGTAGATGTCCCTCTATTCATCCTACATTTGATTCACCACTTCATGCAAAAACATCAGCATTTAAAGCTACATGATTTCAAAGCCTCTTTGCTCTACAACCTGGAGTGAAATAACAACCTATAAAATGACACTGGCTACGGGCAGTCTGCTGCTTCAAAACACAGAGCTGCCACGGTGATTTACGACGGGCTCACTTTTCCTGAGGGTGACAGCAGAGACAGGGAGGAAGAGTGATTCGGGCCTTTGTGAGTTCTTCTCATAAAAGGCTGAGCGATGAGACCCCACTGCTCTCATAGCATTCCTTTGTTGTTTGGGTAACATACCTAAACAGAAAATGATATGCCATTCGTGTCACCAAACACTGACGCCGCTTCCCATCCTGTTCGCCTTCTTAAAAGAGCGCAGAAGTGGGAAATTCACACGGACCGGCATCTTTAAGTTGAAATGCAAGGAGAAAACAAACAGTTGAGCTTGCTCTAATTCAATAATCTCCCTCTCTGCATTCTCTGTCTGCATTTTGTAACTTCATAGCTCAACAATGTGGAGCAAATTGTGAAAGTGCCAGTTATTTTTCTTTGAGTTGAGACACTGCCACATATATGAGAAACAGACAGACGATAGACAGATGGACAGTCTGAGGGCAAGAGAGCTTTTTATATTTTTCTATAACAGTGTGTAGTCTGAACCGAACACATTTCGGCCCTACAAACATGCATGGGAGGCCGGCGCACACTGCTATGTTATTATGAAATGCTGCAGTGCCAATAGTGGTGCATGGTGGGCTGCGCCTTACTCCCTCATGCCTGTGCATTCAACATAGCACTGCTGGACCGCCGCCTGGGAAACAGATGGCAGGGAATAACACTGTCACCCCTCCTGAACACTGACATCTTGGGCCATGCCTCCACCACGCACTTTGCTATCTGTCTGTTTCTATCACCACTGAAATCCCCCCCATTATCCTCACAGAGCCATCATCAGATTAAGAGATATACATGAGTGAAATTGACTGGACAGCTGAGCCTCATTAGCCAAACATACGCTAACATTTTGCAATGAGTTTGTTGCTTGAGGTTGTTTAAGCGGCCCATGCAGGTCTGACGGGGAGGGGGTGGTTTGTGTTTAGGACAACGGGGCAGATGACCAGCGTGAAAGCCCCCATGTGAGCTCTTCAAGATTTGGAAAAGTAAGACAAGTCTCCTTATTCTGTGTCTGGATTTAAACAATTAGAAAATTAACAAATTAGGAGGGATTAATTGGTCCTAGGATTAAGAGCAATTGCAAAATGCTGGAGGATTTTAGATTAGAAAAACAATTACAAAAGGAGCATAATGTTTTAAAACTGAGTTAAAAAGAAAAAAACCTCCTTAAATCAACGCAAATCTGACATTTGATAAGCAAGCTACAGTACAGGATCAAGTTGCCCAAACCAGTATCAAAGCTGGGAGTTTCTGCATTTAATGTATTAAAATGTATTTTAAACATGATATATTTTATTATTATTTATTACATGGCTTAGTTGAATACTCGATTCTGATTGGTCAATTCAGAACACGTGACACGTTGTTAATCCAGAACAGACAGACCGCTGTCAAGGATTTATGACCGTTGTTAAGGACGCTCAAATCTGCAGAAAGAAGTCCGGTCGATTGAACTGTATACAGTTTGGCTGAAAAGCAAACTGCATGCAGTTTGCTTTTCTAACTGACAAGACAAGAGCGACAAGAAAACAGCGGAGAAGTAACTGGCAGAAACCCTCCTTTTTACGCAGCGGTCCAGACATAGACATCAAACGGCGACACATATTCAGTTGCCAGTTACTTTGGCATTAGGGCAGGGATATCTAGATACTTTCCAAGGTTTGACATAATGAATTGTGCTAATTTTAAAGCAAGCAACGATGTTTTCAAATCTGTAATCAAAAAGCTCCGCCTTCCTGCCGTTGCGTTGCTCCGTTTTTTTTTTCAAACCGTAACAACGAACTATTTTCCTTAGCGGATGCATGTCAATTTAAATCAATACATACAATACAACTATTTTTTAAATCAATAAAATCATTTTCTAAATCCATAAAAGCATTTCAATTAATAGTGGGAGTCATATCATTACTTTGTTGAGAATGTGGCCATGTAATAAGCGGGATAATGTGCAGCGACTTGGTCATTATGGGGAAAAGAACACCTTCATGCAGATCTAGATCCCTCCGCTTCGCGTCGGGCTCCTGATCAGCCTGTCGGTGTTCTTTTCCCCATAATGACCGCGTCGCTGCACATTATCCCTTACTTATTACATGGTTTAGTTGAATACTCGATTCTGATTGGTCAATTCAGAACACGTGACACGTTGTTAATCCAGAACAGACAGACCGCTGTCAAGGATTTATGACCGTTGTTAAGGACGCTCAAATCTGCAGAAAGAAGTCCGGTCGATTGAACTGTATACAGTTTGGCTGAAAAGCAAGCTTTTCTAACTGACAAGACAAGAGCGACAAGAAAACAGCGGAGAAGTAACGGGGCAGAAACCCTCCTTTTTACGCAGCGGTCCAGACATAGACATCAAACGGCGACACATATTCAGTTGCCAGTTCCTTTGGCATTAGGGCAGGGATATCTAGATACTTTCCAAGGTTTGACATAATGAATTGTGCTACTTTTAAAGCAAGCAACGATGTTTTCAAATCTGTAATCAAAAAGCTCCTCAAAAACGCTATCGAAGCAGTTCCTGCCGTTGCTACGTTAGTTCAAACAGTAACAACGGACTATTTTTCTTAGCGGATGCATGTCAATTTAAATCAATACATACAACTATTTTTTAAATCAATAAAATCATTTTCTAAATCCATAAAAGCATTTCAATTAATATTGGGAGTCATATCGTTACTTTTTTGAGAATGTGGCTTCGCGTCGGGCTCCTGATCAGCCTGTCGGTGTTCTTTTCCCCATAATGACCGCGTCGCTGCACATTATCCCTTACCTACAATATATGTAATATATGTTTTGGAGTCATTATTGCAATTAAAAGTTTACAATGTAACCAGCTGATTTTCACTCAAAAACAAAGCCTTTCTTGTTAACGTAGGACATATGTTCTACTTTAACAATGGATCAAATGGTTATGTGTAATGTAAAAGGAATTACTCCAGGCATAAACCCACAGAAAATGCTTTCAGCTATTTGGGGCAGTTTTGTGTCTTTTGTTTTTTAGTTTTATGATCCACAAACATTGATTCTGATGTTCCTAATTTCTGCTGAAGTCATTTTAGTTTAGTAGCTGTTGGCTGAAAGGCAGTTAAGCTTTCTATTGTGGATACAAACTTTGACATTAAGTTAAAGACCACAGAGTCTTAAAATAACCTCAGACATGCAAGCAAATCAAAGGACAAGGAGAAACAACACAGACTCTTACTGAAGTCACAAGGACAATTTCACTGTCAGATTTTCTTCAGAGAAGCTTTTCGGGGAACAATCTCTCCTGAATGTGCAGCTTGCTCCTGTTCAAAGACTTGTCAGCAGCATGGGTCCTTTTTAATATCAGCCCGCTAGCCCTCTCTTCGCCCCCCCACCAGCACTTCTAATCTGGTTGGCAGGAAGTGATTTGATCTCGGTGAAAAGCGGAGCATCTGAAAATCTAATAGATTGGGGACGTGAAGTGCAGCCATGGCTATTTGACCTCGTGTGTTCATGCTGGTTTTGTGAGTGGGAGATGGTGACAGCAGGTGTTTTGCCTCCTGGCCCTCTTAAAGTCCTGTGGCAGCACACTCATTGAGATTTCTGTTTCCGGCCACGGAGGCAACGAGCGAAAAGAGCATTTTGAAGAGGAAAGTGACCGTGTGTTGAACTGGAAGACTGGTTTGTTACCAGGAAAGCCCCAAGCTATAACGAGATATAGTGAATCATTCCTGTTCATCACGAAATAAGGCTATGTTTTTGTAAATGTGGCCATCATTTATCTTTTATGTTAACATGGTACTCACAAAAGCAAGTCCTGAGATTTGGGACACGATGCTACAATGCTAACCAAAGCGAGCTGTATCATACAGGTTTTAAAGAAGCCAGAATATCTATGAAGTTTGGAGGTAAAACTAAAAGTGTGCACACATGAACTGTTGGCCAATAATCTGTCTGTACAGAGGAAAACTGTGCACACACAACTATGACAAGCAACGTTAATCACAGTTGAACCGGGAGATCATTCCGTAAAACTGGGATGGATGTCTAAAGACTGACTACACATGTATTTCACTCCGTCTAACTTATTATAGTAACTTAAGCTGCAATATCAAATCTTGGTGATGAATAATTCTCAGAATTACACATGTAAGGTCTTACATGTAGTTGTAATAAACCAGAATTATTGTTTGTACCTGTTAGTTTGACAAGTTCACCAAAAAGACGAAACACAATCTAAATGGTTTCAATGATATAGCTTTCTACTAAAGTAAAAGGCAATACAATTTTAAATATTTTCTGGGTTTAAAAGTCCCCTATCTTAACTAAAATGTTAAATGCTATCACATGGTCTGCATCAGCATTGGTCATTTCCTAGTTGTCATGGAGATTAATCCATTGACGTGCAAGCTCAGTCACCGATACGATGTCATGTCAGCAAAGTTGCTTAATCCAACAAGGGGGGTTGAAACCGTGAAAAACGCCAGTAAGTAGTTTTTAAGTTAGAAATGTTGTGACAAGAGTGTTATTGCTAAAGTCAAAGCTGTTTAAAACTTTAAGCAGTGCAAACTAAACTCCCGCTACTTCCTTTACATTTGGTTGTTGGCAGAAGTCTGAAAACCTCAGCAGATACAACAAAAACTAGTAAGATTATAAACAACCCCATTCAGTTTTCAAATTTCACTCAATCGTTCATCAACAGCAAAGATCATTTTTTTCAGCAGTTTTAAAAAAAGTCAAAATAAAAGCTATAAAATGTCCCATGCCTTTTCAATTTGTTTTCAGGTATACATTAACACCACACAGCTACACGGAGTAAACTGAGTGTAGCATGTCCTCTCACGCAGGTGACTCATATTCAGACCTGCCGCTTTCACTTCCCAGTCGGCGCTTGAACCTTTTCAGACTCGCTCAAAGCGCAACATGTCAGTATACCCCAGTGACATTTTCAATGTTTCATTTTTTGGACCTTGACTTGAGTCCCTGCAGTGTCTTATATCTCTCGCCTCCCCAGTTCCCATATAACCTGTCACCGTCCCACCTGAAAACCTTCTCTGCTCAGACCACCAAAGGTGCCCGTGACTCAGAAAGGTTGCTCCCTGTGCACAACACATCAGGAGAGTATAAAGCGGGATATTTTTTTCAAGGATAATTTCTCCGCCTCTGTGGTAGGAAATCAGGGTCCCCATTCTCGCAGGTGGTGCCACATCTGGAAGCTCCAGCTGCAGGAGAGTGTGGATCCGGAGGGGCAGATGGATGGATGAACTGTGGCTGGTGGAAGTCCTTATTACACGTCCACATCCTTCTGGAGGTGCTCGCCTATTGAGGCCATTAATCCCTAGCTGCTTCAGGGGTCGTATGTCACTTCTAGTCCATCACCCTCTCGTCTGCAACACCATCTCTCAAACGCACACACACTCACACACACACAATGTCTGGCAGGTCCTGAGAGACAGACTTGTTTTGATGGTTCTGAGTTGGCCATGCGTGAGGAGCCAATAGGATGTTTCCATCACCAGGAGAGGTGCACTGACAGAGTGGTAACCCCCAACAGGTCAGTAAAACTCATCTGCTTTATGTGCAGTGTCTCTTCAAATCAGGCATTGAATATTTTCAAACCCTAGAGAGTTGTTTAAAGATGTCTGCAGTATATTCTCATGCAGAAAGAATTTTATTTCCAAGTTGCAGACATTCAAGAACATCTACTTTACTGCTTTGACCTCATATCAGCAAAATGGTCTTCCTATCTCATCATTCCTACAGAAAGAAAACATGGGAATTGTGGAGCGCTCTGCGACAGGAAAGGTAAACACTGGTTTGAACCTTTTAAGGAGAGTGAAACGTATACGGCAAGAAGACAAAAGATTCATCAAAGTGTCACCAAGTTATGTGGGAGTAAAAAACGACGGCTCTGGTATTGTGCAAAGTGGCAAAGAGGACCGAGCAAGGATAAGGAACCGGCGTCCAGTCCGGACAGGAAAAAGTATGACATACTTCCCACAAATATCTCCAACACAGGGTTTTTTTGTGATAGCCTTGCCAGCCTATGCCAAAACAGTGATTCTCCAATTATAACTTTGCATCCATAACGACAGGCACAGCAATCAAACTTTGTATTTCTCCACATACAGCGTGGAAGCAGTGAGCATGGGACAAAATAAACCTTTTATGTTTGGTATTTTAAAAAAGATATTAAAAAAATGGACTGAGCCTAGTAGGGCTGTGCAATTAATCATATTTTAATCGCAATTACGATTTTGGCCTGCCACAATTACGAAAACAACATAATCGAAAAAAACGATTATTTTGCTTTGCTAGGTTGTGACAGTGCACTGCAACATATTTGATCAAATGTATTTGTATTTATCATATTTATATATGTTTAGTACCTTGTTGAAGTGCACTCCAAAATATTTGTTGATCTTGTTTATTGGTATTTATTATTTTGATATTATTTATGTATCATTTATTTTTGTATTGGTTTTTCAGTTGAATTATACGTTCAGGGAAATCAACAGTTAAAAAGATACTGTTCAAATTATTATTTGTATTTAAAAGTTCAATAAATGGATGTTTTCAAAGTCAATGAATAATCGTGATATCAATTATTGACCAAAATAATCGTGATTATGATTTTTGCCATAATCGCACAGCCCTAACTGAGCGTTTTGTATATCTGCACTAATGCAAGCTACAACAGTGATAAGCAACATGTATGGATGTGAGGAAGGTTACGTTAGATTTTGTTCATGTCTTCAGTTAATGTTGAATTGACATGCTTAATGTTTGTAATCCGCTTTTTCTCCTTGTCTAAATACTCAAAACAGAGATGTTCTTAGGCAAATTGAAAAAGCAGGTGGATGGAAACTCACCTATTGTTTCTCAAAGTTACATAACAAAACTTTTTCTGGCTAATGCTATGTCTTTAATCACATCATTATGGTACATACATTGAAAACACATTGAGATACATTGGAAGGCCTGCTATCCATTTTTAACTGAACAGTGCATGTCAGCTCTCAAGAAGAAACAATCGGTCCCTGGGGCTTTTTTGCAAGCCCAGGATACAATGAAGTAGTGATGAGTGAACCAGCTGTCCCTTCGGATTCTTCAGCCCCATGTGGAAATGCACACACGCACCTCTCATCTGCCTTTCTGCTTCTCTGATCTCCCTCTTGTTTAATGTGAATGCTTGGAGGGAACAGAGTAATCTCATTTCAATGTCAAACATGGCACATCCACTCTTATCCATCTCCCCTCCCAAGTGTACAAGCTCCTGTCCTGGGAAACACGATATCACGTCAAAACAGTTGAACAGAAATAAGTTATGGGCTGAATGTGCCTGGGTTCCCTTGAAAGTGCTCAGTGACACACAAAAAAAAATGACGTTCCTCTGCTTTATTTTTACTACAGGCAGCTGCACTTGGCCCATGAACCTGGAGATAATTGGATTTGTTTGCAGGCGCCTCTGAATCATTTGTCATCCGGATTTTCTTCACAACTGTGGTGTAATACCTCACTACAACATTGTGACTCCTACATGTTGAAAACACAAGACGTGTTTTAAAGACAGGAAGTATTATCTCACCAATGGTCTCTTTTGGCCCTGAACAACACCATGCACTAATCTGCACGTACTCTGTGAGAGAAGACTTACACTGACCTCCTGCTGTGATTACAACTGCAGGCAGCAAATAAGAACTCTGATTAATGTTTGTTTTAAATAGATATACTGAAATGCAGATATTGGTTATATTATAGATATTTCTTTAAAAAGAAGATACAATTATTTTAGAACATTTGTTATTTAAGCTCCAAGCAGGTTTGGGTGCTTTTAATGGCAGCGGTTGACAAACCAGTATTGATGAAAAAAAAAAACTGTAGTATCAAGGATCAATAATACAGGATGTGGTTTTTAACAAACTCACATAGCATGTTCTTAAAACTAATCAAAAAATGTGTTCTATCTATGCCCTTGAAATGTCACACCTTTTATCTGATACCACTCAGGATGAAATTGCACTTGAAATAAATACAAATGTTTTCTGATCTGACAACGCTATGGCTAAGGTTTGGGTAACTATGTCATAAAAACATTGTGGGTGGTGTTAGCAGTTGATAATGGTTTGGGTAACAATAAACACCTGGTTAAGGTCATGGTAGAACTAGTAAACGGAAATCGGACGCTGGTTGGTTCTCTTTAGTTGGGGCTGTTGGGCGGACAAAACAAGACATTATCTTTCATGGAAATTATGAAATTAATTTTCACTACATTTCCTTTTTCACACCAAATAATTATGGCAATCAATTAAGATAAGAAACTATTGTTGGTGCTTGCCATCACAACTACTACATGTTCCAAGCAAATGACCAGTATTGACATGTGTTTCCAAGAAAATTGTATTTCTTTTGGATTTTCTTTGGCGCCTTCCCCTCCCTCAACCCCTCTCCATGTGGTTTAGTAGGTTAAAGATTGTGTTCAGGAAGTTCGGTGCGAACATTAATGCAGGTCGTAAATCAGCTGCTCACTGCTGGATTATCGCAGAACATCCTATGAAGCAGGCGTTTGGAGCATGTCCAACTCATGAACAAAGAGCTGCCTATCTCTGCCTCTGCTCAGGCAATGCACTTGTTAAACTCTGCATGACGTCTTTTTCGGCTTCCTGTAGGCCAGTATCGCACTGCAACCAAGAACTTTCGTCTTGCCTTTTAAATGTTTTTTCTGCCCCTTCTCTCTCTCTTTCTTATTTGCTGGCCACAGTTAGGAGCCAGCCAAGTGGGACATGGTCAGTAATTGGAGTCTCCGCAGTGACTGCCTACAGCACAACTCCAAACGATGCACTGGGGAAGCTTACTAGGGAAAACTCAATAAGCTCTTCACACTTAAGTGTAGTCATCATTAGGATTTTTTCCACTGTAGTGAACAGAACATGACTTGTTGGCAACGCTTTGAGAAAGGCAACAGCAAGAAAATCCTACCATTGTTAGCTTTTAGTGTGTTTCATTTATCTCACATCTATTTTAAATGATCCTTCCTTCATTTCCCAAGACACAGTTTTGTTGTTTAAACCAGGTCACGGTCCTTTCTATTCACAACATGGTCTTTTCCCAGCCTATATTCAGCTACAGGCATTTAGAGAACAGGAAAGAACAAAACACAATTATTTTCAACACAAAAGACACTACGTCTGCTGTTCTATCTTTTATTATATTTTACATTTTCTGGCAAAAACAAAGAGGCTAAAAATGAAAATCAACTCAGGTTAAAGGAAGCAAATACTTTTTAACACAGACTGGAGTTTTAAACTAAAATCTGTACCATCTTAAGAGTGGCGGATAAGGTGCATACATGTATCTCATAAATAAACAATAAGTGAGATGTGTCTTTTAAAGTTACATTTAAAATACCAGGGTTTCCCACAGTGGAGGTACCTCTTCTGAAATAAGCAGCACATTCAGCAAAGGACATTCATGTTTCAAAGAAGTGTCCCATTCAGCTTGAGCACATGATTGATCAAACAGACATCACAACATTCCCACACTGGACAAGATGTCAAACTCTCTGTTGATATTCCGTTTGAAATCTTAACATTTAAGTATTTTTAACACTAAAGTATATCATAAAATATGCAGATGGAAAATAGGGAAGTAAAGTTATCTAAAAGGCATCACAAGTAGGAAAGTAAAGCTAGCAGCTAATGCTACCTGGGCAGGACGATCACCTCCTGGTCTACTGAAGCCCTGTGCTGATTTTATTTACAAGGCCATGTGCCAATAAAGCCAGCTCTGCTCACCAACTTCCAGAGTTTTGCTTTTATAAAAGGATAGTTCAGACAGCTAATACAACTCCACATTATTGACTAAACCTACACCAAATATGACACACATTAGTTAAATATATTGTTGGTTTCTGTTGTAAGAGTCTAAGGTTGATAATAGGTCTGAAATGTACTAAAAGCTGATCTGAACAAATTGACTGCATATTTGTCCCACATCCTCTGCTGTGACAGAGATATCGACTGAGCTGCACTTGAGTAATAAAAGGCATTAACCGGTGATGCCCCCACCCACTTTAAAGATTATGTGCTTACTCCAGAGCCCACTGGGCACCAAAGTGAGAGCATAAACAAAGTGTTAATTGCAAAAAATGGATTCTCTGCCAAGTCAGCGGTATAGCAGGCTTGCTGCTACTCCACAAAGGTCTAACCCCCTCTGGCTGACGCAGAAAACAGTCTGCAGATTTTGTGTGAAGGAAAAAAGATGAAAGGGAATCAGGTCCAAACTGCCTTTCAAACATTTATATTGTTCAGCCTCTTGAGGTGAAAGTGAGCTCATGCTCTGTGAAGGAAAAATATCACATTGGTGCAGGTATAGCTCTCAGGAGTGGGAGTATACATTTCAACTTTAAGATGCTGCTCCTGGATCTCAACATATATATCATATGACAAGCAGACCACACCATGAATCATGGCTAGTTGGGATCATTTCCTGATTAAGACCTCAAAAGCTTCAGACCCCGCTCACACCTGGTAAAGCACGCTGAGAGTCCTGACACACAGGCACTTGTAACATATAGGTTGGTGATGAAACACAGAGGCCGTTTGACCCCCACTCCCTTCCCCCACAACCCACACCAAAAAACAGTGCCGCCGCACCTCAGGAGTTCATTATGTTTTACATTCACAGCCTCCGGACTTGGATAGAATACAAAACCAGAGAGTGATGCACGTTTCTTATTAAGTAGGGTTGTGCGGTATTGGGATGATATTGTAAGGTTAACTATAGGTGCTTTCACATAGAACGTACGCAAAGACAGTTCGGATAAATTATTATTGGTTATGTGAATGAATGGGCAAGTTACAGTCATTTCAGAAATGTATATTACTTATCTCTAATGCAGCCTTTTCTCTAACCAGGAAAAGACACTTATGCCATAATAATCCTGAATCTAAAAATATATTTTGTCTCGTATGACGATATTGATATTGCTTCAGGCCTAGAACCGAGCTGCTGTTATTCAAGAAGCTTTCATTGTCTGACGTACACAGTTGTCTGTAGTCATCGGGGGGAAGGAAGCAGATGAGCTGATTGGCTACTGAAGGCCCCATGTTGCCTAATTAAAACAGGAAGAGTGATGACTCGGCTCATCCTCACTGAGTTATCTGGACGTCTCACTACGCTCTGACTCAGCTCTCCATGTCTTCCTCTAGATAGTGAGCGAAGGCTTCCTGGCAGCATGGTGTCACCTCTACAACGCACGCCGCCCACCCCACATCATCAGGACACTGTGGAGCACAACTTGTTATGAAACAGCCATGATGATGCAACACTGAAAGCAATGCTGCCTCGAAGAGTATAAACAAAACATTTGGCTGTGGAACGGCAAATGACTCCCCTTAGCTGAAGATTTAGTGCTCTGTGATTGAATCTTAGCGTGTGCAGGAAGTGGTGGGCGATTTTTTTTAGATTTTTGAGGTGTCAAAATAATGTTGCTTGTACAAAATGTCCATAATTCATGGGATATTTAAGAGCTTTTCTTGGTCCACATAATACTTAATGAGTTGAGGTGTTTTTAAACAAGAGGGTCAACCCAGTCACATTAGTGCAGTCCACCGCTGTAGCACTGAACCGCAAAACCTGACATTAATCCTGAGGGTAATGTGGCCCTTCCTGTGGCTAATGAAATCTGAAGCTTTTAAACGGCTGCACCTAATGACACTCCCTGACAGTTTTTGAATTAAGCTGGGACTGGACTAAATAGCACACAGATGGCCCTCACCAAAGTTTGGTCCACCCACCCCCATCATTGTTTGCCCTTGGGCTGTTGCATGCAATGCCCTACCTGCTTGAGTATTAAAGCAGCAGAAGATTTGGAATTCAGAAGCAACAACCTACATTAATGAGACAGTTAATGTGAGTGAAAATATAATTAGTATTAGTTTATGGATATGGAATCGGATGGATCATTTTAGAATGTATCCTGAAATCCTAAACAATTGTTTTCATTTTCTTTCTTTAGACATTTTTTTTGTATATAAATAGATATATTTATACCTTTCCTGACACAGTACCAGTATCAGTTGCCAAACCATGAAATGACTTGCATTTAAGGAATGCCATATAGTCCCCTGTGGTAGAAATGATCAGGATTAAGGTTAGACTAAACTGCTACAGGAAGGACTCAGCCTAATGTACCTGGGGTACCTGCTATACCGGGAAAGGTACTAAGGTGACCCACATGTACAATCTTGTGCTGGGTAACATTCTTGCTGTGATTTAGACATGAGGTTGGTCCACAACCAATCATTGGCCATTTTCCAAGAATGTAAACAAACAACAGAGGTGAGTGTGATGCTGTGAAGAAGACGTGACAGCACATGCCAATGAAGGCAAACAATAAATAAACCTGTTAGTCTTTCGCTCGGCTTCCCACATGCAACATTGTTTGTTAAGCCACTATGTTGCCGTTCCCAATCCAAGTCTACCTCTATGTTGGGTCGGGCTATAATCAGGCTGGTATTGTGTAGTCTGAACTTTACATGTACTAGTTTAGCTCCAGGTAAGAAACAGACAAATGATAATCTAAAATAATGCTCAATGACACCACTAGTTGTCAAAACATTTCCGAGCTCACCTTTAAACATTATACATAAGTCTTCCCGGTTGTATAAAATACCAGAAAAGAGGGATCCTGTTTCATCATTTCTGTTCTCAGCAGGCTTACATGTGTCTGAATGTTTTTAAGAATATGTTGCACAGTAAAGATAATATACAGTGCATATCCTACATGAAATCTAATACAGAATATATTTAATCTCCTGCTATTTAGTTGATTTACTTCTCACTGGTGCTTCAATGTTTTCCCCATGGTGTACATTCTTGACTCCAGTTTAAGTGCTGATAGAAGTATGTGAAAAGAAGTGCTTTTTATCAAGAAATACTTGAAAGATTATACTATATTTTAATTACAACAGTATGTGATTCTGTCGTGAAAACAAATGATTGTTTTGCATTACCGTTAGTCATGATGGAAGGCAATCAGCCTTCTTTACCAGACATTAAATCCAGCCAGACTTCACTGAGGACAGTTGAGCTTGTCACAGCTGGGCACAAACATGAAATTTGAAACCACATAATTGCTGATTTGATTGCTCCAAATATGTGCTGCAAGCAATCTTCCCAAGCCAAATAAATCAATTAATATACAAACTGCCAACCACAGAGAGAGCGGTCTCTCTTGGACTTTTTCTGAAGCAGAGCCATGGTGAATAAACATCTGCAGAAAAACAGCTCCGACTGATTTCTTTCATGTGCAACAAACAAACCATTCCAGCAACCCACAAAGGCACAATGCAACTGCTGCCGGGGGAGACGGAGTGTGAAAATGACTTTACATGGGTTGAAAATGCATCACAAAACCAGAAAATTGAGCTTATTTCACACACTTGAATGAAATCAGGGACTTGGAGATTTTGCATTTTATTCCTTTGCTCCAAAAGCTCTCCTTTTTAATATTTACTTATACTGAAATGAGAAATAACACAAAACTCACCACAAGAGGAGAACCATATATCCTCAAATTGTTGACTTTTTATGCATAGTTTCACAAACATAACCAAATGTTAGATAAACAAGGTTTTAAAAAAATGCAGCATCACTTTCTCTGCCCTGTATGCTTTCAAGTGACACCAAACATGAAGCATACCAGTCTTATCTGAGCTGAAAGGCCTCCCTCCGCGCGGAGCAGGCTCAGTGTCCAGATAATGAGCGAGCACCGAGGGGCCTGAACACTCATTTGATCACAAACACATCAAGACAAGCCAGGCAAAACGCTTCAGCCGCCTGCTCTGATTTAAACCAGTTGGAGTGGTGATCAGAAAGGGGAATGTGCTGCCATGCTGGACACCTCGGCCCACTGAGTTTTCCCAGGGTAACTCCTCTGGAGAGCTCTGGTGGTTCAGGCGGAGCTGTCAGAAAGCTGCGGTGCTCGTGCTGAAATCCAGACATGCGGATACCGAACCACTCAGCCACAAACAGCGCTCCAAGCTAAATTAGTTACAGAATGAGGGCAAACACAGGGGGATCGTATAGCAATTATTCCAATCATATCAGGATTGTTTGCTGGATTGTTTGTCTTCTAAAAAATACATTTTGACAGTGTTTGCTTAATGTACCTCACATTACAAAAGTGTGTAGCTGTGTAGCAGTTTATTCTGGTTTCAGCATATTTAAATGGAAACAGATTATGTAAAGTTTGATGGAAATAATGTGATGTACTTTAGGTGATTGGGGGGGTGACTTGTCCTCAATAGTAAGATGGGTTTATTTTCCAGCTATAACATTATAAATACTACTGTGTGAGGGACCGTTCCTTAACCCTCGGCTTTACCAAAGAACTCAACTGTTTACGTTGCTGAAATATGACATTTAACCTCAAACCCTAAACAATTTTCATTGAACAAAAAGTTATATATACACGTTGTGTTATTACTCTTTTTAAATCACATTCAAATGTTGCAATGTCAATCCCACTGACCCGCACCCAAACCTTATCCTTCAGCATATTGCAGCCTCAGCACATTGTCGCTGAACTCTGGGATTGGACATAAACTGGGTGTTGCAGAAACGTCCAATATGGACCAAGGTATACTGGACTGCCAAACCAGAATGCTAACCGACGTGTCTCTGAGCAGGGTGGTGAGGTGGGTGGCTTTGGGTTCATCAGTGGAGTTGGTAGTGTGCTTCAATGGTTTGATGGGAATGTTGAATGTATTCCAAAAGTTGAAACCTAATGCAGGAGAATCAGCTGCTAACACACAGTACAGCCAGATCTATAACACACCGCAGAGAAGTTTGAAGAGCAGCCTGGTCACAAAGGTCACCCTCATAACTTTAGAACATTAAAGCGCTGAATGACCAACTAAGAAGACTTTCAGCGGTAGTCAGCGGAATGGTGATTGAGGTCTTTTGGCATACTGTACACCAATTACATAACTGTTGTTTTTCTAATTTTAATTTTTTTTTAATACCAGATAGTCAGGCGACTGAGCTACAATTAAAAGTTATTTTAAAGTGTCTTCTCTTTATAGCAGAATGTAAGAGGAGCAATCGAATTCCATGTAATATAGGACAGGAGAAAGGAGAGTTCACCGGGAGGATTTGTTGTCAAAGAATTTCAGATTTGAACCCAATGCTATTAGAGAACCATATCAATATCCACATGGAGGACAGAGTGACAGGGCACATCTGCGTTGGGTGGAAACCTGAACCTGGAAAAGTGTGCCAGAGAGGCAAGACACAGCCCTTCAACGTTATAAATCTAAATAAGTGCATAACTGTTTCAGTGTCATTATCTGTTGTCACAAATGTATTAACCAATGGGAAATGTTCACAGCGTGGCATCCTAGGGACTAGACTTTTAAAGTTTGCTTCCAAAGTGAGTGTGCTGATTTCACATTAACCAAAATAGGACTAAACAACTTTAATGCTCTTTTTTAAAGTTGTTTTCCTTTCCATTTTTAAATCTAAAATGTGACTTTTTTCAAGCCGTTTGGATTGGAGAGCTTGGTTACTATACTACACAATAACTAAAAACAAGCAATTGTGTGGGGCGGCAACAACCACAAAAAAAAAATCTCGTAATTGTTTGAAAGGTATGCAAAAGCAATCAAGTCAGAGTACAAACATTTCCAATTTCTGGAGGCATACTGTATGTAGACTTTAATTCAGATATCTTATCTTCTCCGCAAATAAAGCATCAACACATTTTTCGGTCATTTGTTGCAGAAAAAATGTGTTAATTGCGTGAAACTAGGCGTCAACATCACAGCACTAAAAGGCTTGGCTTTTGTGTGAAGGACTAAAGCTTCACAATGTTGATATGTCAGAGTGGCTGTGTGTGTACATGTGTTTTGTGGGTTTGTGGGAAGAAGTTTATACTGAGGCATTTGCCATTTGTTGAGTTGTGTCAGATCTCCTGCCAGAAAAACAATGTCTGGCAGTTAGTGAAACCAAATAGCAGGAACTGTTCAATTGACCCCAAACGTAAGCCATAGAGGTTAGAGAGAACGAGTTAGGAACACGTTATCCTTCTTCTTTAATGGAACACAGGTCTGTTTTAGATTTATGGATGTGTGCATTCATAGATAAAGATGATGTGAAATACAATTCCTAACACCAAAGGTCTAGTTGCTACGTAACTGAGAGAGGTCAGGCGTTCGCTGTTAGGAGACGTCCATTCATCAAGTGCTGCCAACATGCCAGAAGTACAAAGGACAGCATATCCTTGCCTGAGTCCATTTCCATTTTTGTTTGTCTTCCTTGGCTCTTTTCTTCTTTTCGACTCTTCACAGTCGTATTTAACTTCTTTAAAAAAAAATGGCCACAGCACAAAGGAACGACCGTATTTCTTTTTTCCTGAATGGCAAGCAGACTTTGTTGGCGGAGAAGCATCACAAACTCTTTATCTTTTCAGATCTATTTCTCAATGCCTGTCCATAAATATTGTTTCCTACTATTTGTCAAGTTAAAAAAACACATACTGAAGAAAATAGGAATACGCTTTCACTCCACTGTCAGGTGCTCTCCGTTTGCATTTTATTGAGGTACATATAAAAGCCTGTGTAATGGCTCTCAAAGCTCATGTCGAGAAATGCCCTTCATCTACCCCACCCGGGGCAGGTGGGGACCAGGGTGGCTCTCATAAAACTGCAACAAATTACACTCAGGATACTTCAAGTTCCAAGTCCACCATAAAACATAATGTGCCATTAATGAAGTTGCCCTTTTCCTCTTTCTGTTCCTAACAATAACAGCTGGGGAACTAGTCACCAGAACAGCTTAAACTTTATAGTCTGTGCGAGCATGAATTATTTACTGTAATTGCACATATCGGTAAAATAAAAAGGGAACTTTGATAGTGGAGTTTTTTTCTTCGCACAAAGAGCAAAGAGAATTCATAATATGGCAAGGTGACAAGACATCAAAGGGAAGTTGTACAGATAGATAAGACACAAAAGAACAGTGACTTCAAAACACTGAGTTTCCCCACTTTGTTCTTTAAGTAACCCTCCATTTTTTTCTCCCAACTCACGCTAAACTAAAAGCCAGTCGTAAAAAAAAAAAAAAGCAATTTTCCTCCATTTATTTACAGTGAAGTTTCCGATGACTTCCAGCCTTAAGAAGTTGTACACCATTAGTCTGTGAGTATGAAAAAAAAAATCAATCGCTGTAGGAACAAGAGACATTTGATCTGCTTAATGTCCCACCATAATCAACATAATGTATTCAACCATTTCACTAATGATACCAATAATTAATCTGTTTCATACATTAATTAGATATCCCCAACAGTCAACATGCCACAGTCATCTTCTCTTACCATAGCGGTGTTATTAAGAATAATTCTGGTTCCCTCAAAGGTCAGCACTGCTAAGACTGTTCAACTCAATGTGAAACATTTACAAAGATTCTCTTCACAGCGTTAGCCAATCCACTAATAACAAATCTACCATTGGAATTAATAGATTTGTGTGTAACATTTGCAAAAACTGAAGTGCACAGCTGTGTCATCAATTGCCTGAGCTTCACATGAAACATCTAATATTCTTGAGGGCTGAGAGCCAAGGACAGCCAGCTTGGAAAGCTTGTGATCTACTGCAGGGCTAGTTTAGGTCTTTTCACAGGATTTCTTGGCAAAGACAAAAATATATAATTTGTCCATCTTTTCAAGAAGATTGAAATGTTTTTGCAAAGCTATGAAACACTGTCGAAATGTAATCATATCATGTTCTCTCTAGGGGGACGTTGCGGCGTAGGTGTGACATTAGTTTTGTCCGGGAGCTTTTGTCATCTAAGTAATGCGTAAAAATATGCATGTGTTATAATCAAGAGGAAAATATTAACAGTAAGGGAAGAAATAGGAACATATTTATATTGCAGAAGGTTTAAAAAGCTCAGGTTTTATGCATGCTTTTTATTTGAAAAAGCGAACCTGTTTTCAAAAGTGCACTTCTCTTGCTTCTTAAAACATCCCACAACTTGTCTCAAGGCGGAAGAAATAAGGGAATTTAGTGAAAGGTTCAGTGAGCTGTTTTCCGGCAGACGTTGATCTACAGCTTTTTAACTTCGCAGCACAGACTCAGGCTTTGTGAGCCTCATGTCTGTTTTCAGAGTCTGTCTTCTCCCCTTGAAAACATTTCCTTATCGCTCATCTGTCAATTCACAATTCTCTGTCTCACTTTTTGTCAGCAGGACCAAGCTGCGGCATGCTCGGCCCCTAGCTCTTAAAAAAACAAAAAAAAACAGCGTCCATAAGAAACAAATCATCCATTTCAAAAATACATGCCACTGTTCAGACAGATTAAACTTCTGATAAACGCAACAATATTACAGGACAAGAGAGCAGTAACCACTTTGGATACAACACCTCCTCCATTAAGCTTGTTTTGACTCTGTTTAACCCTCGCTTACAATGGAGAAAGGGTGGATGATCATCAAATCTTTTGCCTACTGAAGAAGAAAACACTCCTTAAGAATAGTGCACTCAGGGACCCAGTGCAGAGGAGCGTATGAAAAGCTGGCGTGACACTACCAATTCCCCTCTCTGCAGCAGATAGCAATACACATCAACGAGTGCGGCAAAGTTAAAAGTGAGGTGTCGAACTTAAGAAAGTTTCTGGGTATTGAAGAGACATTCAACACTATCTGCGCGCCTCGGAGGGGAATGTCAGAAGCAGGGCTGGTATCACCTGCCACCTGGAGAAAAACCCTCAGTAGATTTTCATTACTGATTAGACAGCGGAGAGTGCAGACGGATTCAAAAGACTTCCCTTATTTGTTGTTCTACAATATCTATGGAGAATCTTTGTTTGACAGGCTTATGGGGGTGCGAAGCGTGTTTTGTACATGAGTCGGATCCGGCCCCTGCTGCTAATCAGAATGACAAATGTACGGTTAATAAACAAAAGCGAGATTTGGAGCCTTGCTCTGAGATGTGAATGAATGTGTTTTTTCTAAAAGCACATTCTGCAGGTGCAACATCATAGGAGAAAAAAATCTGCCCTCTATGCCTGCAAATCCGCTAAGATGGAATTCACCTATGATTAATAAAACTTCTGGTGAAAGAGCTCCCTGGATATAGAAAAAGTTTCCTTTTTATCTAGGCGGTTATAGTAAATTATCATCTCACAGCGCATCATTCCCCAATCTGCGGGCCACTTTGTTTCCAAAGCCTGATGAGCCACACTGGACTGATTATAGAGACAACTGTTGGAGAGTCACGCAACTCCACAGCATGCCGTCTCAGGGGATAATTTGCCTGGTCATTTCAGGAGAAGAGCAGCAGTGGAAACCATTTGAAAGCTCATGATTAAACATGTAATCATTTCTCCTTGCTTATTTGGGATTTAAAATAAAACTACTGAGAATGAATCTGACCAAATAAAAGTGGAAGAAGATGAGAAGTTGATTGTATGATTACTGTTGTGTAAATGGCTTTCCTCTCTAGACGTGCAGCCCTCTGAAGTCAAGGGTTAGTGATTCTTCTCAGTTCATGACTGAGTTCAGAGCCTGTTCAACATTAGAGGAGATACACCACAGCTGGTGTTCAAATTCAGGGATAAGCAGCAGACCTCCTGTCTTTAATAATTTCTTGACAAAAAGACAATTACTTAATAAATTCACCATGTTTTGCTCAAAGTGTTTGTGATAACTGTTCACTGCTGCCTTTCAGGGCAACAGCAGTTATCTGTGGCATTTTGATGATTTCTAGGAACTCTATTCATGCAAGTATGAAATTAAAGAAGATTGTGTGTACACTATGTGTGTGGTTGCTTCGAGGCAATACGACAGAATGAGTGCCATAAACTGTCAGAAAATGATTCCCTATTTACCAGGGGGCTTTGGCGAGCCCACTACATTTCTCAGCTGAATTTGCAGTGCTGCTGATAATGTCAGGATTAAAAGGCAGATCAATTAATCCACCACGCTTCTGATTCTTGACATTTCATGATACGAAGCACAGGCCGCCTAAAGGGGAGAATCACATTTGTGTAAAGCTTCAGATGAGCAAATAACACAGCTCAGAATCTCTCGTATCTTCAAAGAAATACAGACTTTGAAACGTCCTAATGAAGATGTCAGGCTCCCTTCTCTCACTGCAGATCTCTCCGGAGAAGCTAATTAGCAACCGCGGCCTGAAATCACATTGACATTCTGCATTCACTCAAGCTGCTGACTGTGACTCTTATCTCGATGGAGGTTTGATTTGTTTTCCATTTTAATAAAGGTGCGCTGTATCTGATGGAAGCTCTGGAAATGGAAGCGGATGCAGGAGCGTTGAGTTCACTTACATAAACAATAAACACAACATGAACGACCTGCCGCTGTTCATTCAATCATCAACACAATACAAACAAACATCCGCACACTTCATTAGCATTTTAGAAATCAGGAGCCTAATACAGAAGCGGATGAATAACAGGAACACATTAATTGTGAATACAGTAAATAATGTAGCAATTTTTTTCTGGGGACCAATTTATCCACATCCGAGAGCCACCTGTTGACAGTCACAGTCTGACTAATACTTACAAAGGAAATGCAAAGATACCTTTCCCATCCTTTGTGTTACCCTTATCTGTGGAATGTCTGCCTGTTATTATTAAAAACTCAGGAATGAGGAAAAGTCGTCACCAGTGAGCGAACGCAAACATGTGCCGCATTCCGGCATCAAACACTTCCTGTAAACAGCCAAGTGTTTCCTGTGTGGAGGCACATGTTGCTGTATTGCTGCCCTACGACTGTGTCATGTTGCCACGTCCGGCTCAACATCCCTGGATGCAAAAAGCTAATCCTTCCACAGCTTACACTCACGTCACGGCACAAAGTCCACTCATTCACTCAAAGAAAACCCCATCTGTTACATTTTCATTGAAGGCTTTGCTTCAGGCTAAGACAATTAAAGCTAATAGAGTGCAAATGTTTGAGCCTAAAGAACTGCCAACTTCACAATGTCTTACACATTCTTATCCATATGCATAGGACATTTTAATGAGTGAATGAAATCCAGTCCTATTATCTCATGCAGCACCTGGGTCCAGCACATTCTGGATAATTCAGTTTTGATACCCACATTAACTGTTCATTTAGAATAACTCTGCAGGCAGTTATCCCACATTACTTTTAGATTATCCTTGAACGTTGAATTAAATTGAATTCTGAATTACTCCCAACAACTCCTAACTACTAAGTGTGCTGGTAATGGCGCTATAATCCCCACTGTCTCTCATTATGTTCAATTGGAAAGAATTGGTCATGCTTTCTGTCAGTGATCAGTGAGCACCTTTGAGAAAAAGCTGTGAACAGATTCTTTAAAAAGGCACTTGGGCGAATTATCTCGGAGCTAAAAAAAGGACAGGCTTGGATAAGCATCTTTAGCCCCCGGGGGCTTGGCCACCCCTGAGGTGAGAGGATTGCTTCACATGAAGTGAAGGCTTCAAGTGCTGCATGTAAAAATGGAAGCTGCTCTTGTTGTTGGATCTGGAGTGGGTGGCACAGACATGTTGCCCTCTGGGACCTGGAGCCTTTGGGAGACAATGGGCGGGCTGTGTGAAGCGGGAGCTGAAGAGTCCAGGGTCACAGGGCCCCTCTTCTCAGGTCTACACCACTAAAGTGACTGTTTAGTGACAACACATAGAAAAGGGTTTGTGTGGAAGACTATGGTGGGGGGTGTTTGGAGGTTGTGACCAAAGGCGGTCCATCCATCATGTGTCACTTCAGCCCTTTGGGAACTAAAGTGAACTGAAGCCATACCAACAATAATTCATAAAAAAACACCTATTTTAAAGATTATTTTATTGTTGGATCAGATCTGCAAACTAATTGAACCAGGGTGAAGTACATTTTGTAATTGGGTGGAGTTCAGTGTTTTTTAATTGTGTATGCATAGTTTAAAACATACACAATTGATGGTCCTTCCTGAATGATTCTCTTGTCAAGTGGGGATGTAGAAACTTCTCGCATTGAAATCGCTCTGTGGCTAAACGCGATAAGAAAACTTGATGTACTTCTAGTGCCAGCGTAGAGTTCTCACCATTCACTGCAAGAAATTCAACCTTTCCTGTTGATTGTATGATTAAACAAATAAAACATATTTTTATAGCCGTTGCAGGGTGGTGGTTTTCTTGTGGCTTTTGTTTGTGGAAAGAATATAACCTTTGTAGCTAAATAAAACAAATGACTTCAGGGGCAGAGGAACCAATTGTGCGAGCAATGTAATCGGGTAGAGTCTGATACGTTTTTTCCGGCGGTTACTCACAGCGTCACGAACACTCACTTCAAACGACGTGAGTGATTTAAGCTATACCTTCAGCGCCACTGAGGGCAAAGAATAGTGAGGAAGAAAGGTCCTTACAGCTGGCATAGATACAAAAGCAGGAAAAAATGAACCTCATCTCACACCTTCCCTTCTTTCATCTACTTCCCCTAATAAGCTGGTATTTTGATTCCTGGATTCCTGGCAAGCCGCCCTGTTTGCAATTCAAAGAGTTTTCAACAAGAGCATCTGTTTGGGTATTATCATAAACCTGCATGCTCCCCCACCCTTCACCTCCCACCTCCCCCCTTTTCCCTTCCCTCCCTCCCTTTGCTACCGCTCCGCTCTTTCCTCTGCCGTGTGCACTTGCATGTTTGCTTGAAAAGGGGTGGAGAGCATGGGTGATGGTGGGGTTAGGGGGGCTTTTCCTTGACCCACAGAGTCAATGATACATAAGCCACATGACCAACTAGACTCATACAAACGCACGGAGGGACGCACACTTGGACAGACAGACCTGCAGGCTGACTTCCAGCACATTCACAGCTCCACTGAACTTGGCTCAGGCTGCCGTTTTTTTACTGACAGAAGAAAAGAAGAAACACACACACACCTCTGTGGGAGAGCTCAGATAAAGACGTGCCTTCGGTCTTGGAGTGGCGCTGTCACACACACTGATATACAAATACGCATTTAGACAAACACACAGCCACAGCCAGGGAGCCACCACACACATATTCCCACTAACTGACACACTCACTTCTCACACACAGGAGAGCAAACAGTCTCTCTCTCTCTCTCTCTCTCTTTCTTGCTCGCTCAGCTGCTCTCTCTCCCTCTCCCTCCCATCCACACACACACACACACACGCACACACACACACATACACACACACACACACACACACACCACTACAGTATATCAGCGAGTGACTAGCGGAGAGCCAGAGGGGAGTGCAGAAATGAATGTGAAGATCCTGACGCTGGTGATTGTGCTCTTGGTGTCTCTGCTGTGTTCTGCCAGTGCTGGTGAGTACAGGAGCGTTCAGCCTCATCGCCGGGCGTCTCGCTCTGCTTTCTATTTCTCTCTCTGTTTGCCTTGTGCTCTTGCAGGCATCTGTAGTTGATCAGTTACCCAGCATGGTTAGCCTTGTGTGGGCTCTAAAAGGCAGGAATATCAGCACCTGGCTGTATACAGTACTGCACTGCAGTGGTTATACTGTCTGCTATTGTGCTGCCATGGCTTTTTATGTTAAACTTGAATGTGAGCTGAGATTGATCATTTTCTTCCCTGCCTCACCTTGATGAAATCTTGGAACACTTGGAGAGGAAATATTGGTGTTGATGGACATGAATGTGTGGAGCTATGCCTGAGTGATAATAATGCTGTATGCATGGGTGATTGTTGTGGCTGTTATGAAATGTAAGATATGCATGGCACATGTTCTGTAAGGTGGAGTGATTCCGATTTATGTATGGCTTGATGTATTCCATCTGACCCAAGTGCTATATAAATCATTACATGACTGTGATTGTGCAGCAGGGCAACACAGCACCTATGCATGCTTGCCTCCTGTGGTGATGATAATGAGCACTGTAATTGTTGTATGCATCGATGAGGGAAACACAGATCCCAGATAGATGGATCGTCTCCTGAGGGGCTTGCCGCCTTGTCACAGTACATTTCCGTAAAGTGCTGCTGGGTCTCTGGAGCCATTGTTGGACTAGATATCAATTCCAGTGTGGATCTAAAACGTCTGATATTTAGAACAAAAACATTGACTCGGGACAATTATACAGGGGCAGGGCATATTCTCTCTCATTGCTGGTGGGAGGAAACGGGTTCTGAGATATGTGGCCGGGGGTTTAGTTTGGAGAGCGGTGGGCAGTCTGCAGATGTGATGCAGGTAACATTGTAGTGTGAAAAAACAACAGTTAGGCCTGTGTAAATGTCTGGGCCATTCTTGGGATTATCACCTACCCACTAACTATAGTGGGTAAGACACACAGACACACTGTGTTTAAATGTATTACATGGGAAAGATGCTGTGTAATATAAGATGTAGCATAGTGTATGATCATAAGATATAGGCCTAGGATTACTATTGAATGCTGTTAGACTATATGTTGCTAGGTGCTGTGCTTGTAAGATGCTGTGTAGACTTTCTGCTTGATGCTGTCCACTCTGTGTATCGATCCACAGCCACAGCACTCACCGTTCCCATGCTTCCCAGCAAATTCGTTTCAGCGACATGCTATTTTTGTCTGAGGCTCACAGCACATGAGTAAATGGGAAGCAATTATCTAGCATCATGGTCAGTGTCGTTTTTCACGCCCTGCGTGTGGCTAAGCATGTTCCACGCCTGAGAGCCCACCGGGCTACACCGGCGACGGGGAAAACAAGGCTGATGTGCCTCAGGCTTTCATGGGAGCTTATCCTTCTCAACGTTGTTCAAGTCATGCCGCTTGTGTGCCTCTCTGTTCCCCCGGCTGCTACTGTAGTACCAGAGCTCCATTGACATACAGGAAGAGAGAGAAAGGGATTGAAGAAGAGGAGGGGATGCAAGTGTGTTGCAGCGTTGATGGGTGTGGGGAGGGATGCTAGCTGGAGTGTGTCTGCGTAGCACAAGCCTCTGCTACAGTATGCGCTGTCGCGGGAAGGTGTCGGAAGAGGCTCTGCATGTAGGCAGTGGGTGTGAAGCCTTTCATCTTGAGACAAACGCTTTTCCAGTTCAGTGGGCTTTCTTTCTCAGGCATCTGTGTGTGGAAATGTGAGTCTGAGAAAGAAGATGCACAGCGACAGAGACAGCATGTGTATGTGTGTGTGTGTGTGTGTGTGTGTGTGTGTGTGTGTGTGTGTGTGTGTGTGTGTGTGTGTGTGTGTGTGTGTGTGTGTGTGTACTTGCAGGAAGCAATTCATATAAAGCTGAATAAAGGGTGGGGAAGTGTGCATGATTATATTTATGGATACATTTGCATATTAGCAAGAAGTCTTATAGTGCAACAGGCAATTCAACTCAACAACCTAATGCTACTCACAATATTCATTCAGTTCACTAAAAGAGCTGCTGTGGCCTTCTCTAGGTAATATTAGCATCCTTTAGCAGCGCACTTCAATTACCCATCCTTGAAAAGCACTCTGGCTCAAGAGTGGGCTCCAGCTTTAGACATGTGGTATCCATAATTCATCCCGAGGCCGATCACTCTTCCTCCCCGTGTAACTCTTAAGACTGGTATATAAACAGTCTGAAAACATCTCGTGTCTCACAGCCTCTTAAAAGATATCAAAGCTTCCTTTTTTTCCCCCATCATGGAAACACCCTGACAATCTTCACCTAGGGATGCTCAGGATAAAAACAATAGCAGCTGGCTCAGACATGCACACACACACACACACACACTTAAACACACAGAGGGTGTAATTGTGAGGCCTGGATTGAACAGGTGAGCCAGTAGTGAGTGTGAGCAGGGCACGAGGCCCAGATCAGAGCCATTATCTGGCAGAGGAATCGTCTGCTTAGGAAGGGGGTGATTTTATGAGAGCTGTCAGCAGTGCTATTATTCCGTATTAAACTTTGATGTATTGTTGGGGCTGGCTGCACCATCATGCATGCATACCGTACTGTAGCTTGCCATGCTCACCCCAGTGTTACGGGTCAATGTAATGAGGGCTACAGTACATGCAGCCACTCATTAAGGCTCCTCAGGGCATAAAACAGGGTGTGATTATTGTGTTAGCAACTTATATATATATGTATGTAAACCAACCGTAGCCAGGAAGCTTTAAATCATAATCCTAGGTTTTTCTAATGTGAAGAAGGTGTTTGTGCCTGTGGACGTGATTATGGCGGTTGTGGAGAGAACAAACACAGCTAAACTTTTCCAGATGTCCAGGAATAACATAAGAACAGTGGGCAAACATGTGTGTAAAAGGGGGAGAAGAGGTTATTACGGGATTATGGAGTATCACAGAGCCTTTTCCTTTTTTATTTGTAGGGGGGGAGGGGAGATCCTGAGCACTACCTGGGTTTATGTCACAGAAAAAAAAACACACACACATACAGAGGGTCGGATGAAATCTCTTTCATGAGGAACCTGGATTTCCTCTTCATGCAACATTACGACGAAATAGAGCCAGAAGCCGGAAGAAGCAGGGAAGTTTACGCTGCATACGATGCATACGACACACACACACAGACACACAGA
Organism: Trematomus bernacchii; assembly: GCF_902827165.1. Taxonomy (NCBI): domain Eukaryota; kingdom Metazoa; phylum Chordata; class Actinopteri; order Perciformes; family Nototheniidae; genus Trematomus; species Trematomus bernacchii. The sequence goes on from NW_022987409.1 coordinate 3,939,863, forward strand.
CACACAGACACACACACACACACACACACACACACACACACACACACACCACACACACACACACACACACACACACACACACACACACACACACACACACACACACACACACACACACACACACATACACACACACACACACACACACACACACACACACACACACACACACAGCAGCCAACCATTTAATATTATATATCTAGGGCATTTCTTACAACAGCAACACCCTTCCCTATTTAAAAAGAAAATATTTGATGTAGCTAATTTAAAAGGAGTAAAAGTTCATTCATTTGTTGTATATGGTTTATTTGATGCTAAATTGCCTCAAATTCTGTGAAGCTGCAGTGTAGTTTAGGCTGTTTCAATTGTTTGCGACTGCAGGGTTAGCGTTGGGGGTAGCCATCTTGGAATAATGTTTACACGTTCCGAAAGTCGGAAAAACTGTAGGTTTTCCCATTCTCCCTATTATGTTGGCATTAAACTGTGGTGGTCGATGTTGCAAATTAATAAGCAGATTTTGTGATAAAGTTCCTTGATTTGGCAGGTATTTCAAAAGCTGGATTTGATCTAACAATTACTATGTCAAAAATATTTGAGTTTCTGATACAAACTCATGTATACAGCAATATAATATTTGTCCATAGCGCCTTCCCCTGTAGGGTTTATACTATGCAACTCATTGTAGCTGTAAGTAAGTTTGAATGAGGAGGTTTTTTAAAAAGCACTCTGTGATAAACCCTTCACATCTGTATAATATCACCCAGCATGAGCTTGGTGAATGGCACTCCAAATTGCTCTGGAGGGGGTGGGAGTTGAGGAAGAGATTTAGTGAAAAATCATAACTCATTTGGTAGGGATATAAGCTAACCTTTGGGCTAACACTCCCTGGAGAGCTCAGCTGTTGAAGACTTTGGCATATGTGACTGCTGGGCTGCTGTAATGTAATTCAGAACCCTTTGAATGAATAAATCTACTCACTTAGATCTTCCCTTGAGAGCAAATGCAGTGAAGGAAAAAACAGCAAAAGTGGGAGTAAAAGACGGGCCAAGGGACAGAGAAATAAATAAAGGGTGGACAGGAAGAGAGGCTATCTGGGAGCTCAGAGGTTGTGTAAGCTTTCCACAGACGGGGAAGTCACGGCTACATCTAAAAACTCACAGCTGGTGATGAAGTCTGTCTTTACTAATTCACATGTGGAATGATGACACTTTTTGGCTGTATAGAAGCTAAACATGCTTAAACCTTGTAAAATGTAAATGAAATTCTGATTCCATTCTGATTCCTTATGTATATATGTCTGTTGCAGTCCAGACCCCCTTTTGAGGGCATAACCTGAAGGATTGGGGTAATGGGGGGGGTGTAAGGGGGTCCTGTGTTAACCAGACCTCATGTGATCACCAGACCTTATCCTCAGGCCCGGGGCGCTCCTTACAACTTAATTAGAGCCAGATATTCTCCAAAACTGCTCTGGTTTTCACTACTGACCAACATTAAAGTGATTTATGAGTCTCTTTTTGAACATTAAGTGTTACATTTACAGCAGTAGTCCAGCAGATCATATTCCTGATCAAGATCTGAGTGGACATTTTTATTAACGGTCTGCCAGACCGCAGGATAAATATTGCGGTCTTTAGGAATGCAGGTGCTTTAATTATTTTCATGCTCAATTTGTGGGAACCCAGAATTGAAAAATATGACTTCTGTGTATTGCTCTAGAGATGTCATTTGTGGTAGCCTTTCATACAGCAGCTAAACAGTATGTAGGAGTAGGAATGATTACTCTGGAGAACCAAATAAATATGGTTTAGGGTTTTGTCACTATTACCGTCAAACCTCTATAGGCGCCCTCATGGATCAGAGAGATTTCATATAACGTATGGCTAAAAGAGCTGCACAGCTGGCTGTTGTTAGGCAGTTTAAATCAGACAAGGGATTGCATTGCTGTGAGGATGGCGGTGTGGATTGGGGCTATGGATGGTGGAGAGGGATTCGGTAGCTTTGGGGTTCATTTATTGACGCGTCCGCTGGGATCCGCCTAAACTCCAAGCCTTAGGCAACAGGATGTGCACGTCACTTTATTCTCAGAGATTTATAGGACGTGGTGGTGCACCTCATGAGGTTTCAAACTGTCACGGACCTTATGTTCTTGGCTTTAATTGAAAAGCTTTAAAATACAAGATCTCTTACATCTTCCACAGAACTGGGGCCCTTCTGTGACAACACACAAATCACTCATTTATGAAATCATGCATTATTCAACACAAATGCTCCGTCTTTGATCACAAATGTTACTTTCCCTGGGAGAATATCGCACACACACACTGTTCCACGCTTAAAAGTTGATCAATCTAATGATCTGCCACTGACTAATAGCGTGGATCTCTCGTCTGCCTGTTTCCTGGATCAGGGCAGGGCCCCTCGCTGCGTCCCTCTGTCTCTGCTCAGGAAGGGAAGCCCTGCTCTGTGGGCCCCTTGAACATGAACAGATGTTTGTAAAAACAGGAGAGCAAAACAAGATATGGAATTTATAAACATGCATCAGGAAAACAGTTTATCCCAACAGCTGATGAAAACCTTGTCAACTCAGAGGGCCGATAGAAACTCAACTTAAGCTCACTTTCAGCAGAGCAGCTGAACCTGTCAGTAGAAATCCTCATGAATTATATATCTCCCCTAAATAGGTGTTACAGAATTGCTTACTATGTTTTATTGCTAACCTTGAGCCCAAGGTGCCTTTTTCCTGCTGTCCATATGCTAAGTTAACATTTCTGTTTTAGAAGACTGTCAAAGCAAAACAAGCGTACAATCCAAGCAGCAAGAATTACTGGCCCTTTGAGATGAGATAACATTTCATAAGTGTGTCTGTTTGATTAGAGATATGTTTATTTTCATTGCTTCAGTATCGCTTCAAAGCATTTAACCTCCAAAGTTATATATTACTAACCTATTAACAGACTTGGAAAAGGGCCATAATAAAACAATTATGTTGAGCGGAACTGAGTTGCTTTGGTTATGTAGTGTTATAAATGTAGTTTTGCATTCAGAATTAATAATAATAACAAGGGAAATGTTTCAAACTGAGAAAATGTAGGTCCTGAGGTTTTCATTTTTACATTAATTAAGAGATTTTCAGATGACTGATCGATGAGATGCATAACAACTGAACATATCTTAATGTATTAAACAGTTTTGTCCTTGTACATGTGATTTTGCATATACTCCCACTGTCCTTACTGTATATGCACCAATATCTCAAATAGTGATACCCTTTGTTGAGTTCATCTTTTCAGTTAAGCTTTAGCTGTTGTTGTTTTGTAATCTTGAGTGTGGTTGGAGTTACACAGTCTGATGCAATGTGGCTGCCTCTTTCCTTTAATAGTACAGTATAAGCTATAGGGAGAGACGATGGTCCCCTCGGGCTCTAAAAGCTGCAGTGAACCCGGCGCAGTGACGTTTCCATCCCTCTCTGTTTCTCCCACATTAAAAATGGGAGATTGCATGCAGGTTCACAGCATGGGGGGAGCGATGACACAGGAGAGGGAGGGGGCTGTGTTTCACATCTGATTAGCGTGCCCATGGAAACGGATGGTTGGAGGATCCCTTTGCCCTTGACATGCAATCTCTGGAGATCAGGGCAATCGTCAGTAGCCTTACCTGACTGCTGTACCTGCCATGCGCAAAAAAGGAAGCTTGCTGAACAGGAAACATCCACACAGGCATCTCTTCTGCAGTTTTGACAATACACGTTGTGAAAATAAACCTCCCCTCTGAGTTGTGTGATGTTTGCTTCTCTGCCTGATCAGTAAGCTCCAACCTGCAGTAACCTTATAGCCACAAATTCACCCCTTCAACTGGAGTGGGATTGTGAATAAACCAACAGGCAGTCAAGTGGTGAGGGGAGTCAGTGGCTTTATTAGCTGCTCGATAGCTGCTGCTGGACCCTTTGAACTCACAGCGCTCTGATCATAGCAGAGAACGCAGTCTCACACCTCATCATTTCATACACTCTCTAATTCAGGAGCATATATATCACCACACTTCACAGGTGGCTGGCTCACTCAAAGGGACATCTGCAGAGAGCCAGAAACCGCAGGGCTGCACAGTTTGTTTTTTATTTGTTCGGAACCTTAAGTGAGAGTCGGGGGTTGTTTTCCGAGCAGGTTGGACGAGGGGTTAAGATTAAAAACGGCTGTAAGTGGAGCAACTTTTGATGCACTGTTTCGTTTCCTCGCTGGAGTTTGTATAGACAAAGCAAGCCTTCAACTCAGCCACAAGCCCAGTATTATCACGGCACAACAATGCTGCATATCAAACAGTTACCAACATAAATAAAAGAAAGCTGCCGACCAAAACAAAACAACCCCCCCCTCCCCCGAGAGGAACACTCAGTCAGAGGCCAAGTGTGGTTACCCACAGAGGGAGGTTCAAAAACATCACAGTCACATTCAGAGGCTGTTCATGGATTCAGTCTCTGTGCAGTGAAATCTGGAAATTGAGAACCTGGTCGATTTCAGCTGACAATGTCATTCTTTTTGCTCTAAACTGAGCGCCTTTCATGGTGGCTGCCATGGTAACGTGGTCTGAAAGTCGGCATGCAATTGGTACCAGTTTCTGCCAAGGCCCAGACTTACTGGTAGGCATGCGATAAGCAGCATTTCCGACACTAAATGTTGGATTGTGAAAGCTGAACAACGAGGGATTGCCTCCTTAGTTAGGCACCGTTCCATATGTGCAGGATGAATGTGCGGGGAGGCTATCAGGCAGCGAGCAAATCCCCAGTATGATGCTGTAGCAGTGCTGAGGCTTATTGTAGGTTAAAAGAATGGTTGACTTGTATCTGGCACAATTAACACATCTCATCCATGGCTAAATAATCCTGATCCCCTAATGTGCTTATGCAGAGGGAAGCATCTTTGCCAATGACATGTCTGGCTGGCTGTGTGGGTTAGTATGTCTGTGGTGATGGCATGAAGGGATTCATTAGCCAAAGCTACTTTTAGTGAATGAAGTAGGGAGGCACACGATGGAGACAGCAGGCTGGCTCCTCCAACGTCATGGTAATAACCATGGCTACACACACTAGGGTATTTATTCTTCCTCTCCAACACTAACACAAATATTGCTCTGTTACCCATAAGGATTACACAAACACATAATGAGCTACAACTACCTCCCATATAGACACACATAATGCTGTTGTCTTTATATTACTGTGCAAGTCCTTGGTTTGTTTTTGCAATAGAAACACAATCTATTATTACATAGGGAAATGTTATGGAATGCTTTATTATTTATAGTGTTTATGGTATGGGAATAGTCCCAAACGTAACTGGAGTGTATTGACTTATAGTTTAATAAAACATGAAATACTACTTGTTGTGAACATTAATTGTGTTTTGCACAGCAACTGGCGCTGTGATGGTAGTATCCTACATGAATAATAGTGGTGTTTTTAATTGATGATTAATGTTGTTGAATCAAAACACACTCACTAGGAGAAGTCTTACATGCAGATGTATGGCAGGTATAATGTACAAAGTGTTCAGCGTTTTTGTAAAGAATGTTTACATTTGCTAAAAACCACTTAACAGAAAGTACAGCTGATGATGATGGGAACATATTGGCTTAGCAGGTTTTTGTTCATGAAGGGAAGGAATGGACAAATTAAACTTGAAACCAATCATGGCGCTAGGTTGAATGTTAAGGCAAAATTAATGTTAACGGTGGTGTTGATGCTGTAAAGTAAACGCTGAAATCAGTCAAATGTATCCTCTGGGGATAATGAATGTTTGTTTCATGTCAATCCATTTAACAGTTGTTAGGATATTTTACTCTACACCAAAGTGGTAAACCAACTATGCAGCTAGTACGTCTCAAAACATTATAGTGACCTATGAAGGAAATCCAGCTATGATTATTTATAAGGTTTTTGGATGCAATTTTTTATTGTTTGTAAAATCATACAGTGGGGCTTCACTCTTTTTATTTCAGTGCCAATCAATTCCCGTCATCGCAGCTGTCTGTGTACACGATATGTCTGAACAAACCACAGTGAGCAAGATTCATGGCGCAGGGTTGTCAGACAAGTGATGGCGGGACAGTAAAGAAACAAGAAGAGAGATGAAATGTTTTGAGACACTCACCCAGCTGAGAAAACGGATCAATGAGATTGCATACAATTGATTCATAATCAGTGTGACCGTGAGTGATGAGCAAGACAAGTAAACAAACAGATACGAATCAAGAGGACAATAAAATTCAATTTGTGGTGACACAGAGAAAATGCAACACAGCAAGGATTACATTTTGGTGGCCATGCTTGACCGTGCATGTCTACATTCGATGCAAGAGTTCCTAAACGTAGGCTACTTGTTGCTACATTTATACTCACAGACTTGTATCACTTAATCTCTTGTGTCATAGTGGCACAAATACCCTTTACTCTGTGGCTGCATTTACAAGCGGAGACATTTGTTATGTGGTTGTTTTGGCAGCCAATAAACACAAATCAGCTTTACAACTATTAATAAGCAGCTCCGGCCCATTTGCCATGCTGCCTGCGTTGCTGCATTGACACACAGCGCTGTGATGTACTGTCTGCTACTGCCAGCCGAGGGGGCCAGTTGATGAACTTGGCATTAAACCAGAGGACAGCCATTTCTCTTCTCTGACTGGATGGACAAGTGCTGGAAGATGTATAACTCTCCAGGCTCCACTGATGGACTCTTTGCAGCACCAACAGGGATAAGCTGTCAGTTTCCCGCTTCCCGCCGGGCCTTAATAAGACGGAGAGCCGGCCATTTAAAAAACACAACATAACAAATATCACCTCAGGAGGTGCTTGTGAATCTAGGGCGGAGAATCAGGGAGCAGCCAACCAGCTATTCATCTTTAGTCTGGAGACTGGCCAGTTTGTGACACTGTCAAATATTCTCCTCTCTGCCTGACCACTTCTACACTCTTCTCTTCAACCCTATCCTTCTTAAGGAGGCGGCAGAGGGTATGAGTAATAACCAGCATTCCTGAAATTCCACCTTTATTAAACTTTAATTAGGGAATTACCAAGTGGGGGAAGAAGTGTTGAGATTTGTAAGAAAAGGGCAAAAGCAGGGGTTCCAAGATCATCAGAAATAGATAACACACGTGTTGTTGTAAGACAAATGTTATCCTGCAATTTTACGGTTTGACCGACAGAACATAAACATGGGAACCTCTCATGGGAAAAGATCAAATGAGATACTATAGAGACTGGAACCAATTCCAGAGCAATAAGATAGATGAGATATCTTTGTTTACAGAGATGAACTATGCATTAACCAATGATAAACCTGCCATGAAAACAATCAAATGGTATTATCCAGATGCAACAGACACTGCCACATTTCATCTATACGAGCTCCTCTACAGATGGGTAGAAGCTAGCTGTTGCTATATGTCATGTCTGTCACGCTGAGATGCTTCCCTACAGGCTGCAGGGGTTAATCTATACTGCCAGTGTTATCACTGGGGCCCGGCTTATTTTTAGCAGCTTTCATTACACTTTTCTATCCTGTAGCCAGATTGGATGGGTTGAGATTTGTCAGGAGAATCATGAGATGTTCTCCCTTCAAACCACAGTGCAGCAGCTGACAGCTTGCTATGGCAGGAGACATCTAAATGGTCTCATTATGGACCTGGGTTATGACAGCCTGAGCCACCGTGTGGGAGAAACAGCACGAGTTGTGTGAGCCGAGGTACAATGACTTTACCTTCTTGCATTGCAGTGAGCTGGAGTGTGCATAGCCACTCCTAAACTAGCCATCGCTCAAACATCAGCTGCAGTCGGGAGATGTGTAGCACTGTAGCTACAGCAGGTATAACTGTGAGACATTTATGTGTCAGTATGTTTTAAACAGTGCTTGTTGAATGGTCAAACGTGGTTACCATGCTTTGTAATGGAGTCTTTTTTACTGCTTCATCACCATCCATATGTATAGCCTACCAACAATGTGTTTATTATTATATTGTTGAGTGCACAATATTTTCATAGATCAAGCCACTTGCTGTAAAAAGAATTACAGCTAAACTTGAAGAATGTTCAAGTCTACTTAAGGGTCACTGGTGGACAATCCAACTCAACGACTTTCAGCCCTAGAGCTAAGGGAGGATTTGACCTTCTCTCTGTAGCTGTTTTTTTTTGCAATGAATTACTTCTGGCACTTTTCCATTTATATAACCAAATGCAAAACTATTTTAAAAAATAATCTGAAAATGTGAATAAGTAATGTCTGTTTGACCACGTTCAGGCTTTACACAACACAATCAAATTGGACCATTTGAATCATCTTACACAACTTCAGACGTAATACTGCGTACAAACTAGATTGTTTTCGAGCATACAGTTATGGCACCTTAAATACAGAAGACTGCAGTCCTGAGTTTCTGTGTGTTCTAACGCTTTCAGCAGAAAGAAGAAGAAGGCCCCCCCCATAACACTCAACACAGTGTTTTCACATTGAACCCCCTGGATTTGAAAGAAATGAGCTGAAAGCCTTCAGAATGTGTCAAAGTCCCTCATTCACAGTGTATCTGGAGCAATAACAAAAGGATAATGCACAGATTAGTGCTCCTCGGGGCAAGATGGGCTTAAGATGCGGAAATATGCAACACAGTCTTTCCCTGCTGCAAATGAATTAGCCCACTGTTCACCCACAAATATAGTGTGTAATGTGCTTGCGGAAGAAGCTTAGTGTGGATGTGGAACTTGAGATGTCTGGCATTTCAGGGATATACATTGAAAACATTCAGCAAGCTGTCTAGCTCAGTCATGCAGTTCGCCGTTATTTAAACCTGAAAGCTGGAAACACTTGTATTTTTCCTCTTTTTCTACTGAGAGTTGTTCTTTCAAAAAGGTTTTCAAAATGCCAGAGCTGAAGGTCAATAATTAAGAGAGGCTGGAGAGAGACTTTGCTTCCTAATGGTGTTTTTGAATTCTCCACTTGAAGAAAGCTGCCCTCAATTCAAACATGTTGATCTTTGCTATTAAAGGAGAGTGTTTTGAATGCAGTAGAGACAGCATATAACAGCATAGACACTGACGGATGAAACCAATGGTACGGATCTAGGGATCATCATGGCTTTTGTAAGCTGCTCAAGTGCTGTCCTCAGTATACTTGCCGCTTTTCCCAACCTCTACAGTTGACTAGTTGACTTATCTTAAGCCATGTCCTCACCCGAGCCCTCATAAACTGGACTAAGGTCAATCTGTCGGGAATTCTAAAAATGGTGCCCGTGTCTCTGAGGAAAGGGGACAGGAATGTCATGACCCCATGTGAGTGATGTCAATCTGCTTTTTGAAGGGGAAATGGCTAACAGAAATGTGTATTTTCTTTGGCGAAAAGAGGGTTAGTTTGGCTCTGAAGAAGCTTTAGAAATGTAGAAGGGGTGTTCGAAGCGGTTTTCCATCAATTTGACCTATTAAGTTATTTGAAGAAATAATAATTTTGTGTTAAAGGGTTATCTGGGCTTGGTTTCAACACGGAATAAGCCTATTACAAACTAGAGTCGTGGCATTTGAGAAGTGGTTATTTAAGAGGCTTGGTTGGCATTATGGGTAAGTTAGGATCCAGTATTTAGGATTTGAACCCATACTTTGGACTAGAAATCAGAATTTGAATTGTAATTTGTCTCTTGTGATTCCTTCAAACTAGCATCACCTGCTAAAAAGATAGAATACCACTTTTATCACATCTACACAGCTCCATTAACTTACATTCTTTATGAGATGGATAAAGGTTACCTTTATAAATGTCAATTGAACTGTTGCGTCACTGTAAGTAATACATACAAAGAAATGGCCACTGGGATATTCAATTACTTTAACATGCCATAATAAAAGCCCAACTCTGCTTTTCCTCAATTTTTATTGGACTTAATAACTGGCTGCAGTGTGAAAGATCACCCACATTAAATATCCGATTACAAGTTGAGATTACTGTGAAACAATCTGGAAGAATATCTGTGTTTCCAAGAGAAGGTCTTTCAGTTTGCAATAGGTTAAGAGGTCATAGAGACACTTAAGGTGGACCAAACCATTTGGAAAAGAGGGGCTTAGAGGGATCAGGCCACACTTATTGAGAGATGACTGAGAACATCTGGGATCGTTCCCAAACACACATGTACTCACACACCACCTAACATTCACACACATTCTCACACAGACGCAGCGTTATTAAACTCATCTCTAATCTCGGATCAAACACTGCGACAGGATGCACCTCCGCCAGGTCTGTTGCTGGGCGGCGTTTGTAATCTTGAGGGAGAGTGACAGAGACATGAGACACGAGGGTTTCGGTTTCCCCCGTCTATCTGCTTGGCTTGGGTTCCACCGCGCTGACTTGATGAACTACAATGCTGGGTGGGCTTAAAGAGGCCCACACACACTCTCACACACTTATCTATACATGTCTCTTGTTTCCTCATCCATTACCACTGTGATCCCTCTTTGGATTTTGCTACACATTTTCCGTTGGCACTGATGGACTAAGCAGATAATCAAAATGTGATACTCTGGGTGAGAAGAGGCTGTGAAATGCCATTTTCTGGCGAGGTTATCTAATTGCTCTCTCCTCTGTGTGTGTCTTCCAGGTCCCATGGCCTCCACAGAACATGGCAGAGGGCTGCAACAGGCGGCCACAGTCAGAAAAATTGTCCAGCAAAACCCTGGGAGGGGTAGCCACAGACCAGCCGGCTGGAAGAGGAGACGCCCACGACCACGTCTTTCCCACAAGGGGCCCATGCCGTTCTAGAGCAAGGTGAGTTTATAGCAGTCAGAGGTGAATAGACGCTCGTTAGGTTTAGTCTGGCAAAGCATGCAATCAAACCTGTGATTATACGGTCAGTAAAAGTGGATTCTCGTAAAAAACTATGTGCTATTCTCTCCTGCATTTGACCAACTTTCTGTCAAGTCAGAGCTACTTGTTTCTCGAGGGAATATGAGCCAAAGCACTTTCCGAAATATCAAATCATATCATATCTGCTGACTAGTGCGGAAACAATTTCAAAAATACATTTCTAAGTGGTCTAGCTGTTGAGTCTTAAAATACTTTGTTGGCAGAATCAGTAGTTTCAGTGACGAAAGGGAAACTCTTACAGGAACACTGGGAGCTCAGCAGCCAAACTCAACTCCACCACAAGGATGTTTTTGTTGGCATTGAGAATAAGTGCATGTCTTAACAGATTACTGGACTTTAGCCTAGCTGCATGCCTTAGTAGTACAGGGTTTGTTTTTAAGGCACGTCATTTATTTCCTCATGTGGGAGACAGTTATACTTAGAAACCCAAGCTTTGAGTCAATTCAGCTAGCATAACTCTTTTCTCTCCATCTCATTAAGTAAATTAAACCCTTTTACCAAAGATAACACTTTTAAGAGTTGGGTTTCATGGCGGCGGCGACGCTTTTCCCGTGAAATAATGTTTAACTTGCTGTGAAGTAAAACAAGCCTTTGTGTGAAAACTCTTTCATCCAAAATCAGAGACAATATTTGACTTTCAAACTATTCAAAGTATAGTTTTATTTTCGGAACCAAAACAAACTCTCTGTATTTCTAGAAAAACAGATCAAGCTTCATTGAGAAACTAAATCATAATGCAAGTAATTAAACAAGATAATTACATTACATTGCATTTAGCTGACGCTTTTATCCAAAGCGACTTACAATAAGTGCATTCGACAAGAAGATACAAACTTGAAGAAAACAGAATCATATAAGTACATCAGGTTTCAGAGCCAAAACATTTCAAGTGCTACTCAACTGGCTTTAGATAAGCCAGTCCTTTGTTAGTATATAAGTGCTTTGATAGTAATTTTATTGCTCGAAGTGGAGTCGAAAGAGATGAGTTTTTAGTCTGCGCCGGAAGATGTGTCCTGATGTCAATGGGGAGCTCATTCCACCATTTTGGAGCCAGGATAGCAAACCGACGTGTTTTTGCTGATGGGAACTTGGGTCCCCCTCGCAGTGCGGGTGCAGCGAGCCGTTTGGCTGATGCAGAGCGGAGTGCACGTGCTGGGGTGTATGGTTTAACCATGTCCTGGATGTAGGAAGGGCCAGATCCATTCACAGCATGGTACGCCAGTGTCTTGAAATGGATTCTAGCAGTTACTGGAAGCCAGTGAAGGGTTAGGGTTAGGGTTTACATGATCAAATGTACAGTGTATAAAGATTAAAACTCTCCATGCAGATGGTAGCATATATCTGTGAATTGAACAAGAGCAGTACGAACTTGCATTAAGAAGGGCAAGACCCATTCATATGTTTCTCCCAGACGCCGTGAGAGACAGGGAAACTCAGCAAGACACAATATCCCTGCAGGAGGTGCCGACTATACAACACTGACCTGCAGAGGGTCGCCATAAATTAAAGCCATAGTGAGAGGAGGCTGCAGCCAGAGAGTGTCAAGGCATGGTTAATCAGTTTTGAGGAAAAGAGACCAACGCTATCGAAGATTGGAAGCTCCTTTCTCTAAAGCAGGTTTTACAATCTATAGCGAATTCTCGATCATTCTTTTTTTTTGAATTTTTCAAAAGGTCAGACTTTTTTTGTACTCCTTTTATCAATAAGGGGCTTTAGAGGCTCAGCACAAAGGTGAAAACAATGAGTAAGAACAGAGTCAGGGAAGTCTACCCTTGAAGGACAACGTGGGTCCTCCAACTTTCCTCAGTCTGCCAATAAAATGTGAGAATCCTCTCTGTTCGTGGAGTATTCAGAGCTTGCAGTGTTTAGTGCCAGAATGCTGGCCACAAATACGGGGAGCTTCAGGAAGTTGTGAAGCTCAGTAAAAGTGAACGGCTCAGTGAGTCACAATGCTGTCTTTGCAAACACCTCTTAAACCACAACACGCTCAAGATTTCCTTTTTTTGTCTGCTTCCCACTCGGCTCCTCTCATTCTTGTGAAGTTCATAGTTCAGCTCATTCAAGAGCTTTTTCACATACCATGCTAATTTACCCCGACGTGACCTCAGTGGGAATCAAGCTGTCCTTCAGCAGCGGTTTAGAGGTAACACTACCAAGAGTCACAGAGTAAATGATCCAAGGAATAAACTTCTTCACAGTTTAGTCCCAGTTTGTTCTTTATGCCTCAGTATGATGTATAATGACGGAAGGAATTCATTCTCATCTGGCATCAACCTACCCAACAGAATGATTTGAAAGCCTTTGTTCTTCCTCGTGTCCTGCGTTCTTCTTCAGTTTGTGCTGATGATGGGAAAAACACCTTCTGGAAGCAGCTGGAGATGCATTTTGTTTGATCAAAGCTAGGAGACATCCAGCTGAGAGCTGGTGAGACTCACGCAGACAGACTGTATGTGGATGTCATTATTATCCTGAGTGTAATTACTGCGCTGCTGAAGTAGAGTTTAAGACCAATGATTAACTTCACAGTGTCTGTCCACTGACTCGATGCTGTTTAGCTACATTCCCCCTTTTCAGTGTCAAGAGCAGCTCATCTCTTATTTTCTTAGAACACCTGAGGCAAAGCTTGACTTTTCATCATTACATATTCCAGATGTGAGAGAAGAACGATGGTGACCCAGGTCATCCTCTTTGTGCGTCCCAGTAGACTCAGTTTCGAACGCGCTATAAGGACTCTTGGATCTAAGCTGTGCCTGTCTAAAAGACGACAGGATATTACAGATTTAGAGCCGCGGGCAATTTATGAAAGCCCCTTGAGAACCCCGAGTGTGCGTAAGCTCAGTGCACAAGTCTTTCATCAAAACAATATAGAGCAGGTCTGCATCTCTTCCCATACATTCACTCTGTTATGTAGAGTGACTTCAAGGGGCTGCTGCACTGAGATCATTCCGTAGACCGGAAAAGCACAAAGACGACAACAAACAACATCTCAATGGAGATTAGACACGCGGAACATCAGTTCTCGGGGCATTACATGAACGCAGAAATATGCCAACTTGAAACAAGAGCAGACGCTTATCAGTGAATGAATGTTGTTGTCATGCAACAAAGCTTACTTGTAGTACACATCTGCAATCTCGGAAATGATCACAGAACAAGAGCAGATTAAAGGCGAAGGGAGATCAAAGATGTCCTCATTGTTAAGGAATGATCCAACGCCCCTAGCGTAGCGTAGCGGGGTGCTTGTGCTTTAACGGCGAGATATACAATTGTTTTTCTTACTCCCTGTCGCATTTTCCAATCAACACCATGAAATCTGTCTGGAACATGTCTGGGATAACCTTTTCTTAACTTGTTTCTAGTTTTTGCAAGATAACATAAAACACATTGAACGCTCTGGGAGAAACTCCCTGAGGGGCATGCTTCTAGGAAAGGAAATTCAAATGTCTGCAGAACTGAAATTATTGTTAGGAAGCAAAAAAGATAAACACATGCTAATGGCTCTTTCTCTTGTGTTTTTGTTCCTGTTTTGCAGGCACTGCTTTGAGCGCCCTCCCCCAGGTTCTGATTTCTATGCTCTTCCTTTGCCTTGGGGGGCCTTGCAATGAAGGGCCTACGCTTGCCCAGCCTGAAGAGTGATGTCCATAGCACCTGCTGGTTCTTCAAGCAACTCTTGTCCACAAAAAAATCAGGACAAGCCGCTCACCCTCAGCTCTAGGAGGATTTGGGGGGCAGGGAAAGGGGGTTGGGGGGGGGGTATGGAGCCCGAGCTATCAGACTCTATTTCTCTGTCTCTCTCTTTCTCTTACTCTCACTCCCTCGCTACTTATCTATCTCTGTCTTCTCCCAAGTGTTTTTTTTTTTTTTTTTCACATTTTCTATCATTTGCTTAATAGATCTCAATCATAGAGTGTCTCACACACTTTGCATGACATGTGGTGGAGAGGGAGCCCGGTCAAAACAATCTGAGTCTTAAAGCATCTGTCATTTCTCCACGGTGTGTTATTCCCATCCCTCAGATCCAAGGTTACTTCAGCCGCAGATTTCATTGCTGTGTAGCTACTTAACAGCTTTACTAGTGGCAGAGGGCGCTGGTTATGTGGAAGGGCAGGGTCCGTTTAATAGTTGACGATAGTAGGTTCACTTATTGTTCTCTGGATGTCTGCTGCAAGAAGGAATTCAAAGTTGAAATTGGAGGACATTTGATGACACTATATTAATCACTTAAAGATCATTTTTAATAGTGCTTTGTACCTCCTAACACATTCTACATGCAGATTGGACTAAAAGAGAGCACCTATTGTCATACAATCCATTAAAGTGACTAAATAATTATTTCATTTAGGAGATTCTTAATCCAAAGCTATTTTGGTGTTTCTCATTAACACCTTGGGGGGTTTACTGACACGCTCAAGGTTACTGTAACATAGCCCACCTTGGATGAGTCTTTTGACCCCATATCCCAATCCTGTGCCCAACCCCCAGCCTTCTCCCCACACTGCTGCCCTGCGCGGCTGCTCTTCACGACTGTTAACTGGCAGGGGAAGTCTGCTCCACCGACGGGCTGCCTTGCCTTTTAATGAAGTGCCAAATAATAACCTTCTCCACAATGCTGCCAGAAACGAAGGAATAAAAGGTTAGGGAGAAACACATTACCTCTTGTTTAAAGTCTCAATACACTGACACATTATGCATTTTACATTTCTGCAAACAGAAATCCCACGTGAGACAATGTTAGCAAGGAGGACAGTTAATTAGACCCAAAAAAAGGAAGGAGAAGAAACAGCTAATATCAGCTCAGTTAATATTCCACCACGATCAGCCTACCATTAGTGCTCTGGCTGTTTTAATATTCAGCATAAGGCTGGTTTGACCCTTTGACCGAAATCTTTCACCAACGAAATGCTATGCCTTTCCATCATACTGGAATATATTACTGTTTAGGTTTATTCCTGTGTTTAAGTAGTTGTATTTCTTTTTTCTCAGGGTGCTGTGATAGAAGCTTGTACTAGAGCAGTCTATTTTGTGCATTTATTTAACAAAACACAAACATACAGTACATTAAAAGCATATATGAGCATATTTTCGTATATTTCCTTACTCTCCCTCTATGTATTCAACAATATAGCCATGTATCCAGATTCAGTCGTTTCTAGTCATCATCCTTTCCCTACATTATGTTGGGTACAGTTGCCTTTCTAGTCTGCCCTACCACAGCACAGGTGGTCGTGGCTTTGATCATTACGCTCATTAAATCCTGGAGTTAATCTTTCTCAGATGGATCTCCCCAAGGCTGGCCGGGGCCACTTAGTCTGAGCTCATTGTTAAATTGGCTTAGACTGAAACCACACCCTTCCCCCTTGTCCAATCCTCAAACCCCGCTGATTCAGTGTGTTAACATTGTAACATATTAGGACTGTAACCTGTAGAGCAGCCACCATCGTTCTTTGTGTGTTAGGTGTGCCGGAGCAACTTCAGAGTTGTTGTTTTTAACTAAGATATTAGTTGAAATTCTGTCCACTGCGATCCAATCAGTACACACTCCTGTTTCAAGCAACTGGCAGGTTAACCTAGATATTTCAAACACCTTTCCCTCTCGCCATGTCTCATGCAAATATTATAATAAATAGTGGAGTCTTCTCAGCCCCAGAATGAGAAGCTTTTATTAAGAGAGCATCTTAAATCACAGTGGTAATCCACCCAGCCAAGATCACCTTGATTAAAAATGTATTAAATCCTTGGGCACTGTGAGGAGTAATAATTTCAGTTTCACCATTATTTTTTCATACCCTCTCAGACAGAGATGTAGATTTCATTAATGCTCCACGGGAGAGAGACAGCTTGGCTCAGGATGTCTCATGTATTATTGGAGAAGATAGTAGGAAGATATGAGCTGGGGATAAAAGTTCTAAGCCGCTGGAGTTTGGATGCTGGAAGTAGACTGGGTCATGTTAAGGGGTTCAAATCAATATTTCCCCATCTCAGAAGTTATTGTTACGGAGCCGAGCAACGTCTGTAACCGCACTGTTCTTCATGAATGTATCCTCACCATCTGCACCAGCCATGCTGCCCTTTCAGAGACCAGAGCAAACCTATGTTTATGTAAAATACTCTTTTTAATCTTGGTCTGGTTATTAGTTAATTCCAAAAATAATTCAAAAGCCAAATATCCCACTGATCCAAAGCCTCCGGTGTCAACTAGTCCCAACTAATAGACGTGGCTTTGCTCCAAGACTTCTCTGTTTGGGTTTGCAAGGCTGCACTTTTGCAATTCCATTATGCTGCTGGAGAAATACACCCTGAAAACAAGAGTCTCTTGGTATGGAATGGTTTTCCAGTGTATTGTGACAATTTTTTTTGTCTGATTCTTGTCTAGCTGGTTGTCCAAAGCTTACTTTTTTAAATACAGTGTGAAAAGCTGTATGTTTTGTGGATGTAACAAAATAGAAAAGTAGTCTGCAGCACAATGTCGTGGACACGTGAAAGCTTTCAGGCATTCTTTTTTTCTAGATCATAGCCCACAGCCCTCCCCTGCACATCAGGTTAATGGGCCTTGTGGTGTGGAAGGACAAGCACGTCCAGGCTCAAACTGAAATGGTAAACCAATACATTATGCTCGGGGAGCAAAACCATTTTCCTTAATGGTCTTTTCCAGCAAGGCTTACACAAGAGAAACGATTCCTATCCTCTCAATGTTTCCTCTCTAGTTCCTCTTCTCTGTGACCATCACAAGGCCTGAGTAATGTTCCTATGCACTTGTTAGCATGTTTTCCTGGTAGAAAAATGTTTGTTCTGAAAACTTGCCCCTTTGTGTTTAGTTATTTTTGTCCAAATGCATTTGGCTGGGAGTGTGTAAAAAGTGGGGATGACAGGTGGAGACAGATATAAGCTAGCAGCAAGTTTTAAAATATTAGCTTAGCGATTGATCTCTGTTTCCTAATAGCTATAAACACAAGCCCCACGAAAAATGACAAAAGGAAAACACAAGGTTTTTATGTTCCAAATCATTCTACCAGATACAATTCCTTTAATATGACACTGAGCTCAAACATTTGACTCATTGTAGAATTGGAAACAGAGTTGGCACGCAACACATTCCATGATTTTACCTTGTGAATCTCTAAGCCCATCAAACTGTATCGTGTTGGCCTTCAGAGTGGGTGTCTGCAAGATCAAGTGGCTGATATTCAATCCAACGCATTCACACATTTCCACCGGCTGGGCAATCCAAACGATAACTAGATTTAATCTCCCATGGGAAATGACTAAGATCTGTCATTATCTTGGAGCCTCAAAATGAGACTTCCTGCACCCAGAATAGCACAGGCCCCTCCTGCCTTGATTGCGACACATTCTCCATCTAACCACTGTGTCCAAGATCAGCTCCATTCAGAACAATCTGAGGAGGGATGCAGTCTGTAGGCTTACACGCCATCGCATCAGTGTTACTAGATCTCAAGCAGATACCATTTTAAAAGACGATGTATTACTCCTGAAACTTATGTTCTGTTAATGGTGTGTGCTCATATTACTCACCAGGCCAAATGTACAGTCCCTGTCTCTGTTTTGATGTTGAACTGGGCAAAAATAAATGACATAAATAAATAAATAAAACAAGTGTATCAGAAATGGTTGAAATACTGTGTACATATTTGAACTTTTGGTTTCTAATTTATAAAAGATAAGCTTTAGCTCTTGGAGTACTTATTTTATTTTTCCTTTCATGCGTAGCTTTGTGTTTTTATTTTCTATTTCTGTAAAGTGTGTAAATATATCTTTATGATAATAAGTAATATTAAAATCTTATTTTAAGAAAAAAACCTGTGTCCTTGTCTTTCTTGATGGATAATGAAAATGAAGTATGAGTGTACATAAAAACTGTAAAGCTTCTTAGGCATATTGGTGCTTTGTGCTAAATGCTAATAACTATGCTAACCAACTGATGTTTAGCAGCTAATGTCTACTGTCCTAGTTTAGCAGGGTAGCATAAACATATTAAACTAATATCGGGCGAATTAGCACTGAACACAAAATATGTTGAACTGTTGATGCAGTAGATGGAGCGTTACTGTAAAACAAGGGTACACACCCATCCAATTATTTTAAAGAAACACTCAAAACTACAAATGTAAACCTCGTGATGACGCTAGAGCAAATGTCAGGGCAAAACTAAAGTCTGTGTGTTTTTTCCATTGTTAAAGGTGGGGTAGGTAATTCACTTCAGAAACACTTTTTGTTATATTCCATGGAATGCTCTTAACATCCCGATAGCAATGAATACATGAAATGCTTTGACAATAAATACATAAAAACATTTCATCTGTGGAAGCCGTGGCGCTGTAAAAAGCACGACCAATCATCTTAGCCGGCCCGGCCAAAAACAACTGGATGGCCTACCTGCCTGTCAGCCTTCCATCTGTGCACAAACTTATCTCGTGCCCTCATTGGTCATGTGCGCGTTCGTGTGTGTTGGAGGAGGGGCTCTGTAAGGAAGTGGCAGATTTTCTCCGGTTGTGTACTTTCAAATTCTAGCGCCCTCAAGCTGGTTTCTCCATTCTTACTTCATAGAAGTCCTGATTGTTGTTGAGACATTTCACAATCATTCTAAATGTTAACCCACTGATCTTAATTGTCTAACCATCATGAAAATCATCTGTACAAAATTCCACGCCAATCACTGAAATAGTTGAGATATTTCAGTCTAGACAAAATGGTAGACTGATCGACCAACCATCAAACAGACCACCTTACCGCTGTAGCCACAAATATTACATTCATTCATTTTTAAGATACTAAACAGAAGACGAAAGTTAAATGAACAGTATACATTTTATAATAGAGCAAAAAGTTGACATTCAGTGAAATGGCACATGGCAGAAACATTAATATAGTGAAGGACATCAACAAGCCCACTCACACTTCTTTTTCAACTCAAATGGGTTGCTCTGTTTAGGAACAAAATAATTAGTCATTGCTCAACAGGTTTGCTCAGCCTCTAAACATGGACTCACTTTTTATTTATTCTACTTTAAGCAAGTTCACTTGTTTGTGTATGTTACCTTTGTGTAGCTGAACCTGGCCTGTAACAACACATGTGTACCAGACTGCCATGGCCATTAACCTTTAACTTCATATGAACCATGTGTAGAAATTCATCCGCTGGAGTATGCCCAAGCTTTTGTAAATGTAAATCAACTCCTCATCCATTAAGGAACACTTCACCAGTGACAGGTAGCCTTTCCAGAGCTTATAGTGCATACTAAGCACAGTGCACATTAATGCGGTGCAGCTGCTGAGCATGCATGGAGACTATGGATATGTCTAGATGCACTGATATTCAGTGGGCCACATTATTCATGTCATATCTACATACAATGGAGGCTCCTTCAGTCTTCACTGCTGGATAA
Organism: Trematomus bernacchii; assembly: GCF_902827165.1. Lineage (NCBI taxonomy): Eukaryota > Metazoa > Chordata > Actinopteri > Perciformes > Nototheniidae > Trematomus > Trematomus bernacchii. The sequence goes on from NW_022987409.1 coordinate 3,960,159, forward strand.
TCAGAATATTATTCAGCTGAGGTAAGCTCATTGTATCCACATTTATACTGTATGTGAGTGTTTTTTTGGGGCACTTCTGTTTTTACTTTTGAATACCTGTTTTAAAACTGTAATATTCTAAAAAATATATATATTACGCTGGCTCAGCGTGGTCAAAAATGTGTTCTCGGCTAAATGGATTATGGAAAGACCTTTTAGGAATGCATTCTGTAATAGCTAACCTTTCATAAATAATCAGCTACTTTCAAATTCTGAATTATTCCCATTTGCCATTATCTCCGGACGGCATAACAATAACAAACAAACAATTGAAACCTGCAGAAGTGAAACAAATTCCTGGATACCTCTCACCATTTTCTCTCATAGATGGGTACGATGGTCAAGCTCAAAGGTTCAACTCCGCATTATCGAACCATATCAATATTGACGCATTTGATTCAAAGAAATGTAATCTCAAATGTTTGTTCATATCATCTAGTCCTGACGTGCATGATAAATATATACCTAAAGCAAAAATAGAAATGATATGTTTCATAACATCGCACTCACTCATGCTATTTTTTAAATTACATTGTTTATCTAGAAAGAGAGTCTCAGTGCGGCAATGTGTTGAAATGTACTGGGCCTTGCCTGGGAGCCACTCTTCCTCCTCGAGCCCCACTGGGACCACTCAGGGATGTGTCTGGTTAACGCACTGAGCTGACATGTCATGATAGACAAGAGGTGAACCCCTGAGCCCCAGCAGCCCACAAAAGACGCCCAAGGTTATATCATCAAGCCTGGGTCAGCTGTATAATTGGGCTGGGGGTCAGCACGAGGATATGGAGCGTGACAATGAGGCTATAGAGTTACAGTTTGTAGCCGAGCAGCAAGGGCCGGCGGTGGGGCATAACTGCGAGGCCAGACGTCCCTTCAAAGAGTTCAAGGTCCATCTGCGAGAGTGGCTCCAGCTCTGTACACTGTCACTGTAGGAATGTGTGTCACTGCCTGCCAGCCACCAGTACACCGCGGAGAGGTGGGGGTGGGGGAAGGAGATGGTGTGTATATTGGATTTGTTGTGAGAAAAAAATAAAACATTCATGATAATGAGTGTCAGACTCTCTCTCGGTTCTTTTAATTATTGACAACATCCCTTTAGCAAGAAGGTTTATAGATCGGAAGTACAGTACTGTATGAGGTGCTTTTTTGCCTTTGGTACTTCAATGTATATATGTTTATACTAAAGAAACAGACCATAGTGGTAACATCTGGAACGCTCTTGGCACAGATCCGCAGAATCAACTCTGCCACATCATAAAAACCTTTACTGCACTTGGCTGTCCCACAATACCACCAACAAAGCCCACCGATTCGCTGACAAAACCACAACGATGGATATAACCCAGCTCATGCTGTCACTCAACCACCTGGACTCCACACACTCACATTATACAGACAGCAAATGGAGCACACATGTAACAAGCAGGTGCTGCCAAAGATTGGATTACTCTTTCTCTATGTTCTATCCAAGTTATTCTGTAGTTACAAAATAACAAGTAGATCATTCAAAGGGTGTGTGTTTGGGACTTGGGACTTTGCAGTTCACCAGGGTGGTCCACTTATTTATTATTTTTATCATTGCTTTCAAGAGTGGAAGCATATTTAGTGGCAACTGCTAAAATGAAGTCTGCAATGGTATCAAACTCTATCAGTAAATAGATTATTTAACAGTTATTAGCTGCTGAACTAACATTAGGTCAGCTAAAATTATAGTTTCACTGACAGGACAAGCTTATGCCCAACCCTCCAGAAAACCTGTTTAGATGAATAAGATACTGAAATGATCTATCTAGCTTCATCATACTGGGCTGCAAATGTGTTTAATCATCTAACCCTTGATTATTGACTGACAGAGTTATCACTTTCAACACTTTTTCAACAATAAAAAGAATATGTATTTTTTAAATATCAAAATGGCATATAGTAGGCGTATCTCTTTATCAAAAATCCTAAAACAAAAATGTTACCTGCCCTTGATTTAATGGTGGTCCATTGGGTGCAGAGATGCTTCAGGGAGAGGACATTTTATGTGTTGGTGCAGTCTGACTTGGTCCCTATGCACTGTGTATGTGAGCGAGAGAATTCTTGCATCTGCTTCTGAAGTGGACACAAAACAACTCCTGACTGCAAACAGCGCCTGGAGCCAGGTAAAAGGCAGCAACATCAGTCTGTGTAATGCTCCTCAGCTGTGTTAACACCAGCAGCTCTGCAGTGGCCACGGATCACTGGAGTGGTCATAAAAACACAGCTAGCACAAACACAGAACTAGGGGGCAGCCGGTAGAGGAAATGCAAAGCTGGGATAGGGTTGACAATGACATATAGAAACAGAACTACCAGCTGCATGATTCGCCAAGAGTTTCCCCTCTACTGTACATGTGTTTGGGATTTACTGTTCGTTCTAACTTCCCCCGCTCTTTTAAAAACAGCAATTAGAAAACATGACAATGGTGACTTTCTCTGAACTGGAGCCCCTTGTTCATGAGCCAAATCTTCCCTCAGGATTATTCTATACACTGTGAAGCTTAGCCACATTAGCTTTAGCTCACAGACCAGGAACAAAGCGAGTGCACCGGCTCGTAGGCTAATGTAATCTGGGTCATAACTTTCCCATCATTAGTATGTTACACAATGATGAGGGATGGATTTCAGGATATAAACTGTTAGCCCTTCCTGTGAGTTAACCTTAAGCCCTTGTTCAAGTGTCCTCTTTTGGGGACAAGAGGACACTTCCTTTCTTATTACACAGATAAATGTTGGCAACTGTCTCCCTGCCATTCTCTCTTAATCGTGGTTGAACCAGCATGAAGGTGTATTGTAGAGCTGGAATAATAAGTCAACTCATTGATTAGTTGATCACCAGAAAAAATAAACATCAACTATTTGGATAGTCAACTAATTGTTGACAAAATGCTATTATCAGCCTCTTAAACGTGGAGATGTCCTGCTTTTTTCTGTTTAATATCAAATTAAACTGAATATTTTGGATAGACAAAACAAGACATTTTAAGACATTACCTTTGACATTGAGAATTTGAAAGTTTTCACTTTTACCATTGTCCAATCAATTACTTATAAAAGTAGTTAGCCAATGAAATCACAAATTCTTTAGTTGCAGTCCTAGTGTGTTGTTCATGTAGATGTAAACACTAAGTGAAAAGTTACGGCCATAAATGAGGTGGTAAACAAGGAACCTTCAGGGAATTTATGTGACATAGTAAAGCCATTGTGTTGCGCTGTCATGTTTTAAAGAGCCTTAAACGTTTTATTGCGCAATGACTATTTACAGGAATGCTTTCTATTGTTTGGCTGCTTGAAACATTATGACTTCCTCATGCCTTCCTACACAATATATTTTTTAACACGACAGGATTTTAACAGCTTGAAACTAAAATCGAAGGAATCCAGTTGTCCTTGAAGTTTTCTGCGATAGCCTTATCTGTAACCACGCTACATACACATGTAACCATAGCGTGTTCAGACAGAGCCAGAAAGTGAGTACGCAGATCTTACGGGTGTCACCAAAACGACTTTTATCAGCTGTGCGCATGGCAAAGATTATCTGATAACACATCCTGGACTTTACAGAGAATGTTGTTGATGAGATCAATTCAAGGTCACGTCAGTCAAGCCCACTTCTTTTCTCCCCCTAACCCAAAGCATTTAAAGAAACAATTTGTGTGCTGATCAGGGGATCCGTGCGGTGTTATTATCTTGTTAGGGCCAGTTAAGAGGCCGTGTCTCCGAGGGCTGAGCCGACCTGTCAGGGAGGCGTCACTTTGCTCTGTGGGCTGCCAGGCCACCACAAAGGCGTTAACGGTCCAAACCTCTTTGCCACATGGAGATTAAAAGAGGCGAACACACACAAAAAGACAGAGAAAAACATCACCTCACTAGCCTCAAGGTATTTCCCTGATCTGTTAAGAGGCTGAATGTTTTTGTCTCAGCCTGCTTAGAGAATCCATGAGGCTATTATTCAATGTAGCAATGTTTCAATGTTTGTATAATTATTTAGCGGTCAAAGAAAGACACTGCTGAACATTTTTCTATGCAGCAGGCTGTTACACAACCTATATGTATGTTCAAATGTAGCTATAGGTAGGTAGGGAAGTTACTGTATAACTTATAATAATGGGCTGCACTACAGAAGTTATTTCTGAAAATGTACACCTCCCCCGGGGGCAAGTCACTTCTTAATAACTGAGAACACTAAGGAGTCAGATTAATATTAATTAAATAATAATAATATGCCTGTTTGTGCTGTTACTTTTATAGGACAATGAGCACAGTGTGATTTCATGCAACATTTACTGGAGATCAGAATTGATGCCGTTAAAAAAACGTTGCTTCTAAAATACTGTTGAAGTGTTGACTTTCAGGTATTAACTGTTTATGGCTAATTAAAAAACATCATTGTAATCTACAGGGATGACCATCTCATGACACAGCCATCCAACATAAAGAAACATGGCACCACAAAGCAATCAATAAATGAATGTTGAATTATTAATAATGAAACATACAAGCATGTGTTAGCTGCACAGCATTCTTCATCTCAATACAACTATTTTACTGGAAACATTTGTGATTTTGACTAAGTGATCATAAAAGCAAATAGAAGCAATGTTTTATTATTACATTCAATCTCACTTGCCTGGAATTTGGCAAGAACCTTTTTTTCTTAAAACAACTGAAACAACAATGATTTAGAAAACTGTGGTCATGTTTTTACTGGATTTTGGTTCCACATCCACTTCCAGGGAAAAACATAACTGATTGCATTGAGAGCTGGTACTGAGCCATTCAAAGGGATGGCAAAGATGTCGTGACACACACTGACCTATAATTGCCAACAGCAGAGTGCTGAGGGCCAGTGATTGGCGGGCTTTTAGGGCCCTGTGGCCTTAGAGGATGAGAGCCATCATGCAATTGCACAGGATCAGCAAATCACTGTCAGATGCCCACTGGCTGGACCACTCCAAACCTATTTTCCCATCAGCATCAGAGGGTTTACAGAAAACAATAAAAGGAAAATGGTGCCAATAAAACAGAAATAATCCTCAAGCCATGTTAAAACAAAGTAGTGCTAAAGTCAAAAGAAAGTAGTGTGTTACGTGAGAGAAGGAAAGAATATATTTTTATCTTGCACAATAATTCACTCTTCAAAATGACAGTCTCGAGTGCATTGAAAAGTACTGTAACAATGCAAGAAAAGTAATAGCTAGGGCTAAAGACATGTTGGCTCACAGGTTCCACTCATTCAATAACAAATAAAAAGACTATGTTTGTACAAGTCTAAAAAATACATTAGTGTTGAGATAGAGACATCAGCTAGCAGGGAAGCATTTGGGTGATGTCCAGGCATTTCTAAATCTGCCAACTCAGATTAGGTGAACTCCATTTAGGCCATAATAGCAGATTTCCTTAAATCACTGCCAAAACTCTACAGTTTAACAAGCTTTTGAAGATGTTCTAGAAAACTGTTCCTATTAGCCCGTCAGGCAGTTTTTGATGTCTTAATGCAGGTCAGCTCCCAGCCCTGCAGCTGCACAGAGAAAGACAGGCCGGGGAAAGGCAGGGGGTTTGTGGAATAAACCCAGAATCAGCAGTTCTCCTTCTGCCTCCTTTCTTATCTGCTCACACAGCCAGTTGAGAAGCACACAGACCGACACTGCAGACACAGCCAAGCTTTCCTGGCATCTCTCCCCCCACTACGGAGAGATGAGTTTGTCCTCCCAACTACACCTCTGCGTGAAGCCCTACACACATCAAGCAGCAGCAGCAGCAGCCACAAGCACATTTAATTGGCCAGCTGTCTGAGTGGTCAGAGGCAGAGCTACTAATGTCTTCAGACAGAAGTTTTTCGACACTCTCTCAAGCCATATAGAAGCACACAAGAGTGCAAGCCTGAGCCATATGCAAATGTCAGAGAATTGTCCTTGCCCTTTCATCCCCACTGGAGCAAATCTGCACTTTCCCATTTCTCCTTCATGATGTTAATTGATTAAAAATTCAACATATGGTAATACAAAGCAAGTGAGAAAGGCTCTGCTTGCAGGCAATAGATGCAGTTAAGTCCCGACAGTATATCAAAGTGATGTCTTATCAACTAATTATCTCCTCTGAAATGTTTATCAAACACAGACCCTAAAGACTTTTCTCTCAGAGTAAATCTCTGTGTGTGCACTGTTATGTGAATCGTGTGTGTCTGTAGGTGACATCTCTGGCTAACATTGCGTGTAAGACTAGTAAACACAGACATCAGCAATATACAAAGCACACTGACCGTGGATGCCACAGGGAGACACAGCGTAGATGAGTCAGGAGGGCCGAAGGGTGGAGGAGATGATCAAGGGCCAGCAGATTAATGCTGAAAAGAGCACACGCTGCTTTTATATGAGATGCACTTACAATTTATGATGATGGTTGAATGCACTTCATGTAAGCTGTTAAATACGGATAATGTAATTTAATTATGTCAAGTAATGCTTATACTGTACCTCTGTCTTATACAACCCCCACCCCCCAACAAAAGGGTGGGCAGTCCCTCATCGTGTAACAACTACATGTTTGAGACAGTTAGGTCATTCTTCTTTTTTTTTTAAATCCCTAAAAAACTAAATTTGATGACACTACATACATTTAAATAGACTTGTCCAACAATCTGGAGAAAATATTTTTAACCCATATTCAAAGATGCAAATCTATATCCTGATCCAAAAAAAATTGGTGGCCTGTTTGTCAAAGATCTTCATGGTTTTATCTTTTAGAAAACTGGCTGCTAGTGGCAGTTTTAACTATTCAAATTACCAAGAAATAATACAAACACAAATAAACCTGGGGCAACACAATTGTATTGTTTATCCCTCCTGTAGTGTTCGTTTCTCCCCCATTTGGTTTTCCTTGTCATATGTATTAAACACCCTTTTAAGCTCCCTTTTAATGTCTCGGACTACTGTTTTACATGAATAAATGAAGTTAATATACAAAGAAAAGACAAAGGAAATGTATTCCAACATGTTAGTCGAATTGTGGGTGTGTAATATCTGATGGATGAACAATATAGCGTTACACATTCATTTCATGTTCCCATTTTTGACCTGGAACACCAATGGTGTTACAAATTTGAATTGGTGGTCAGATGTATATGTTCAAATGCCTACTGTGGAGGAAATCATAAGGCCTTGAAGCAATACAATGTAAAACACAATATTTATGATTGATGAAAGTAGTAAAACGGTCAGATTCGAGCCGACCCAAACACAACAGTAGGGGCAACCATGATGTCTGTTAACAACACATTCCTTGACACAATAGCTGCCAGCTAATGTGTTATAATTTAGCAAGCTAACATTAACAATTATGTTAGACAGCATAACAAACCATTTTCTATTCTCATGAATGGCGAATAAACAACAGGATGTTGTAAAGTAATAATAAACATCAACATAAATATCGCAAATTATTTCATTTGTTTGGCAGTTTTTATTTAATGGTTGCTAACTAGCTGTTGCTAATAGCTACAAAATCATCAAAGTAACTACAGTAAGTAGTTTAAACAGCTGCTTTAAGGGACGGTCGATAATAATAAAAACACAAGAATAAGTCACTGAAACACTTACCCATCAGTTAAGTCCTGTGGTATTCCTTGTTAGGTTATTTCCTTAGTAAACGTTATTTATTGTCCTTGAACTAAGCAACCGTTAGCGCCCACTGTTAGCATGTTAGAAAGATGGCGACCATTCGTCTTGTTTTTAAACATGTCCATGTTCTATCTCAAATTAGACTAGCCAAAACTCGGTTTGTTTAAAGCAACAGTTGATGCACGATCAATCCTGGCCAATGTGGTTACTTTCTAACACAGCGAGGTGTTGGGGTGAGCTCTTGAAACAGTGTTGTGTTTCAGTTTTCTTCCTCACATGGGGAAAGAGGATTTTTTTGGGTCTTCTTCATTGACATTCGGGATCGAACACAATTGGGCTTTTGGTTTCAAAGTTGCATCGTCCAATTATTTTTGTCTGAAATGCCCCATATTGTTGATTATTGACAACAGATATACAAAATGAAAGAAATGAACAATTAAGACTAAGAGTGATCTCTTTCTTGCCATAAAATCATACATTTGAGTCTGGCCTATGGGTTGGGCTGCAACCAGTCTCCGCATGAAATAACTTTGTGCAATGTTCGGTTAACATCCTGAGAAAACTCAATTTTTGTAAAGGTTAAATGTTATGTCACCCCATACAATTTGAATGTGGCTCCCATAACAGTGTCTTCCTAGAAGCCTTATTATAATTTTAGGTAGGACAGCTCAAGAACTCCTTATCTTTGTTGTTCACCAACTTTTTATCAAGATTTATCTTTTCAGATAGGCCTATCCTATGTAAGTGATCATCGCAATATAATGTAGATATGACTTGAGTTAATAACTCAGTTATTTGGGGGGGGAAGTTATACAAATTACATTTTATGATGAATTCATTTATCAGAAAAAAATGTTATTAATATGTGTTTATTAACTGACCCCCTCGAGTAATTTAGCAAAAAGCCACTTGGCAAGAGTCCACGCTCTGGCTTACTAAAAAAATTGTCCAAAACCCAGCAACCATAGACGGACTGAAACATGCTGCTGTTTAAAGCTAATGACTTGTGTTTAGCTGGTTTACTGTCCAAACAGAGCCACTGACATCCAGCCAGCACGTGTTCCTCCTGTTCCTGGAGAACATCTGCCTGCAACAGGTAAACATTGCAGACACACAGCGAACCAATCACATGTGAGGAAAACACAGCATGGGAAGGCACAGTGTACACACTGACTGATAAGGGTGACTGTGGATTAGACATTATTTGACAAATCTCAGATCTCAAAAGGTCAGACGTGTGGGCGTTAACACACGAGCAACACAAGATACCCCTTACTAAGGATAACTTGCCAATACATTTAAAAAATAAATACAAATCTGTCAATTAACGAGAAAAAACTCATACATTTACAAGAAACTTAAATGAACTCTATAAAGTGAGAGATTTGTAAGAGGTAAATCTTAAAGTCACAAATGTACGAGGAAATTAAAATGTTTTTTGTCATTAACCAAATAAATTCACGTTGCAAGATTGGATCAACCTCATCACACTTGTGTAGTATTTCCCCGAAGCACAAAAGCTATTCCCTCATTCAACTCACTAGGTTGTTTTCTTATGAATAGGCTCAATTCACTGCAATTTCCCTTTAAGTGTTGATGCTTATGATAATATAGCGATTCTGGGCTAGACGCCAAAGTATTTTCTTATTGCTAAATCCAATTGTAAAGTATAATTTGATTAGGTCATCCCCTGCAGGCATAATGTGTGGCAAGTGAGCGGAAGGTGATTTCACAGTAATTGTTTAATATTATTTGAATTTAAACACAGAGGAGTTACATTCAATGACCCTAGTGTGTGATGAAAAGGAGTGTACATCATTTTGACCATTAAAGGTTCAGACTCGAGGCTCAGCTGGCCCACACGGGGCCATCGCTTCAACAGCTACTCCACTCATGTAAACATGACCTCTGTTAGACTAACAGCCTGATATATTTTTTTTTAAAGTAATCTCATTCCAGGGAGACTTTCTATAAAACCAGACCAGGCACTTTGAAAATCCCCAAGTATGCGTGTGCCAAACACATGGCGGCTTAGCGGAGATAGAGAGAAAATTCAGTGGCACATTCTCAATTTAAAGATAAATCTCGGGTCTGTGCGGCTCAGCGGACTGGAGGTGGACGCCATGTGTTCCTGTCATCACAGGTTCAAAACCAGCTCACGACCTCTGCGAAACATCATTTGTTTCCTTCCTGAATGTCCTGTCATGTTCCACTGAGTACTATCTAGTGAAGCAGAGATCCCCTTAACGGATAATACTGATGTTTGAGCTTTCTTTACATTATTCTTACCTGTGTCGACAAACCTTAAAAATAACATATTATTCATTTTTGTGCAACATGAAAAACTACAGTGACCTGGCAATCACGAAATATCTCAAGAAAAATGAGATTTATTTAATTACTTCAGTGTTTAACTTTCTACTGTGAATTCTTTCATATCATTAAACACTTCTCCCGCTGTCAGTCATCTAAAGAAATGAGAAGACAGCTATATGAATTAATCACACCTAAACGTGTCATGTTACAAACTTTATTGCCACAATCAAGTCTCTTTTATTCAGCTCAATCTTGTGTCTAAAAATGCTGTATATATACTGCTATTGTGTTTGCCAAATAGGTTTTAAAGGAAACGTAATAGCTGCCATGATTAGGATCACTGGCAACATTTTCTGCAGTTATGGAAGTATTACAATACTGGATAAGTCAGAATTCATGTGACTGTTTTGTGTGGAAAGCAAAGGGATGTGGGTTGAATTTGTAACCTGGCAGCAGCAGCAGTAATGACTCAGGATGGGAAATTATCTCAAAATGAAATTCGTGCAAATTGTGTTAGCCTTTTAAAAGTCTTCTCAGGATTTCCCCAGAAGTTTATTCTATACAAAATGTGCTGCAAATCATTTAAAATACAAAGTAATATATCTCCCGTCCAAACCACAGCAGCAATTGTGTGTGTACTGTGTCTGATTCAGTGAAAGTAACTTTGTGGTCCCGGCTTACTATAAACACAATAATGACTTCAGCCACTGGCAGCTCTCCACAGACCTTTCACCGTGTGCCAACAACACATATCAGAAGGCAACAAAGGGATGTCTGAACAAACCTCTGGCTCTTCAGCTCAGTGATCGTCTCCTAAAAACCAAGCAGCATTATGTTCAACCTTGATATCCGACGCAAGCACAAGCCAACAGCAACTGAGGCTTGGAGATAAAGATCAGCTGCTCCTGCCTGTGGTTTTAACCAACAAGTGTTACAGCACTACATGGCTGACAATTAAAGTTACATTCCATTAGGGGAAAGAAAAATACTTACAAATACTTAATGTATTAACCGCCCTTGGTTTTGGGAATCATTAACATACTGTAAAGAAGATATACGAGTGGTTCAAAAGGTTTTTAACTTAAACTCTGACCAGCAAAAACTTCAATTGTATTTGGGAAGTTATTGATCTAAACAAGACTTTAAAACATTGCATATGAACAACTGTATGTTAATCTGGACTATTGTGCAAGTAGCACTGCAAAAGAGTGACAAAAATACTTTACACAATTTATTGAAGTACTAAAACATAGTGGTACAGCAATGAGGTCACCGCAAACATTTCCATCACCCCATTTCTTTTTTCAGCATGAGCAAACTCTCGTATATGGAGAATGTTTAGGGACTCTGTCAGCATCGAGGCCCATTGCTCTGTGGTGTGATGCATGGCATGAGGTGGGAATGTAAAACATGTAAAACAGAGTGTGGACAGCTCTTGGATGCCATGTATCAACAGATCCCTGAAATGTATTTTCACACTAACACAAGAGGAGGGAAACTGACAGGATCCTGAATATTACATGAAATATTTGGACAGTTGTAATTCCTGGTGACTAGATTAAAATAGGACAACATAAAAACACGTTAATTTACAAGTACCAGCGTCTTACACCTTTATGAAGAGGTAAATGAATCTGTTACTATATCTTTATAGATCAGTCATGAACTATTAATCTGAAGGATAAAGCCAGCTTAATGCAGTTGTAACTTAGTCATCAATCATCATGCTTCACAAGAAAAACCTGACAGAACAGAACAATGCATTCCTAAAGTGCCTTTTTGTTCACAACCAAAAAATGTGTTCTGGCCTGTATCCTAACATTAAGTAACCTGTTTATAAAGTCTGGGATCAGGAGCATTCAACTAGCCTTGAGCTGTCTAAAGTAAACATAAATTACTATCAATGAATAAATAGGTAAATATTCAACAACACTTTACCAATTGATATATTTGGTTTGTTTCATTTGTACAAAAACATTTAGCTAATGTAACTGCCTGCTAGTTAGTGAATGCCTGGTAGTTAGCGAATGCCTGCCAGTTAGTGAATGAGCATCTTCATCACGTTCTACTTAAAAACACATCATCCCTCCCTCCTGCCATCACATGTGTTGTGCACCACTTAGCACAGGGCATACTACACTTTAAATAAATATATAATCTGATGTCCTCATTATCACATGTAGCTTTCTCGGTCCACTAAACAGCATTATGGACATACACACACACACAGCATTCTTATATGTAATATATTGCTGCCTTGTATATTCCCTTGAGACCTTCCCTTGAATGGGGAGACAGATGTTTATGCAGTTGCCATGGCGAGGGGTGTCCTTTAGTGAGGGAGCAGCCGAGGTGTCGCACGATCCACATCACCCTCTCATGGAGTCATTAGAAAAAACACTGAAATACCATCCTCTCCACGGGGTGGGAAGGAGGACACATACTGCAAAAAAACAAGACAGAATTTATTTTTACATAAATTGCCATTTCACCCCAGAACAACAAGGGAGTTATTGATAGCTCCTGCACAAGACGAAAAGTAAATATTCCCACAAATGAGAACTACATCCCACTGAAACAAATACGGTTGAACTTCAGTATTTTAAGTTTTGTGTATTATTGCGTGCATGTTAAGGTTCCGGTCTCTGCAAGGTATTGTTTATCATAAAAGCATACCAAACTATATTTTCTCAGAGAAAAAACTGATAAACTTGGACCAAAAGGAAGAAACCGGTTTGAAATTGCTTTGTTTCTAAAGTTAGCAGTGCCTGGGATACATCCATAAAAATTCACAAGGACGTTGTGTGGTCATATTTAAGGAGGCCATGAGTATAATTATCAATTAACTGGGTTATTACTCTCTCTAAACTCAGTCAGGCAGCACATATGTGCCGATATGTATAGGATATTTTGATTACTGCTTATAAACACAGTTTTTAGTTCTAACATTCACATCTAATTTCCTATCAAATTTGTGAAGCATCCAGGTTTATTGTTCATAATGTTAGGCACTCACATGAGAATAATTAAAAACATATATAATGTACTCTATAATGTTAATATATGGCTCAAGGCTACTGGCAAAAGTAGAAATAAATGTGCACCTTTGACATGTTATGCTAAGCGTTGGCCAATAAAATCAGTGCTGTGAGATCTTGAGGGTGTGTATCTGGTGCTCGGTCTGGCCCCGTGTCCAAACATTTGTCTTCATCTTCAGCATGGCTGCTGGCTCTGGCCCTGCCGCCAGCTCCTTGCTGCTTGTTTGATGATTAAATACATTTTTAGCCATGTTGTAAACTTCCTGTGTGGTTTTAACATCAGGTCTGTTCCACACCGCTGCTCCCCAAAGGCCCTCCATGAGCAGCACTATTATCCCCGCAAATTAGCCCAGTTAACCCACCCCTTGCCCCAGCTCACTCTGTGTTAACCCCTCATTTTTCACCATGTCTGGACATCTGACCAAAGGTTTGTTGAGGCTGCCACCCCCCACCATCCCCTCTGTCCACCCCTGCCCCGGCAGATCCTAACCTCTGTGAATATTAAACAGCACAGACGACAGGAATGCCTGGGTAAAATTGGCAGCAGATGTTGTTGAGGGGATTTGGTTTTGAGGTGTTTTGTCTGCAAACTGAGCTGTAAAACATCGCAGGCCTGACAGGTCTTCTGCTGAGCCTCTGAGGTGAGACGGCACCAGGGCCGTATCGCCCCGCTGCAGCTCCACCGAGACTCACTGGTGGCTAAACACCCAACCATCCGTTTAATGGTCACTTATGAAGAAAGGTTTCGGAAGACAGCTGAACAAAGAGCCTCCTTCTGAGCTGAAGCACTACAAAGATTAGTAGTAGCTGTTATCTACATGTAGATAATGCAGGGGACAATTACGAGATTTAATTGGTGTGTAACTTACTTTACACCTCAAGGTAATCTCAGTTTGGATCAGGTAGTAGTATGACGTGTTCAGATATTTTACTGATGTGAAAATAGCAATACCACAGTGTAGAAATAACGTGTAGGGGTCCTATATTTCAAAATGTTATGTAAAAAGTAATTTAAGTACCGAAAGCTTTTTATAAGATTCGTTTTTTTTAAATTTTCAAAACGTTTTATTTTAATATTCAAAGTAACTTGTGTAAGAAAATAAATGTAGAAGAGTGAAACATACATCTAAATTGAAGTTGAGTAGAAGTACTGTATAAAGTAGCAGGAAATGAAATTACTCAAGTGAACAAAACACTTAAGTAAATGTACTTAGTTACTTACCAGCATTTCCTGTGTTGTTGTCCTTTACATGACACTGAAAGGTTTTGTCAAATAAGACAGATTCAACTTAAAGATGTGGAAATCATGTCAACGTACAAGAAGATTACATTTTAATGTATGTTCAAGTATAATTTAAAGAAAACCCACATGTGATCCAAGAATGGAAAAAAAGTTGCTTACCTGCCGGTCACGTCAGTTTGAGAGGAAGCAGGCCTGAGAAGTCTGGGTGTCTGGGAGAAAGATGAATGACTGCAGTGCAAAGAAAATGATTTCGTAGTTTGTTCCAAATTTTTAACCAGCCATTGCTCCGGGCTACGGCTGCCGACATAAACTGTGACATATGTGATTTCTTTTTCCCAGCCCATATTATGAAAGTTTGGACTACTGGTGCTCTGGCTCCAGGTCCTCAGAGGCACAGGAAGAGGAATTGGGGCTGAAATAAGTCAATGGGTTGTAACAGGAATACATCTGTTCATTGACGCTGAATTATACCAAGCAGAACATGACCTTCTTATTGATTTTAATCTGCATTAACCAACATTTGTTTTATGTAAACAATGGATCAAACAATGTGTAATTTTAAAGGTGTTGCTTGTAGTAACAAAAACACATTTTAATTAACCTCAGCTCTGTGAAATGTTTTAGAGTTTTCAGCTCATTGTTTGGCAGCTGTGTTCAGCAAAAAACAAACTTTACACTTCCTGCTCGGCATCAAACGACAGACTGAGGAAAACCAGGTTTTCATCCAAATGATTGTCAAATGTTAAACTGAATTTCAAGGAAAATATGGAAGAAATGTCTTAGCCATTAATCATTATGTTAATGTAGGAAGTTAAGTTAATAATTGAATCTGTCTGATATGTTTTTGTCTTTTAAGCACAGCAGAAGATTCATTGGATGTTGAAGTTAAATATGTTACGTACGTCTTCATTTATTTGCTTCCATTGCACTTTTTTCGCATACACAAACTTTACACCTCAACCAAGCATGAACACTTTTTGGCAAATTGTTGGAGCAATACAAGAGGAGCATAAAAGCACCTTTAGTTAGCAGCTCTGCAACATAGTGGAGCATTAAGCTGCTAAATAGCCATGTATCGTTTTCTGGAGTTGGTGGAGAACAAAAAAGAGCTAATATTGCTGAATATTGGACTGCAATTCATCAGGTTGCCAGAAACAAGACTCAGGAATAATGTCACTCTGGGTCTTCAAGATGTGTATATAGTCAACGGTTTACTAAAACATTTACCAAGACATCTGCAGAAGGAGCTTAAAGACAGCGAGAGGTTACCAATGTATCTACCTTTTTCTTGAAATGATATGACAAGTATCCTAACTTAAAGGATTAGAAAACTTTTTATTTTTTATTTTTTTAAATGGGGTTTGAGTATTAATAACTCTACACTAAAAGGTAGGGTAGATTACAAAAAAAATATTGATTGTAAACTGTACAAGAGATCATAACTATTCAATATAATTCAATCAAACACATCCTTATAGTGTATTTATATACACTGACTGTAGTAATCCATTTATCAATGCAGAAATCCCAGAAAAATAATCAGGTTAAGTGCTACAGTAGGTGGGAGGGCTTCTTGCATGTGATATGAATTTTTTCTCACTGATAAGAAACCATTACAACACTACAAGACACGAGTTCCTGTTTGTAGGGTAAGTGCAGGGTGCAGCCCATTTACTGACAAGTGAAGCTTAACATGAGAACTAAATTCAAGGGTGGCCAAGATCCACGCAGGCCATCTGCCAAGAATCCAATACAGCAAATGGTCGGGTCGGTGTAAGCCCTGAGCTGACAATAAAGTCACTCTGCTTAAAAAGATGCTAACATCCTTTAATGGGTATGAGAGCCACTGCAGCAGAATACAAATCCCGTCTCTTTTTCTCCCGTGTTCCCTGCAGCCCAGACTTTTATCTGCTTCCAACCAGCACGTCTTGTGAAGTTGATTAATTGAACATTTGGGACAAAAGGGAAACTTTTTATCAACTTCTTCTGTGACTAACCCACTGTGTGAGGAGTTTAGGGAGATAAAAAAAAAAAGCTGCTTTGGTTTATCTCCTCATCCAAAAATGAGAAGTGTTTGCCAAGAAATAAAGGTATCAAAATGTCATATTGCATGTTGGACCAAGAACGATAGCGTGGGGTCTGGGGGTGTTTGCCACCTGCTTTGGGACAGACACAAGGGGGAGTTTGGGGTAAATGTAAGGTCACGGCTGTCAGCAGTGTCTCAGTTATACAGGCCAAGTGGGACTGCTGATATGAGGAGAGCAGAAACTACAGCGATGACATGATGGGGGACCCGGGGGTTATGCAGTCACACTACCACCATCTTCATCCAGCATGGCGTTTCAGCTGTGTGTGTGAAGAGCTGTGTGTGTGTTTGCGTGAGTAAACATTCCTGAGAGGAGTCTTCTCTCAGGACTCTGTGATGCTCCCACAGAGGAAGCCTGTCCACGACCCCTATAAAAAGAGAGGGATGCCCACTTCCTTCAACCCTCAGGCGTGCCAGTCCTGCCTCGAGGGAGAGGGGCCCCATAATTTATTATTTGTTCCCCTCTTGTTAAGGAAATACTTTCTCAATAGCTCACCCTCCTTTGTATATTTTTACTGTTCTTATTTTCATCCTTGATTCAACCCCGTCCTCTCTTATTTATTTGCTTTGTAAACACCAGCTTGGTTCATTACGTCCAAGCTGCCATGAAGAGACTTACAAAAATTACTTTTGTCCTCACTGAGGACAGTGTTTATTTGTCTGGGTGAACCTGAAGGGGGGGGGGGGAGTATTTTGGGGATACCTATGTGTAGGTGACAGCTGAGCGGAGTCACACAAGCTGACCTGGACCACCGTTACCTCAGGCCTTAATCTGATTCCTCTGCTGCAGATTGAAGATATGTGGACTCAGATGTCATAATTTATCAGCCTGGCCCTGCCACTCTTAATGTAAAGACATTTCCGCACCATGTGAAGCTAATGGGATGTTATATCCACAGCACATGTTGTGTGAAATTGTTCCTTTCAGCAAACCATCTTAAATATTCAATCTCACAGCAAACGTTACCCAGAGGAACCAAACTCTGCTTTATTCCCAGCAGAGCCTTCTTTGTTTGTTAGTGTTGGGCAGGTTCGGCTGTTTTCTCAACCCCCCCCCCCCACATCCATCTGCAGATCCAAGAAAAAAAAGGGGATGAAAAGGCCAAGCCACTGGCTGACCACTGATCCATGACTCCGCCTTCAAATCAAATTGTCCGGCTTCAAGGATCAGAGGTGCCACAGTCCTGCCCCGGGCCGCTCGGTGTCACTGACCGGCTTCGAGAGGTTAACGCGCATTTTCCTCAGTTGTCAAGGACGTGTGACGAGGGCAAAGGAATACAGAGGAGCACAGAGGTCACTCACAAATATCAAGTCTTTGAAATACTTAATTGTGTTAGAAAAGAAGCTGCGGGAATTAACACGAGACATTTGACAGACTCTGCTTTAGTAGTAACATCAGTTTGTTGAGTAAAAGCTTGTGTGTGATATTCTTCGTGTTAGTATTCATTACAAAATATGATTTTGAGTTCTATAAGGGGTCCTGTGGTTTGCTTTATTTTACGCAATAAGCATTCTCTAGGTCTTTTTTATATTATGTTGTAAATGGTCATGAGATTATTAAACAATCTATTGTCATTTTGAGAATATTCTATTTGTATTGAATAGAGTGATTTCCAGTGTACCATTGATGTTTTGTATATTGTCAGTGTGACCATCACTTCAGACTGAAATATCCCAACAACTATTGGATTGTCACGAAACTGGTTCAGAAAATCATGATCCCTAGAGAATAAATCTAGAAGACGTTTTTGATTCGTTGACTTTCCATTTAGTGCCACCATAAAGTTGATAAAAGTGTTTCTTGTGAAATATATCAACAATTACAGGATGGTTTAGACATGTTCCACTAAGAGATACTCGTAATCATAGGTCAAAGTGTACATTTGTAAAATACTTTAATATGCTAAACAAGCTTCAGCTGTATTTTGCACTTCGTACGAATTAACAAATGCGCAAAGCTTAGATGGTGAACATGGTAAATATAATACCTGCTAAACATCAGTATTTTTTTTATTATTATTGCAGGCAAGTTAGCTTCCATTTGTTAGCCTTTAGCACAAGCACTGTGCCCACATAAAGTCTCACAGACCCGTCTAGTGGGGCTTTGTTTCCTTGTAAATCTATGCTGCTATATTTTTTTAACCTCTTTACAAGCACAACATGTCTGTTGTTTTTCTGGATATTAATTGTTACCTCTGCTTAGGAGGCTTAGTTCTTGGTTTGGTTTGTCATGAGGATTTCAGAAAAACAACTGGCAGCATTTGATGAATCTTGGTGGAAGGGTTAATCATGGGTGAAGAAGGAAGATACAAGCGTAATTTTTCACTTAAAAACATTCTTGGTGGAGGTCTGCACTTGGGTTTTTTTTATATTCCCTTAACCTCAATTTGCCTTAAAATATTTTTCCTTTAAAACGTATCCCTTCACAGATATTATTAGAGTTGACTCCTGCTACTTGGATTAATAATGTATTCCCTTGCAAAGCTGTTTGAATGCAGGTGATTTGTCCTGTAAAGACGCACATCTAAAAGAGAAGGATAGATGATGCATTTCCTGAAAGTCAAAAGTGTTATTATTGTGGTGTATTTCCTTGTTTTGCAAAGCAGTCAACCACCTTTCCCCAAGAGGCAAAGAATACAAAAGTGGGAAAACACAACTAAAAAGGAAGCCAATTTTCTCCTATGTTAGATACTTTTATATTTACGACGATGCAGAGCCGTCTCATGAGATCAGGAACATTGTGTGGTTCATTTGCTCTTTAAAGAAGAGCACTGAGGGGAAACAATATGTTCTACCTCCTCTCCTCTCAGGTCTCTACTGAGCTTTGCGGCCTGAGAAAAACAGACAAATCTGCTTCCTCCTGAGCCGGCCATGTTTTATGTCGGCACAATTAAACAAGTCACTGTGTCCAACCGTTCCCAGCCCTCTTTCCAGACACTGAACTCAATTATTACAGAGGCCGACTCCTCATCACCGCCAGTTCACTGAGTGTGGCTAATCTTATCTGATCTGTTATTAGCAGCATTTTTCATCTTTATGGCAGACCTAACAAGCCTTTGAGATGGTTAATAGCTGGGAATGTTTGAGTCTCACGTTGAACATGAAGATGAATGAAAGAAGGATCACTGAACATTAATCACTCTGATCTCGCTCTGTATAGTTTTATAGTGCGGGGAAAGTCTTAAGCCCCAAGATTCACAAGCAGTTCTCATGAAACAGAGACTTTCACAAAAGAAAATCACACAGTAAGGGGTGATCTCTCAAGCAAATGGTTTTATTTCATTTAAATCTAAAGCACATTCTGACGCTTGGGCAGAAGCGTAAAGAAAAAATGATTTATCACAGACAGCTTGAAAAGTCGTGTAGAAAATAAGGAAAAGATTACAGAGGAATGCAGATGCTTATATCTGAAACGACAGCAAATTGGGACATTGATTTTCAAAGGAGGAATAATGAATCACACCGGCTTTCCTTGTAGAAACATCCAGGTGCTCTTTGTGTAAAAGCAGAAAAAGCGTCATGAACCATTTGAAAAGCAAACAGTGTGCTAAAGACTTGACTGTCAGTTATAAGTAAAACTAAACACGAATGCATGACTGTAAAAGCAAAAGGAAAGGTCGGAGGCTTTTAAGTACCAAAAGTAGAGCTGTCGATATGTTTGTTAACAGTGAAGGGGTCAAAGGTTAAGAGCCGGTAATCAGACAGAGTTTGGGTGATGGACGAGGTGGTATCAGAGGAGGGATGACTTCACGGAGCCGCACAGTTAAACTTGTGTGTGTGTGTTTGTGTGGAGATCGTTCTTCAAAGAGGAGACAACACTTTTATGAATCATATCAGGGAGCTGGTAGAGATAAAACCCACTTAAGGAAATATCTCAGACAGACACTGAATGGATACACACTCATCGCCCGGCCCCCATCCTCCCACCTCTTTTAGACAGCTCCATCTTTCTTGGAGTCTCGAGGTCATCTGCCAGCGACCTGTTATCACCGCCCGGCTCAGGCCTCCAGACGGCATTAATCTGTTGCGATAAGTTCTATTTTAATTGCTGTGTTGGTACCTTAAGCTTCATCCAAGTGTGTGTTTCACGGTTCTCTTTGGTTTGTTTTCTAATCCATGTGAGAGGGAGCATCCAGTCTGACTCTCGAGTCACTGGCCACACAGGCACTCCTCTTCTTCCAACAGACTCCTAAACCAGAGGAATACATTAACACATAGAGTAAAGGGGAGACAATAACAGAGAGAAAGAACATTGTAATTTATTGAGCTTCAAAGTTGAACCCTTTCCATTGGGGAGTTGAAGCTGCTACTGTATCTATGCTATTGCCAAAGCTACCAGGCTCCATTGACAAAGAGTTGGATCGCATAACTAGGAAGTTGTTGCCTCGATTGGTTTGTGAAATCGAGTTATTGTGTGAATTTGTTGTTTTATAAGATATGTTTGGAATCACCAAAGTCACACAATAACACATATTATCCGATTGAGGCGGTGGTAGACCAGCAACCCCCCGTTTTCTCTGAGGTGAAATGACTGTTTTTGTCAATGGAGTCTGATGGCTTCGGCAAAAGCATAGATCATGGGTCTTAAAAGAGGTTTTGAGCCCAAAGGATCCTCAGATTTACTTGAGCCACAAAACTATTGTTTGAGAATGTTTTGAAAGTTGTTGGTTATTTTCAAAAGTTTAAATATGTCTGAAAATTCACATTTCAGTAACCTGAATCCAATGAATCCATATTAGTAGCAAAGATGAATCAACCTATTTGTAAATAAACACCAAAAGAAGCTCAGCTACTAAATGCTCCATTATGTTTACCAGCTATCTGCTAACTGTTTCTGTCTGTTGTTTGGGACTTTCACTGAAAACAGCTGCCGGCTGCATCTGGAAACGCTGGTGTTGAGGGAGGTGAGAGTGAACCAAAGCAGGGAAGTCAAGAAAACTAAAACAGTGAAGTGAAAGATGTTATTTAGCGCAGTAGGAGCGCTGACGGAAGTCTTTGATTCACTATTAGTTCAAGAATTATAGCAGCTTTAAGATAGGACCTTCAGTGCACTCATCCACCTCACTTTACTTGAAAGGATTTAGTCCTTCGTTTAGCTACTTGTTGCTGAGTCATGCAGCAGCAGTACAGCAGAATGAATTACAGTGTAATATGGTTCACATTAGCAGTGAGAAAAAGCAGCGAGCATCTGCCTAAACTGCTCTAAGATGCTTTCACAGGCGATAAGCCACCCGGTAATGGCAGCCTGGGGTCATTAGGGTCTGTTGTGCAGACAGTTTGCCACGGCACGGAGAGAGTAAACATTTCTTATTCATGGTTTTAATCACGGATGACAAAACATCCAGTAAATAAAAAAGGGAAGGGGAACAAAGTTGGTGTTGACTGTGAGCCTTAGAAGTCTTTGGGACAGTCTGCTGGGTAACGAGAGGGAATTAAAACTGTGGCGAATTTAGAAATGTGTGTAAGGGGAGGCTGACATTAACAGGCTGGCGTGGAGAAGAGCTGGCGTAGGCCCAGCACTCAGCGCTGACAGTGTGAGGTCCTCTCTGCCCATTCTAATGAGCCATTGTGAGGGTCTGAGCACAGCGGGGCCCCCTGGGGGTCAAATGCAGTCAGATCTGCGATGGAGGGGCCGGGAGGAAGTCCGCGGCAGAAGGATGACATGGTTGAACTGCGTCAGTCCACATACCACCACCACCAGATGGTTAAACAGCCTCAGTGGAAGACGGGAGGGACATGAAACGTCGTCAAGGTCACATACAGGAAACTGCATCATATTCAGAAGCCGCTTCCTGTGACCCCAGTAATGTCAGCTCTTTGTTTTTGCAGAAATATCTTCTTATGGACAATGCGGATGTCCAGGTGACTTCATATGAGATAATATTGGACCTATACACAGGATCTTGTGGAAATACTCCTTGCATTATTCACAGTGACGCTTACGCAGAGACTTCTTGTTGATGTTGTGTAAAAAAACAGGGACAATGGACAGGTCATTTTTCACGTGTGAGTCATGATTGACTCATACAGTACGTAAAGAAAGTCAAACAGAGCATCAAGCTAATTTAAATCTAATGAGATCATCGCAGGGTTATAATATGCTTTGCCCCTACATTTCATTCTTCTCGACAGGTCTAAATAATGCGTGGCACCGTAGGGGACATCGGTTTTCATTTGAACCCTACAGCAGAGATGGGAATCTACAATATATGCCATGGAGTACTTTTTTTTTTAATTGCAATCAGAAAGTAGAGCATTCGACTATGACACCTTTGACAGGACATGACAAACTAATCAGTGAAACCACCTGGTGCTGTGTTTTTGTTGGCAGGAAATGCTCCATGTTCTCCAGAAAGACATGGCTGGTTCATAGCCACACTGTGACCGACAGTCTCACTAACAGTCAGACCTCACTGTCACAAAGCCTTCTTGAATGTTAGGGGTCTCAGTTTGTAATAACAACCTATAGCTCTTTTAAGAGGGCAATAAGAGTTGTGACGATCAGAGCTGTACATATGGAAGCTCTGAGCATTACGTCAGTACTCATACATTATGGTTCCTTATGCATTTTTCTTTAAATGCACAATATGTAATTGTATTGCCTCTAGGGGTCTCTCAATCCTTACAATAACAAAAGACGGAGTGTGGTGTTGTCGCTGTCGTCATCAGAGTCAGCTACAGTATTCACTGAAGTTCGTTCAGGATTAATTCATTGTTCAGGACATTTTTACGGAAAGATGAATTATCCTCAGAGGTCTTCTCCTCGCCAAAACAAACGGACCAAGTAATTAAAACCGGAAAACACTTCGTAAAACAAACTCTTTGTTTAATTACTCAATCATTATAGTGTACATTTGTATGCTTCCAAGCTCCCATTAATCATCAATTGCGCTCTAAACTGAAAAGCCAAGTTATTATACAGCAGTTTTACACAAAAAACATCAGCATGACTGTCTGACCTGTAGGCGGTTATTTCCATGTCTCGGGCCATCTTCTCGCTGAGCAGCTCTTTGTAGTCCTCACACTGCTCCTTCATCTGCACCTGGAAGTCTTCCTCCTGCTGCCGCATTTCATCCAAAGTACCCTGAAACACACAGACACAGCATGATGGGATTAGAGATGAATATACTGCATAACCACTGGTCCTTCACATTTTATGATTAGTCTTTTATCAGTCGACTCTCAGACCTCTAACTCAGCGATCTCGTCCATGTACGCAGCCTTCTTCATCTCAACCTCGTCCTCCAGCTCCTCGTTACACTTCTCAAGCACAGCGAGCTCCTTTTGTAGCTCTGCAATCTACAGAAACACAGAATTAAAGACTTCTACTTAGTTATATGGTCAGTAAAAACATAACATTGAGATGTTCCCTTCAGGGTCACCATCATGTTTTTGCCCACCATATTTAGCTTCCCAACAACTGAGAAATACTGTATATCTGGATTTCTAGCTGCATGATATTTCACTTTATTCGCCAGCTAGTTGCTAGTTTTGTCGGATTATGTGAGCTTTTAAAAAGACTTAGCAGTGCTACTCTACAGATGGCAATGTCTGTCAGTCATTCAGTGCAGACATTTTTGGTTCAGACTGAAAAATCTGAACAACTATAAGATTGACTGCCATGAAATTGGTTCATAAATTCATGATCTCCAGAAGATGAATACAGAATATCTTTGTGATCCTTTGACTTTCATTTTGCCCACTATAAGTTTGATGTTTGATATGATAACAAACAATAACCTAAAGGATAAATGGGATCATTCTTAGTGGGTTAGTCACAACGACCAATCACATTACACAGTTATTTTATCCTTTTTGTAACATAAAACTGACTTAAATTTGGCTCTAAGAAACCAAAGTATGCAAATCAACCTGTACTAGACAGATAAAACCGGTTTCTTTACTTCTGCACCCCCTCCTGTGTCAGAGGCTGTGCCGTCCTGCCGTGAGTAATTACAGCAATCACAGAAATTCAACAATTAGCTGTCACAGCCAGATGGGGATCCAGGCGGTCGTCTTTCAGCGAGATCATGTGAGCAGAGGAAGACCCTGATGATGACTATTAAACCTGGGCGAGTCACTTACTCCTACCCTCAGTAGTGGCCCATCAGTGTCTGCTCCATTATATACATTTCTGCGTCGGGGCTGATTTCACTGCAATCTGTTTGTTTGGCCATGTTGTGTCTCAGTGAGAAACCAGACCCGAGGCATCCATCAGCGGCGAGAGAGGAAACAGAGCAGATCAGGCCGAGCTGTTCATCCGTCAGGCTGGATGGAGCAGAACTGAGCACTGCATATTAAAGAAAAGTAGATGATGTCGGGAGAGCTCTGCTGTGGTTACAGAGGCTCACTGTTTATTTAAAGAGCTGGAGGTAGAGCCGCAGTAATGAGAAGCAAACCGCCATGTTTGATACAGATGTGGTCTGACCACTGATGGATGTCAAAGAGACCAAAGTGCAGGAAGAAGAGGAATTTTCTCTGGGTCACCTGCTGATTTTACCTGAGTCATAATTTCCTGTTTCGTCTCTTTTTTTAAGATTCTTCCTTTCATCACAGCAGCTTCATTTGCAACATCGACATGGACACATATTTAAGACAAGAAACAGGGCAGGTAACATTACAATAAAAAAACAATATGAAAACCCTTTAAGGTACATTTGATCTGGGATTAAACTCTGTATTTTATTTTAGGACTGACTGCCGTCTACGTCCATCTCACTTGCCATACTTTGCTATTTCACTCAAAACTCCCGTACTTTATTTTTCTGATGATGAAAGATATCTGATAAAGGTTTATTTTCTCTCTTCCATTTGCAGAGGAAGTCTCCTGTCAGTGTGTGTGTGTGTGTGTGTGTGTCAAGTTTTAAGACGTTTCCGATGCTGCAGGCGCTTTGAAAGACTGTACTTAAGTAACTGAGGACACAGAGGGCAATAAATCCTGTCTGAGCTGAAGCCGAGCCCTTCACATCTCCCGCTGAAAGTGTCCGCAGAGTAAACACTCTGGTCAGCAGGATCTCCCACACTGTTGCTCCGCTGTCACTCAGCTGCTCTCCCCTGCCTTCGCCTGCTGTGGGAACCCATTCATTTTAAACTTTTTGTTTGATTTAGGAGCTGATGGCCAGTCGTGGGTTGTAAGACTGTCAGTAAGGAGCTGGGAAACGTGTCCTGGGAAGATCTGAATCAGCAGGCAGCAACATTCATTTGAATGATGGGTCAATCTGAGACTTAAAGGGTCAGTTCAACCCCCAAAAATACAGATTTTCTTACTCGGCACTATTTTAATTGAACGGAAACAGCTAATTTTTATGATAATCGCTTATTCACTTTCTTGTCAAGAGCTAGCTGAGTCGATTAATTCGTATATCTGTTAATGAAAAATCCAGCTAGCACTAACTGCTGGTTTACATAGCTTAGCATAAAGAATACACATGGTGTTATAATTAAACACATAAAACATAATTTTTTGTGATGCAAAATGTATTTACATTTATCAAGAAATGGCAATGTCTTTGGATCTTTCGTTCAACATGGAGGCATTTGGACCAAAACTGTTTTCAGATTCAATCTAACAAGGGGTTAGTAATTGATATACAATATAATATTTTGGGTGTAAAGTATTCCTTCAGTTCAGAGGTGAACAACAATATTTTCAAAGTGTGCGTGGCAGTGGATTCTCAGAGTCTTGTCAAACCAAACCAAATCCTAAATGTGTCTTAATGTTAGCACTACTTTGTGTGGTCTGCGTGAACAGACCCTCTAAAAACGAATGAAAAAAGTGAGAAAGCAGTTGGTCCTCTCACCAGCTTCTTCACTTCACTGACGTCCTTCATCTTTGACAGGTCTTTCACCGTTGACCCTGTAGCTCCTCCCACTTGCAGTTGTTTTCCATCACCACGGGGAACCACAGCAGAGGATGCTGCACCGCACTCAAACTGCAAAGACAGAAGAAGTGGAATGAGTGCCGCTGTGAAACTTCTGACCTTTCATTTTGAGACTGGAAATGCACAGGAGCATTGAGGTTAGCGCTTTCTTTTGGGCAGTAAGTGCACTCTGACAGGGGAGCAAGGAGCAATCAGAGCCTCTCAGAGCGTCTGATGGCTAAAGCTCTCCAGCACATTGCTGATTAGATGGAACAAATGCAGCAGAACAAGCTACACGAGGGTGCACAGGTGTGTGGGAGCCAGCCAGCAATCACCATTACTGTTCAAAACCCAATAGCAATCATTTTTAGCATCGAGACAATTGCGTTTCATAATCGAGGCCAGACAGGACGGTGTCCAGCTGGCGGGAGGAAAGACATGGGGAGGGGGAATAGATGGGGTATGGGGGAACAAAAACCATCAATTTTGACAGACACACAAATATGTAAATACAAATATATACATAGGCTGAATACCCTGCCTCTAAATGAAGGACACAAACACACACCAGCGTCCACTCCAGTGCTGCAGAGGAGCCTGGGAAGGCGGCCAGCAGTCTGATTACAGCCCTGACCTCTGAACCGGGCAGACATCCTCGCCCCAGAGGGGGTCAGACCCACCGGAGCTATAGTCTGACCCCAATGCAGCACGTCACACACACATAACACACACACACACACAGGTATACAAAGGCATGCTGTTCCTGGTGCAGTCCTGAACCCCTGATTCTCAAGTTCTTCCCTGGTGTTGTGTTAAGAGGGAAAGAAAACAAGTGGGAGTATCGTTGTGTGATTTGTGAAAATTGAGATTTACATCTGGACCTGAGCGCAGCGTGTCAGAGGGAGAGGAGGGGGGGGGGGGGGGGAGCGGTGGTCAGTAGCAGGGTGAGGATGGCAGCTGCTGGTGGAAGAGATGCTCAAATCCTTTTTACTCACATAAGAGAAGCAATTAAAAAGTCAAACAAAAGTTATTCAAACTTATAATGAAGTAAAATTACAGAATTATGAGAAATAAAGTATGAAATGTAAAAGTACTTGTCCCTTTCAGTGATATGTAATAATGTATGAAGTTATACGTTTATCAATACTGATGCATCGAGGTGCAACTGTCATTTTGCTGTTGCTTGTTCAAGGTTTATCTGGTGTTTCATTATAGGCAAGTCGTTTTGTCCTGTGGTTGCCACACCTAGGGGTCGACCTCCCCTTCAAAGGGTCACAAGATAAATCTGAGGGGTCACGAGATGATTAATGGGGAGAAGAAAAGAGAGAAGAAAAAACAAAGTTCTGCCACACAAGTTTGTATTCTTTTTTTGGACTTTTCTCATGTATTTTCTGTTTTGTGTGAATCTAGGTATATTTAGACAGACACTATAGAAAATAACGTTTTTTTTGTTGTTTTACATTAGAGCATGCAAACAACTAGTAGAGACTTAAAATACAAGTTTGAACCTGAAAAGTTACATTTTATAAATCCATATTTAATGTATTTTACCAAGATGTTTCTTTAACCCAAAGATGTAGTTAGTGTGTCCACCATTGGTGTGCATGAGTTTGACTGAGGTCATAGTATGATGAGAACTAAAGTCAGAAATAACTTTGTTGTGATCCGACGGTTGTTCACAGACATGCTTCTGTAAAGTATCCGGCATTAAAAGGTTTCCCCTTCATGACATGTTTATGTATTTTTTGTTGTACCTGGAGGCTCTCAGCCAGCTGGCAGTAGTACTCCTTCACATCCAGGGCCGCAGTGATGTCAGGGACGCCAAATGTAATAGCTCTCATCGCTCCTGTCGTCCCTTCATCTGGCTCCAGCATGCTCTCCACCGCCTGCAACATGGCAACACACACAAACACACAGAAGTGAAGTTTATGCACATCATGCACACAGAGAGTACTTTTTTTTGTCAGCTAAACTTCAATCGCTGGATACACATCATGCCATCTACTGTTGTAGTTGGACTGGGGGGGGGATCTAATTTGATCTATTGTATATGTTTAATAGTTTTGACAAGAACAATTCATCCAATTATATTAGCATATAACATGTTTTCTATGTAAAATCTTGATAACTTAAGCTGAAATACATAATGGTAGTGCAGTCGAAGTGGTATAACATGGAAAATAGTCAAATGAAGGTACCCTTAATCATACTTAAATACAAAACATTAGTAAATGTACTTTGTACCATTCCCCCTCTTCAAATGCACAAACACATGCACTACATTTTAAAGCCTTTACAAACATGAAAGACCTCAACATACATGTATTATACATAGCCCCTTGAGTAAAAAACCCACATCCATTACAGAGAAAATGAACTGTTACAGAGCTGCAGCGGCAATCTAACATTTCTCTCCTTTCCCCTCCACCCAAATAACGACATGGCTGCCGATTTGTCAGGGGAATAGGGGGTATCTGGAAGTGGCGATAATAACAACAGTTAATAAAACAAAGGGAACTTCTGTTTTCATTTGGTATTCAGCTGCATTTCCCGGACTGCGAGTTATCGAGCGTGTCCCAGAGGGAGTGTGTTAAACGCCGGGCGGCCGGGCTCTGCAGAGGGAAACGCAGAGTGATGGAGCTGGTCCCGCTTCAGCTGCCTCCCTCCCTGCCTGCAGCCTCCAGATCTGACACTGGGGCGCGTCTGTCATCTCCTGGCGACGTGGAGAGCATTGCAGAAGGTGGAGGCAGCAGGGTGTGTGTGTGGATGTGATAAAGGTAATCATGTGCATTGGACATGGTTGACATTTTGGAACATGTACTGTATCTATTCACCTTAAAGCCAAGATTGCGTGACAGATGTCTCTCTCATATCTTTGTGTTGAATATGAAGGTTTTTTTTACATAAATAGCCAACATACTATACAAGCTGTACAGATGTTAGCTTTGAGCTAGCCTTTTTGTGTGTTCATGTATATCTATTTTTAAAATTATTATTATTATTATTAAAATTAAGACTTTTTTTGTTGAATATATAAATATTATCGTGAATGTGGATAAATACTGTATTTTAACAATACGGTATTCTGTTTTTCACATTTGTTATTTTTTATTTGTTATTTTTTTGAATCTGTTCGAAATAAAGATTGAAATGAAATGAAATGAAAATGTATATCTATGTTCTTACTATCTTCTTAATTTGAGACATTAACGAGAGCTTTTAATCGGTTTTAGGATCTCAGCTATGTATGTTTCTCAAGATCAAACCTTAAATCGGCCAGCTAAAGCTAAAACCTACTTAAAGGGGACCTATCATGCAAAATGCACTTTTGTACGTCTTTTATACATGAATATGTGTCCCCGTTGTGTCAGGGAACTCACCAAGTGTCAGAAAACACAACCCTCTCTCTTTTCCTCCATACCCAAATCTCTAAAAACGGGGCTGCAACGGAGCGGATACAGACTGATCCAGATTTTAAATTGTTCTGACGTCAGAAACAGGGAGCTCCGCCTATATGGGCAACTCTCCACCTATCAGGGGAATGGGGGGTTGGGCCACGGCCATAGAGTGGCGAAGTCCCTCCCCTTCCGGTGGACCTCCATGGGACCTTATTTCGGAAAAATGATGTATTGAAGTCGATGGAGAGAGAAAGATTATCTTTCGATCCCGTTTGAATTGTGCCACGAATTACACATATGTTGTTTGTCAATTTAAAAGATCATTTTGCAAGTCAAAAAAAAAAAAATGTGTCGTAAAACTGTGAAGTAACACATTTGTTTGTGTGAAACGCTCAATGAACTACATCTCTGGTCAACAACACACGTCACCAAGATGGCCGTCACTACTGTCTTGTCAACACAACGATTGACTACTCACTATCACCACAATGAAACACGTCCTGAAGAATGTCATGCAAAGCTGCCTGCCTGCCTTCCTTTGATTCTCTCTGAACTGCCCGGTCGTTTTAATGTTTAATGTCAACCATTTGTGCAGATAGCATGAAGTAGAGAAGATCGCTAGCGTTAGCGTTAGCATTTCTCCCCCGGGCTTAAATTGTGTATTATAGAATGATCACACCGGTGACAGTACTATTCAAAGGGTTCACGAAATATGACTACTACTCTTACTGTTTAACATTGTGGGTTACTTAATGTTACTTCATGTTAAGGCTAATAAAAATGACAAGGCTGTAATGCTAACTAACGTGCTAGCTACTAGCTAGCTTGATCCAGAGACTCCTGGTCCTTTCATCAGACGGGAAGCGAAAGAACGAGCAAGACCCATTGCTGGTATAATAACAACCTGGTACTAAGCACACAGGCATCTTGTTAAAGTTATCTTATCTTAGCCAGCGCCATATAGATAGAATCTATCTATATGGCGCTGATCGTATATATACGGTATTATACGTATATCGTAGTGTCTCAATTGTGACATCACTTACGCGACTCTGGGATTTGTAGTCTTTCTAGTTACGTATTTTTCATAGTCTTATATTTCAACAGTTTTACGACAAACTGTGACTTTTTTGACATGGAAATGATTTTTTAAGATTGACAAACATCATATGTGTAATTCATGGCACAATTCAAACGGGATCGAAAGATAAGTTTTCTCTCCCCATTGACTTCAATGCATAATTTTTCCGAAATAAGGTCCCATTACCCGGAAGTAAGTGGGCGTGACTTCGCCACTCTATTGCCGCTCGAAAGCGCTGGAGACGCTGTAGTACATATGCCAGGCCTGTAAGTGTCGCTGTAGTCTGCCACAAAAGCAGCGAAGAAGACTTCTCACAGAATCTGCCCTTGCAAAAACAGGGCTGGAAAAGAGCAAATAGAGCGAAATGAGGCATGGCTAAAATGCATGATCTGTTTGGTATTTTGAAAAAAAAACTTCACAGACATGTTTTATATAGGTATGGCCCTACAATATATTATTCAAATATAGCATGATAGGTCCACTTTAAGTTATACTCCTACACAGTATGTGTTTTTTTTTATTTCTTTTACTTCAGGAAATTATCTTCACATTGGCAGATTTCTTCCATACAAACTGTTTTGAATCAACCATCTCCTTTTATTTTTTTGCAATTTGAAAGAGCCCTTGTCTAAATCTCTAACAATGTTAATGTAAATAACAAAGGACTCTGGGAAAATGGAGATGACCCCCAACTCTCTGACTGGGCTCAACCTTTTCATCTTGTCCATGTTCGATTATGAAGCTGATTCATTAAGCCCTAGAAAACCTGCACGTTTTACTCAGAAAAAAAATATTAGCATGAACTAATATTTTACTAGTATCTTTGCCTCAATTTCTGTCTTTCTGATGACTTTCATTTGTGTGCAATGGCACTGTCTAAAATGTGCTTCACATTCTGTCCTAACACCAAGCAGACATCGGTCTTAGTTTAGCCGGAAACTGTAAATGAGAAAAGAGAAACTCTGTCCAAAGGTAGAATTGACCTACCAGCATCTTTAGTTCACTGAAAAACAACTAATGTCATTTGTTTATCTCTGCACTGAAAACTGTATGAGGACTGAAATGAGCCAAACACATTCAATCATGGCCTAACGTTTCCTCGTTGCATGATACACTAGATAACACATTTTAATCCTCTCTCCATATGTTGCTGTTGACGGGGCTTTGTTGGCTCTGCATCAAGGTCATCCCAGCTGTGTTTGTCACCACAGGGCTGGACATTTCTCCAACTTCCCTGTCTAACCTAGGTGCTACATTTTAAGTCATTTTCAAGACTATAAACAATTCCCGTTTCATCTCACTGCGGCTATATTTCCTCTCTCCCCCTCACCGTCTTGTGCTGGGCCTCCATGTTGGCCAGCTGCTCCTCGTAGATAGCCACTTGCTCCCTCAGCGCCAAACACTCTGCTGTCACAGCATCGACATCCTGCACAGAAAATCAAATTAACACAGGCAGCAAGTAAAAAAAGTTCAACTTCATTTCAGGAGGTGTCTGAGAGGAACACTGCAGTCTGAGCAGTAAATCACACCACAGGTTGATGAAAAGTAGAACAAAAGTCTTTGTTCCCACCCTGAACAGCCATTTCAGGAACTATCAGCACATCCACCTGTTTCACTGAACAGCAAGTAGACACCGCAATGCAGAGGAAGGGGGAGGAGGAGGAGGAGGAGGAAGATCAGAAGGAGGCTAACTAGACACAAAGCCCAGTCCACCAATCCATCCACCAGTAGGGGTTCTCAGCTCATCTAGTCTTTTTAAAGCACCCGATTAATTTGTGTTGGAGGCAATTACTGTGGGTGCATTTACTTTGAGACTCACGCAGGGAGAGTTTGGTGGAGAAGATGTGGAGCCTCGCTGGCAGGGTGGCAGTGTGTTTGATGGACAGCAGTAAGCTAAAGTAGAGAAGTCCTGCTGCTACCTGTGTTCAACAATCTCCCAGTAGCTAAGGAGAAACTTGTTGTTACATTCTGTGCAGCTTTAGCTAAAAGCTGTCCGTCAAAGAGGCTGCTTTCCTGTGTGTGAGGATCCACGACTTCACCAGCTCTCCAACAGTAAGAACGTTAAAACTCACTTTCAGGATCATTAAGTTACATTAACATTTCCAAATCCAGTGTTTGTTCTATGCCCTGATGAGG
Organism: Trematomus bernacchii; assembly: GCF_902827165.1. Classification (NCBI taxonomy): domain Eukaryota; kingdom Metazoa; phylum Chordata; class Actinopteri; order Perciformes; family Nototheniidae; genus Trematomus; species Trematomus bernacchii. The sequence goes on from NW_022987409.1 coordinate 3,992,998, forward strand.
ACCCTGTGAACCGGTGGGCGTTTCAACCGATATGCCTGACTAAATAAAGGCTTTTAATATAACTTCTCTCCTTGTTCTGCCCAAGAGTGCGTGAAGAACATTTACTTTTGTCGTGCCCATTTTTTTTCTTTTTTCTGTTCCCATCATACTTTATGAAAACAGACTGAGCACCAGGCCTCCTCATTCATCTACTTCATTGTTTAGCACTGGCTGGCGTAATTATTGTTCCTACGATTATCCTTCACCACTGGAAGAGTCCGACTCTACCAAAAGGTACTAACCAGGTTAAGCTGATGACCGATAATGCTTCATTTGAGTTGATTAAAATGATAAATTATGAAAGAAAATAACCACTTTACCAGGTCTATGATAATTGTTTGGATTACATAAAAGGATAGAAACAGGTAACTATAACATGTAAGAGGAGATAGATGGTTATTTTGTCAAGCATCCTTCATAGTTAAGGATATAAAGGACACAAGTGACATAGCAAAACATCAATTGTGCATCAGTGGCAACTTAGTCTGCGGATGCAAAACAATACTGAACTAAAATGTTTAAAATCCCTTTGAGACAGTGAAAATGGAACAGCTTGGGTCATAAAAATGGAGTAGAGCTGGCTGGAGACAAGCGATACAATAGTCGGCATTTGACTCTAAAACAAGCCAAAAGTGCCGTGTTTCATCACTGTCAGTCTCCCATTATGCTGGGAGGACTGCAGCTCGGAGTGGGTTGAGCTGTGCAGTGCTCGCTCCTCTCCTCCGCATCTATGCTCTTCCTCTACCTCCCTGACAATTTCCCACCAACTCTTGTCACCATGCAGCTGCTTCCAATTCAGCACCAGAGAACTGAGCCAGCAGGAACATTACGGCAACGTATTACAGCCTGCATTACATCTGTAAGGGAGGAATTATAACCTCCATCGCATCTGGCCTGGCTGGGAGGAGATGGGCTCTGGTGTGTGTGTGTGTGTGTGTGTGTGTGTGTGTGTGTGTGTGTGGAAAAGTTGGTGTCTCAGGTTGCAGTGGGCCATCAGCCCAGACTGAATGACTGCTGGTGATCAACACTGATTGGGCTACAGAGCAGCAGCTGTGCAGAGTTTCAGCTGATTCACCAGGAGGAGGAGGAGGAGGCTTTACAACACTGCCATCTAGTGCTGAAGGTACATCAGCACAACAAAGGTCTGAGCATGTGCAGCACAACTAAAGGAATTAAAGATTTACATATTTAAGTAGACTTATGGACTTAACATTCAGCAATTTGTTTAATGAGTTTTAGAGACATAGTAATTACCAGGCATCTGGGGGTCTAATGAACGGTGCTAGTGGTTGCATTATGGGTAAATGTTGCATATGGGTAGTGTTTTTGGAGCTTAACCCACACTGGTGACTAAAACTGTATCTCAGCTTCTACTATACAACTGTTTGTGTCTTTATCATGCAAAAAACTGAGGACAATCTGCATCTGAGGACTGTTCATGTTTTATGGAAAAAGTGTATTTGTGTATTCGTCACCCTTGGCATGGAATATGTTGCTGACTTGAAAATAATGAATTGATTGTTAAATGCTTTTAAATCCAAAAGTAACCCTTACCTGGTTATTGAAACATAGTTTTGTTTTTATTGTTTGTGTTATTTTAAAGAGGACCTATTATGATTGTTGGGGTTTTCCTTTCCTGTAGTGTGTTATAAAGGTTTTTGTGCATGTAAATGGTCTGCACACGCTAAAATCCCAAAGTTTCTCTCCCACACACTCCCCCCCCCCTGCCTGAAACGCCTCCATTAAACTACTTTGTTTACTTCTGTAACATAGTGACATCACTATGTAACACTCGTGCTCCCATTGGCTAGCACTCCAAGACATTGTACGTGATAGGCTAAGGAGCGGGACATCTCTTTGCGGTTGACTAATCACAACAGGAGTTGGCCAGCTAACCAATCAGAGCAGACTGAGCTCTAGTTTCAGACAGAGGGTGACAAGAGGTGCTGCAGCACAGGCAGTATGAGAAAGATAAGGACCTTTTAAAACATTAACCTTTATTGTTATTATAACATGTTATTATAACATGTTTTACCTCAGCGACATCTTGCCGGTCCTGCTGCAGGAGGTTCCTCTGCTGAGCGGCCTTCTCATACTCTGTCACCAGACGCTCCAGCTCTTTCTGCCGCTCCTCGGTGTCACACAGGATCTCGTCCTGCAGGGAGACGCAGAGACGACAGTGATGGATGTTGACAAGGTTATAGATCAACCCCGCCTGTCACTGTACAAACTGAAGTAAAATTGATGGGATGCGATGGGACGTGCAAAAACATTATAGGAATGTCACACAGAGAAATATGCACAGACACACCCAGCAGCAGCAGTAACTTACCCTCTCCCTGCGCAGCCTCTCCACCACAGCATCTAGACTGAAGTGAGGCAGGACCACAGAGGAGGAGCTGCTGGAGGCCTGCCGCCTGCTCAGCTGCTCCTCCAGATCAACTATCTGACATTCAAGAGACTCGTTCTCCTCCTCAAAACAATGAGCCTACAGGGCACAGAGACAGATTATTAAGGTATTATAGGTATACACTGTATATATAAATAATGTAAGTAAGTGCATTACTCTAGGACTGTACTTAAAGTGGACCTATCATGCTATATTTGAATAATATAGTGTAGGACCATACCTATATAAGGCTTATTTATACTTTTTTTTTTTCAAAATACCAAACAGATCATGCATTTTAGCCATGCCTCATTTAGCTCTATTTGACCATTTCTAGCTCTGTTTTGCAAGGGCTGATTCTGTGAGAACAGCACCATCTACAGGCCTGGCATATGTACTACAGCGTCTCCAGCGCTTTCGAACGGCAATGGCCGTGGCTGTCTCCTCCTGATTGGTGGAGTTGGCCCAATAGCCGTAGCGCCACCGTCCTGACGTCAGGACAGTGTTCAAATCTGGATCAGTTTTTATCAGATCCGTTGCAGCCCCTTTTTTAGAGATTTGGGTATGGAGGAAAATAGAGAGGGTTGTGTTTTCTGACACTTGGTGAGTTCCCTGGAACACCGGGGACACATATTCATGTATAAAAGACGTACAAAAGTGCATTTTGCATGATAGGTCCCCTTTAAGTACAAACGTGGGGTACTTGATACAAAATGAGCACAACCTTAATGGGCACCTATAATGCTTTTAGGGGGTTTTCCATTTCCTGTAGTGTGTGTTATGTAGGTTTTTGTGCATTTAAATAGTCTTCAAAGGTTAAAATCCCAAAGTTGAGGTCAGAGGGAGGCAAATATGAACCTGAAAATGAGCATAATAGGGCCCCTTTAAACATGTACAGCAGAAAAAACAGTATATAGTGTACATTAATGCAGCAGTTCACTTTCTATTATATATTAACCTATATATTTTACTTAGGGATTTGAACGACGACTTGAACTTGTGAAGCATTTTTACAGTGTAGTATTAGTACTTTTGCTGAAGTAAAGGATTACAAATATGTATTACACTGGTATATTCTTTATGTAAAGAGTTAGATTCACTTCTTCATTTAGCAAGGGGCAGAAGAAAGATAAAGTGCTGATGTGTCTCGAGCAGTTTGTCCTCACCAGCTCAATAACCCGGACCAGGCGGTCGTTCAGGGCACCGATGACGTTTCTGTCCTGGACAAACCGGCTCAGACCCTCTTTGTTGAGCGCCTTCGCAGCTACAAAGTCTAAGTTGTCACAGTCACACTCATCTATGGAGGCCCCCCTGAGAGGAGGATACAAAGTACCAAAGACAAGAAATGAAGGATCCTGGGGGGTCATTTGTCCACCTTCAGGGATAGTTAATGACTTTAATAAAGAAAAGGTATAAACACAGTAAGTGTTTGACCACAGTGCAGCCTCATTCTGTTAATGCTTCAGTGCTTCCAGCCCTGCCTGTCACGGTAAATTAACATGGACTGATGTAATTATTTCCATGAGCACAAAAGGAATTTGTACAGTAGAGCTAGGAGGGAAGTGAGAAGAAGAAATGGTGATCTACTTTCAGACCATCCGTAATGGTTTTCTCTCCTGTATCTTTTTGTAGATTGTAATAAAAAGAAAAAAAACATTCAACTTTTAAGCAAAAAAAGAAATACATAATATAGCTATACAAAGATGAAAAAGCTGTAAAAGAAAAAAAGAAAAACATTTCCCCACCCATTACACAGGTGAGATGTTTTTCACCTGTTCTTAACAAGCTTTACTTCCATACTTGGACCATATTTGATCAAACTTAGAAAATGGATCACCAGAATGTTTTACCCCCCATACATTTTTCATCAACATTCAGGAGAACATGCAGAACCCCTCAGATATGTTACCCCAAAATGTTTTTCCGATTAAAAAAAACCAACTTCTTATAAGACATATTCTCAGCAGAAAAACTGTCACTAATTGATCAATATTTTTTAAATTGGTAAAGTGCAGTACAAATACTGAAGCTGCCCTCCACCCAGAGCCCCTCACTGACCTGACGGAGGCCCGGTACCCCCCCGCACACTGCGCACTCGACCCTCCATTCCGACTCCAGCGTTCATCCTCGAACAGCTTTCGGTAGGAAGACACTCGCAGCATGGCCATGGCTCTGTGAGGTTCAAACTGGACTAAACACAACAGGGAGAAAGTGGCAGCAGGTCCAGGGCGGGGGGGTCTTATACCGCAGGGACGGAGAATGTAGCGTGGAGGTGAAGATCTCTCACCGTGCACTGAGCGGACTAAATATACCACGAACATCAGCCTGTAAAGATTTCACATGTACCTGAAGAGTGAGCTCCTGAAAAACCTTGTTTATCATCTGAATAACAAGCTGTCAATAATAAGGCAGGGGTAAATGGAAAACAAAAACAGCTTTATACACAGTTTTATTTCTGTTAAATAAATAAAAAAAAACTCTGAAGAGTTGAAAACAGGTGCGAGTGTTTCCTCATGTACCTTTTAAATGTACCTTAATTTTATGAACAGATTGTGACAAAAACTGAAGACACGATGCAGTACATCATTTTGAACAGTAGCATAAAACAACAAGGAAATCAGAGGTTATCGATTATATTGATTTGAAATGAGGATAGTTCTTCTAAAAACAAAGTGAATAAATACATAGAAAATGACTGATCTGAACCAAATCTGAACCACTGGGAATTATTCGTACAGGCCGAGCCTCTTAGTGACAAAGCTCAGCTATGTTAACATCAGAGGAAAATAGTGTATTGATGGCAATAAGGCAGAAAAAAACTACGCAAGAGATGAGCAACGTCAGCCGGACTATACATGACATGATTATCAGTGTTGTTACTTTGTCTCTAAACAATAAATCTTCTGAAGCATCTGAGAAGAAAACCTCTGGGCTTTTTTTCTGACATGTATACACTACAGGAGATACAGAAAAATGTCATACATGTAAATATTTTTGTCGACTAGGAGAACTAACGCTGACATCTCTTGGGTAAAACTATGAAAGAGGAAATGGCTATTACACACAGCATAAAAGTTCCTTATTTCAGTAACCAGGAAATGTCTTTCAACAGTGAATACAGAAACAAAAATGACCTTAGTGGCACACATGAAACAGTTTGTATCCTGTAGAATAATGGGTCATTATATCTTGCACCGTGAGTATTACACATTTGGTTTCACTATGGGGAACAACAGCTGTATCTTGGCATCGCACAGGCCTAAAATAACAAAAATGTGCTTTAAGATGAGGCAGAAGTTTGGAAATAGACACATAAACAAACACAGACAATAACAGTACCACCTTCATGACAAACTGTAGGACACATTTACAGATTTGCATCACTATACGGACAGTCAAACACCCATGAGACAGGGAAACAATCAGTATTACACAGTTTAAGACACCGAGAATCACAGAGGGTGACTCTTTGTTTGATTCCGGTTAACCAGGAAGTTAGTGTGTTAACAGAGTGTTTTGTAACTCAACTACTGGCAAAACTAGATGTAGGGCTCAGGCTTTGAGTTACAAAACAACATCAAACGTCCACGACACAGTTATCTATGACATGATTAAAAAAAAAAGCGATGCATTTTTAAAAAGAATGCAGAACTTGAAAATAAACCACAGAAACCATAAAGTGTTGCAAACATGGAAAAAAATATATAAATAACAGTTAAAATACAAGGATTATGTTAACCAACAGTTCTCGAAGATATCTATAATGTTGTCCCCTCAGTTAAAATGATGATTGTCATGATTTATCTAAAGCTTTAACATTCTTAGCGATACATTTTCTATAATTATCCCATTTCAAACTATTTGAATTAATTGTATTCAGTCTACTTCTTAAAACTTCAGGAATTTTCTTTTAGTGTAATTTAGTATTTTGCTTAGCATCTCTGGATAGGTAGTGTTTTCACATTCACACCACTCACTGTTCAGGGGTTGTTTTGGCATGGTAAGAAGTCTCAGTTAAGGACAGCTGAGGTGTTCACAAAGTGCAGAGGCAACAGTTCAAACCTCGCACAAGTACTAACGAATCCACTGAGCTGTCACACTGTGAACAAACTGAAGATCGGACACTTGGTCTCGAGTTCCTCTGACATGAGAGTTTGTGAAACGGGTTGCAAAACCTCTGCACTGGTCTCCAATAGATGATAATGTAGCACGTGGATCACGTTACACAGCGTCCAGCAGGTCCATAGCCAACAGCAGGTCAGGAGAGGGATTTCCTCCACACCTGACTGTTGTTGTGAGGTACCTTTGTCCTTGGTTACTCCTCGTCTGCAGCCATGAGGAACCCCAGGATGAAGTCGACGGTTTTCTGCCGCTCGTGTGGCGTCTGCCTGCCCATCAGGTTGGGAGGGGGTCGGATGAGGAGGCTGGCAAAGAGTGTAGCTAAAATACAAGAGGACGAAGACACAACTTATTTTACTTTAAAGCCAGAAATATTGAACAATTTTAACTGATCTGTACAACCAGCACTTAGCCTTGTGGTAAAGTTATTTAGCAGAAAGGCTGCCATGAATGTAATGTGCACACAATACCTTTAAAAGCAGCCAGACTCTTAATTAAATGTTTAAAAAGTTAAGTATTTCATTTCCTACATAATTATTCTGCTTGCACTTAAAACCCTGAATGGTCTGTCTTTGAGCTATATTACAGAACTCTATTCTCATACAGTACAGCTACACCCTCAGATCTGCAGATCAAAGCTGCTAACAATCCCACGGTCTCTTTGAAAACTTTTAGAGACAGACAGTAGCTGCACCAACTCAGAGAAATAATCTCTCTGAAAATATAAAAGAATGTTGAGGAGGTTTCATACCTATGAGGCTGGCAGTCAGGTTGTTGTTGTGCGAGTGTTTGAGGAGTTCCTTCAGGAAGGCCATTAAGTATCGGAACACGTTGCGGTGAGCGCGGGGCAACTGGGAGATCAACTGTCAAATGTCAAAAAAAGATTAGTCGAACACATTACTGACAAATCCTGGGATAATGCAAAGCTAAAACATTTCCTAAACACTGCACCTGTTTGCAGAGGCGGCTGTCATGAGAGCAGTCGAGGCACCGCTGGTAGAGTTCGTAACAAACCACCGGCTCCGGCAAGGCCTCCAAGAAGATCAGCAGAGCCTCGGCTACAGAGTGGTTACAGCCGGCTACTTCAACAGTCAGGGAACAACAAGCTCCTTTTTATCCTCATGGTAATGCTAATAATGCTAGCCCATCCTCGTCCATGAGTTACAGGTTTAATATGCATCTTTTCCGTATTAAAATGTTTAAACGACACTAGACCTATGTTATTCTCGACTTGTGTTCTGACATTATATCAAATGATTCCATATCTTTTCTAACCTAGAGAGGAATTTGTCCTTTTAATCAAGTTAATCCATTTCATTTGCACGTTGTCTGTCAGAGGCATTCAGAAATTGACTTTTTTTATAAAATGTGTTTTAAACTTTAAGCCACATTGTTCCGATATACATTTTAGATCCTGGTTGTTTTGGCTATAATACTACTATACATTTTATACGAGTGAAGGATTTTAGTCATTGGTTGCCTGGAACCTAAGTAACTGTGAAACAGCTTCAGAGAAACACTGATAATAAACATTAATAATGTATTCGAAGCAGCGAAAAACCGCCTTAATGTAGGAATCTAACCAGAAGAAGCTGGGTGAAATAATTATAGTCATCCGTTTTTTGTTATTGTTTTGTATGAAAGTAGCTGCTCTTTTATCTTCTGTTTTGTTTGGCATTGCAGTGTTTGCAGGACTGGGTCTGTGGGCCCGGCTTTACAAAGAAGGATACAGATGGATTCTGGGATGCTCGTGTCCAGACAGTCGATGATGCTCTGCAGCTCCTCTTGCAGGCCTGGCGTCTGGAACAAGTCCTCCTGGGAGACACACAGGGACAAATACTGAACATTTAAAAACATTTCCCACCAGTACCTCTGTGCTGGTTTATCTTTTCATAAACCAATATACTCACAAAATAAAAACATGTTGCAACTTCAGTTTTTCTCAATATAGTGCAGCCCACAGTTTTACATAAAAAAAGCACAACATGGAGGTGAAAGCAATGCTTACCCCATTTACATTTTGCATATCATGTATTTTGTTTTTGCTATGTTTGAAAAATGTAATCTTCTTAAATGTTTTATGTGATGGAAATTAGCTCAAAGCTAAATCTGGCACTGTTACGCTTGACACATTTTAATGTTTTAAGTGTTCATTACTGTGCATTGTCCCTGCTAAATAAACGATGAAAAAAACAAAACTGATCATATTCCCATTGTTGAGGTCTACTAGAATAGATTTACATTGTTCAATGTTCCAAAATCACATTGGTTTTCTCATACAGCATCTCTGTATAGCATGTGTATTCACTCTCTGTCCTAAACGGCTTGTTGGAGCTCCTGCCCCCCCCCCCTCCGTATGAGCCCAGTGTGCTCTGATTGGTCAGCTCGCCCACTCTGTTCTGATGAGTCCACCACCGTTACAGCGGAACATCAGTGATTATGTGTTACAATGGCGTTTGTTAGCAACCAGAAAATGACACCAGTAATGACAAACAGATGAGAATGCTGTGTGGGGTCTGGGTGCCGTGTTGGCGGGACGTTGTGGGGCTCGCTGCTCCGCCCTTTGGGGCTCGAGGAGCGGACAGTGTGAGCTGGATTACTGGTGTTGTTTCCTGGCTGCTGCATGGGGTCTGCGAGACATCGAGACACAGCGAAACTCAGCCTGAACTCAGCCTGGCTGTGAGTTTGTGTGTGTGTGTGTGTGCTCAGGCTGAGTTCAGGCTGAGAAATCCGCGGAGCTGCGGCTGAGAAAAGATAAGACTGTGTGAGTGTGTGTGTGTGTGTGTGTGTGTGGAAGTCCGCGCCGTTAGGTCACTATGACCCAAGAAGAAAAAAATTGAAAAAGACAAATCTCCAATGAGGCGTTCTGGGGCAGCACAGACAGATCTTTTCTGTGTTAGAGTTTTACTCGCTACAGGGTGTACTTTGAGGGTTTGTGACTCTGCAGACCGTTTACAAGCATAAAAAGCTACATAACACACAAGGGGATGGGTAATAACCGGAAAAGCATGACATGGGACCTTTAAAATCAATGAGTCATCTAAATATTGATCAGAATAATTGTTCTTATCATTTGGGCCATAATCCTTCTGCCCTAATTTGGCTATATTACTCTTTTTGAGGAAACATTTTGGGGCAAGCACATAAACAAAAAGAAACTACAATATAATGACAACACCCCTCACGTCCATGGAACATGGAGCTGAGATTGTGAGTGTTTATCAGTTGTAGTAAACGTTTTATCAGCTATGGCCTGCTTACCTGATCACAGGACCTGGTGAAGAGATGGTTGACAAGAATCCACACTTCCTTGGGGATCTTCAGCGGTTTGTCTTCTGTACTTGCACCTTCAGACATCAGGAAGCTAACCTTTGACCTCTCCTGATGACAGATAACACAATTTGTTTCACACCGACACATTACATTATTTCCTAGAATAATATAATGACTTTCTGCCATTTAATCACTTAAAGAAAACATATCGAAATGAATGACGTATTATATCTTCAAACTGTGTGATTCCTAGAAACTTCTCGAGTGTCTGCACATGAGACATCTGATCAATTAGTGACGGAGAAGGAGCCGCTGTGAGGTCGAGATTATCTCTGTGATGTGGAAACTTGAATGAAGGAGAGACATTTTAAAAAGGGCAGGATATCACATTATTTTTGTCTCCGCTAATGGATTCCCGAGCCTCAGGAGAGACGTCTAAAAATAACCACAGATAGTGAAGCTGCACAGAAATGCAGGGGAAACTGGAGTGGGCCTTTAATGGGGGGACGACGCTAACATGCAGAACTAATATGATAAACTGTTAATGTTTCAACTCCAAAAGCTTCTACTGTGAATCTTCAGTGTAGTAAATCTTCCAGGGGGGGATTTAAGACCAAGAACGTTTTATAATAATATATAAATTGCTACATGGTTAAGAAACGACACCCCCAAGTGGATGTTACTTTATTCAGCTGCTCAGTTTTTACACTCGTAACAAGTTGTGAAACTACTTGTCGTTTGGCTTCAGTGTTCAAGCTTAGCTGAACAGACCCTAATACTCTTCCTCATGAGTTTTAATCATGTGAATGAGGGAGCTGTGCAGCCGGGGTGACCTGCTGTGAAATGGGATTTAGTGTGTTTGCGTGTTTACATTTCATTGGGCTGGTGTACCCTGTCCTCAAAAGGGCCGGAGGAGATTTAATGGCTGAGTGATCCACACACACAGATTATAACCCAGCTGGCACAGTGAGGTCTGTTAGGTTAACAATTGTTGCCCTTTCCGGGAAATGTAAAGCGAATATGAAACTGATTCAATTTTCTGATTAGCTACTGAAGACATGTTTTAATCAACCTGTGCACAATATTGAAGCGGAGAAGAACTGCTTGTTCATGGAATAGGAAGTATGGTTTATTTTATAAGAGTACAATTAGTAGATGATTAGCTACGAGATTATTTAAGCATAAAGACTAAAAACGGAAACAAATTGAAAGCCTGGTTCCCTAGAAATACACCTACCAACACCTTTAAAGCTTAATAAGTAGTTTGCAGCATTTTGTGCGATGACAAGCCTTGAAACTTAACTCCACTGGATCAGATTTCAAGTGTCCCAGGGTAATTCCCTCCAATTTCTAGCTGCATACTGTACAAATCGTTCAAACCAAAAATTGGTATCCGGCTTCTAATCTTATTCTCAGAAAGAGAGTGAAAGATAATATTTGCCACAACATTAAAATCTTCCACTCCTTTCTGCTTGTTGGTCGGTAGGATACCAATTTACCTTTTATGAGATGAGTGTTTGAGGAAGGTCAATAAAGTGTCATAAAGCAGACATTTGGTTTTGATTGACCCCGATTTGCCCGATAGCTAATCAGTATCGTTAATATGTTACCTTATCCATGAAGCTGTCCTCTTCCTGAACAAGAAGTCAGCCCACAACCACAGTGAAGAGTTGGAAAGGAATGATCAAGGCAGCAAGGATGCGATGATGGGAAACAAGAGAGGAAAGAGAAAAGAAGATGGAAAAAGATATGCGTAAACACAGAATCAGAAGAGTAGATATACAATAGATTGTACTTTGATCAAAGGCACAAGGCCAGTAGGAAATCAAATAGTGCAATTAGAAATGCAAAGGAGTACTGAATGATAGCATATGCCAAAGCAAAACCAGATTAAGTCAAAAATAGCATTTTGGAAACAGACGGAGGTGAACTTGTGAAGATCATAGCAGTGTATTTATAAAGAGCTCTAACTTGAGTCAGTTTTCCCTGTTCTTTAGGAGCTCCCTTTATGAGATGTTGCCACTTCCTTGTTCCCTTGGCCCAGAAATATACAGGTTGAGACATTTCATGCGCTCCAAATTTAGACTCTGTGTGACTTAGTTTACCCTGGGGGGGGGGGGGGGAACAAGCTCTCACACGTCCCCACTCCGGTTTCATGTGGTGAAAAGCGACAGAGTGAGGACAATCTGAATGTAAATACGGTGTGTAAAGGAAGGTTTATGTTTCACTATCTGGTCTTTAACTAATCTGAGGAAAAATATGTCTGTGTTCACTAATCGTATCGCTGTAAACAGGTCTGACTGGATCTCCTTCTCCCTCACCAGGTCGATCAGCTTGGTGATGGGGATCTCTCTGATGGGCTTCTTCATGCGGCACAGGGTCTCCAGCGAGGTGCCGAAGCAGCTGGGCAGGTAGTTCCCAGAGATGGTGATGAAGTAGTCTTTGCCCCGGTCCAGATGGAGCACCAAGATGTCCTCTATGGCGTCCTCTCCGGAGTTCAGCAGCGTGACAGAGTCTTTACTGACGTACACCTCCAGGTAGATCTCCAGGGTCTCGTCTGTTCAGGAAGATGTTTTATTGAAAGATTAAAAAACGTGTAAAGGGCATGATTCTCCACAATAACCAAAATGACTGGGTTTGGATAGGAATGGAATATATGAAACGGCGTATCTCTGTTAGGATGCAAATAAAGGTGACTGTATTTCGTTACCATTACACCTTTTTTAAGACCCTTTCCATACATTTTAAGACCTCATCGCCACTTCGAGTTTTAACCGGTTACATTGGTGACACACTTTACTATATACAGTATTGATTGTCCTTCCTCCTTATCTTCCAACCATTACCCCATAACGATGTTGTTTAACAACCGGCGTAAACAGACCTTCGCGCGCTATCAAGCAGTGAGCGTGCAATGTCCTGTTCAGACGTCAAATCCAACGGGATGCCATAAATAAACTACACAGAATCACACTACACACCTACGCAATGATTACATTCAGGCAGACTTTAGAATACAACCTCTTTGGACAATTTATATACTTATTGAAAACAAGCTACAAAATGTAATACCTTGGAAAATGCCGTTTAATACTTTTTAATAGCCTTCATTTTCGCTAAATTGATTTATCAAGTTTTAATACTTTTTAAGACCCCGCGGACACCCTGGATAGGGATTATAAGGAGAGGAACAATTTTGAAACACACTTTAAACTAAGTGGGCTCACACAATGTTCTTATTTCATATGTAAAGGGGAAAAATATCAAAGTACCAACCAGCGTAGTTTGCTCACTGTTCTTGTTACTGAGAGTCATTCAAGAGTGAATGTGGAATTTGTATGTAGGTTAATTTAGATGAACTCATGAGTAGCTGCTGCTGCTGCTGCCCCACATTTCAATCGAGCAACACCAATGTGCCAAACCATCAGAGTCCTTGGATGATGACACCATTTCCCCAGCCTCAAGGCATGACTTTCACTAGATGTTGTTCCTCTTTTCAGATTTACATAATACAAAGCATAAGACATAAAAGTTGTCCTGGAGAATTGTGTACCTGATCATAGGGCTGTGCAATTAATCGTATTTTAATCTCGATTACGATTTTGGCTTGTAACGATTACGAAAACAACGTAATCGAAATAAAACGATTTTTTTATTTTTTTTTTTATTGGTTTTTCAGTTGAATTATATTTAAAGTTCAGGGTAATCAACTGTTAAAAACATACTGTTCCATTTTTCTTTTTTCTATAAATGGATGTTTTCAAAGTAAATGGATAATCGTTTTTAATAATCGTGACATCAATTATTGACCACAATAATGGTGATTATGATTTTTGCCATAATCGCACAGCCCTACCTGATCACAGATCTAAACTTGAGGTAATAACCCTAGAGACATCAAAAAAAGAAAAGGGGAGTTTTCAGACTTACTGGGCTCTAAGAATCCATCGCTTGGCTCGGCACGGAGCCAAGACTTACAATACTGCGTGTCGTTGAGTTTGGGGATGAAGGCGAAGTGACAGGGGACCTGCCCGTCATTCGTTATCAGGAAGTGCTCCTTCTGAAGCTGGCGGAATTTCACATTCCCAAATGAGAACTGCAGGACAGGGAAAGAGAGAAAACATTATCCACAGGTTCCAAGCGATTGCTTTTTTATGTCTCCAATTTTTTTACGGGAAGTCATAACAAGCTTCTTTGTTTTAAAGGTCATCAGTGATTAGTGCGTGAGATGATATCATGAAGGAAGGATCATAAGACAGTGTGATGAGTATGATGAGTATTGTTTACCTCTCTCCTGCTCAGCGTTAAAGATGGAAGGAAATCATTCTCCATTCTGTCCATCGCGCGCACAATCTCCTCAAACACCTTTTTGTGGCGCGGCTCATTTACCACCTTGACCTGTTACACAAATAACACACAGCCATATTTAGTCATATTTAAGTCAGAGCAGTGCATTTTTTAACTAAAACCAGTCTTTGTGTTTTTGTTTTGTGTCACTATAGCTTCTCACCCCCACAGTGAAGAGAGCACTGACAGGCTTGTGGTCACTAGTTTGCAGCTCCATGTGACTCCGGTATTTGAGCTGCTTGATATTGTTGCCCCTCCACAGGATTCGGTCACACCAAGCCGGGACACGGCACTTCCCACTGCAGGAAACAGTTTCAGAGGCAGAGTGAAGGGTGAGACCTCAGACACACATACAGTACTGCTGACTCTGTGTTAGTGTAACGATAAGCTGGAACAAACTTCCTGACTGGCAAAAAAGTATCCGGATTCCAAAGAACAAAAAAAAAACAGGACAACTTGGCAAAAACAAAACAGAGCCCCGGAGGATTGTTTTGTATATGGGGAGAAAGCAGAAGGTACTATACAGGGATCAATGTTTTCACCTTGAGTCCCATCGATCCGTTTTGGGGTCGTACTTGTACGTGGGAATGAAGTTGATCTCTCCCTCCATGAAGTCTGTGAAGGCTTTCTTTGTCTGCCTCTGAATGTTCAGCTACACAATGGAAAATGGCAACACATCAACGTTTAATTTGGTGAAGGAGTCCAATCAAAATCAGTAATCATTATCAAACAGATAAGTCATAGAGGAAATAATGGCAGATTGCAAACACAGCGAGTGTAGTTATCTTTAGCAATCTGTATAATAATGCTATTTGCAAAACAGCTTCCCTTATTCATTTGCCAAACTTCTATTTATCATCAAATATTTACTGTTTTATTCATGTCACAAATTAATATTTACACATCAAAGGTCGCAACAGACACACTACAGCTACAGCTTAAGAGCTAAAAAGCCTTAGGTCAGAAATACTGAATACATAACAAATGACTCAAGTTATTCTAAAACTGCTGCAGAGGGAAACTGTTATTAAAGAAACAAACGGACTGACATGGGATTTTCTTGGTACGTAATATTTATCACAAAAGCCATTATTTCTAAAAACCTGCTGATAAGTAAAAGTGGTGCTTAGTTTTCAACAGACTCTTACCTGATCAACATCCTGAAGCTTTTTTAGGTCATTCTGAGCAATGTGATGTTTGACCTCAGCAGCATCGTACAAAAACAGACGGTAGTTCAAATCCCCGAGCCAGATTACTACACTGAAACACAAACAGAGACAAAGACGGCTTAACACAACAGAATCACAGTAACACGTTTGTAGTGATAAGGATTATCCTCGTGAAAACTCAAATCATGTCAACAAGACTGGTAGTGAGCAGCTTATGTTTGTAGAGACGGAGACATTGACAAGTCAGTGTATTAAGTAATAAGCTCGGCAGTATAGAATTATTAAAAGGTAGTTTTGTAGAATTCTGAAAAAGTTATCAAACCATTTGAAACCAATAATAAAACACAATATTTTTAACACAATCTTAAACTGGCGATACAAGCATAATCCTGAGTTTGCACTTTAATTCAATGATCTCCCTCTGGACATTTAGTGGCTGAGGAACTCACTCGTGTTTGACGATGCTGAGAGGGGGGTGGTCCAGTAAGTGGAAGGTCATGCGGGCGCAGATGTCTTTATAGTCCTGGTTGCGGCGCTCAAAGTCTTCTACGTGTGCTGCTAGATGGGAGTTCACGATGCAGAAGCTAGTGTTGTGGAAAACAAACCTCACTGCCACACCTCCTTTGTTCCCCTGCAAAAAACAAACACACACGAACATTAAAGGATAAAAAAAAAATCAAACTGAGGCTGCTGTATACTGTAATCAGAACAGTTTCACAGTATTACATTATTATTATTATAACAATACAAATGTACTGTAAGTGCCAGACAGCACTCATTTATGGCATTTATTTTAGTAGATTAGCAAATTTACTTGGTATGATAACCGTCGACTTTCATACGATTCATATATCTTGAAATTGCTGCAACATTTGTTGTTCTTAATACTGAACATACAGCCATTTTACTCCTTGACCTCTTGCACTTTAATGGAAAACAACACTGCACATTTATCTCAAGGTTTCATTTCATTTCATTTCAATCTTTATTTCGAACAGATTAAAAAAAAATAACAAATAAAAAATAACAAATGTGAAAAACAGAATACCGTATTGTTAAAATACAGTATTTATCCATATTCACGATAATATTTATATATTCAACAAAAAAAAGTCTTCATATTAATAATAATAATTAAAAAAAATCATATGTGTCCGAAAGGGAGTAGGAGGAAGCAAATGCTTATTAATTCCCACCCCTTACTTGATCAATGATTGTCCTTTAAGTCATTATGCAAGTTATTCCTACTTACATTTACACATACATATACAATAATTAAGGTTACTTATTACTATGTGTATTGTGAGGCAGTTTGTCTGAGTTTGGTGTGAACAAACCATTTTCCCCATGATTCCCGTCCCCACATGCTCTGCAGCCACTTCTTTGATGTGGTTCTTGTGCATCTTTTTGACGAAGATCACAAGCATCATCCCGACAAGTCGTATGATCCGGACCTGTAGACATTTAAAAAATAAAAAAGACATTACACCAGTTATATTTCTTCTTAATCTTTGTAATATTTGTCTATCATGTTTATTCACTTTTTAAGATTCTTAATATTAAAGAACTTATATTTATAGACATTTACTGTTATTTTTCATGTTCAAATAAAAAAAGAAACAAACATATTCATTTATCACCATCAAAAGGACCTCAAATGGCTGCATTTTTAATGGAGTTTTTATCGAATTTGCTTTTGCAACAAGCCAAGCCCTACACATTGTCACCGATTCTTCTCTTAAAAGGTTTTCCTCCCCTCCTCTACTCACCCTTTTGTACTTGAATTTTGAGGGCAAGCACCTCTCGATAGCTTCGACCCACAGCTGCTCTTTGGATGAGTCCATGTAGAAGAAAGCTTCAGTGCTCAGGTCCAACTCTTGAAAACTGCAGTCATAAACCAAGTCACCATAATGGGTGTTAGTGAAGCAAAAGTATTAAACGATATGCATGACTTCATGTTCAGAAAAGGTACTGTAAGTTATATTCTCACTGACCCCAGAGCATAGAGATCTGGAGGCTCTGTGTCGCTGCAGAGCCACGGCTCGAGGCTGCTGTCCGGTGCCTGGCCGTTCACGTTCCACGTACCTGTGAAAATCCTTTAAAAAACAAAAGCAGTATTAATGCACATTGTGGGGTTGAAGTGTCCAGGAGCAGCATTGTTGTATGTCTTTATCACCAGAATGTTCATACTTTTAAAAAGGACCAACTCAAGACCAACAGTTTTATTTGAGGCTTTTAATTTAACTTAAAGGTGGGATAGGTAAGTTTGAGAAACCGGCTCGAGATACACTTTTTGTTATATTCCATGGAATGCTCTTAACATCCCGATAGCAATGAATATCTCAAGTGCTTTGACAAAAAATCCATTAAAAAATGTCATCTGTGGAAGCCGTGATACTGTAAAAAGCACGACCAATCATTTTAGCCGGCCCGGCTAAAATGATTGGATGGCCTCTGCCTGTCAGCCTTCCATCTGTGCACAAACTTATCTCGTGCCCTCATTGGTCATGTGCGCGTTCGTGTGTGTTGGAGGAGGGGCTCTGTAAGGAAGTGGCAGATTTTCTCCGGTTGTGTATTTTAAATTCTACGCACTCGAGCTGGTTTCTCCGAAATGACCTACCCCACCTTTAATGTAATCTTATTTTGTTGTTATAAAGTGCTTTTGATAAGAACAAAGTTTCTCTGTCTATGGATTTGGAGGAAGATGGGGTTGATAATTGTTTGTTTGCGAAGCATTTTGTGTTACCTTTTGTGTATGAAAAAAGCTCAATCAATACAGTTTGATTGATTGATCGATCATGAAGCTGCTGCTCTCACCTGAAGTTCTGGATGTCCACGTACTCGTTCTCCTTCTTGCCCAGGCGGTGCTTGATGAGGTATTCTCTCTGTCCCGCCTGGCTGGAGAACATGGCCTGTCTCATGCTGTTGGTGGTGGGGCTTTCACACCAAGACATGGGCCTGTCGCCGCGGTCAAACCCTGACCTGAAGCTACTGCAATGGAAAAAGTAATTATGATTTAGCACCAGAAATAAATACATACTTCACTTTGGGATAATGAGCCTCCTGGAGTCAAGTCACATATATAAAACCAGAGCAGTTTTTAACAGAAACTATATTTAGCCAGCTCCAGTGTTTGCAGTAAACCTGACACGGTGTAATGAAAGGTCAACTTACTCCGGTCGGGAGTTTTCTCTGGTCTGTAGGGAGACAGCTCTGTCTTTAGGGATTGGTGGAGGAGGCAGAGGATTGGATGGAGCCTGGGAGGCTTTGCGAGGAGGTAGAGGGGGAACCGGAGGAGGATCTCTAACAGCAACTATGCGGTTCTGGTGGTTCTTCTTTTCCTCCACTTTGAGAGCGTGGTTGAAGTTATCCTCGAAGCCAAAGTCTGATGCGAGTGATTGAACTGGATCTTCAGAAACAGGAAATGAACGGAAGATACCATTTTAGAGCAGGAAATGACAACGGAAGATACAATTTTAGAGCAGGAAATGACAACGGAAGATACCATTTTAGAGCAACCTATAACACCTAACACCTATAACGGCAGTGGCTCAGTAAGTAGGGGCTTGGACTGTAGGGTCACCGGTTCAAGTCCCCGACCAGACCTAAAATATGGAGTGTGGACTGCTACTTGGAGAGGTCCCAGTCCACCTCCTGGGCCCTGCCGTGGTGCCCTTGAGCAAGGCACCTCCCAATTCTAATTCTAATTCTAATTCTAATTCTTCTAACACACTTCAGGGAAGGGAAAACCCCAAAGAGCATAATAGGGCCTCTTTATGGTAGCTTCCAAATACGATTTTTGTTAAGTGATGGATTTTTCTAAAAGTTACCACAGTACATGTGTACATTACCTGTCTTATTAGTTGACCTGCTATTGTTGAGGTTGGGAGGCAGTGCAGTGGTAGATTTGGGGGGGTTGACCCCAGAGCCCACTGAGTTCACCGTCTTGTTTGCTCTCTGCGGTGGAATGGGGACTGGGCCCCTCAGGACTGTTGGTGCAAGGGGCTCCATGGTTTTGGGTTTCTTGAGTATGGATTCAACTGGGAAAAAACAGCTTTGTCAGTATGAAGCCAAACTACGATCAACACAAACGTACTCATCCAGAAGTGACATATTTCTAGTGATTATTTTAAGCTGTGTTAAAAATAAACAATGAAATGTGTTACAGCTTGCTCATGAAGGATGGATGTCTTTTTAAACCTCTGACTCAACGTGCACATCCTGTTTCAGCTGACCTCACTGAATGTAAATATGCCCACAGATATAAAGAAATAAGCCAACACCCATAAGAGCAATGTTGTCAAGTAGAGTACACCAGCGGCTCCAACTGGCTTGTTGCCAAAAAGAGTAAAGAGGCCAATGTTCCACTGTAATATCACTGATTACTAGGACATTACAGGTATCAACTAAAGAATGAATGAGTGCTATCAAAGTAGTAAGAGAGGAACAGGATGAACAGGTTCTGAGTACAGAAATAATTAACAGCTCACTGACCCGTGTCCATACCGGAACAAAAGGCATTATTTCTCAAGGGTACAGCTTAGTGTGGTAGCAACTTAAACTAGCATCTTATTAAAAACACTTAACATTCACATCAGAAATGCAATTAGGCAAAACCCATGTTAAAACTATTCTTTAAGCATTTACAATATATAAGACAATCACAGGTACCTCTGTATCGAGTATTATAAATCTTAACAACGTCATGATATTTTAAGATTTTAGAAATAGTTGCCACAGTTTGCTCATTCAGTTGAGGAGTACGAGTAACACGGCGACAATATGAATGTAAGATGAAAGCACATTGACGTAAGCCTGGGGGTTCTTTAAAGGGGGATCTGATTTCAAAGAGACTCTCCACAACCATGTGGACGGCAAGTACACACAGGAAATCAGTGAGCGCTGTAATCCACCCTCAGTGAATGAATGTTAGATGAGTGATTTAATAATTAATCACCCAACAGCCTTAGACTACAGACAGTGACGTCTTACCTTGTTGCTGAGCACTCTTCACCTGGATGAGGAAGGTCTGAGTCCGATCATCGTTCTGCAGCTCTAACAGCAGCTCTGGAGCTTTCTCGCCTTTGATTCGTATCCTAATGCAAGCTGGAGAAGAGTACAGAGAACACACACACTCACATGTTGGACACCTTTAGGTTTTGCATACACATTCAAATGCCTTCTGTCTAGAAAACAAAAGCATAGTGATTTAAAGTGAACCAACACGGCATTGTTTCAAATAGCCCTGGTAACCCATGACAAGCGTCTGCTACTAAATACAGAGCATTTGGCTGAAGACATGCTCTAAAAATGCGGGTGTGTGTTGCAACAAATGCCATGTTTAGCTCTCTTTTGTTTCCACAATTAAGGCCATATTATCTGCATCTCTGTTTGAAAACACAGCAGAAAGAGTCATTAGTTAAATGTGAAGATAGGTAAGTCATACTTACATGTTTCTAAGTTAATAAGAAGAGCCTCGGCAGCCTCTGAAAAGAAAGCGGCAAGATAATTTAAACGGTGCAGTTCAAAGGTTGGTTGTGGGAGTAAACCAGAGTGGTTATAAATTATTTCAAACTCAAGTTGTCATCGTCGTCTTCCAGGTCGACCGGAAATGCTCTTTGGACTTTCACTTTAACACTATACTAGTTATCAGCAAAACACTAGCTATCAGCAAAACAATTATTGTAGTAGTAGTAGTAGTAGTAGTAGGTAAGGTGAGGATAATCTCTATAAACATGAAGAAAAGATGGTGGCAGCTGACAACATTTGATTATACTTTACAGACCTTAAAATATTGTGAACTTGATATTAGGGGGGAAGAAAAGTCACATACCTTGCAAAATGTCAAAGTGACCATTGATGGGTATAGACAGCTCAGCGACTGGACGAGACACAACAGCATCAGGGTTGGCGAAAACACGAAATCTACGTGAGAAAAGCATAGACTTAACATCAAGTCTGAGACAATGTTATTAATAATCTGCAATTAAATTAAAACATCTACATCACAAAGCATATACAGACTGTCTGCAGCTATTTCTTTTATTATTCTTATATTTTATAACAGCCAGTTTCTTGCAATTAGAATTGTGTTTCATGCACTGAACATTTATGATATGAGTACATAGTAAGTAAGGATTAGATTGTAATCATCCATTGATTAAAATGTGAATTCTATACTTACACAAATCTGAAATGCACATGCACGCATGCAAAAGCCTCCTTTAGTCTAGCAAGCAGTCAAGGTGCTTTAGTTGAATATGCAAACAATAACTATCAAGTGTCAAGTCTTGTTGATAAAAGTCCAGTGTAGCAACCTAGCACATATTCTGAGGAGCTACACTTTGGGTAGTTAAATAATTAATATGAACATCTTTAAATCTGGGGTGTGGGTGTTATTGTGGGCGAGATCATATTTCACTCTCTAACAATGGCTGACTAAGAGCCAGGGTCAGAGCTGCTCGCTGGGCACTGCCCAGTGCCCACGCTTCCCCTTAGCTTCACAATAACTCTGATTACTGTTGAAGACGGGAAAATGATTCAGCCCTTCTGCTGTGTCAGAGTGCAGATCTCCAGAGTCTGATGTTGAAACCGTCATGACAATCAATAACTGACCAATGAGGGTGTTAACTAAATAATAAGAAAAATAACACTGTGTGACACTGTTAGCAGCATTAAATACTTGTTTTTATAAATGTAATATAGCTAGAAAAAGTCCTGCATCAGCGTTAAAGTCTATTAAAATATGAATTGTGGCAAACATAAGTCTTGAAATTATATCAATAATTGTAACACAGGAATAACTACTCTAACCTTAATGAGATATTGCATTAACAATACATATATTTGGCATAAAAATAAACACAAATTCTTCAGACACTTCAACTTGCAGGGTTGTTGTATTTGATGTGCTTATTCTGGGTTTTTTTGCCGAAGAACTTCACTATGACAGGCTTATGGGCCGGCTATGTTATATAATTTCCGTAAAGCACCAACTGAAACCCTGACAGCTTGGAGTCTCCATGACTCTTGAGTTTGGTGTGTGTGGTTTTAACACGGTTAGCTGAGGACGGAGCACATGTGAGTCTCATTACACTCCAGGACTAACTGAGGAATTCTGGATAACGGTTGAGCTGACTGCTGGTAGGGGCAATTGCTTTCTCCTTCATGCTAGTTGACACCCATTAAAGCGTGCTGCAAACACAAACACTGATAGTTTATCACACCCACAACATCCTCTTTTCAAATCAAAAGCTGAAGCTGCCAAGACAAATTAAAATCCTGTAAGTAAACAGCACCAAGGACTGTCCGTAAGCTTAGTCCATGAAGAGTCACTGATGCATGCAGCAACACATTTCTTATAACTGGAGATACTGAACCTTGTTTCCACTATAACATAGACCATTTGTTATCGGTCCTCAGGTTCTGTCTGACCATGTACAACACAAGATAAACCGACCCTTTTCACCTTAAAAAGCTACATATTCCTGGTGTTTTTTCTGAAAGTACACCTGACCGGAGGGATTTAGCCACACAAACCGTCTCTCACAATATAATTATTTTGTAATGCATATCTATCTAATCTATTCTTTTGATTAGACAAGACAACCAACACGTATACACAATGCCCATAAGACAAACAGCGAGTATTTACATTCAAACAAGGAAAATAAGTTGTCAAAAAAATGTGATTTGACAAGAATAAAGCAAAACCTATAAGGGAAGCCGATGCTGCAGATAAACATCTAAAATATCAAGCTGTTCAGGAATGCTTTAAATCCTTAAATATCTTACTCAATGTATCTACTGCCTGACACAAATACTAAGATGGTCAGCCATCAGGTTCTCTGGTACTTACATAAATTCTCCACTGCGCTCAATTAGAGACAGGAGTCTGGGCTCCTTCTGGCCAGCCCTCAGCTCCTGAGCTTTCACAGTGTGAGCATCACAATCAAGGAATCATCATTACTGAGGGGGGAAAAGGCGCCTGGACATCACAAGCACTGAGATTTTATTTTAACTAACCGCAGACAGACAGAGAGAGCAAAGGTGTCACTTCAGGATTATTAGTTAGTTTGCGTGTGGTTAGATTGAGGATAATCAGAGTTAATGAAGCCATGCCGGTTGAACATTAAAAGGCAAATTCATGTGATACATGTCAATTCATAAGGCACAGAAGAAAAGAGCGGCAAAGGTGTTTAGCTGATGAACTTTTAAAAAAGACAAATAACGTTATTCTGCTTAAAAACATAAGGATTTAGTTAATTTAACAAGATGAGACTGGTCATATTGGAGTGGTTAGTAGTGACCTGATTAAAAAATAAACTGTATCTATAAAATAACCATGTTGCGAATACACTCATGAGTAAACTAGCTACTACAATACAGTAGAGGAGGAAGAAGTACTCAAGTCTTGTACGTAAGTAAAAGTAGAAATGCAAAATGTAGGAATACTCTGTTACAAGTAAAAGTCCTGTATCCAAATGTTACTCAAATTAAAGTACAAAAGTATATGCATCAAAATATACTTTAAGTCCTAAAAGTACTCTTCTTTATGCAGGTTGGCTCATTTCACAATCATATATAGTGTATGTTTTGGTTATAATTATTGATGCATTAATGTGCTTTTCATAGCTGGCCATGGTAGAACTACTTTCAACTAATTGTGAATGTAATCCAGGTGTGTCTAAAGTCGTTTATGAATAATCTATATCTGCAAAGTAACTAAAGGTACTACATAAATGAATTGGAGTACAATTACAATATTTACCTCCTGAATGTTTGTGGGGTAGAAGTCTCAATTAGTAAAACATGTAAGTGAAGTACCTTAACAATTGTATTTAGGTACATTACTTGAGTACATGTACTTAGTTACTTGACACCACTGCACATATGTGGTTGGAAGTGAACTGATACAAAACTGCATTTATAAAAATAAACCATGTGAATACACTCACACGAGTAACCTAGCTCGTACACTACAGATCATGTCTGGTTATCAAATACAAGTTAGCTGCATTGCTAACTGACGTTAGAGCTAATGTTAGCCAACAAGCTAACGGTAAAGCAAATTGACAACATGCACTGAAAACAAGGCTGTAAAATTACTCAAAAAGGATATTGCCAAACAATCCTCGCTGCATAGTCCCAGAGAGGACTCCATCCTTACCGATATATGACAAATGGCTATTTATCATGGGTTATTGTTCTTTGAGTCCAGACACGGAGAGAGAAAGTTAAATTCCCACCCGGTGCAGCGGCGGCCTTCCGGGATGACAGCTGTTCGGTGGTGGGGTGCTAATGCTAACCGATGTTAGCCAGCGGTGGTTGGACGTGGGTAGATGTTCAACAGAGTCAAGACATCAGAGTATCCCGGTTAGTGTGCGCCATTCTTACAAAAACAGCTGAGTATCCGTTTTCCTTTCTGTGTCAGAGAACAGGCTGGCAGCACGACATGTCTTGTAAATTGAGGCTGATGGAAGCTAGCTAGCCTAGTTACCGAGAGTTTGGGAGGTTCACTCCCCTTCTTCTCCTGCCCTCTCCCTGCTCAGTTATTCGGCTTCATCATCTGGATTTCTGGCGGCGGGTGGCAACAAGTATGAGCGAAATAACGCCACCTTCTGCCCTGGAGTGTGGGTAGGAAACCAAATGTAGCTATCAGCCGTGAAGAAAATCATGTGCAATTCGTAAATTCATAAGAATATCAAATGTATGCTTAATCTGTGTGTCTTCTTTTGGGAGTGTGGGAGTATGCCAGTGGTAAATCAATTGAGGCAGCCTAATTTGGCTTCCGGTGTTGTGTCAAATGATGCACCCCCATCATGAAATGCCCCCCTTGTCACGGGAACGCGCATTTCTAAATGACACGTTTACACCATAGACTGTATATATAAAGGTTTACACCTTAAAACGATGTTTAAAACAAGTAAACGTTCAGGGTTTTTATTAATGGTAATTTTCAGACTGTGAGTTGTTTAGTGGTAGCTCATATAGTCTTGATTCTTGTGGTTAAACTTTTCGCTCCGTATTTGATGGTAGTGGTGTCGAAATTCATTCGTCACTTCCTTTTCAGTTTTTGTTTTTTTTAATCTTTTTTTTTTCTTATTATTGTTACGTCCTGTCTGTATACACGTGCTTTAAAATGTATTGTTTAATTTTACATATTTGTCATATAATAATCAAAATATATGTTTACAAATGTTACATAGTCGTTGTAAGCATATTTTTGCCACGTTATGCACCCCTTGCTATCTTACATAATAAAAGTGTCACATTCATGAAACTTGCTCCATTCATTGGTACTAGTCCTACAACTATACCCTGAAAAATGCTTGAGGGTGGGAATAATATAAACATATTTGGGGGGGGGGGGTGCATTTTATGACAGGCCTGGTTTATCATCCGAGTCAGAAATAAAACAAATATGGAGTGAGGGCTAGTCCTGCAATTGTCCAACACATTTACATACACACAGTAATTAATAATACATGTTGAATGAAATAAAGAAATAAAGTGACATATTATCCATACTAAAATTGTGTACATTATCACACATAAAATAAACATTCATTTTGAAGATTAGAGTCCAGTGACATGGTAAGCAATCAAAGTCAGTGTGAACAACATGTCATATTCATCTTTAACCCTTGTGTTGTGTTCGAAAGCTGTTACCGTTCATGGTGTTCGCGGGTCAATTTTGACCCATGATTTATCTCCATCTCCAAAACACTCCAAAATAATGACTATCATCCAATATTGTTTTAACTCCATCATAACCTTTAAATTACAACAGGATTGTTTGGTCATTATTTTGGAGTGTTTTGGAGATGGAGATAAATCATGGGTCAAAATTGACCCGCGAACACCATGAACGGTAACAGCTTTCGAACACAACACAAGGGTTAAAGATGAATATGACATGTTGTTCACACTGACTTTGATTGCTTACCATGTCACTGGACTCTAATCTTCAAAATGAATGTTTATTTTATGTGTGATAATGTATACAATTTTAGTATGGATAATATGTCACTTTATTTCTTTATTTCATTCAACATGTATTATTAATTACTGTGTGTATGTAAATGTGTTGGACAATTGCAGGACTAGCCCTCACTCCATATTTGTTTTATTTCTGACTCGGATGATAAACCAGGCCTGTCATAAAATGCACCCCCCCAAAAGATGTTTCTATTAATCCCACCCTCAAGCATTTTTCAGGGTATAGTTGTAGGACTAGTACCAATGAATGGAGCAAGTTTCATGAATGTGACACTTTTATTATGTAAGATAGCAAGGGGTGCATAACTTGGCAAAAATATGCTGACAAAGACTATGTAACATTTGTAAACATATATTTTTATTATTATATGACAAATATGTAAAATTAAACAATACATTTTAAAGCACGTGTATACAGACAGGACGTAACAATAATACAAAAAAAAAAGATTAAAAAAAACAAAAACTGAAAAGGTAGTGACGAATGAATTTCGACACCACTACCATCAAATACGGAGCGACAAGTTTAACCACAAGAATCAAAACTATATGAGCTACCACTAAACAACTCACAGTCTGAAAATTACCATTAATAAAAACCCTGAACGTTTACTTTTCGTTTTAAACATCGTTTTAAGGTGTAAACGTGTCATTTAGAAATGCGCGTTCCCGTGACAAGGGGGGCATTTCATGATGGGGGTGCATAATTTGACACAACACCAGCCACTTCAGTAAAAACTATTTAGCATTTTTGCTCTCCTTCATTCATTTGACAGCTATACTTGAGAGGTGTTACAGTAGATACAAGATGTATGATCAATTTTTAAAATGTGATGCAGTATCAGGCTACTGAGCTAAATGCAGTACATTATACTTAAATTAGCTTATTTTATTTGCCACACCT
The DNA here is from genome assembly GCF_902827165.1 of Trematomus bernacchii. Taxonomy (NCBI): domain Eukaryota; kingdom Metazoa; phylum Chordata; class Actinopteri; order Perciformes; family Nototheniidae; genus Trematomus; species Trematomus bernacchii. The sequence goes on from NW_022987409.1 coordinate 4,020,239, forward strand.
TACCAGCTACAACATTAAAAAAAACTCCTAATAAAAAAAGAAGGATTCATAATAAATTAAAACATTTAAAAAGTGTCATTTTTCATGATGAATATTTTTTACTTTTCACACCCAAAACATTTTGCTGAAAATATTAAACAATATTTTGAATTCAGGGCTTTAACCTTTTTTATTAGTAGGCATTGTAGTATTTTTAAAGAATGGTTTGTAACTGTTACTCAAAAAAAGCATCTACATTTGTGCAAGGACTTTCTAGGAAACATCACTTAAAATATACCTAATTTCTCACCCTACTAAAACAACTATTACTATTTACAATGTTGATTGTACACTATATACTGGTTTGACATTTTATATGACATCTTAAAACCAAAACAAATATGCAGAAAACTTCCCGAGGCATAATCATTTGTCCCATTTGTTACATTTCATAAAAAAATACCTTCATGAACAAATCTTCTACTGTTAATCTTCATAACCAATTCATGTAACACATTGTATTGAACTCTTTATTGTTAATAGTCACTTTGACAAAAATGACAAAACATGGATAAAGAAGTTACATTATTTTGAAAGTCAATTTCAGTCCAAAACTTTAATGTAATCAGAAGGATTATTTAGCAATAGTTTCAACTGTACATGTGACTTCTCTCAGTTGTTGTAGGTTTTAATCTTATGAATGGCATAAGGGCTGGAGTCTCGATGTGGCCAAATGTCTCCGTTGGGCAGGTCCCTCGTCTGTTCCACCTCACGTTCAACCATCTCGACCGTCAAAGTGGAAGGACTGAGGATTTCTGTCGTGCGGTAGGATTGTGTCAGGCAACGGAAGGACGCCGTGTCTGAGATGTCATCGTCAAAGAGATCCTGCATGAGTTCCTTTCGTTTCCTGCGAGAAGCTTCCAGCTCCTCCTTCAGGTCAGAAACCAGATCTTTAACATCCCTCACCAGTGTGGAGCGTACACCAAACAGGCAGAGCAGGAAAACCAGACCAGCACAGATGCCAACCACAAAGTACAGAGCCACTCGCTCTGGGAAATCTGAGTGAGAATGAGACGTGTGATGATTGTGAATCACACTAAAATCAAAATGTGGCATGAGACACTGAAAATACACAGATATCCATCCTGTTAAACATCCTGGCCATACATATTTACATTGTTTTGTACACTTTTAACCAGTAAGCTTGTGTGCAAATAGAGATATTCAACATTTAAGATTTCAGAGTTGGCTCTGGATAATAAGAGAATAAAAAAAAGCTTATCATGCTTTAAACTGTATACCCTTTCTATGATGACGTAAAAAAAGACTTTTACAGCTTTCATGCATGTGCCGCTTCATTTTAATTTACTGTAATCAACTGAAAGGGAGCATAAGGCTGACTGATGTAAGGATCAACACAAAAATCTACGACATCTTTTAGAAAATAGTAAGCAGTCATCTGAATATTTTTGCACATTCTGTATTACTGCATAGAAAAATTGAGGAGAGCTCCACAATGCAGAGAAGAAGAAAGATATAGGCTTATACACTTCTAATTATTTCCTTTGCTTTGTGTCACTGTGTCAATTTTGTAGGACTAAAACATGCAATCCAACCTTACAGGCCTTTTTAAAGTATGATCTACATGTACATACATGCAACCCTATAGCCTGAGGTCTACAGGCGTCACTGCACATACCCAACATTTTTTCAATGATCTCCAGAGAGTTGGTTACGAGCACATTATGAGGCCTGTAGGTGGGGCCAGTGTACCATCCGCCTGCAGGTGAGAGGGGTCTGGGCTCAGACACCAGTCAAAGTCTGCTGCATGTTACAAAAACCTGTGCATTTGGAGTCTTTCTCTCACCATGTGTGTAGTCTGAGATCATGAAAGGATCAGTTGACCCTCGACTAACATCTTCCAGAAGATACCGGGGCACTAAATAGAAAATTTGACATTTTGAAAGGTGATGCGTACATTTAATAATTTAAACTTTATTTATATTTGAGTTGAGCATCAACGTGTATTTACAATAACATTGAGTGAATTACAAAATAATATTGAAGGAAAACAAAAAAACAACTCATAGCTATACTTAGAGAGAAAATGGGAAACTATTATAAAAAAAGAAGAAGAATCAATTAGAGAATTTAATTTGATAGACAGATTAGGATAATTAAGATGTTATATAATAGACAGTTGTGTTAAAAGCCCTAGAATAGCGCAATAAGAGAAGTCAATTTGATAGATGCATTTCATATTAAAATGCACAATAAAATACAGTTGTATAGAACCATTACGTGTAGGAGTTTGAACGTTTTTGAGGTAACATTTCTGAAATGTCCCTAAGATATAAATGTATTTTAAGGAGGTGCTGTATGCAGTAACATCGGGTTTGTAACATACCACAAGTGAAGGACACCCGCAGGTGTTTCCTGGTGCCGGGGAAACACGGGTCCCCAAATGTTTGGGTGTCGGCCACCAGTGAGCAGCTCGCTCTGCTGTGACACCGGCGTGACACCTTCCTCAGAGCCGTGGAGGACAGACACTCTGAAATAAATAAAGTTTAGTATAATAAATAATGGTTTTATTCTTAGAAATCTGATTATTATTAACATCATTAACTGGTATAAAATCTAAGCTCGTTTGTATGCTAACAAATGAACCTTCTTTGTTTCCTGTTAAGTAAAAGAATAAGAAGAATTTTAAGCAAATTGTGCTTATTGTGTGAATTATTTGGACAACCTGTTTTTATTACTTTGAATATACATTTGTAACAGTAGTAGTTTGTCATACAAATGGTTTCTAAATTTGCCATCTCTACGAATCATCTCTTTTAATGTTTAAGACTATTGTATTTATGTACACATCATCCTTGATATAACTAAACTAAACCAAACTAAAATAATAGGACCCACTAATTACTCCCCACTTATGCCTAGAACTTATATTGGTTCCACTATATCTTCACTAGCAGATAAGAAGCAGGTTTCAGACCCATGTCATTGTGTGATCCAGGTTCCTGAGGACAGTGAGGACTGCCGTGCAGCAGGTGTCCGAACGAGGCTGAGTAGATGGCGAGGACGGTGTCGTTTTTACAAGTCAGCCTCAGACGCTCATTCTCACACACCAGCCTGCTGCGGTGGTGCTCTGAAGAACAGATAACATGTAAACACCATTAAAGAAAGGAGTATTTCCATGCAAATGTAGTAAGTAGACTTGGCATGTCTTAGCCTTTATATATACAGTCTATGGTTTTAGCTCATGAATGACATCTTTTATGTGAAGGCTAGGCTCCCTGTCGCAATATACCGATAAAGATCATAATTCAATTTTATAAAACCGAGATAATAAAATTATGTTAACTATCAAAATATTATAATATAGTGTAGATAATCCAGTACCTCTTAAAGCACAAATCAAATCCTACATTTCCATTTCCAAATACAGGATTTCCATAGACCCCTTTTTTTTTTAGGTATGCTTTGCTTTTGGGTGTCGTAATACGTTTTTCTGCTTAGTAAATTATGTCAGTTTTTACAAACAGGGTAATGCTGCCCGCCATCTACAGTAAATAGTACACTGACTATGGATAAGTAGCCTATACAACCCCACTTCACAACATTCAAACTATCTCTGTAATACGATAAAGCCTAGATTGTTTGCATGATAATCTTGAACATGCCAAACAAACAATTCTGCTATTGCTTCATATATTTTTTTTAGCAACTAAACTGAATGAATTGTTGGCACACTGACACTACTGTTTTAGTCAATGATTCTCCACATTACAAATATAGGACCATGGCAACATACCTGGTCTGCACTTGTAGGAGACTAGAAGGTACTTGCTGGTGAGAGGACAGGGGTCCTGCCCAAACACTGGACTGAAGACAGGGATGTGACAGGACCGCCGATCCTGACACTCTGACAGCACTTTCTGCAAGGACAGGGAAACTTGTTGACTACAGTATACTCTAAATCTCCAGAGCATTTTATTTAAACATAGTCTGATTTCACATTCAGGATACCTCGGTAGCGACTGGGGAAGTGCATTCGTTATCCTCCTCTGCAGTTGTGTTTGTGTTTGCAGAGGGACACAAATGCAGATTAGGAACACGTCGTCCATAGAAAGCCGAGAGGACGGCCACAGACGTCCTGGAGGGACACTTGATGATGAGCGTGTCTCCTTCACAAGCATGAGCTGTGTGGTTCTTCAAGATGTTGTGAAGGTAGACTACAATAAAAGCAGTTGGTTAGCATACAACTCCTGAAAATCTACATTATTTTTGTCCTGACACTGAGGCTATTATCTTGAACACGTGTTTTTTATCTGTCCTGGTCTACCGTGAAAAGCACATCCTGAGCGTTCTACTGATATAGCACTGACAGAGAACATCTTGGCACATATGGCAGTAAAGGAGATTATTGATCAAAATAAGTGGTCATATAATTTATTTTATTTACAAGAGTTTTAGCTCAAAATGTTAGATCTTATTTTCAAGACTCAGTCCTTTGTAAATACAGTGGGACCTGCTTTTTCTCATTGTGAGACATTTTAGATTTTCTTCAAAATATTTTATATTTGTTTCCAATGTTAATCAAAGAAGGACATTGACTCAACCCTTGTATGGTGTTCGGATCTGTGGGACCCGTTTTCATTATTTATCTAAAGAAAAATTATATCAATTATTTTTTCAAACTCACACTCAATGGCCTTGGCTCATTTTCTGTGAAGAACATAAATCAGAACACATTTTCAATGACCACCCACTGTACACCCCCCTACACATTTATATTACATACAGGATGTTCGGGTATGAAGGAGATGTCTGGTCACCAAGGTGTGTGTGTGTGTGCGTGCGTGCGTGCGTGCGTGCGTGCGTGCGTGCGTGCGTGCGTGCGTGCGTGCGTGCGTGCGTGCGTGCGTGCGTGCGTGCGTGCGTGCGTGCGTGCGTGCGTGTGAGACTTTTGTGTTTCTGCCCCTGCCATTCCCGCACCAGGTTGCAACATTGTTGATAAATGCAAGCACCGACACCTGTCTGCTCTCACATTCCTGCATTATGTCTTGCGGGAACCAATCTTAATTGTGTTCCCACTCTATCCCATCTGCAAGTTTGGGGCGGGACACAATAAATAAAGCTTCGCCAGTTTGGGTCCTTATCACAACTGATCAAGATGGCCAAAAGATTCTCTGCTCAGAGGGCCTTGCAGATGATTTTGGAAGAGAGAGAACCATTTGATGATGATGTAGAGGAAGAGGAAGAGGTTTCAGAATGTGAGGATCACATTTCTGAGAATTCTGAGTCTGACAGTGACTTTGAAGAAGAGGATGAGAGCATCAGCTAGTTACTAAAGAAAAGACGAGCCACAGGACCAGCCGGTCAGCGGTCAAAAAAACAAGTGGCACTTTAATTCATTAATGTGATCTAACAAATGTAAAAGGGCAAATATTAACCATGCTGTTTATATTGCTTGTAATTGGGATGAAGTAAACATCTGTTGAGTATTTTAACATAAAATAGTTTGATTGTGTTGAATTGAAACCCAAAAAGGCAGCGGGTCCACCAGACCCACGAACACTGGCTGAATAACAAAAATATGAACACCACACAAGGGTTAATTTCTGCTAAAGAGGACATCTTTGTAATATATTTCTTATACCCAATTACTTAAAATATGGAAGAAAATCTGTTAAACTTACTTATTAAACGACAGTTTCAGATTTGCTTTTCATTAAGAAGGCATATGGTTTCCCTTCCCCAAAAATAAAGTACATTGTGACCTATAAGATGCTTTTTTTAGCTCGGCCCTGCTTCACTGGGTGTAACTCTGGATAATATTTTGACTACATGACCACACAGACAAACATAGAAGACAACAGAGCATAGACTCTAAAGTCTCCCCACCCGTGTGTGTGTGTGTGTGTGTGTGTGTGTGTGTGTGTGTGTGTGTGTGTGTGTGTGTGTGTGTGTGTGTGTGTGTGTGTGTGTGTGTGTGTGTGTGTGTGTGTGTGTGTGTGTGTGTGTGTGTGTGTGTGTGTGTGTGTGTGTGTGTGCTTCCTGTAATTGGCCCACTGTGTTGTGTACGTGTGAGTGTGTGTGTGTGGGAAAAAGAAAGGCAGTACCAGGCACTCACTCACAATGAACTATTATTAAGCCCCTTAGAGCCTGCAGCCGCACACAAAATGGAAATCTATGATGAGGTCAGATAGAGAGATACACTGCAGTGCTAACAATATATTTGTTTGTAGAGATACCTTTGACATTGTCTGAATATATCAATGTTACCATAATGCCATCCATCATAATAGCCAGGCTGCAGTTTGTCTAATGCTTTAAAGGGATATATTATTTGAAGGTCTAAGTTCAGCACCCTCACTCTGGTCTTTAACCATGAGTTGCAGCAGCTGTTTAGAAAGCAGGATATGCAGAAAAAATTAAAGGATGCTTAATATCTCTCAGAAACTTCCTTTTCAGTTACAGTTAATGGCTGAAAAACAACTGTTCAGCATTTTAACCTACTCAAAAAAGAATAATACTTTTGACATTGAAAACAAAACACTTACGAGTGAAATCGGGAGCTGAATGAGCGGTGTGAATCTTCAGGGCCAAGAGAAGAGATAAGAAGCAGTAAATCCATGGCACTTTCATTGTGTATATCCTGCAGGAGAGACCTCTCCTCTCCTCGTTTTGTTTGAGTTGTCGTGCTATTGACTGTCCGGGAGACGGCGGTCAGTAGGTCAATGATGCCATTGTGTTTCCAAGAAGCAGCCACCCCCTTCCAGCAATAAAAAAATATCTGCAGTGCAGTTAGTTGATATCTAAGCTCCATGTTTAGGGGGATGCATTTACATTTAATCTGTAGTCTTTTGATTTAAAGCTCTGCTGCATGTTCAAACGAGAATAATATTGCAGAAGAAAATCAAACATCCTTCACTTTATACGAGATTAAAATGCTGCAAAAAAGCCTATGGTGTGACTTTTTTTGGTTGGTTGTTTTGGGTTGTGGAACTAAGTTAGTTCATAGTTTAACCTTTTGGGAGATTTTGCCCTAATTTAATTATCGATTTTATTTTTGTATTTGCAGTATTACAGACTGTTCGATGAGAGCATTAATGCCTTTTTCATGTCTGTGTATTAAGTATTAAGTTCAGGAGCTTCAGCAAGAATGCAATTAGCTTAGCTTCATTTAGCTTGGCTTAGCTTAGCAGCAGGTGGGAGCAGTTGACCTTCCTCTGTGCTCATACAAGCACACCTGACAACCTCGCTGTAGCGACAAGACTCCAGTAAGTCACTGCGGTTTGCTGTTGTTTGCTAACATTTACTTAAGACATTTTAGATTTCTGTTATTATTCTGTACGAGCCAACAACCTGTTAAGTTGCTGTCCAGCTGTCTCCCCCTGCTGCTAGTCTTTATGCTAAGCTATTCTATTAACCTTCAAGCTCCATCTTTATACTTGACTCACCAACAAAATAATGGTATTCATATTTTTGTCCTAATCTCTTCTAAAAAATAAACAATAAGTGTATTTTCTAAAATGTTAAACTAAATTAATACCTGATGAATGCTATTTCCAAAAGAGACCATCTTCCCCCGAAAACGAAACTCATTGTAACGTGTGTGTGTGTGTGTGTGTGTGTGTGTGTGTGTGTGTGTGTGTGTGTGTGTGTGTGTGTGTGGGTGTGTGGGTGTGTGTGTGTGTGTGTGTGTGTGTGTGTGTGTGTGTGTGTGTGTGTGTGTGTGTGTGTGTGTGTGTGTGTGTGTGTGTGTGTGTGTGTGTGTGTGTGTGTGTGTGTAATATAAAAATCAAGACTCATTCTCTTGGACTGGGTTCTGTTTAAGGAGATAAGGCACTTTGTTTCCAGGAGGTCACTTCCAGCTGTGTGTGTGTCCAGCGGAGATTTCTGCATCTCTCGGGGCTTTCCTGTCTTTCTGTCTGTGGAAGAGGAAGTTAAAGGTCATTGACAAGTTTTTTCCACAAGTACTCAGGATATCTCTCCTGTTGAATGTCCTCACAGTTTACTTTAAAAGCTGTGATTAACTTTAGTTTGGTCTCTTACCAAACTCTGTGTGTGACAGTTGTTGTCATACCAACCAAACACTGACGCATAATTCATGAGAACTGTGACATTATCAGCTACTGCAGCCACTTGTGATGGTGAATCAAAGTTAATATATGAATGGCCCTCTAGTCATTTATCACACAGGCTCCAAAAAACACTCCCTCCATAGCAGAGTTATAATGGAGGGTGAGAAGGACACACTTTTTAATAATGTGCCTATGTTAGATTGACACTCCCACCTCATACTCCAGTAAATTCCTTTCACCTCCCATAGGAAGTGTCAATAGAGTGACTAATTATTCCCTAAAGCGGTCTACTTGGGAGAGGGGTGGTACCAGCGTGTGGAGGAGAGATTATCTGCAGACATTTGGACAATCCCAGGCCATAACCTCTCTGACTTTGCAGATATTTAATAAAGAAGAGGAGGATACTATATTTTTTCAACAACTTTCTCTCCCTCTTTTACATTTCCTGTGATCATTGAGTGTTATTCATCACATTTCCAGGATTTGTTTGGAATATCAATGTTTTTAATGGCACTCAGCCACCTAACAAAAATCGCACAGAGCGTTAGTCAGATCTGTCTTTCTTAAATTCCTAGAGATGCGTTGCATAACTCTGCCCATGATGTGTTATTTCTTTGGGGAAGTCTGAACCACAGCTTGGGGATTTCACCAAAAACAATACTTTCCTCTTTACTGTAAATGATAGTATTACAAGAAACGGAGATACTGAACTAAGCCCTCACTTCCAAACACATGGGCTATGAGTTCAAGATAAGAGTACATATTTTAATGTAATTACTAATCATACCACTTTGAATATTAAATATTAAATGAAACAGAAGTAATATTTTGAATACTTTCTTGACACTTCAACGCATGCAAAACAAATCAAAGTAAAATGTGCCTGTTGCGTTACTGCAAATACCTCTGAAATATCCCCTTTTTGTTTAAAAAGAATAGTGACAAATCCAACGTGATCTTTTCCCTGAGTAGAATAAAGTAGAAAACAATTAGCAAAATATATACCATGCGGTGGGCGATTACAAGTCCTTCAGTATAAGTCAAAATATTTGCGTATATTCAGGAAATGTGCTTTAAGAACAACTAATTAAACTAATTTTAATGCTGAACTACTTATCTCAATGTCATGTTATTATTCCATACAGTAAATACAGTATTATAATTACCACAGTAAGCTGATGGCAAGATTAGCTGTTCTTAATGAATGACAAAACATTTTTTAAATGTATTTAAAGGAACTTCTTACAATAGATTTTAGCTGTTTGGAATTGAATACAAATGACAACATTTCTGAATAAAATGTATTGGAGTTAGTGTGTCAAAAATATACAATATTGGCAAAAAGTACTTAGAGAACTCTAAGTCATACTTGATAACTTGCGTACATTTCCATAAGGAGAAATCTGAAGATGGGTTAAAGTGAAATCTAGGTTAGGCTATGAATGATATATATAAACCAAACCCTTTGTAAAACCCAGAAAATAGATAGGAATGAAACTGGAAATGTATACGGTAACTGATGGGAAGATTTCTGTGTTAGAAAATCAATCTACTTGTACTTATATAATGTTAGATATCTCATATTACTAGTTGATGAAGGCAAGGCAAGGCAAGGCATGTTTATTTATATAGCACCTTTCAACACAAGGCAATTCAAAGTGCTTTACAAAAATGGAAGACATTAAGAAAATGGCATTTAAAATCAGTCATTAAAAAGAAAAGATAATAAAATAAACATTAAAAGAAAAAATACATGGATAAAAGTTACAGTGCAGTTTAAGATGTGAATAGTTCAATTAAAAGCAGCGGCAAAAAGAAAAGTCTTCAGCCTGGATTTAAAAGTAGTAAGAGTTGCAGCGGACCTGCAGGTTTCTGGGAGATGACTTACATTAAAACCATTATTTTTACTTTCTGAAATATTATTTCATATTTAAAATGCTAATGTTGAATTTGGGATCAGCCTTCCTCCTAATCTAATATTCCCTTCATACCTAACAGTGTTGGAATGTGAGTGATCCATAATGAATCCTCTGAATTTGTGTGTTTTGACTCACACGCTGTTATCAGTTCCTGTGTATTGCAATAAGCAGAGGAAACTATTTTAGGCTCATAGATGTTGCTTTGGGTATATAAGAGGGAGTACCCCGCCCATCTCTCTGGATCCTCCCTCTCCCCTCACTAGTGAAGTATGTTCAGAGCGATAGCCTCCTCCTGAGACAAAACAAACTGAGCCAGGAGGTGTTACACTTTCTCCACAGAGACCATTTAAACCAGAGCAGCACCTATTCACTGCTATCAGACTTCTCTCCATACAGCGCTGTGGGTGCAAAAAGACTTAAGGAGAAGCTTTGACTGGAACAAGGAATACAACAACAACAAAAAGTTGTATTAAATTAGTTTTGGGACAACATGGCACTTCGACAGAACTCTGAAATGGAGCCAAGCATCGAGTTGTTTATTAAGGTCAGTCATTTTCAATTTCAATAATAACTTAAAAGGAGAAGTTGGCTGGAACATGTGAGGGAAAGTCAATTACACCTGAATTCACTGTCAAAAGAGCCTCTTGTGTCGACAAACATTAACCAGTTTTTCTATTGCTTGTTATTACCTGTTTAATGTAACTGCCTCATATCCTCCCTTTTAGAGGAACATATATATTTATGTATTTGATTTAACCTTCGATTCAACCGGGAGGTCCCAATGAGATTAAAAATATATTTTCATAGAAGAAAGAAAACACAAAATTCTCGAACTCATATTGCAGAAATCAATTCTGTTTTGACAGTTTTACTAAAACAACTTTGACATCTTAAGGAATCGTATTCTTTCATTTTGGATTAAAAAATATTTCTCAATTGAGTATTTCCTTGCAGGGAAGCAGAAAACACAAATGCCCTGTTTTAAAATTTCACTTCAGGAATTAAGGCAAACAAAGGATTTTCTGATCACTTATCAGTATTGTATAAGAGGCCAGAGATCTGCACCATGTTGTATGATCAATCAGAGGACAACTCTCATTTTGATGGGTGCCATTTAAAGATACTGTGTGCTGCAGATGCTACAAGTGTTTCTTTCCCTGTTGAGTGTCACAGCGCTTATATTTTATCAGTGAACTCTGACCACAGACAGACAGCCGACCTTATCATTGCACAGCCAGACGGAGCTGAGAGCGAACAGGAGGACTGGTACACCCGCTTTACTTACACATATTTTCAGTTGTAAACCTCTATATCAAGAAAAATTATCAAAAACAAAAAAATATCTTCCTTGATGTTAATAGCCAGACAATAACAACACGTGGAATTTTTCATTCTATTGGTACACAAACCTGTTTTTGTTAAAGGCATCTGTGCAGAGACAGATATAAAACAAGGTCAAGTGAGACTAAAAACAATTGAAGAAAGTACAATATGCTGTAGTAGACGGTACATCATGTCTCTTATGGGTAAGGGTTGAAAAATTCAACAGTTAACATTTAGGCTTTCTGCTGAGAGTGACATCAGTCTTAGGTTTTCACGCGCAAGGAATTTGCATTGGTGCAAATACAGGAAACAAAAGCCAAGAAAAAACGCTATATCACATTTGTTTAGTCTGTACCAAAAAGTAGGAGGATTATAAACACACACAAGAAATAGTAGAGCTCATAAACCTTATTTATACTCTTCAGGCTAGCTGTTTCTTTTTCCTTTGCTATGCCAACAAGCTACTGACTGTACTCATGTTTACCGAACAGGCTGAGAAAGTGGTATCAAACTTCCCATCCAACTTCAGGAAAGAAAGCATATCATTTTTCAAAATGTCAAACTTTTCCTTTGACATCAAGAGGGAGCAGAGCTAATAGTTGTTTTCCGCCACAACACAATGCCTGCTTTTCCCTCAATGGAGGAAACCGCCTGGACACGCCTTTCTTTCACTTTTAGATGTGTTTAATAGCGGATCAGAGGAGAAAATATATTGTGATTTGCTATAACACTTCACTGGCTATAACAGGACATTTATGGCTCATGTAGTCGTATACTTAACATTTACTTGTTTGTGTTTTTCAGGCTGGGCATGATGGGGAGAACGTGGGGAACTGCCCCTTCTGTCAGAGGCTCTTCATGGAGCTGTGGCTGAAAGGAGTGAAGTTTACAGTGACCACTGTTGACATGAGGAAGTAAGCCCCCCTCCGTCAGAAACACTTCCTGAGCATCTGGTCTTGGGGACTTTTACACAGGACTCTTTTAAGAAGCAAATGAGAGAGAGAACTCAAGAGTAATGCAAATAATTTCTCACTTATCAATAGGTGTGTTTCTCCCTCTGTCTCACAGAGGTCAGAGGGAGGAGCCGTAAAGCTCCATGTACAAAGAGCTCTGTGTCGCTGTCAAACAAACACCTTCTTTAATTGAGGCTTTATTGTGTGAATTTCTCAGCGTCATTACTGGTGAGCAAATAAGATCAGGAAACTTTGAAAGGAAGCTGATAATTGAATGATTCATAACACACACACATACACATACACACACTTTTACACAGCCGACCACTCCCAGCACAGTGTGTTTTTATAACTAAACACACAGCCAATGTTAAAAACATTAATCTACTGAAGCACATTTGGTTCTGACAGCCTCGATAACACCACGCTCTCAGTTTTGACTTGCTTGATAACAGTAAGATTAAATACATTTACTGAATACATCTATAAGAAAGACATCTCCCTGCCCTACTTCTTCTTCATTTTTCAAATACCTTTTCCCTTATAGAGGTTTAAGCTGATTGCAGATGACAAAGAAAATCTGCAATATAAATGTCAAACTTAAGGGGGTAAAACGGGCCTTATCTAAAACACATCGTCCATATCTCTTATTTTATTCCTGATATCTTCAACTTGTGCAAATTATACCTTTTGCTACAGCATGTATTCATGACAGGACCCACGTATTTTACTTTCCTTTTGTCTGTATCTCAAAACAAAAGAGAAACCAAAGACAAGCAACCACAAAAGCAGAGCAGATACTGTACCACTTGTAATGCATTTTTTCTACTCTGTTGCAGAACCTTTCAATATTCCGCTTTTCTGTATTTTTCTGAAAAATGTATTCCTCTTTCTGCCGTTCTCTTTCATCCTACTTTTCAAATGTAACCAATATTGCATAATTCTTTCAAAATTACATTTGAGATAAATAATTCCCATTCGACTCCTTACTATATGATGCTTATTCCACATTTCTGCGTCCTCTCTGCAGGAAGCCCGCTGAGCTCAAAGACTTGGCCCCCGGCACCAACCCTCCTTTCCTCCTCTACAACGGCACCCTCAAAACAGACTTCATCAAAATCGAGGAGTTTCTTGAACTAACAGTGGCACCTCCCAGGTATTGTTGCCGCTTAATCACTAAACAAATATTAATCAGGTGTGATTGTGACAATGGCGTATTCTCATCAAACACGTTCACTCCCTTTCTCGCCTCCCCCGCAGGTATCCTCATCTCAGCCCACTAAACAGAGAGTCTTTTGATGTGGGCGCTGATATTTTTGCAAAGTTCTCTGCTTTCATCAAGAACAGTCCTAATAACACCTGTAAGTCGGACATTCATTAATTTAAATTTAAATAATATTTGTACATATCCTCAGATAAGCCTAGTAGAATCCATAACCTTTTTTAAAACCCATTATTAGAGACTTGCTTTTATTGTGATGTTGTTATTTATTGATTTTATTTGTATTTATTTTAGGAAAAGAGATCAAATATATGTTTAATATGTTATCACTAATAACTAATGGGGTTTTAATTCTATCTACAAAACATGTGATAAGCCTCTAAAATATGGTAATATTCCATAATAGACTTAAACAGCCAACAGTGTATTAAATAGTAATTATTAGCATCAACCAATTACTTAACTACTTGGTCCTTATGTTGTTACACATGTATATTATTATATTATTGGAATTGTATTTGTGATACTTTGATATGTGGGCAGTCTGGTTGTTTGAGATAAAGCTGTTATATTTGTTTAGTTAATTTAACCTCTTGAAATCTATTGAATTTTATAAACCTATAGATTTTGTATGGCCATTTATAACGTAAAAAGTAACTAGAAAAGATCAATAAAAGTCAGATAGAAGTCAAAAGTACAATATTTTCCCTCTGAAATGTAATGGAGTCGATGAATAACGTGCCATAAAATGGAAGCACTCGTGCACTTTACTTGAGTAATTGTATTTGCAGTTACATTACACCACATACCATTACAGAAAACATCATCTCTGTGTTTCTGACCCTCCAGTCTACGAGAAAAACCTGCTGCGGGAGTTCAAGCGTCTGGACAACTACCTGAACTCCCCGCTGCCCGAGGAGATCGACCACAACTCCAGAGAGTCCGTCACCGTCTCCAAGAGGAAGTTTCTGGACGGGGATCGCCTCACCTTAGCCGACTGCAACCTGCTGCCCAAACTGCACGTCATCAGGGTGAGACTTCGCATCTAATGGGTTTTCATTCTAGGGTCATCTCTAGTAACTATAGTTTAGTCTAAAGGCAGTGGTGCAAAGTATATAAGTACATGTGTGCTTTCTCCACTTCAGAGGTCTCATATAAAGACATTTTCAATGAGTAATCTTTGAAGTTATTCAATTTACTCACAGTGGAAAAGCTGTGTCTGACGTTTGAGTCTTTATGAAAATAAAGTAGTTTCCAAAAAAATAAAATAGGCCTTCTTAAGAGTCAAGTTAAACGTTTGGCGTTAAACGTTGAGGCAAATTGTCTACATCTGTGCCTCTTCATTGGTTGGGGGGTGTCTTGAGAATTGTAGTTCTGAATCCTATATTGACTCAAAGAGGTCGCTGCTAGGTGGAATCATTATTTGACTACACTAGACAAAACTCGCTCTATGAAAACGTGTACTCACTGCTACAATTCTGAGGAACTGACTTGATACTTGACAGAGGTTGTATATTGTACTTTTTACTATACAATTAATTTATCTATGCATGTTCATTTGTATTATAAGATTTTACATTAAGAAAAAAAGGTATGTTAAGGTTGTATAAAAGTATGCATTATTAGAGATCAAATCAATATTTTACCACCGGGCTTGTGACTCCTTACAAAACAATGTGTGTGGTTGTGGCCCCCTTGTCACCATTTATGATGTTAATTAGTTTCACAAAAGAGACATTTCCCATCCAAACTGTCTGCAAACCAAAGAGGTTAAACGATCGAACATTTCACAGGAAAAGCTAAACCAATAATACCAATGTGTGTATCAGAGCTGTTTTATTTTCTTCTTTCCTCTCTGATCAATCATCTCACAACCATTCAGATATATTCATATTTTTCCATTAATGTGTCATTATGTCCCTGAATTCATGTTAAATCAATGCCAAGTACTTTTGCTGCATTTATTTTATTAAAGGTACTCCACTGTGATAAAGAGAAATATTATCTATATTTTAAATCCACTACATTATTATGAAAGTTATAGTTACTTAATGACCATAAAAATGATGCATTGTACTATATTAAAGTATACTAAACTGTTTAACATGGTCATTTTACATGAAAATCATCTGAGTACTTTCTGATATTTATGAACATAGTATTCTTTTATAATTAAGATTTTCCTTTCTTTGTATTTCAGGTTGCTTCCAAGAAGTACTGCGACTTTGACATCCCCGCAGAGTTCACAGGCGTGTGGAGATACCTTCGAAACGCCAGCGAGAGAGAAGAGTTCAAACAGACATGTCCAGCCGACATTGAAATCGAGAAGGCTTACTTCAGCGTGGCCAACAAGAGGAAATAAAACCTTGGATTCTCTGTAATTAAGTGTTCACTCAGTGTAACTGTGTTGTGATCTGTAGAGGGCGCTACAACCTACTAATCTGTGGCCACAAAACAGACACTATTCCTCCTTAAACCTGTATTTTTTTTCCAGTAAGACTCTAGGACACGCTGAAGTAAAACGTTTTATTGGTTGTATGTATCCACATCCATAGTCACTCAGACAGATCTTCAAGCCATATTGAAAAGGCCAAATGTACAATTATTGTTATTGTGTATAGTGTAAATAGATATTTTCAACACTTTTTTGATCAATCACCCTCTTTAAAACATATATGATTGTGTTAGTGTGAGCAGCAGCTGCAGAAACCTCCACGTACAGTTATTTTAATGCAAACCATGAAATACACTTCTGTATCTGATTATCGCTGTCACACTAATAATAAATATCAAAATGATTTGTCATAATCTTGTTTTTTTTTTGTGCTGACTACTAATACTATAATGCTCTTTTCTTTAGGTACTATAGATAAAAGAAACATCTTTACTTTGAAATATCACAACCAAAACAGGTTTCAATAATGGCATTTCTGATATTCAAGTTTATTTTCAGCCACAAAAACAAAGACAATTTTACAACTTCAAAAATATAACTTTTGATCGTTCGGTGTAGATGGTGAATTAACTGGTTGGTAGGGGAAAAAAATGACGATGGAGAGGAAAGGCGTGGCCGACCAGGCCGTGAAGAAATCACAGCAAACGTCCTGCAGCGGCCGGGCTTTAGTTGGTGACACAGTATTTCCAGAAACATGCTGTCAGGGGGTCAGAGAGGGTCCGACACAGAGCAGAAGTCACATGTGAGATTAACCTAACTCTAAATTGCCAACACTGTGAAAATGTTCATTTTTCATCATCACAAAACCACATTATGCACTGAACAACACAATCCCTTAATGCATGACAAGCATGAGTAAAACAGTTAAATAAAGATAAGTAAATAGACTAAAATATAATAAATAAACTACTTTAAATCATTACCACTGTTCATCGTCCAGTTATTACATTACATTTTATTTTAAATATTAACCAAATACTTTTGTCATCATCATTTGTTTAAATTGATATTATATTCTACTTTACTATATACTATATTCTACTTATATACTATACGTTGTTTCCTTTTCTGAATCTAAGGGTCTAAGGAAATAGATGTTTAAGAAAAAGTATAAATCAAATCTTGTCTATGCTGTGGTTCCCTTGCCTTGCCTTGTTGCTGCTTTTTGGGTTTCATTGTATGTAAACATTGATTTTAGAAAAGCCCAATACAAATAAAAGTTATAATGGTTATACATGCTATAAGCCTTTGTCAAAGACTGCAAATAAAGGGCAGGCGTGTTGAATGATTGATGGAAGATAATAAGAGTCACTCACTTCTTTTGTTTGTTTTTGGCAAGTTCTGCTCTGATCTGAGAAAACCCTGAGAGCGAAGCTTGTCGGCCGCCGCCAGCTTCAAGACGGCTTCTCTGAGATCCTCCACCTAAAAACAACACAGAAAACATGAAGAAAGCACACGCAGATAACATGATGAACTCTGATCTAAAGCCAGAGCTGTAACTGTAACTACGTGATCACATTTACCTCCTTATTTTAACCTGTTCACAGTTATTCATATATTTATTTGAAGGATTACTCTTAAAAAAAAATGCGGTTTAGTTCCTGCATAAATTCGTTCAATCTCAGATTCTGAAATACTTTCTCTTTATAGATTTATAAAAATAATCAGAATTTATTTTCAGCCCCATAAAACAGCCTTCAGATTGAATTCATCTTGTTGCCTCGCAGTAACTACTTTTTCTTCTGCGCAATTTCACTTCTTTGAATTGCTATAAAGATATACAATGCTTTGTTATTATCAGCCTTACCATGTTTGCAAACTTGTCTTGTTGTATTGAATCTTTAGCACCTTCAAAACATAAAAATAGAAGTGCAATCATTATCTTATATTATAACCATTTTGTGACCATTTATCTGCAAGATATTTGTGTTATTTGTACCTTTATTCCAAGACTCCCTTCCTCCATTGTGCTGCATCAGTAGAGGATACAGATTATTCACCTCTCTCTGCTCCCCCTCAGCCGTGTCGGGTCCATCATCCACCTCTGACACTAATTTCTGAATGAAATCTGTTGAAATTTAAAAAGAAAATGTGCTTTTACTTCAGCCTGTCATTATGAGATTAATATCCCTGCAGTGAGTTGAACAGAATAACTTGTCAAATGTATTTTTGGATCATTTTTCAAAAGCCATATCTTAAAGAGCATGTAAGAATACAAATATTTGAGTAAAGATAAGATAATAACCTCAAAGGAAAATTAGGAATAATATGAACAGAGTTTGCTTGAGATTAGATCAAATGTGTATCATCATTCAGATACATTTCTCACATAAATGCAGACGTGCAAAGTAGTCAAATTGCCCTTAAGAGTGCAGCATTTTAAAATAAATGCAATAATATCAGAAGAGTCTTACCTGCCTGTGGCTCCAGGTCGATGTCGGGGTAGAGAGGTAGAGCATGTGTCCGTCTTGCAGAACAAATCACAGCCAAGAGGTAAAACACAGCGACAGAAATCATGGTGCCTCTATCTCTAGATGGTCAGATCTGGATTATAACTCTGCTCGGTAGAGAACTTCACTTATATATCCTCAGTGGCCATCCATCACAACCTGATCGATACATTATCATCACACCCAGTGTCCTTCTTAATGGTTTTGACGCGATGGATCAGGCGTCACAGACACAATTTAGGGGCCCCTGTCAATTGAGCCGGGGACTATCTGTGCTTGTACAGAGAGGCCTAACAAATGTTTACTCTGCAGCAGTAATCAGCGGCTGTCCAGAGCTCTGATGCTTTATGTCGGACATGTTTCTGTGTGATGGGCTGCTCAAACGTGTCATCGCTCATGTCTCAGGTACACAGCTGCTGGAAAGATGTCACTGTTGGTTTCTATGTCACTTTGGGTTGAATGACTGACATTTCTGTTAATTATGACTGTGTGATGAATCAAACACGTCACAGTGTGGTAAATACTTTGCAAATGTTGAGTTGAAACAGCTTCTTTCTTGTGCCAAGCTTTAATGGTTTCCCGTCTCCTCAATATTTTATTTCTCTAAAGATTTCTATTTTTATTCTTACTGTTTCGAAATAAGCATATTTAAGTTTTCTGAAGGCTTCTTACCCTGCTGCTTTCGGTGTGTAAGTCGCATTTCGCACATTGGCCCAACTACATCAAAATGATGGCAAAAAGTAAAATCTGTGTGAAAAATAAGATTAAAATGTTTATTTGTCAACTGCTCCACTGATCTTTTTCCTTTTACTGTTCTGACTTTTTTACCCATTATTTTTGTTATGCTTTATATTTTCTTTCAGAAAGGATTTTGTTTTTATTTTGTTCACTGTTATCATCTTCTGTCTTTATTGTAAACTGTTATTGTCTATTTGATTAAATGTGTTAAATGTCTTGTTTTCTCTTCTCTACAATGCTCTTTACAAAGATGGCTTTTTTGTTCTCTATATAATTAAAAAACTGTGCCTACAAAGACTTACAAGACAAATTAGGATTTTATAGAAATAATAATAATAATAATAATTCATTTATTTTATATAGGCGCCTTTCAAGGCTCTCAAGGTCGCCGTACAAATACATAAAAAACAAGATACACAATAGATAACACCAGCATAAGAAACATAAACAAGACAATGCAGTATATAAATCAATCAAATAACCAAATAAATAAAAACAGAGGATGTGTGATGGATAATGATCAGGGTGGACATGCGAGTGTGAAGAGATATGTTTTGAGGCGTGATTTGAAAATGGGGAGAGAGTCAGTGTTTTGCGGATGTCAGGTGGGAGGGAGTTCCAGAAATGTAAGGATAGAAAGAACATCATCAAATTAAAATGTTGGTTTGATGATGGCGCTATATTAACATTAAAAGTCATATCAGTCTGATAACTGTTGAGATATTTCATGTTTTAGAGCCATACCACCTTAAAAGAATGATCTAAAAAAAAAAATCTGTCAGACAAGGCCAAGGGTCAGAGGTCAGCCCTGATGGCCTCAGGAAGAATCTTTTCACATTGCAGATCTCTCGTTTTCAGATGCAAAGCCCAACAATTCCCCTCTGCCATAAAGAACAAATATGAGTTTAAAATGCTGCACTTTTAATGAAAGGTATTTGAGAGAACAGGCGGTGTCACGTGTCCATTGGGGGAAATTACAGTTTGAGTTTGATCAATAATCAATATTCACCTTTATGTGAAAAACCTTAATTGTAATGAATGTCCCAACATTTGTTATAAAGTCTCGACACCTAACATTACATCTGTCAATAAGTTCTTAAGTTGCTGCTCATCATTTTTAGCCATGGATGTGTACTAACCTAATTATTTGTTTTTAACGTTTATTTGTATTACTAATGTGTGCTTCTCTTCTCTAAATTGTATTCTTTATTATTGGATGTCTTTTTATATCTGCTATGCCACTTTTCGCTGTAACAACCTTACATTTCCCTACTATGGGACTAATAAAGGATTTCTGATTCTGATTAATGTATTTCTTGTTTTCGTTAAGGCTTGTTTCTAAAAATAAAAAATATCAAAACAAGTCAAGAGTTTTTGGCTGTTCAAGGAGGCTTTTTGTCAAACTGAAAGGCACCTAATGCTCTTCAGATGAGTGTGCGTGTTATCAGGTGATTTATAAGGTTGTCTCCACATCGATGGAAACAACAACATTTGATACATCTGTCTGCAGTGCAGTCAATGAGAAAAGGTAAAAGTACAGCAAAGTTTGGTTTTAAGGTCAAGCTGTGACTTTAAATTACTGGACATATTACTCATCAGGAAAAGGAAATAATTGATAGTCCCTGTCAAAACCTCATACAGGATTTATTTTTGATTTGTTCAGCTATTGAATTTAAAGTCACATTTTGTGCATTCAAGCTAAGGTAGCTAAATGTAAATTATGTAGAGTAACAATCTGTTCTGCAGGAATGGCTGTGAATAACATCTGAAAACATTATATCAAGATACAACAGTGAGTGACACATTTACATTGTATAAAACAAAATTACATTAGCAAAACACTTTTACCAAAGAAAAAAGTATTTAACATTAACAAAAACAAATTAACAAACTGCGAAACACTTTTACAAAGCTAGAGACACATTTACATTTTATAAAACAAAATTACATTTTATAAAAAAACAAAATTAAATTTTATAAAACAAAATTACATTTGCTAAAACACTTTTACGAGAACTGAGACAAATTCACAAGTCCCGAAACATTTTAACATTTCCCGAAACACTTTAACATTTGCCGAAACACTAGAGAATCAAACCGGAAACGGAATGTCCATCATACCAGAAGTGACGTGCAAGTGATTGACACAAACTTAGGGTCCCATGTCATGGCCATTTCTACTGATCATAATTCCATTGTTGAGGTCTACTAGAATAGATTTATATTGTGCAATTTTCCAAAATCGCATTGGTTTCTCATACAGCATCTCTGTATAGTATGTGTATTCACTCTGTGTCCTAAACGGCTTGTTGGAGCTCCTGCCCCCCCCCCCTCCCTATGAGCCCAGTGGCCATCTGCGAGACAGCGAGACCAGCCCGAACACACACACACACACACCCGCAGCCTGGCTGGGAGTTTGTGTGTGTGCTCACACACAAACTCACAGCCTCGCCGCGTCCCGCCGTCTCAGGGAGGAGAAATCGGCGGAGCTGCAGCTGAGTGTGTGTGTGTGAGGAAGTCCGCGGATTGGTCCAACTGTAACGGCTCCGCGGACGTAACGTAACGGCTCCACGGATTGGTCCATTTGGACCAATGGGACCATTTGGGTATGGGCACGTCACTGTACCCAGGAAGAAAAAGAGAAATCTCCAACGAGGCGTTCTGGGGCAGCAGACAGGTATTTTCTGTGTTAGAGTTTTACTCGCTACAGGGTGTACTTTGAGGGTTTGTGACTTTGCAGACCGTTTACATGCAGAAAAACCTTCATAACACACAAGGGGACGGGTAATAACCGGAAAAGGATGACATGGGACCTTTAAGTTTGTTTTGGCGGATAGACCGCCAGATACCTATGGACGGTACGAGTGTGTTTATGGTCGTTAAACATGTTTTGTCCGTTCTGTGGAAACCACCTGAGCCATGTGACACGGTTTTGCTCATCACGATATACTGCGCACAAGATAGTTACCGGTTCTCCAAGTAGGAAGTGGAGCTGTGCCTTATTACGCACCGCCTTCGCTGTGTTTAACTTCATTAGAACAGCTAAAGAGCGACTGCAGGCTGCTTCGTTTTAACCACACACACACCTCTACACACATTTAACTGCCCGATTATTCCCCCTATTACTCGTTTTATGAAGGAGATGTCTGGTCACCAAGGCGTGTGTGTGTGTGTGTGTGTGTGTGTGTGTGTGTGTGTGTGTGTGTGTGTGTGTGTGTGTGTGTGTGTGTGTGTGTGTGTGTGTGTGTGTGTGTGTGTGTGTGTGTGTGTGTGTGTGTGTGTGTGTGTGTGTGTGTGAGTCCCCATGAGGGGAATCATTCATTTTAGGGTGAAGACTTGGTTAGGGTTAGGGTTAGGTAAGAAAATAGAGGTCACCTGTCACCATCTAGTGGTGGCACGGGCACGGGCACATGTTTCATATCTTGGTTAATTTAATAAAACCAATGCTGTTATTAGAAAAACCAATGTTGTAAATTGTATGTGGTCATGAAGATCGTAGGTCATGTAGAATTGGTGCACGGGCCGAAGGATCTGTGGATGGGTGTGTGTGTGTGTTATTCGACATATGGTCAAATGTGAGTTTTTAATTCTGGAATATGTGTAAGCTTAAGACTGGTTAAGGCTGAGGGGATCCTGGGGGAATGTGATCTAAAAAGTCAGGAGAATAAAGGGACTCTGGTTCCCAGTGGGAGGAGCAGCTGGAGCCAGAACCAAGTTCTAGAGGTGAGCTGGTCTTGGTAGGGGGAAGCAAAGGGGGAAGTATGAGATAGTTTTTGTGCTTGTGACTGGGTGTAGGCTGAGGGGATCCTGGGGGAATGTGATCTAAAAAGTCAGGAGAATAAAGGGATTCTGGTTCCCAGGGGGAGGAGCAGCTGGAGCCAGAGCCATGGTCTTGAGGCGAGCTGCTTCCCGGAGCGGGCTGGTCGGGCAACGGGAGCCCAGGAGACGGGCCCCAGGAGGGATCAGAGTGGGTTAGTGAATGGGTATATGTGATCCTCTTATACCCCTTTCACACCAAGGCTTTTCCCGTTCTAGCTCCGTGCTAGAGCTTTTCTGGTTCAGAACCGGTTCTTCGGTTCAGCTCCCGCTCTGTTCACACCGCTCAGAGCCCGACTGGTGCTGCCGCTGCTGCGTCATGACGTCACAGTTTACGTCGCTGATTTTCTCCCCAACGGAGCTCACAACAACAACGGGCCGGGGACTGCGTCGGGTCGATGATCGTGTTGCTTTTAATCATACAAAGCCAGATTAAATTAAATAACGACTTCTCCAACCTTATACTTTTCTCCAGAGTGCCGTGGTTCATTGTTTATTAATGTGTTTCAGCGGCATTTACCGACCGCTGCAGTGCTGGCTGCTCTTCCACGGGAGTTTATTCTCCCGTTAGCTCCGGGTTAGCTCACACAGCTCTAAAGTATTCACTGTCTGACTGTCACACAAGCAGCTGATACATATCCCCAATTCCCCATAAGTGAATGTGTGTCAGTCTGAATTGACGCTGTTTGGCATCACAACGCTATTATGAAAGTGTCTCTAATATAAAATGGGTGATGTTAGCATAGCAACCGAAGTTAAACTGACTATAACTTGACTACTTGTTGCTATCCTATTGTGGCATAAGCCGTTTTCTACAGGCACATTTTACCGGCGTATTTTTCATTATGATTCTACTTATGATAGTCGGACATGACAACCTGTGCAGCCCATGTATTGATTCCATCCGATAGCATGCTATAATACAAAACAAAACGTCTGCCTGCTCTCCACAATGATCAATAACAGCGAACGGATGGTTCAATGAGTTATGTACAGTGGTTACCGTTTCCTGGGTCAGCCTGGGGCCATAACGTTTTATGGCCCACCCTGTGGCGATCTGGAAAGCTAGAGGGTTAAATGGGGAGTGTGTGGGTGTATGTAGTGTGTTTTTGTAGTGTTGTTGCAGTATGATCATGTTCGTATGCATCCAGTTTATAGTGTTGGCATGTATCTGTTTGTGTGTGTAATCAGTTGGGGTAGATGGTTTGATAAAGGCAGAGTTGTCTTGTCTTGAGCATACCTGGGGGGAAGATATGTGTGGCAATGGCTTTGTCTGTGGTGTATTTATGGTGTTTGGCCTGGATGAGTGTGAGATAGTGTTTTGTAAGCTTTCTGGTGGCTGGTTCCAGTGGCTGATAAGGTGTTCTATGTATGTAGTTAATAGCAGTGTGTGTAGGCTGTCCATACTCTCCACGTCCACTCAACTGCACATACTGGGCTCTGGATTTGAAAATTAAAACTGTGTGGGCTCTTACCTGGGTAGGTTGTAGTTGGGCCTGGTGAAGACGTTCCGGGGGGTTGTGGTTGGAAGTCTTTGTAGATTTATTTTTGCAGGTCCAAGTAGGATGGTTGTGGGTATCTCCTTTTTAGAGTTCCAGGCGGTGGTTTCGGGAAGGTGCAAGGTCCCAACAGTTTAACGGCCCGTCCACACGGCGGCGTGCGTTGAAGCATCAACGCTTCTGCCCATTCACTTTGAATGGGGTGACATCACGCTTTGCCGAACTGCATTGTGGGAGCGTTGCTTCGCTTTGCTCGCGTTGCTCGCTTCAAAAGTTGAGCAATGTTCAACTTTTGAACCTTCGGCGGAAGCGTCAGCCAATCAAATCATATGCCAGTACAAGCTCTAGCCAATCAAACCGCGTGCTTGTGTGTCCGGGGCGGGAGATTAATGTGATTGGTTGTTGGTCGAGTTTCAGACAAGCTCACCAGCAAGCTTCAACGCACGCCGCCGTGTGGACGCTGCGTAAAGGAAGTGTCTGTTTTGTATAGGACAGATAGAGTGCTTCCATATGAGAAAGGTTTAAAAAAGCTTGCATTTAAAAGCACTTTTATTTGTATTACTAATGTGTGCTTCTCTTCTCTAAATTGTATTCATTATTATTGGACGTCTTTTTATATCTCCCTTTTACATTTCCCTACTATGGGACTAATAAAGGATTTCTGATTCTGATTAATGTATTACTTGTTTTCGTTAAGGCTTGTTTCTAAAAATAAAAAATATCAAAACAAGTCAAGAGTTAGGGTAAGGGTTAGGGTTAGAGTTAGGCATGTATTGGTTATGGTTAAGGTTAGGATAAGTCTCCAGGAAATGCATGTAAGTCAATGTAATGTCCCCTGAAGTGATGTATACGTGTGTGTGTGTGTGTGTGTGTGTGTGTGTGTGTGTGTGTGTGTGTGTGTGTGTGTGTGTGTGTGTGTGTGTGTGTGTGTGTGTGTGTGTGTGTGTGTGTGTCAGCTCTGATTGTATGTGTTCGGTGTGTTTGTTTATGTCCGACACCGGCATTTGTTTTCACAGACTCAGTTCTCGTAAAAGTGTTTTAGCTAATGTAATTTTGTTTATATAAATGTAATTTTGTTTTATAAAATGTAATTTTGTTTTATAAAATGTAATTTTGTTTTTATAAAATGTAATTATGTGTCTAGCTTTGTAAAAGTGTTTCGCATTTTGTTAATTTGTTTTTGTTAATGTTAAATTGTTTTTTCTTTGATAAAAGTGTTTTGCTAATGTAATTTTGTTTTATAAAATGTAAATGTATCTCAAGCTTTTGTCACTTCTGGAGAGATGGACGCTCCTGAACTGTCAACGGGGGGGAGGGGGGGTTTATGATGCCGTTTAAAAAATAAAAGGCCGTCAGCGAACCGGCCTTTCTGCGCGACTGTCACTGAGACATAGGGGCCGTTTCTCAATCGCGAGGATATTGGCTTCCAAGCCAATATTTCAGGGATGCTACGTCATCGAGAACAAGGACTGTTCCAATCTCCAGCATACTTGGAATTCCACCGAGGCCGCGTCCTTGGTTTGGGGGAAATTTCGAGGCTGCACATGGGTAGACTTTGCGTCCTTAAAATCCCCACAATGCTTTGCGCATGGACCAATTTCCCCAAATCTGTGGCGGAAGATGTAAGGCGGGGCCTCTCATATGACGCACACCTGCACACTTGCTAGCCTGTTCCACTCTTCGTTTTCCGAATAGCAGGAAGTATTCTTGCCTTGCTTCTGAAGCAAGATGCTCGGCTCGGCTGTGCTACCAAGCCAGCATCCTCGCGATTGAGAAACGGCCAGGGTGTTTCTCAATCGCGAGTAAAGCTGCTCCAGAGCCACTATTTCAAGCATACTACGTCATCGAGTGCCGCCGAAGTACTGTTCCAATCTCCAGCATACTTGGAAATCTACCGAGCCCGGCGTACTCCGTTTGGAGAAATATTGAGGCTGCACATGAGCAGACTCCGCGGTCTTAAAATCCCCACAATGCTTTTGCGCACGGACCAATTTCCCCAACTCTGTGACGGAAAATGTAAGGCGGGGCCTCTCATATGACGCACACCTGCACACTTGCTAGCCTGTTCCACTCTTTGGTTGCGGTCGAATAGTCCATTTAGCTTAGGAACCTTCCTAACGGAGTGAAATGACCCGGAAGTCCCTCAGTGGCAGCCATGATAAGTGTCGTTCGAATTCTCTAAATTAAAAGGAAAGGAGGTTTCAAACTTCCTTTATAACCTCCTTTAGCTTAGGAACCACTGGACCTCCCTAACCGAAAGGAGAGGAGAAAATGCTGCCCCACAATGCCTTGCGGCCGCGGCATTTGCCGTCACACAACAGTCGGCCGTTCACGGAAACAACCGATTATGAACGAGAAATGATATCCTGAAAGTTACGGTTCAAAACGTATGTGGTAAGTTGCCAAAGTGCTTTGTTTTGAACGTTCATCAGTATTATAATCAAAAAGAGAAATATGAACGTTAGTTTTTACTGAAATGATCAAATAAAGTCAACATTTCACAGTCTTTACTGAGCTGTGTGGGGTTTGTTCAACTTTTAAAAAGATGTTTGAATGGTGATATACACAGTGATAGATGTTAAGGACTAACGTTTATAATAAATACATTTGTATTGATTTTAAGATCTTTTCATACAATCATACGTATTGGGATCATTTGTATTAATGTGGACCGGAGGGAGAGGGTGACGAGCATAAGTTTCACTTTCCTTTTTTATTTCAATTCCAACTTTGGTCATGAAGAATATGTTTCTCTGTTGTCCCCGTTCATAAAGCATAAAACAACAGCATCAGAGCATGGTGCAGAGTCTCTAGATGAGTTTACAGTAGTCCCTCGTTCTTATGAAACATCCATGTTGTAGTCCGCTGTATAGAAAACTGTAGTTTCCATAGTTTCCCCACAGCAGCAGGTGCACATTTATGACCTCCGCTGGCGCATCATAAACACGTCGGATAGTGAAAGTGCAGTCGGATTCTCTAAAGTACCGCAGTCTCTTCTCCTAAGTCCTTTTGAATTCTCCTATCCACTATCCCTTAACCCCGTGACGTTTCACTCAGAGGTCAAGGAAAAGACGATAGGGTTAGAACTTAGGAGCTGTTTTTTTAGAGTATTCGACCGCAACCTTTGTTTTCCGAATGCCAGGAAGTATTCTTGCCTCGCTTCTGAAGCAAGATGCTCGGCAGACGCGATTGAGAAACATAGTCTCAATGTGTGGGACGCTGGACAAATGATAAAAAGCGGCACAAAGCGGGACACCTGGTCACCCTATGTTCAACACTGAATTAAAGGAAAAATGTTGATCTTATAAAGATATTCAGTAACAAATATACAAAATAAATCAAATGTAATGTGATATAAAAATGTTCAAAGATAATAACAATGGTCAAATTATGCTCCATTGTAATAATTTTAGAAACAACCTGACACTATATTAGATCATAATACGTTATAATATAATAGTAGTATAATATATTAATTATTATTTTATAATTGATATCATGTTTAATTATAATTGTATTATGTATTGTAGTAGTATTAGCAGTAGTAACATGCATCAGCACAAATAACAACTTCAAATCAAATCTTCAAAATTAAAACTGGACTTTTGCGCAAAAAACGACAAAAATGCACGTAAAATTAGGTCATGTTACAGAGTTGTATTTCTTTCCCCTATTAAATATGAATGGTTGATCTTTTCAGCAGCTTTACCCTAAATATATCATAATCAACCCAGCAATCAGTTAACAATGACAACATAATACAAATAAAAGAACATTCATTTGTTGGCATATCATAACAACATAAACAAAGGAATTTGACCTCAGCAGAGTCACGTGACTTCAGACCCGGAAGTTGCCGTCAGTTTGGAACATGCACCTTGCTGTTAATTAACTCTCCTGACGACGAACAGGAGCAGTGGCAGCTGAAAGGAGAACGGAAGCAGGACACTTTCTCACAAGGTCGTATTACTCCTGCTAGGTACAGTATATATCCTTTACTTGTTTTATGTATGTTGCTAACAAGACGTTTAGTGTAAACGCTACGGAGACAGGAAGCTAACAGTTAGCTATCAGCTGGTAAGACTTTAAAAACTCTCGGATTCAATGTTATGAAGTGAACTAATGTTAACGCTAGCTGTTCAGACGTAATAGATAAAATGTCGACATTAATAAAACGTTATAACATGTCCGTAATGTCTAATCCAAAAGGATGTCTAGTCCATCTGAGACCTGATCAGCTGCTCAACTTGTCTCACAAGAAAAACAGGCTTACGCCATTTCATTAACGAGTTATACTTTTATACTCAACTATATTTCCTTTGTTGTATAGAAATAGTTTAGTTTATCTGTCAGATCGGACAGTGCACATTAATAAATAGGACTCCTAAACCTACTGTCACAGCAGTAAAGTTGTCACGCATTACACACGAGCTACACAGTTTCTCACATAATTATATTTTGTGTATATATAGTCTTTAAAATAGCTTTCATAATACTATTTGTTTGCTCCTTTCGTATTTGTATTCTTCTTTCTGTCTGTATTCACAATTTACCCCATATCATTTCCTCATACGTGTACCTTTGATGATAGGTCACCTGTCATGTTTGTTTTGTATGTGGACAAAACTTAGTAATTTCATTTCCTTTCCCTAATGAACAATTGATCATAGATACAATTGTTCTATTTTTTACAACTAAGCCAGCAGATCACAGTTCAACTTAGTAAGTGCAGCTTCCTCATTTGTTTTAGATACCGAGTTGTGTCACAGCTGCTCAACTGGTTATAAGTGATGGCCTTTGTGGAGCATTGTGTCTCTGCTTTCACTCATCAAGGTTTAGTGTAATGAAGTGTTTTAGTCTTTCCAGTCATAAACGAACATACATGTTACACAGCTGTTGAATATGTATAAATACACACAGCTAGAGAAATTCACCCACATTAAATGAAGTTATAAAATACTTTACATAGGTTTAGTTTATCAAGCATCTCATTTTATAATTAAGAAACCCTTACAGCAAAAGCTCTATGAAAGGCTTTATAAGTCAAATCTTACAATCATTTCTGTAACAAACGTCTAGCTGGTGTAAAGACAGTCATAATGTATTTGTTTGCTTTTCTATGTATGCAAGCTCGCACATTTTGTACAGTTCAGAGTCTGTGAATGATTTACGCCCAATATGAGACCATTAGAGCAACATTAATGTGAGAAAATTAAAGATTAATTCAGATTAATCAAACTATATTTTAAGATTATTCTGAGAAGCATTCCCTTTCAGCTAATGTTTGGCTATTTATCTCCCTTCCAGTGTCTGCTGTCAACATGTTGTCTGAAGGAGGCTCTTTCATGAAGGGGATGGCCATGGGTGCCATCTTCTGCTTGGGACTCTCACTATTTGGTACTTTCAGCCCCGCCACAGAGCACGGGCCGGGCGAACATCATCATCATCACGTCAAGGCCCCGAGTAAAGACGAGCTGACTCGCCTCTCGGACAGTCACGTGCTGGAGTTGGTGAATCAAGTCCGGGTCTCTTGCATCATCATGGTCCAGCCAAAGATCCTGGTTTACTGGGCGACTGCGCTGGACACCTGGAGTAAACACTGTGACAAGGCTGTGTTCTACACCTCTGAGTCCTCCAAGGCTTTGGAGGCGGTAGACTTAAATGAAAAAGATGACTGGGCGAGGCTACGTAAAGCTTTGAAGCATGCCTATGAGAACGCCGGAGATCTGCGCTGGTTCTTTGTGGCAAAAGCGACCACGTTTGCCATCATTGAGAACCTCAAACACCTGGTGCTCACAAAAGACCCCGAGGAGCCCTTCTATCTGGGCAACGCTATGAAGTCCGGGGAGCTGGAGTATGTGGCGTATGAAAGTGGCATCGTTCTGAGTTATGAAGCGCTGAAAAGGCTAGTGAATGTGTTAGAGGATGAAGAAAAATGTCCAGAAAGAGGACACGCCCTGTGGACGATGAGTGAGGACAAGCAGCTGGCAGTGTGTCTCAAATACACCGGTGTGTTCGCAGAGAACGGAGAAGACTCTCACGGAAAGGGCCTCTTTAACAGCAAGAGTGTGGACAGCTTAATAACGGACAGCATGAGGGACAACCCCACTAATGTGGTGGAGGGCTGCTGCTCCGACCTGGCAGTCACGTTTAACGGGATGTCGCCCAATCAAATGCAGGTTATGATGTTTGGAGTTTACAGACTACGTCCTTACGGCCACGACTTCCATGACTTGTTAGTATTTCAACCTCCTGAAGGTTCAGACAACGACTAGAGACTCTTTCCTTTTAATATGTACGTGGCATTTGAAATGTGTTTTGCTTCTATGATGGCAAACTTAACTGTTGAGATGTTTTTCTAATTATGTTTGTAAAATGGATCATGGGTGGGAATAACTCTTTTATGTATATTTGTACCTTTTGCAGTTGGCACAATCAGCACCTGAAATGTGTTTGTGGTGTTGTTGAACTGAGGTGATGAGTGTGCGGTTCTTTTAAATGAAGATCGAGCAGGGATATTTAACAAACTTGTACCATGAGACTAGATTATCTGGAAGTTGGAATGATGTACCTCAGTGTTGACATCTGGGGAAAGTATATTCACTAGGGCTGCACGATGTTGAAGTATACATACAGGTAGATTCTGTAGCCGAAAGATTTCTACTGAACTGAGCTAACTTTTTTGGCGATTTTTTTTCTCGTGTTCCTCGCCCATTTTCGGGACCCTGCTTTGGTTTTGATTGAATAATTGATGAAAATGATTGTGATTGGTTGTTTGCTGTGCATGAAGAACCTGCTTATCTCTCACTGAACTATGAACAAATTCTTGTATGAAAAATTTGAAAGTTGGAGTAATTTATGTTCTATTAGATCTTCCTTTGAGAATAGTCATGTTAAATTAAAAGGTGATTTTTTTCTTTTGTTTCAAGCAGCAAAGAAGTTTGAGCATGACTTGTTTGAGTTCATTTGTCTTACATGATCACATCCTGTGTTGCAATGGCTGAAACAATATATCGTGCAGCCCTAATATTCAGTATATTTCTATTGTCCTGTGTTACTGAACTACTTTACTTTTTCAGTGGAGCTGTCATTGTTCCACTTTAATTTAAAAAAAAAAAATGTGATTATCAGAAGTACTTTTAAGAAATGTGACTTTTGGATGATGATAATAAATCAAATGAATTACTGATTACATGTTGGGCTGCAAACCTGGTAAACATACTGTGAAGGATTTTTGTTAAAGGGAAATAAATGTACCATTAGCTTTGTTAACATTTAGGTTTTGCCTTGACCAATATGTTCTTGTAATCTTGAAACAAAATGTACATATTTTTCTGCAACTAGGCAATAAGAGAATAAAATATTGCAGTTGTTAACTGAAAAACTAAGCGTTGCCTTAATGGTGGTAGATTTTTTTAGCTATTGTATGAGAATTATTTATCTTAGACTTTAGAATATCACCTGAAATTGACTGTAAAGCATTACTGGAGCAAATAGAAGCAGCATAACCAGTCTAACATCTGCACACCTGTATCACGCTTCCACTCCTTCATATGCAAATATCCTCAGATCCTGGCTAGTGAGTAAAGGCCACGTCATTACTCCAACTACAAACTACGTGAATAGCAAGTAAACACAGTCTCTAAAGGGGCTGGAAACTCTGAGCTTGACATTGAAAAGTGCTTGACATTGTAATGGTTATCCTCCTGTAGATTGCTGTCACAAAACAGTTTAGTTGTGTATAGCACAGTAACATCAACTTAATATAATATCCTGGAAGTTTAACCTGAAGTCAAAAGTAAAACGATCTTCTCATGTTTACCAGTTGATGACTGGGCGAGGCTACGTTCACACCTAAAACTGGAAACAATGCATAATAACTGAGATTGAGGTTTAAAGCAAGATCTTTCATTTATTTGTGCATAATGGCAAATAATTCAAAGCCTTCAGCAGGTTACACAGCTAAGTCCTTAGGTGTAAACAGGTGACGTGGAGCCCATGCGAGCACCGCACTTTCTGTGGGGGAGGGGTGTGGGGGCAGGCGTTGCAGGTGGTGATGTCATCATTTATACGTCTTCATGTGCCACAATCCATCATTCAGATAATGAACGTTCTCAATACCAATTCCCTTGTTGACTTTCTCTCTGTTTGAAAAAAAAAAGATTATTATTCATCAAAAGAGCAGAAGCAGAAAGGATGTTTTAATGCTTTTTTTTTTTAAACGTGAAAGAAAGGCTTACATGCTGTCTGCTGACATCTTCATAATGCCAACACAAAGTGCAAATTGTTTTCCCTCCGCCATTATGGCCTGCATCCAGTTGTTAAAGAAACATTTGTACAATGATTTTTGTTGTAGATTTGGAAGTAATAATTAGCTCTATAGCCAGGGTATTTTTTAAGACCCTTTCCATACATTTTAAGACCTCATTGGCAACACACTTTACCTCACATTTACTATATATACACAGTATTGATTGTCCTATCTTCCAACCATTTGGACGCAAACTTGCATTTCCCCATAACGATGTTGTTTAACAACCGGCGTAAACGGACCTTCGCGCGCTATCAAGCAGTGAGCGTGCGATGTCCTGAGGCCTGTACTACGAAGCCGGTTCAACCTAACCTGGATATGTTTGAGTTACCCGGTTTACCTAATCCAAAACAAACGCGCTCTCGCTAAACTGTCCTACGACGCTGGTTATCAACTCGTTAACTCAAGCCAGCCGTGTCCTATCTAGTTAGGTGCACGTTCACATAAAAAGGGTGGTATTTGGAACATTCGACCAATCACAAACATGGACAAGCGTACTGACAGCGCAGCGCGTCATACTTCCTGAATGAAAAGTGAACTATAATATTAGACAAATATGAAGACGTTAAACTTTAAACATCCATGACTTAAACACTTTATCCAGGATAAAAGCCACATAGCTGCACCTGCAAGCTGAATACAGCTGGTAAAAGAAAAAGTGTTTGAATGCATACATTAACAGTTTTATGATATCACTGCCCCCCGTCTAAGACACGAGTGGATCTGACTTTAATTACATTTGACTCGAGTGTTTCGTCAACTTTATGTGTTGCTTAAAATAATACTTCTGCATACAGTATGTGACACTGTGAGTGTTGCACGGCCAGATACGGCTCAAGAAGCTGACTCAAATAAGGAAATATATGATACATTATGATGTGATATGATATGAATGATAATGGGACACATCGACGTCTGCACTCACAGTGCCGCGGACTGTACGTAATGTTACTTTGATCCGGTTACTTATGTTGTGGCAGATATTTAAGTAAGCTTTCTTAACGCTAATGTTATAATAGTCAGATTGCTCTGAAGATGGGAGGGGATATTCTATTCATTTTCACGTTCACACAGTCGGTGATTTTTGCCGGCCGTCTTTCCTGCAACGGCAATTTAAACTGTATTTCCTTTCTCCTGTAATATGACTTGATCGCTTTAAACTCCGCACACTGAGCTCTGATTGGTCAGCAGGTGGTGCTTTCACTGAGTTGATCTCTTATCCTGCAACCTAACCTGCTCCGGACCAGGCTAGCCGTTCAGCATAAGTTACCATGGAGATCTAGCCCGCTAAGAAGTGAACCAGCATCGTAGGACCGGAAACCCAGAGTGTTCCCTGAAGTTAGCTCGCTAAGCGAAAATCCGGCTTCGTAGTACAGGCCTCCGTTCAGATGACGTCAAATCCAACGGGATGCCATAAATAAACTACACAGAATCACACTACACACCTACGCAATGATTACATTCAGGCAAACTTTAGAATACAACCTCTTTGGACAATTTATATACTTATTGAAAATAAGCTACAAAATGTAATACCTTGGAAAATGCTGTTTAATACTTTTTAATAGCCTTAATTTTCGCTAAATTGATTTATCAACTTTTAATACTTTTTAAGACCCCGCGCACACCCTGGGTGTTTCTCAATCGCGAGTACGCTTGCTTGGTAGCACATGTCTGCCGAGCATCTTGCTTCAGAAGCGAGTCAAGAATACTTCCTGCCATTCGGAAAACGAAGTGTGGAACACGCTAGCAAGTGTGCAGGTGTGCGTCATATGAGGCCCCGCCTTACATCTTCCGCCTTACATCTTCCGCCTTACATCTTCCGCCACAGATTTGGGGAAATTGGTCCGTGCGCAAAGCATTGTGGGGATTTTAAGACCGCGGAGTCTACTCATGTGCAGCCTCGATATTTCTCCAAACGGAGTACGCCGGGCTCGGTAGATTTCCAAGTATGCTGGAGATTGGAACAGTACTTCGGCGGCACTCGATGACGTAGTATGCTTGAAATAGTGGCTCTGCAGCAGCTTTACTCGCGATTGAGAAACACCCCCTGATAGCACAAGAACACTTCACAAATATATTTTTGTGAAGTATGCAGCATCATATTTAAAAGGATACAACTGCTGTGTCAGCTGCAGCTGGGTAGAGTTTAGCGCCTGGCGACGTCAGCCCGGGGCACATGATGTTGGCTCCACTTAAGACAAATTTAATGGCTCCTTTGTCTACTTGCTGGTGGGGAAGAATGAAAGGATCTTGGAAAAAAGAGAAGGAAGACTTTTACTTAGCTTTGTGATTAATAAGTCATAACCAAAACATACAAAGGCACACTGCATTACAGAAATGAAAGATCCTTATAATCACTGCCTTCTGAAGGGCAGATATAACCTTTTTTATTTTTTGTTAATTGTGTGCATGGAGCTCCTTTTTTGTTGATGCCTGCCTCTTCTCAGTAAGATTTCTTAGTCCACTTATTTGCATTTAATATTATAAACAACCATATACTAGTTGGCATTTTAGGATCTTACATTTATGCAACAGTCTGAGGGTCGGGTAGAATGGTCCTTCTCTCTGTCTGAAGAAGAGCAGTTCTCCATTCACTGTCAGGATTTCAATGTGTTCATGGCTGTGGGGATAACAATAGAAATATTAAAAATGTAAAAGGCAATCCACTAAAAACACACTGCATTTAAGAAAACTGATGAAGAAAATAACTGAATCATACCATCTCACGATTTTGACAGGGTCTTTTTTTGGCATTATGTGATTGAGCCATGTCTCGATGTCTGGAAACTGTTCCAATAGCTGATTTTTGATGCCCTTGATCACTGATGTTTTCAGCTGGATACAGTTCGACACATTTTCCTTATCATCAAATCTGAAACAGTAAACAGAAAGTGCTTTTAGTATAGATACAAATACAGCCATTAAAAACAAAACAAAGGCAACTGCTCGTCACATGTTCATCACATGGAGGAATCTTTTTGACAACAGAGCTGTAATTATTTTTCAAGTGAAATAACTCATATACTGTAAGCCTAAACATGTGACAAACATACACAACATGAGCTCACTGATTCCACATTGTGGCCAATATTGGCAGTAACCATTGTGTTGGTTTAATTATGATATTTGATTAAAAAACCAAGAGCCAAAAGCAATGACACCCACCGATTACAGATATTTGGAAAGGGGATTCAATTATAGTTTTAAGAGATACAACAGAATGCTCTAACTTGTTTTTTCTAAAAAGTAGATACATAAATACATACATAAGCAAGTGGGCTTTCTTCTTAAATCTCATCCAGACAAATAAATGAATAATAGTGTAATTCTCACTCTCATTACAACTCAATCTGAACAAATAGATAGCTTTACCTAATTAGAAGAAAGGTGAATTTCATCATTGTGATTACTAAAATACAGGGCCGTATTGCTTAGTTAAGACATATGAATGAATAATATCTAGATCACATATGAATGATACATTTGAACAGATATGTTTTCCAGGCCCGGTCTACTGCAATAGCACAGGACCTTACCGATATTATAAAATATGTCTGTTTGTCTCATTAATTGAACTTGAGCATACAACAAAACTAACTTGCTAATCAGTTAGCGTTAGCCACCTAGCTGTGGTTAGCTAACGTTACAACACAGAAATCATCACATACGTACTTTTTAAACATCCTCGTTGGTCGCTGTAACGGTTACCGCGTTCCTCAATTTCCACAAAGCTTGTCCGGACTTACTGCGCAGATATGTGTATGATAAACACAATAAGATAATAGAAGACAGTTCATATATCAAGAAATGCTTCTCTACTTCCACGCCTGTTTAGCAGTGGAGGGCCAGAGTTGTAAGGGTTTGCTTCATTTTACGACAGTTGTTTACGTTACACGGCATGTCTTCTGTCACCCAAGTAACCATTTTTTTATAGAACCTTTATTGAAATCAACAACTGTAGTTCCAATGTAGGATTTAACCACCTTCTATCTATTTTGGGAATTGTCTTCTTTTCCATTTTGTTAACTTTGTTGTAATGCTTGTACAACGTACTTTGAATTAACTTTCTGTCTGACAAACACATAAAACCAACCTTTAAATGTATGTGCATCGAACTATTTAGGTTTTGATATGC
The DNA here is from genome assembly GCF_902827165.1 of Trematomus bernacchii. Lineage (NCBI taxonomy): Eukaryota > Metazoa > Chordata > Actinopteri > Perciformes > Nototheniidae > Trematomus > Trematomus bernacchii. The sequence continues at coordinate 4,057,135 of NW_022987409.1, forward strand.
TTTTTAAACTTTTTTTAATTCTAAGTAATGGTAACACAAATGTTGTGAAATAATAGCAAGGTAATACTTTATGTGGTCTAAATTAATGTAAACAAGTGAGCGCAATAAACAAGAGTACAATTAGTCTTATGATGAAAAAATATAATAATGTATACATACTGTATAATGATATATATATAGATAAATTAGACAGTACATTTCCCTTTAAATATATTTCTTTATTCATTCATATTTGCTTAATTCATGATGGTAAACGTGACATCAGTCCATGGCGATCAGTGACATGGCGCCATCTTGTGGCCAGAGCAGATAACAGCACTGTTTTCTGCACGAAAAAAACACGCTTGTGCAAAAAGTACTTTTTGTACAAAGTACTTCCGGTGGGTCACCGACTAGCTTTTTTGAGCGAAATTTCCTCCCTGTTTTCCGACGGGTGTTTTAGTATCACATGAGATTATTTCTCTGCTGTAGTTACATTTATTCTGTGAATAAGTATCTGACGGCTGCTTCAGTTACTAACCGCTCATACTTAACGACTGTGCAACGCGGTGAGACACGAGAGGCGAAAAGAGGAAGCAATAGCCGACCATCTTTCTTCTCCTGCCAGTAATAACAAGAAAGAGACAAGGCTAGATCCAAGTGAAGCTGAGTAGTTTACTGTTTATTATCAGTTTTATACTGGTAAAAAGGACCCTCCGTCCGCGTTGAGACACACACAAGCTATCGGACACTGAGCTCATCTCCCGGCGAGCCTGGACGTTTTGGATCACCAGAAAAAGACAATCTGTTAAAGAATTAGTATCCCCGTTTTTTCATGTTTCCAACAGGTTTATCTTCCCCTAATCCCCCACCACCGCCAACCCAGGAGGCTAGACCAGTGGCTACTGATGTCAAACCCGACAGCGGTAACATCACATCTCCGAAGAAGAGGAAAATAAACGGCTCTGAGAGGGAAGACACTGCTGACAAGTCACTGAATTCCTCCTCCTCTTCTTCCTCCTCCTCCTGCTCCCCGCTGCACATCCAGAAGAAGTTGAGGTTTGAGGATTCAGTGGATATCATTGGACTGGATGTGAAAATGGCTGAGGAGGCTGCTGCGGCGGCCGTCGTTGCTGCTTCTTGCTCCAATAACAAAAGCAAAGCCGTGTTCCTGCCCGGTGTCGGGACGGGACACCATGCGAACGGACTGACGAAGCCCGCAGGCTCCTCCGGGACCTTCTCCAACAGTAAACCCGGGGCGGCTAAGAAACTAGTCATCAAGAACTTCAAAGGTAGCACACACAAAACAGTGAGATACTGTGCAATAAGCTCCAAAACATCAGCAATATAAACTTTTATCAAGTCCACAGTGGAACATTTAATCTGTTATTGTGATGTGAGATTGGCTGTAAAAGGACCTGAAGGCTGTAATTCAATGTACATTTAACAATAATAGAAACCTAGCTGAATAATTGCTCTCCTATATGGTCAAATCTGTCAGGAAATATACATTTCCTTAATTGTGTCAATATGGGAATGACTCTAGGCTCAGTAAACAGAAATGTAGGCATACATATTTTTGATATGTTAGAAAAATAATGTATTAGAGGCACTCATTTATCATCAAATAGGTTCTAACAATCATAATAGGACATCCTAATAAGACTATAAAGACTAAAGTAAAACTAATAAATATAGTTTCTAACGGCCAAGCTTAATGTTTACATATAAAATATCTAAAATGAAGTTGTTATTGCTCTCCTGAAGTAACAGTAATACTCCTATAGAGTAGGATTGGGAACTTTAACCTACGTTTTTTTATAGATGAATTTAATGAGATGACTCATTCTCATTATTAATAGTTATAATAATATAACTTTATTATACAGCACCTTTCATACAGTGGGTGCAGTACAAAGTGATTTACAATAAAGGGATGAAAAGTAAATAAATATACACATCCAAAAACAAACCAGTGCAAATCTGAGGCTATAGCATGTCTAATAACAACATTCAATAACCATGTTTATTTATTTTATAGTCAGGACCATCTTGCTATAATAGTTTTTATAATAGCACTGGCTTAGTGGCATTATGGTTCAATGAGGTCCACTGATTTATTGTTATAAGAACTGTTTTGTGGGGTTTTTTGCACACAGAAAAACCCAAATTGCCTGAGAACTACACGCAGGAGACCTGGCAGAAGCTGAAGGAGGCGGTGGAGGCCATACAGAACAGCACTTCAATCAAGTACAACCTAGAAGAGCTCTATCAGGTATCACTACTGACCTGTTCACCCCCCAGAGGAAACACATTTATAACTAAACTTTCCTTTTTGACACTTTTCTTTCTGTCCCCTCAGGCAGTTGAGAACCTGTGCTCCCATAAGATATCTGCCAAGCTTTACAAACAGCTGAGGGCCGTGTGTGAAGACCACATCAAGTCACAAATTGAGCAATTCAGAGAATATCCTTCACTATTTTATTCATCTTCATATTTATGTCTGTGGATCTATCGTAGTATTGCATTGCGTAGTGATGATCATGCAGTCATATTGCAGAAAATATCTTTTCCTTAACGTTGTTCATACGGATGCCTTGGACAGTGTGCTTTTCCTAAAGAAAATTGACAAATGCTGGCAAGATCACTGCAGACAAATGGTATGTTTCATAACTTTTATAAGTGAAGTGGTGGCTTTCATATCCCTTGAAAGTCTGTTTATGTAAGGTCTGCTTTCCTTGCGATTTGTTTGTCAAATGTTCCTGTTTAAATGGTCTTATACTGATTTGAATATTGAACTTCCATGAAGTTGGGGGACTTAAAACATAAATATTAAATGTATTGTAAAGTCTCAAACCCAATTTAAGATCATGGTTATTTTCTCAAAATTAGACAGTTAACTCACAGAAGCCATCTTACAACTGTTTTTATCAAACAGGGTTAGGGTTACATGTTTGAAAAAGAATAACAATGTGAACACTGCTTATTCCTAACTTTTTATGTCTGTCTTTGTTTCACAGATCATGATTAGGAGTATATTTTTGTTTTTGGACCGTACCTATGTTTTACAAAACTCAATGCTGCCATCTATCTGGTGAGTGATCCCTGAAGTCTGCTGTTGTACATTAGCATGTAGCAGATTCATATGTTTAAAAATAAAATTTTGAACAACTTCTGTGGTGTGCAGGGACATGGGTCTGGAGCTGTTCAGGTTCTACATCATCAGCGATCTGAAGGTCCAGTGTAAAACCATCGACGGGATACTGCTGCTCATAGAGATGGAGCGAAACGGAGAAGCGATAGACCGCACTTTACTGAGGAGCCTGCTGAGCATGCTCTCTGACCTGCAGGTAACAGACTATTACTTTTTATATTAATGATCCAAACACTTCCTGTACTAAAAGAAAAGTGATGCTTTAGCAGCTGTGGTATTTGTGATTATCACCTGCACCAGGGTGTGATGAGTTGTCAGTCTCTTGTTGACAAATGGCTTTAATTAAACCTGTGTTCTCTCCATCCCTGACAGATTTATCAAGACTCCTTTGAGCAACGCTTTTTGGAGGAAACTAATCGCCTGTACGCTGCAGAGGGACAGAGGCTGATGCAGGAGAGAGAGGTGATTTATGTGACGCCCGTACTCTGGGCCCGTTTATATTGTTCGTTTCCATGGTTTCTTTTTACAAGACTGGACACAATGTCACACAATTTATGTCCAGTATTATGATATGTTTGCATCTAGAACATGACCTTTATTTTAGTTACTCAGAATGAAACTGAAAGGACTTCATCACACAAGAACACTAACACATCCATAGCTACAGGAGATCTGAATGCAGTACAAGACTGATGAAGGGTTTCCTTCATCTCAGCTGAAAAAAGATTTAGCTTGATTCAGACAGAAAGTAAGAAGAGTAAAATAGATATTTATATATAAATGTTCTCAATACTTATACTGTGTGTGATATATATGCACAATCAAGATTTAGCCGTCACATATAGTTCATTATGTCAGTATTTACATATTTAAATGACATTAAAAACTGAAACACATGAAATGATTGGTTGCGTGAGAGTTATGATTTAGGATTTTTGACTCAACATAACTTTATTCAAACTGGTCTGACTTTCTTTATTAAACAAATCATATGGATTGATGTATTCAAATATGGCTCCTTTCCGCTCTCTTTTTGTAGGTCCCAGACTATCTCCATCATGTCAGCAAGCGCCTGGAGGAGGAGGCTGACAGAGTCATCACGTATTTAGATCAGAGCACACAGTGAGTCCTACACTGTAGTATTCAATGTGCAGTTTCACAAACACAAAGATTCATTTGTAACATGAGTTATTTGTTTTCCCTGTTCAGAAAACCGCTCATTGCTACTGTGGAGAAGCAGTTGCTGGGTGAACATCTCACGACTACTCTGCAAAAAGGTACACAACTCATATTTATGAGTGGACTTTAATCCCAGTTAGCATGATTGTATAAAAATACCTTGCGCTCATGTCGACCCTTAGGAACCTTCCTAAGCAAAAACATGTTTTTAAACCACAGCCTGGCTCTTGAAAGTTTAAAAGCAGCTTGATTCCTGATCTTTCTTGTTGGAAACTTTCAGGTCTGACTCACCTGCTGGATGAGAACAGAATTCAGGATCTGTCTCTTCTCTATCAACTCTTCAGTCGAGTGCGAGGTGGCGTTCAGGTCCTCCTGCAGCACTGGATAGAATACATAAAGGTACGAAGCATCAACGGAGATAAAAGTCTCAAGAAAAAGCGCCATATAGGTGCTGAGCTCTCAGGAACTGTTTGTCATATTCTGTTGCTAACTGCTGTTTTCAATGTCTTGAAAATCAAAACCTAGGCTTTTGGAAGCACAATCGTAATCAATCCAGAAAAAGACAAAACAATGGTGCAAGAGTTGCTGGACTTTAAGGACAAGGTGGATCACGTCATTGACATCTGCTTCATAAAGAACGAGAAGTTTGTCAACGCCATGAAGGAGGCTTTCGAGACATTCATCAACAAACGGCCAAATAAACCTGCAGAGCTCATAGGTCAGCTAACATGTCCCACATTCATACCTCCTCCTGTGTCATGAAATCAGCTGATAATCCTAGTCTTCATGCATTAACACGTGGTACAAATATACTTTTGTTTCCAGCAAAACACGTGGATTCAAAGTTAAGGGCAGGAAACAAAGAAGCAACAGACGAAGAACTGGAGAAGATGCTGGATAAAATAATGATTATTTTTAGATTCATCTATGGTAATGGTTACTTTATTTTACTATCACATTTGTTTGAGTTTATGAACTCTGTGTTCTTAATGTTATGATGTGTTGTCATTGTAGGAAAGGATGTTTTTGAGGCCTTTTACAAAAAGGACCTTGCCAAAAGGTTGCTGGTTGGGAAAAGCGCCTCTGTGGATGCTGAAAAATCGATGTTGTCGAAGCTGAAACATGGTGAGTTTAATCCTTCAGTGTCACTTCTTTACACACACAAACGTCACAAACAACGTGAGATAAATCTCAGAAGGGGACTCTTGATCCTAAATACTTTTGACTTGTGTTTCCTCAGAATGTGGAGCAGCGTTCACCAGCAAACTGGAGGGCATGTTCAAGGATATGGAGCTTTCTAAAGACATCATGGTGCAGTTCAAACAGGTGAGAACTACAAAAGTGGGTTGAATCTGTAAAAGCATCGTGTGAGTTTCATATTGGATTGTTCTGATGGTGAGATTATGTATAAGGCAGTTTAATATTACAGACATTATACTAGGGTGGTAGGGTTTAAGATACAGGGCTGCAGAACAAAATGCCGGTCCTTGCACCTTGCTAATACTTTGTCAAAAGGAATGTCACCTGGCAATTGAATACTTGCTATAAGGGCTGTAACTAAAGATTATTTCCGTTATCGTAAAATCTGCCAATTCCTAATGTATCGCTTATCTGTTGAGTTTATATATATTTCAGAAAATGTACAAAAAAAAGCACATCATAATAGCCCCTTCAAATATATTATATTTATCACCCGAATAAACTTTAAAAGATTCATATTTGAGAAACTGTGATAGGGACAGGTTTATGTTGACTTAAACTGTTAATTTAATGTTAATCTCCAAACTGGTTAATCAGGCAATCGCTTCACCTCTAATTTGTAGGTTACTTTGTAATGATATAAGCTTTTTATACTGGTTGTCTTGCCATTCTTGCTAGATAAAGCAATTATCACTGCTAAAAGAGTTGTAAAATCCTTCCTCATACTATTACTAAAACCTCTGTGCAGTGTTTTGAAATCCATTAAGCTTTCAAACTCTTGGATTTATTATTGGCTTCATGGATCCTGTTTCCTCACCTCACCGACACCTGAAACAGCACGCCCTCACCACACAGGGTTTCAGTTTCTTATAGTAATAACCTAATGCGGAGAATTGCATTTGGCTGCAGGATAACATCCCATGTGTGTCACTTGTTTCTGCGCAGTACATGCAGTGCCAAAACATCCCAGGCAACATTGAGCTGACGGTGAACATCCTCACGATGGGTTACTGGCCAACCTATGTCCCCATGGAAGTGCACCTGCCTGCTGAGGTCAGTGCTGCTGAGCAAATAGCGATATTTTCTGGAAACATACTGTTTTTCCAACCTGCCGTGCAATAAATATAGTGAGTGTTGCTCTGTAACGCCTCTGTTATCTTTATCCAGATGGTGCGACTACAGGAGATCTTCAAGACTTTCTACCTGGGCAAACACAGCGGCAGGAAGCTGCAGTGGCAATCTACACTCGGCCATTGTGTCTTAAAAGCTGAATATAAAGAGGTACATCACTGAAGCCTCTTTCCCACTTAACAAAAAACCCACCTTTATCTGGCTTTTGACTTTATTGGGAAATGTAACAGTCAGACAAATTAAGATGATGGAAACATTACACGCTCATATTTACCCCTATTTTGGCACGTTTTGGCGCCATTTTGTTGTTTACTGGCAATGATAAGAAAGTCTATTGCTTATTTTGAGCTTATTTTATGTGTTTTGAAAACTTGCATATGCCCTAATTTTGGTTATAATATAGGATGCTCTGGTGTTTTGCTCACTCAGTGAATAAAGCTTAATGTTAAACACACTTCACTCAAAATAAATCACACCTGCTGAGAGACAAATAAAGGCATTCTGATTTATTTCTTCTCTTTGATTTTTCTTACAAAAGGGCAAGAAGGAGCTGCAGGTGTCCCTCTTCCAAACGCTTGTGCTGCTGATGTTCAACGAAGGAGAGGACTTCACACTGGAGGAGATCAAACTGGCAACCGGAATAGGTTTGTGTTATCCCATTCACATCAAAGTTTGGTTGGCAGCACTTCCATGAAGAAATAACTACAATAGTCAAGCACTCGTGATGCAGCACCACTGATGTAAAACACTGTCCCTGTGTGTGTTGGTTTACAGAGGACAGTGAACTGCGCCGGACTCTGCAGTCACTTGCTTGTGGGAAGGCACGTGTCATCACCAAAATCCCAAAAAGCAAAGATGTGGAGGATGGGGACAAGTTTTCTTGCAATGATGACTTCCGACACAAGCTCTTCAGGATCAAAATAAACCAGATCCAGATGAAAGAAACGGTATGATACTATCTCACCGTACTTTCCTCCTTTCATGGTATTTGATGAAGTATTTTAACTGAGTGTCTTCCCTCAGGTGGAGGAGCAAGCCAGTACCACAGAAAGGGTCTATCAGGATCGTCAGTATCAGATTGATGCTGCCATCGTGCGGATCATGAAGATGAGGAAGACTCTGAGCCATAATCTCTTGATGTCTGAAGTGTACAACCAGCTCAAGTTCCCTGTCAAGGTGATTAACACAACACTGGACCTCTTTTATTAACAAACATGTTCTAATTGGTATATATGGGTTGATATGAGTGTTCTAAATAATGTTATCCCTGTATCTGTTGTGTTGTTATCTAATTGGTGTACTTGCTTTATCATAAGCAGAGTCACAGGGTTTATTTTGTTATGAGTCATTTAAAACCAGCTGTTTTGCTTTCCATTTTTTACCAGAATGATATTATTATGTCTATATACAGTATCAGTTATAAAGGAAACATTTCAGAATAATATTAACTTGTTTTTGTGGGTCAGGTCAGTACTGAAGTTTGAGAGTTTCAGTCCTTAAATCCTAAAGAATTTTGACTTTATTATGTACCTAGAGGGTGTCAAACTCAAATACACAGTGGGCCAAAATTAAAAAATCGGTACTAGTCGAGGGCCGGACTGGTTCAATGTTTATTGCAAAACTTATTGAAATTAACTTATTGCACATATTAAACCTGGAACTAACAAAGCTTAAATTATTGCCTATAAAAAAAACATTAAACATTAAATAATCAGTTGCATTCATTTCTCATGGCTCTATCTGCAGCTTTTCCGGAGTCATTTCTTATGATTACATTTTTCCACAGGCCAACAACAGCTTCAAAAAAACTATTTCCCTCAAAGAAAAAACCAAACATGCCCTGTTGTCACAAGAAAAAAAGTGCAACAGGAAACATCCATTTAAACTCAGTTTGCTGCTCTGTGATGCTAGTTCAAGCCAGATACTTGGCATCTCATCTTGGGTGCAAGTTCATCAATGTTTGGGGTCAGGCTCTGAGCTGAGGGAATCCTCAGGATTGAGTGAAGGTGTGCGTGCAATATACCGGCGGGCCAGATCTAATAGTAATTAGAAATTATCCTGCGGGCCGAAATTAAATCCACCAAGGGCCTGATTTGGACCCCGAGCCTTGAGTTTGACACATGTGACCTAGAGGGACATTTTATTGGTAAATATTGTTCAGTTGCTGTGGTGGACAAACCAAGAAGCTGAGAAACGGTTTCTAAATGCACTTAGAAATCGTTTTACTGCTATTTTTGGTTACTTAACAGCTGAACAATTAATCAATAACTGCATCATTGAATGGTATATTCAGATTTTCTGTCATTTTCTACCACTCCATAAGCTGACAATACTGTCAAAAAGTTGAATTAATGTTTGATAGGTTGTGGACAAATCTACTGAAATCAGATCCAAACTGGTTTGTACAAGAAAATACTTTTTTAATAGTCATTTACCCTGGGAAGATGCCTTGTCTTGCATTAATCTTCTTGTCACTGTAACAACCTCCCACCTCCAAGTATAAAAACAAGCAGATATACTGGCATGTGCCTCGTGTGTTAACCTTTACCTGCTCTCTGTCCTTTCTTTTCTTTCAGCCTGCTGACTTGAAGAAGAGGATAGAGTCTCTTATTGACAGGGACTATATGGAGCGTGACAAGGAGAACCCCAACCAGTACAACTATGTGGCTTAGGGAAAGAAAAAGTGACTGAGAAAAAGAGATGCAGATGGTCCATTCAGGCTGAGGTGATCGGTCTCTTTTGCTCCAGTGGATGTAAACCATTATCATCTTCAACCCAGCGGCCGACAAGTGAATGGATACTGCTCCACAGGATTTTTTTGTCAGGGTTCTTGTGATCCTGTGGACTGCATGCCCATCGAAAAGAGAATATTGTCCGTATTTCTCAGTGCCTCTGAGAGAGTTGGGCTACCGTGGAAAGACGAAGAAAACACACAGATGTTGTTCCGTTTGCTCTTTTTTTTTAATGGAGAGGAAAAAATATTTATTTTCAAACTTAGATTATTCTTTGTTCATAGTTTGAATCAATATGCTCTTTGTTATTAAGTCACTTTTTGTCTTTCTGTTCACTCAGTATCCCAAACAAAGGCAGACACTTCACAATGCCCTAAATGTAGTACAGATTGGAGAGGAAAAAGGGAAAAAATGACTTTTTTCTTTAGTTAGTGTCAAATTTGGGACTATTGGATTAACATTTATAGTAGGGAATTGCCAATTGGGTCAAATCTGTGTCAAATGTGTCCTCCTGCAGCAAAGTTTTACGATTTTTTTAAGGCCATGTAGCCATCTGATAAAGCTGTGATCATGAACACACAAAGCGTTCAAAGCAGAGTTTGTGCCAAAAAAAAGCACTTATTTTGTTATAGGGTGTACTAAAGCTGCTAAAACACTTCAGTTGTAAAGACAATGCATTTAAGTTTCTTGTTTCTTCTGTCTTTGTACGTTTTTGTACATACTCTACAAAAGTGACATTTTAAATGATCTCATCTGACACTGTCAACTGCTTTTTAGGTTTTTGTTAACCCTTAGAAAGTATACTAAAAGCACAATGACTTCAGAGCCCATTTTCCCATCTTCCGCGGAGTCATACCACATACACACTATATTTTTTTGTATGTCTCCCTGTGTGGCTTGCAGGCCTTGTTGAAAAATGAGGGGATTGGAGGGGATTGCCTCAACACTTGAGGAAGAATATGATTGAGTAAACATGCCCTTGTTTGTATGAGTATTTTAGATTTATTGCTACAGATTAAAATAACTGTTTTAATCAGGTTTTTCTTTTTGTTAAATGGTTTCCAGAGTTAGAAGAAACACTCAAATTCTCACCTGAGAAAAAGTAGCAATACCACAATGTTAAAATACTCTGTTACAAGTAAAAGCCATGCCTTCGAAATGTTACTTGACTAAAAGTACTAGTGCCCAAATAAACGTTAATTTCCTAAGAAAAAGTACTTATGTGGAATGGCCTATTTCAGAATAATATATATCAATGGATTATGATTATTAATGCACGAATGGGTTCATCACTTTGATTTTGCACCTGGTAAAGGTGGATATTTAAAAATATTTGAACTTCTTTATACATACTAATCAATACATAATTAGTTTATTAATATTAGTAAAATTCTCAATCGGCGAGGTTGAGTAGTAGCCTATAACATGTCCTTGTAATAGAAGTATGAAATTAAAATAAATGGAAATACTCAAGTAAAGTACAAGTCCCTCAAAATTGTACTATACCGCAGTAAAATGTAGGCCTACTTTGTAACATTCCGTCACTGTTTATTTCCAATCACATGAAAGCAGCCCATTAGTACGCATGTTTTCAGCCGGACGCCTTAACATTCCCGTGACCCTTTTAAAACTTTATAATCATTAACTGGGTAAAAGGAGGAGATTTTAAGCTAAACCAGTTCAAACACCTCCTTCTGGTTTGAGACTGTCATATGACTCTCATTTCCTGGTACAGTCTGTGCCTCAGCTGCATCCCAAACACCGCTGACTGAGCGTCACTGTCGGGTTATTTTGTTCCATCTCCTCTCCTGTGGCTGACACTCCAATACTACTCTGCGAAGATGTATCGATGTGCTACATTCGTTGTGTTTCTCGTCCTTGGAATTGGTACGTAACGCCACCTTCATTTGTATTTAAATCGAAAGTAAAAACTGAGAAATATAAAAGGTTTTTTGGAAGTGCTGCGATTAATGGTAAACTTATAACACTAGCCTGGGCCTGGTGCTTCCGTGCAGAGGCTAAGTGCTGCTCTGTTAAAAAACGAGATCGAAAATATGTCGTAATTGTCTGTGGTCTTCAGTTGAATTTATTTGCATTGTCTTTAAGGGTGCCTTAAAACGAAATCACCACTATTCGAGGTGCAGTCCAGGCAGTCGTGATGTTTTGCTAATGAAGCTAGCTCAATTGCTAATTGTTACCTACGTCAACAACATCTAACTGGAACACCGCAAAGTCGCTATAAAAAGCTCAAGAAACTATATTTAGCCTCAGATTTGTATTTCATATTATCATGCCAACGTATTAAAAACATATTGAAAGTGATTATAATTTCACCTTTCACGCTGTACTGCCTTCCCACAATGTGTTAGCCAAATTAGCCGTTAGCTTACTCGTTAGATAACAGTTGTTTTGAAGATGAGTTAATGATAAAATCATGAGTCATGTCTGCTGCTAAACAAGGTTAGCCACACACCAATGTTATTTGGGTAAACTGGCACTTTAAAACAAGTAAGCAACAGAACATGCATCAACAATATCCTAAAGGGCTAAAATAGTTAGCATTAGCAACGGTTATGCAGTTTACAGTAAGTTAGCACGTGACAGTAACGCTGAGCTAACGTCATTATGTAGTTAGGAAACGGGCTTAACTTAAAATCAATGCAGTTACATAACATTAAATATATATATATATATATAGATAGATACATACTTTATTCATCCCAGATTTGAAAATTATTCAGTTTCAGCATCAATGTTTTCAGGCACTCAAATATTTCAAAGGTGGAATATAGTATAATCATAATAAAATAAAAATGAACAGCACATATCTGCAGTAGAAAATACGTATATCAGAATGAGAATAAATGAATTCGTCCCACAGAGGGGAAATGTACATTTGTTACAGCAAGTAAAGAGCCAAATATAGCTCAATTAAGAAGCATGCATAAAAATATTAACGATAAAAGTAGACATTTGACAAAATACATATACGTATATATATTTACAGTTATATATGTATACATAGCAGTTATTTATGGTGTATATATACATATATTGCACATACAGTAGGTAGTATTGCATAACAGGGTTGTTATAGTCTTTGTTATATGTGTGTGGGGGTCTACCATATATCGCAAATAATACCCAATATAAAATATTCTGGATATGGTGGAATGTTCTGTTAAAGACCAATATATTATAGCAGACATATCACATAGAAAAGTATATACATTAAATTACAGTTGTGCAATGTAGCTGTACATTTCCCATGGTTATGGAGAGGGAGAAACTAAAACTATGGAGCAGTGAGTTATCTGCCAGCCAGAGGTGATGTGTTGTATGAGGACTTTCATCTAGGTTTCTAGTGGAAATATTTTCGTTATACATTATAACACGTTTAAAAAGGCGCTTGTATAAACCTTTCCCCATTAGACAGGCTCACAACATTTGAGAAATCTGTGTGAGAGAAAGGATGTACCAATTGTTAGTCAGATAGTTTCAGGTGATGTGAGAGTTAGGCCTATGTCTCTAGTTACAACTCAGCCCTTCAGTAATGATACTGTTTTATTACAGCAAGATAAGACCTGTTTGAGTTGATGTCAGTGCTTTATACTTTTATAATACATCGAGCCGCTGTTGAATTGATGACGATGCTTACTGCTAAAACCATATAGTAATGGACCTCGGTCTCTCTTCTGTTAAATGTTATACTACTTCTCAGAGTATGTAGAATGATACAAGATCTTATTGCAAGTATGACTAAAAATGTTGTTTGGAAGTATAGTGTCATCGTAAAATATTACTTTATTGTTTTCTAGTCCACTGAGGTCGACCTGGGTTAATATGATTCTTCAACACATAAAAATAGCTCTTAAAAACACTTATGTGAAAATGTAAATGCCATTGGCTCTGCTCGTTATCCAATGCCTGATAGAGGATGCAGGTACTCGTCGTGTTTGTTTTTCTGAAAATACGTGGCTTCTTAGGGCCGTTCTCATTTCATCAAATTCCCCTCCTCGACTCCCCTCCTCGACTCCTATCCTCGAGACTTAGTCCCGCCCACAGGAGATGGGAGCGGAGGAGCCGAGGAGAGAGGAGGGGAAGCAGCAGGCGGTTAGAGAAATGAGAACTCCTCTCCTCTGAGCGGTCATTTTAAAAAGACGTCCATTATTGATGACAGGAGGCACAGCAGCCCTCTGTCTGATGGACAGATGTGTTCATGACGACTTATATATTTACTTTTAATTCATTGACAGTGCGGTATAATGAGACAATAACAGGCTACAGATGCGGACACATACATACATACACACACACACACATATATATACTTTTATTTACAAGTATTAAAAGTAAGCAGAGGACACCAAACCAACTAAGACCTGTCTGTCCGCTGCATCTACGCACACACTGTACCACACACACCTACACCACACACACGCACCTACACCACACACACGCACCTACAGCTCCTAAAGCATATAATCAGGCTACAGCTGTTGTGTATTTTATTATGTGAAGCACTAAATGGCTTGAGAAAAATATCGACTCTTTGTTTGTAGATATCTACTAAACTAAAGCAAATAAAGAGAGTAGGCCTGTTATACTGAGTGATATATATTATACACACTGCTCTGCTTTCTGCACGGACCTCACAGCTGTTCTCACTGTAAACATCGCGTCGCGATGAAAGCAGTTAATAAAATAATATCCAGGGGATGCATGCAGAGCTGTCATTGGCTGAGATAAGTCCGTCCGTGCGTCACGACTCTTTGAAACATCTCTGTTCCCGGAAATGCATCCACGAAGGAGCCGTGGAGGACCCATCAGTGTATCCTCGGTTATAGCTCCTCCAGAGAGCCTCCTCGACGCTCGATGCTCGGTCCTCGATGTGCATTTAGAGAAGTTAGATGTCCTTCAACATGGCGCGCTGAAATTCATTTCCGGGTCACTACCGGAGGACCGAGGAGTCGAGGAGGGGGATTTGATGAAATGAGAACGGGCCCGAGTCTCTATAGTATATTTGAGGTGTCCACGAATGCCCACTTGTTGTAACTTTAGATTTACTGAAGATATTAAACTATTGAATTACAGCTGGATTAATAATCATTAGAATATAAGAAATAATAGTATTTTTTCTTTTTCTTTCAGCGGTCCAGCTGTCAAACGGCACTGAGGTCAATGTCAAAGACAAAGACAACAATTTATGCCTCTATGCTAAATTAATGGTCAACTTCAAAGTCTCCTATGAAGTCGCCGTCGATAAGGTGAGTGTGTTGTTTTGGTCACAATAACCTCAAGATGACTATGTTTGGTATATTTAGTACATCAGGTTACACAGTGTTATTGTGAAGTAACTTTAGCAGCTCAGCTCTTATCAGCACGCCTCAGCGTGACTGTGCGAGAACACTCGTCTGATCTCTGTCATCATGGAAAGGGGAAATGAGGGAAGGCCCTACAAAAGAGATAGATTCTTGCAATTCAGCATTTCAGTTACTGAGTTTTCCTGCATGGATATCCTGCAATTGTTAAGTCCTGTCTTTTAAAAATAGTTCCCTTTGGGCAGTTTTTCTTCTCTACACTGAAAACATGACTACTTTAATTGATCTTTCTTATCAGCTGGCCTATAAAAGCATTGTATTTCATGTCATGTTTCAGGGGAAGTATTTAAGTTGATGAGGAACTGGTTATCAAATACGTTTAATTGAAGCTTCAAAATCGTTAACTCTTTTTATTTTTTTTATTTAGATGTTCGTTAGGACAATACAAATGTGTATTCAAATAAAGCAAAAAACAACTAAAGATGCAGATACTATTGCATGAATTAAAAGAATACCGTTCCGAGTTTATCTGTCCAAGTAACTAAAACTCTCCTGAGTTTAGTCTCTTTAAAGATAGCTTTTAATCAGTTTGACATCAAACTTGTATAATTAATTTAAATATTGTCACACTTTACTCTCTTTCAGAGTTCAACAGCGGAGTTTGAACTCCCTGCCAGTGTCGCATCAGATGGAAGTACATGTGATGACACAAGCTCAACGTTGAAGCTTAATTTTGGAGAAGGACACTCATGGAGTGTAAACTTCACCACAGAAGGAAAAATCTACCAGGTGGACACCATCACCTTTTCCTACAACCTCGGCGACGAAAGCATCTTCCCTGACTCCACATCAACCGGTAACTTCTACACCACACAGTGCAAACAAAAAGACACATAACAATGAATAAACAATGATCACAGTCTTTGATCTGATGCTGATGTGTTTTCTGAATTTCTTGTAGAAACCACAACAATCTATGCGAAGCCTCAAATCAAAGATGTAGGAGTGGACACCTGCTACTCATGCAAGAGTGAAGACACGTACGAAACTGATTCGGTCAGTCAGACGCTGCGGAACGTGCTCATACAGGCTTTTGTCATTAACAACAGCACAAGTGAAAACAGTAAGTACAGATTGACTTTTCAGGGTTACATTAAAAATCATCACACCACAGCAGCTGGTGAAAAGGCAAGGGGATGAAACTGTAGGGAACATATCAAATCTGTCTGTCGCTTTGTTGTTCCATAGCACAAAAGCTATCGCCTCATTTCATAACAATGTCTCTTCAAAGTCCTGATGCCTATAATGATATGTGATTTTAGGCTAAGATCTTATCAAGTCAAGTATTTCTTTAATGCGATTGCATAATATCATTTGATCAGGTTATCCACTGCAGGCAAAATACCCGGCAAGCTTGGTGGTGTAACGAGGTTTATCCAACTGCGAAATGAAGGGATGTGGTTGATGACAAAACAAATATTTAATCTGTTGAGCATAAATGTTTTAGATCTCGCTAAATATATGATTTCACAATCTGAGCATAAATATTAAATAACCCGGAGATGTTCAACTTCAATCTGGAAAATATTTAGTTTTTACTTGTATAATAACCCCCGAGCATTTCTAACCTGCCCTTGGAGAGGACCGAGTTCGCCTCCTGGGCCCTGCCGTGGTGCCCTTGAGCAAGGCACCGGACCACTGCTCCTAGTACTAGACTCCTACTAGGATGGGTTAAAAGCAGAGAACACATTTCACTGTGTGTGCTGTGTGCTCTGCATGTGTGACCATTAAAGAGGGTTTCATACCTCCCAATATGATTACATCTCATCATGACACAAACATTCTCTCACTGGTTTACATTAATGTTCTATTCTCTCGCACAGTTACTCCCTGTGCTGCCGATGAACCAACAACTCCTGCTGCTCCCACCACTACCGTCCCCCCAACTACCACCACTGAGGCTCCTGTAACCAACTCAACTACCACCGATGCTCCCACCACCGATGCTCCCGTCACCAATTCTACCACCACCGATGCTCCCGTCACCAATTCTACCACCACCGATGCTCCCGTCACCAATTCTACCACCACCGATGCTCCCGTCACCAATTCTACCACCACCGATGCTCCCGTCACCAATTCTACCACCACCGATGCGCCCGTCACCAATTCTACCACCACCGATGCTCCCGTCACCAATTCTACCACCACCGATGCTCCCGTCACCAACTCTACTACCCCTGCTCCTCCTCCGACACCCACCCCGACCCCCACCCTCCCTGCACCCACCACTGGGAAGTACACGGTCCAGCCTGATGTCAACAGCACGGCCTGCCTGCTGGCCGACTTTGGCCTGCGGTTTAAAATCAAAGATGAAGAGGTATGTTCATTGATGCCGAATTACAAGGTTCAGGTTATTTAATTGTACCCGTAGGTAGATTTGGTTTACAGATAGAAGACAAGGGATCCATTATGACACGCATTTGAAAACAACACGGACATAGTAATAAAAAAAAAAGTACCCCTGCTCCAGCACATCTAAAAACACTTTAAACATTTTAAAATCCACTCGTACAAACATGAGCAATCCAGAGTGCAAATGATCAATTGAAGTAGGGCTGCTCAATTAATCGTATTTTAATCGCAATTATGATTTTGGCTTGCAACGATTATGAAAACATAATCAAAATAAAACGATTAATATTATTTATTTTTTTATTGGTTTTTCAGTTGAATTATACTTAAAGTTCAGGGTAATCAACTGTTAAAAACACACTGTTCAAATATTTTTTTTCAATAAATGGATGTTTTCAAAGTAAATGGATAATCGTTTATAAAAATCGTGATATCAATTATTGACCCAAATAATCGATATTATGATTTTTGCCATAATCGAGCAGCCCTAAATTGAAGTACAAATTATCTTGTATAAATCTATAGAACATACAAATAATATGTATTAAATGGATATAAGGGGAGAAAGGAATAAGCATAGTAAGACATGGAACAGGATGTGTCGTTTTTTTTAAATATATATATTTTTTAATTAAGGTGTTTAAGGTCAACGTTGAGGTCAATAATGCATTTGCAATATAAACAAATGCATGAAATACTTATGTGTAATGAGTTTGCTGGGTAATCTTGTTTTGCTTTCTTACTATTCTTATCTGTTTTTACATGTTCTGAGTAAAAGTCTAATCCAGTCCTTTTTGCTGATTTGAGTGTCTCCTCCTCCCTTATTGTCCCCAGATGAACTTTGAGCCTAATGGGACCGCAGTCACTGGGAAATGTGAGGTGAACAGCAGTGAGCTGGTGTTGACGTCCAGCACAGTAACCATCAAGTTCACTTTCACCAATGTAAGTCTGATAGATTTTAGAATAATGATAACTATGAATTTACTGTCTTTTCAAATTATTTAAAGTTTCACATTGCTTTTATCCAGCTAACTAGTTTATATGTGCTCTTAATGTTGTTTAGGGTTTAAGCTGGTTAAGGTGTAGTTGAAAAGTTACTGATTACAGTGTTTCCCACAGAATTTGATTCCCCCCGGCAAGAAAAGCCAAAGGCCCCTTAACCTATTCGGGTGGCCCACGCATCCACGCCCCCCTCAAATAAGAAAATACATGCGAGTTCATGGCTACTGTAGACAACGTTCTTGTTGCTCTGTGTTGCGTTGTTAATGAGTGAGACACACCGGAGTTGAGGATCTGTGGGGTTTATTCTCCCAAAAATATAATTTACAATTTAGGCATTTAGCAGACGCCTTATTCCAAAGCGACTTACAATGACCAATTACAGGGACATTCTCCCTGGAGTAACTGAGGGCTAAGTGCCTTACTCAAGGGCACACTAGTAGTGGTGTTCCAGGCGGGATTTGTACTCGCAACCTTCCAATTATCAGCCCACCTCACTATCCATTAGACCACCAAAATAAAAATTAAAAAAATCCTTTCCTAATGGCTAACTCAGTGTTCCCCTTTTCGTGTTTGAGAGTGTTCCTAGGGGGGATTATAGTGGGACATAATTATTTTTGATGCATATTTTCTTCTTTTCAGGACACCAAGAAATTCCGCCTTCATGCTCTGAACGTCACAGGAAAGACAAGCTCTGGTAATTTTAAGCCTCATATCTACCCACATAAACCAGACCCCACACCGAGAGTCAAGCTTACGTTGACGTTATCTTTCTGTGTTTCTTTTAAGGTGTGGCGTTTTCTGCAGCCAACACCAACCTGAGTCTGTGGGAGTCGGCCGTCGGCAGCTCCTACATGTGTAACAAGGAGCAGAACTACACCATCAGCGCCGATCTCAGCATCTACACCTTCGAACTCAGAGTGCAGCCCCTTGCAGTCAAGAAGGGTATCTTCAGCACAGGTAGGTTATTCTCTAATGTCTATTAAACTCTGCTGACCAAACTGTTTCATATTTAAAGTCATATAGTGGAGAAAAGGCTAATTCTGGTAAAAAAAACAGGATGATCTTCTTAGTTTGTACCAGCACTACTTACAGTATTTCAGTTAAAAGGTTATTTATTCAGAATAGTCTATGTCTGGTCATATGATCATACATTTTTGGATGGTAAATGGAAATGGTATGCGGAACATTTTATTTACAGTATAAAAATAGAGATTAATATATTTGTGAAATTACAAGTGGCACAACAATCACTGTAACGCAGCGTCCACACGGCGGCGTGCGTTGACGCTTGCCGGTGGGCGTGTCTGAAACTCGACCAACAACCAATCACATGAATCTCCCGCCCCAGACACACAAGCACGCGGTTTGATTGGCTAGAGCTTGTACTGGCATATGATTTGATTGGCTGACGCTTCCGTCGAAGCTTCAAAAGTTGAACATTGCTCAACTTTTGAAGCGAGCAAAGCGAAGCAACGGAACCACAATGCAGTTCGGCAAAGCGTGACGTCACCCCATTCAAAGTGAATGGGCAGAAGCGTTGAAGCTTCAACGCACGCCGCCGTGTGGACGGGCCGTAAGACGATCTCAATTTGGTTTAATCCGATGTTTAACACTTGGGATAGTTTTTTCAAAGACGAAATTACGTTTTTTTATGACCTCAAAGCAAGTCTCAGACTGTTACAACATTTTAAGAAATTAGAAAATATTTTGTGACCCCGCCCGGCCCATCAGATTATTTCCACAGGACAGATTTTTTAATTTTGGATCCACTGGTTTAAATCCTCAGAGACAATCCCATTTCTAATCAAGTCCATCCTAGACTAATGTCAATCTTCTTCATCCAACCTACCTCCTGCATTACATCTCCATTTATAAAAAGTGCATCTATCATCTCTCATGCCATCCTAATTCATTTAAATAATCAGTATGTAATGTGACACCTTTTAAAGTGTTTCAGATGAAATGTTGTGTTTAAGCACAGCTGATCCTGCTGTGTTGTTAATCAGAAAATCACTCCTTCACCTGTTGACCTACTCTCTTTTCATCTGCAGCTCATGAATGTTCATTGGATGACACCAGCATCCTAATCCCAATCATTGTTGGCGCTGCTCTGGCCGGCTTGATTCTCATTGTTGTGATCGCTTACATGATTGGTCGAAGAAAGACTTATGTTGGATATCAGACCCTATAAATTCAGATTGCAATCAAAATCACGGGGTTCCCAAACCTGGTCCTTGGGGTTCAATTGTTGAATTGGCAAATAACTATAAAGGAAATCCAAAACTAAAGTCTCTGCTCGGATAACATTAGACGCAGTATTGAAGTTATTGGTCGTTATGAGACTTGAAATGCAAATGGATATATTTTTTAATTGCAGTATCCTAATCGGTCTTTAATGATACTAGAATCAGGACTGAGATCCTTGTTAAAATTGAGTGTTTGGTGTTTTTCTCAAGGACCTAGCTTGTCTACCCCAAATGTTCTTTTTTGTTTTCAAGATGTTTTGTCTTTCCTTTTTTGTTGTGTTGTTTTTGTTATTGAGCAAGTGCAAAATCCACACAACCTTTAGCTACATTTCATAGTCAAATCCAACACAATATACAAAATATAAAGCTCCTATACAGGCACAGTGCTACATTTCAAATAGTCCCTGCACATTCATTTTAACGCATTCTCCAAATGTATGAGAACATTTCAAATGAGGATTCTGCACTTGCTCTCCAGGCATTCCCTTTTTGATTTCATTTGTCATTATTTAATCTTTGTGCACATTTTTTGTTTTTACTTCCGTTATGGTTCAATTTTTCATCCCCGTGTTTATTTACATAAGACATAAAAGAACGTTCATTTTCAACATTTCATTCACAAATTAAAGAAAGATGGTCGATCAGCTTTTCTTTCTCTGTTCCCTGAAACTCCTTAAGAGGGATGAAGGTCTAGTCTATTTTCAAAGTAGTCAAGGGAAATGTAGCCCATGTTTTCCCCTGTAGAGCAGGAGGAACCTTGGATTTATTGTCCTGATTATGTTGCTACAATCATAAGATGGTCAAATTAAAGTGTTTGTTGATTAAATCTAAATTGACCTTTTTTAATGGAGGACATTTTGGTTTCCCAGGTGGCACCAATGACCCTAACGATGGCTCATTGGCATTAAAGTGCATAGACAGGTCATCATTAGTGGTATTAATTACACCTGTGCTTTTCCTGCTGTATCAAACATGTTTTCAGAGGTCTCTTAAATTTGCACACGCTCCAGTCAGAGAATAGAAAGCGCACTTGTTTTATTTTCTTACAGAATACATTTTGGCATTAGGTTTAGAAAAGGGAAAGTTTGTTGTGTAGATATTCCCCATCATGAAGATATCTACATCTAAATGCACTAAAGCGCTCTTTACTTTTTTGCATTATATTGAGACACTATCTAATCTGTGTATAGATTTGAGGGCTACCGCTGGATCAGGGCAACGTTAAAAAACCCTGAAGACATTGATTTGGCATTTCTCTGTAACGTTGAATATTCATGACTGAACAAATACCGTTAAAACAAAATGTCCTAAAGTTTAATTCATGAGTAGTTTATTACAATAGTTTGACATTTTCTTAAATATTTGCTTGCTTTCAGAGAGTTAGATTACAATAATTATACCGTCTGTATTCAATATTTAGCAGGAGACAGTTAGCTTAGCACAAAGAGATGAAACAGTTAAGAAGAGCCTGGTCTGTCCAGAGGAAGCTACTAAAAAGGCACTCAGAAAGCACATCACTCCTACCAAAGCCGTTCCCTTTAGTGAAAATGAATGCGTGTTTCCAAAAAAAGTAATGGTTTCTTCCTTGGCCAATGCTGCATGTTTCTACCGAGTCACAGGCCAGTCGTTTTTTCTGTGAAAGATAATTTAACCAATCTGAAAAACAGAATGTTGGTGAAGGTAAACCTGCCTACTGGAACATCTAAAGCTCACTTTTTATGTACTAAAATGTTTATTAAGAGTGGCATTGGTCCTCTCATCTAACTCCCTGTACAAAAGCACAAAGGGAATTTCCCAAAATGTCAAACTATTCCTTAAAATGTTCTTCTTATCCAATCCATCATCTCTTGGTGTGGTTTGCTCCGAGAAAGAACAACCCCTCATTTGTCACAAAACAAGGATTAAAGAACCACTGAAGTATGTGATGTGATCTCATGTAAAATAGACACAAATCGTTGGCATACAGTTGTGTTTTCATGTAGTCCCTCGTAGAAAGAAGCTGAAAGCAGGTTTTCAGGCGCTTGAAGGCGAGGGAATAAGTGCAGATTGCAGAATCAGGGACAGAGGAAAGCCCCAGAATGTGTGTTTCTGTAATAATAGAAAGCCAAGGTTACACATGGCATTAGCTGTGTGTTGTTGCTTAATTCTAGCATCGAGTGTTGTTTACTGTTGGCTTTGTCCCAGCTCTTCAGAAGTGGAGCAGAGCAGACGGTAAACTGCACTGAATACAAGTTTTTCTTTTTAAAGTTGCTTCCAAGTGATTGTACATGTGTACGAAGAATCGCTCCTAATCAGATATGAGCTTTGATTTTTGCTTGTGATTGTCTTGATGTATTTCAGCTTTGTATAAACTCAGTTGCCTTAATTACAAAGATGGTTTTGCAGCAATGGTATAAATGTCATACTGTTTCTCAAGGTTAGTCTCTCTTGTTCTTAATAGCAGATTCATTATAATTATAGCTGTGCCTTGCTCAGTGATAGCTTTCTGTTTTGTTCATTCAGTTACTCAAACTATATATATGTTTTGGCTTCACCAGTGGAGAACATTGTACATTGTTCAGTAAAAGGGAATTTGTGCTGCAAGACCATCTTGTTTAAGATCAATTAATGTGTTTTTGTGGATACATTTCATCTCCATTCTCTCACGCTGTTATAGATATAATTCATTGTATTTCAAATTGTGTGTCAGACTGAAGTGAAGCTTTTTAGTCTTTTAAGTTTCAAGGAAATAAAAGTGTTGCTGCCCTGGACGCCTGAGTAAATATTTATTCCTTTTCTTAATCTCTCACTGCTTTAAATACTTCTTCAAGTCAGAGCAGGTTTCCTCTTTCCTTCAGCTGGTGTAACTATTATTTATTTTGGTTCCTCTGTTGCGAGACGTTCACCTCTCTGCTCTCTTCACTCCCGTCTAGCTGAGGATTGCCAGGCTGACGGGGACAGCTTCCTTGTTCCCATAGCTGTCGGAGTTTCCCTGCTTGTTCTCATTCTTATCGTTCTGCTGGCCTATTTCATCGGGAGAAAGAGAAACATGACCGTCGGCTACGAGTCTTTCTAGTTTAACTCTCCTCATTCAGATCTTAAACACTTAATCTCTGCCTTTGTCTTCAAATGTGTTGTCATTTCCATGTAGTGTTTAGTGCTGTTGTCTATCTGACCGTATTGGTGAAAGAATGGTAAGGTGTTTTGGGAAATGTTAAATAGATAGATTTGTAAGGTTAATATGAAGTTTGGAAACAGACTCAACATGTTATCTAATGTGTCTTTAAGTTCAAAATCAGTGATGTACAAATAAAATGTAGGGCTTATTACTGGCAACCTTAAATAAAGTCTTGCATAATTAATTAACAGCTGTTAATGTACTGAATATATCAAAGTCTAATAATATGAAGAATAGTTTCACTTTGCTGACGCTGCAGAAAAGTGTTTTCAATTTTGCACATTTCCCAAAATGTCTGACTATTCTTTTACGATTTGGTTTTTGCTCATCCTGCCTGACATGAATGTTCAACAAGTAATAACCACTTGAGTGATTTCCTTGTAGTGCCTGTGAATATCTAATAACCATGACCTCTAACCTGATACACTTTTGTAGGTTTCTTGCTGCTCTGCCTTCTTCTGTCTCTCTTTTTGGACTGTAAATAACTTAAATCTCTGTCTGAATAACATTTCCTGCTGACTGAACCACTAACCTGCTGTCTGTCTGTCTCTCTGTCTGTCTGTCAGCTGAAGAATGCTTCCTGGACTCTGATTTGAGTTTTTTGGTGCCCATTGCAGTGGGCGTGGCGCTCAGCTTCCTAATCATCCTTGTGCTTATCTCTTACCTGATTGGCCGGAGGAAGAGTCGCACTGGCTACCAGTCTGTATAATCCAACCTTGCTTCTTCTTCCTCTTCCTCTCACTTCCTCTCCACCTTTTACTTCCCCTAAAAGCACCTTCCCTGCCCATCAGTGCATCGAAAGCACCTCAAACTTCCTGCTCATAACTTATTTCTTGTAAAACTTTATCCCAGCAACCAACCCCGATGGTTTCCTTTGCTTTAAAGCCAATAACTAAATCAAGTATCAAAACGTATATGATCAATATTGCATCGTTTGATTGTAGATTGCATGTTTTAAAAATTACATTTACGGCTTCGAGTAGCCGTCCACCTCACCCCCCCCCCCCCCCCCCCCCCCCTCCTTCTGAGAGGCTTTTTCCCCTCTCGGTTTCTGTGCTGTATAATAATAATAATACTATATGTGTAAATGACTCTCTTGTATAGAATGATTGATTTTTGATGATGTGAATGTAATGAGCAAGCTCCACTATTGTTATTCACATCCCAGGCTCTGCTGTTTTAACGTCATTTAAACTGAATTAAACACTTCCTGTTGCTCATACAGTCACATAATTGTAATTTGATGAAAGGGACACTAACTAAGACACTTTACCAGCAATGGGACCAGTTTGTTATTTTAGGTGAGGTTTCTGTCACTTGTGTAAGAAAGATTTATTTTCTTGAAATGAACACTAATCTTAAAATATTTACAATTGCAGTATTTGTTTAATTGGCCTCATCATGGTGTTGTTCCATTTTAAGTCACCTCAAAATTCTCCTCTCACCTGTAGTACTATGTGTTTGTGCATATAGTTCAAGTATAAGTTGCAGGGTGTTGGAGAAAGCCTCCTAGATGGTACTCGGATCTAAAACGCTACATTTGAAAATCTCAACAGTAATGTCTCTTTCTAGAAATCATGGCTGGTCACTCGGGATCATTCTCAGACCTTGTAGGAACTATTTTCTATTTCACAAAACTATACCCACCATCCCAGAGAGCATGCACGCATACTTCTTCTGCAGTTCGGATGTTCTTTTGAAGAAATAAAATACTTCCTTCATGAAACTCTTCAAACATGGGCTTTGGATTATCTGAAGTAACAGATTTGGGATTGCTGTGAAGAGACATTGCTCTTGAGTTTCTTAAATGTATAATTTGGGTGTTTTTTTCAATATAGGCCGAGTGCCATCTTGTTCCATTTTTACTGAAGAAGGCAGACATCTCTACAGCTTAAACCCCAACATTTGGCAACCTACAGAAAAACTATTTATTGATATATAGTACTACAGGTATAGAGGAGAAGTGAGTGTTATTAATTTCGGGCGAACTATCCCGTTAATTTAAACCTACGTTGGTCACCAGGATCCAACTTGGTTGAATGTACATTTCTCCCTGCACTACCCTCCATGTGACAGTTCAGAGACATCAGCAGAGTGGAGACCATGAGTAATATTTAATTTATACGATCCTCAGTTCTGTACATTCGATCGCTCCCCTCTGACAGTTTTGTGCCTTTCTGTTGTGCACCTTTGAGTTTCTTGCTTAAAGCTTGTCTCCACCTGATGAGGATTGTGATATGATGAGCTTGTTTAACACAAGGGGGGGGGGGGGGGAATCAAATAAAGTTTCGTTCTTGTTTTGTCTCACTGTCGTTCTTTTCTCCTTGTATAGTCGCTGTAGAGGAAGCTGCTGAGTCTTGTGACTGAGCTGAACTCAAAGGTTAATGGTTGTAAACATTCATACTGCTGAGGCACTCAAAATGTCCTTTCAACTTTGATCAACAGTGTGATTGTTTGTATAACCTAAAGCATGACTCACTGGCATTCAGGGGGTTATGCAGGTTAACACACAGAGGTCCCACCAGTTGATTTGGTAAATAGTAAACGGACTGCATTTTATAGGGCTTTATCCAGTCATGTCTCATCAAAGCGCTTTAAATAAACAAGTCATCATTCATGCAGAGGAAGAGGCCACCATACATGGGGTCATTTGGTCAAGGAAGCTCGCACACACACACACACACACACACCCCACCTTGTGAGTTGTGGACATTGGCTTTACTTAAATAGTATGGTGTCCCTCAGACCTCACTGTTGTAAATTCTAAGAAATACAAATAAATTCCTGAAATATCTAAAAACCTATGTAAATAATGTCCTACTTATATATTGTGTTAACTGTAATTTCGCCCTCTAATAGTGTTTTATTTGGCAGATAGTTTACAGATTTTTACATTACGGTCAACATTTATATTTTCAGTCTTTTAGTTCTGTTTTCTCTTCTATTTTCGAGATGTTTATAGTGTATACTTGTTTATTTTCTACTCTTTTTTTAATTTCTAATTATGTCCAATACTTTGTTTTACGTGCTGCTGCAACGAAAACATTCAATATAAAGAATATCTTATCTAAAACAGTTTTCAGGGGAATTAACATTTCCCAAAAGGGCAGGTCCGGTTTCACGCTGAGAAAATACTCACATGGCCACTTTGGACTAAACTATCTCCAAAACTGCTGAATTAATTTGTGCAAAGTTTGTCTAAAATAGTCATGTTCGCCCTGATGACCTTGGTGTTACCCTGAATTGCTATGATTAACTTTAACACATGTATGGTTTTGAGCGAGATGTCTATACAACTATAGCAATGGATTGGCTATACATTTGGTACTGATTTGTTACACCATCAATATGACTGAACTAAGTTATAAGATGATCATACAATTAGTCAAAGTGAATATGTAAATGCATTCATCCCCAAAAATGGCCATTACTATATGTATTAATTTATTTATGTAACTATTTGTCTTTGTATTTATATATTTATTTATTTGTATTTGTTGGTTTATTTATTCAAACCATAGTATTTGTTATATAGTATTATTTGTAGAATTATTCTAATAATTACATATCTTAGTTGAAAGCTTTTTGAGTTGATGTCAGTCCCACGTGGAAGAAAACATACAGTACATACCAGAACATTGTATTTATTATAAGAACTATAATAGGAATAAATACAACATTGATACCATGTTTAGTAGCACGTTTCAGACAGGATTAATGCTATCACAAAATAGTTATTTTCAAAATGGTATACCTCTCACAAACTATTTCACAGTACAGTATGTCTCTTTATTGATCAGTCTTGTGTAGTATTTCATTCTCAAATGTTTTTACAAAAGAAGACAAGTGCCATGTGATGCTTTATCATAAATGTAAATAATATATGTAATAATGCTCTATTCAACAAAAATATAGTAATAGTGTATTGGCAGTCATTTATTATGTATTTGTTACTGTGTAAGTACAGTACAAGTCCTGCTTTCAGTGTTTTCATGATAGGAATTCTTACAATATACAAGTTTGAAAAATATAATTCAAAACAAATTAGTACACTTTGTCAAAGAAAGCAGTGCACACAAAACCATAATCTAACCTGACACAATAATATTTCTAATCACCTAGTAGTGTTTAAAGTCATAATTGGATTTGCATAGCCAGAAATGCTAACTAATGGGCAGAGTGTCATTTAGTTTGATTAATCTTGCTAATCATTACAAAATATCAGGAATTGTAACTCACTCTATGCACTTGTCTTGTGCTCTGCACTGTTTGTGTCGGTGCAGGTGCTCAAGGTTCAAAGATACAACAGAAACACAAGAGGAAATATCTACTTCTTGAGAAATTTGTTTCAAAGCAGAAGATATTTAAGTGAAATAGGGAAATTACATATTTCATGGAAAATAATGGTTCAACATAATCTTTTTTTTCTTGTACATTTTCCTGCCTCATTGTCACAGGAGCATCCTGCTGGCAGCGAAATATGTTGCCTTACGCTCCGATATCCAAGGAGAAGCTCACTCTGCCCAGGTTGCGGTCAGTGGGCGAATCGTTGATGATGCCCTTTCCATGCAGTTTGCACTGCACCACGATGTGAGAGTCGTACTGCACTCCTGAAAAACGCACGGCCATCACCGGTGCAGAGTAGTTGGTCTGAGACAGAAGAAATACACAGGTTCAAGACATTAAAGTTGTTATTTCACTGTTAAATATAATCGTATATATGTTATCCCGAAGCATTGCGTTCTCACTCACTTGTCGGAGCTTCCCATAGTATGGATAGTACATCATTTCAAAAATGCTTTTCGGGAAAAATTGGATTTCTCCCAAGGCTTCTGGAGGTCCTTTCTGAAAGAGGAATACATTATAATTTCAGGAGTGTTTTGCTGATAAGAATTATTACAAGTCAGTGTGTAATGATGGTTACTGTACCTTAACTCCACAAGTCACATTCACTGCTTTGCCCTGGCCAGGTAGGTAACCAAGAATCTGTTGAAACAGTACAAAACAAAAAAGGACACATTTTGGTTACTATATTTTATGTCCTCCAACTAAAATCAAATGGGATGTTTGCCAAAGACTATGCCGGTCAGACGGATTAGCATAAATGATATTGTTGGTATCTTGTTCATGTCTAGAAGTGTGTGGACAACCTCTCATCAAACTTCATATTCTACAGGTTAAAAGTATTCACCTTTTGTTCTTTAACCTGAACTACATCAGTATGTCTTCATACATTATATGAATCGTACATATTACATCCAGAAGTTGAATTCTAAAGTGTATGAAACAAGAACATTTGAATGGGATTGTGTATAATTTACCATTATTGTTAACCAAAGCAAAAGGTTGTGCACAAATGGTGTCATGTATTTTCATCCTCTCCCTGAAATGGCCACAAGATGTCACTGAGAGCTTCCACTGTCCTGTGAAACTCTGTTCCTGCTGTTTTATGTTCCCTCTTTTGTTTTGTACTTTTTAAAGGGCACTGTTTTACAGGTTTTTGTGACTGACAACCGTCTTACCCGGTTCATCCGAAGGAGGATGCATGGCCTGCCCTGAGAATAGCCATAGTGGGGGTCCTGCAGCCCTGAGCATTCCCCCAACCAAGACCTCTTGAACTGGCACGCTTTCCGCTCTGCGCTCTCCTCCAAGTCGTCCTGCATGAAGTATCTGTCCTGTGTGCAGCGGATATTCTTCTTCTCCTGAACGCCATCGTTATACGCTGAAAATGGAGGGCAGGGAGAAAGAGGCAGAGAGGGAGGGAGGAAGAGTGAGAGAGTGAGAGAGGAGGGCATACATAAAACCCTCGCTACAGCAATGCCCTGCCAGACTCAGGCCTCTGATTAAAGAAGCTTGACAAAAGCTGGGTGAGAAAAAAAAAAAAAGTATTGAATGGTTGCACTCTGCCCACAAAGAGGCTTCCCTTCCCAGCATGCTCTGCAAGAACCAAACGGAAAAAGGGGGACAAAGGTACTGAAGATGAGGATTAACTCGTTGCATGCCTGCTTGATTTAAACTCAACAACCTCATCTGACCCCCCCACACATCATTTAACATCACCCCCTAAAATCACACCCACTCACGTTTCAGATACTCATCCATAGACCTCGCGTACTTCTTCCAGGATTTGCGATCAGAAGCGTTGAAGGCGATCTCGTGGGCCTCTAAGTCGGGGGCCATAGTCATACCTGCCAGTGGAGACCCAGAGACAGTCAACTGTGCTGAGACTCAAGTAGAAGCAACAGACTGAAGGACAGACGAGCAGAGAGACGACAGGAAAGGGAGGGTGGAGGATGCAGTGGAGAGGTTTATATTTACCTGGTGGCATCACTCTATCATTATAGGTGGGATGGTAGGGACTAATGGACCACATGAGGCAGAACATGCAGCCACCAAACATGGCTGCCAGAAACGTATAAAGTGCAGCGTAGAAGAGGAGGATGAGACCTGGAAGAGAAGGGAAAATGTTTCATTATTCGGGAGCGTATTTTGGATGCAGCACAAAAGTGCTTACATAACAGACCACACATCTCTGATTAAATCATCCCTCCGATCTGAGGGGAGAAGAACAAAGAACCATTAAGAGTTTACTTTTTTGGCTGTCTGGACTCCAGCTACTGTCCCTTAATCAGGACAGTCGTTCATTTGTTTACTCATACAAAAGCACTGTCCTCCCCTCATACCCGCAAATCTTTGAAGGACAGTAATTAAGTGCAATCATTCAAGTACTGTACTAAAGTACAATTTTGAGGTTTATTACTTGAGTATTTTCCTTTTCTGGTACTTTACACTTTTATTCCACGACAGTTCAAGGGCAAATATGTCACTGCACGACATCTATCTGACAGCTGTAGTTGTTTTTGATGATTCAGACCCAGATTAGTAATAGAACATTTAAATAATTCATCAAATATTATTTTAGGTTAAGATCAAAACTGTATGGATACCTTGGTCAACCTGACAAGCTACACTGCAGTTTATATAGTAACTATAATTCAATGATATAACATCTATTATTCTCAAACGGGAAGTTGTACCAAATGATTTACTTAAGTAGATTTTGAGTGCAGGACTTTAACTCCTTGAGTATTTCTAAACTATGTTACTTTTATTAGTTAATGATTTGTCCACCACTCCTCTCCTGGCATGCAAAACCTTTTAAGGTTACGTATAAAATCTACCGTTATAAACATATGTGAGAACCCTGTAACAAAGGAAACCAAGAACTCTAATTGTTGTGCAATTTTCAATTAACAGTCCATTAGCAACTAATCAAGCCAAACGTGCTCTACATTAAATGGCTTTTGCTGTGCAGGCGATTTCACAGGGGACTAGCTGCAGCCAGCCTTGCGTCCCTAGAGCCACAAAGGACTTTCTGTTTGAGCTCAGTGAGAATTCTCCCAGCTGTCCTTTCACTCAGGAACACAGTGAACCTCCGGTTGCCATCGTAGTGAAGGTCTTTTGCAGCCATAGAGGCCTGGCCAGCTCCAAGGAGCCCCCATCACCCTGCTCTGGTATTGTGTCCCCTGTTACACACTCGTCTCACAGGACACACAGACTCTAGCTCAGGGCCTTTCTTCAACACACACATGGGCCCCACTCCTGCACACACTGTTTTTTGAAGCTGAGCTCTCCCTAGGATCCATCAATTTCAGCTTATGCAAGGGACACACACTTTCCTTGGGTATTCTTTCTACACTGAGTTGGATCATGTTTGACTGGCTGGGGGAGGAAGGGGCTCAGCAGCGTCACATGGCAGTGAATACCAAGAGGCTGCTCCATCATCATTGACTCAACAAACTTGTCTATTCTGTCGTTTACTGCCAGATCAAGTTAGCCAAAGCTCAATTTGGCAGTAAGCTGTATAGATAGGAAAAGAAGAGCATCTGTTTCACTGCAACTCAGGGGCCATACCCCTAAGTTCAGCTATGAGGTCGCCGAGGCTTTGGGAAAGAGGCTGTGGAGAGCATGGTAAGATGTAGAGGAATGTGATTCCCGGCCAATGCGAGGCCCGGGACAGTGAGCTCCCGCTGGGAAAACGTCCCCAGGCAGTCTGTTTTTGTCGGGCCACACTGAATTGTCCATGCACCTATGTAAACATTGAGCATAAGGACACACACACACTCGCAGCACAGTGAGCAGAGTCACTAGACTGCAGAGACATTAAACTAATCCTGAGTGCATCTTTTAAAGAGATTCAAACACCATGTCTGCTATTATTGAGACTATTAAAGCATTTCAAATTAGATCTGTAATTATTGGACACATGCAGTAAAACAAAAAGGAATCTTTGCATCAATCAAACACCCCCCCCCCCCCCCCCCCCCCCCCCTTCATTTCCAACAACATAAATCTTCTTAATCATCAACTCACCCCAGCTCTTCCCAGAGCGACCCATGAATTCGCTGGTCTCTGCATTCCACAGGTACGTCTTGATGGCTTCTATTTTCTGGTGGAGCGTCCTCTTGGGTAACGGCCTGCGCTTCCATTTCTCAAAGTTCAGGTCTTCCTGCTCTAGAGGCTTGTGCTCGGCCAACTCCTCCTGCTCTTCCTCCAGCTCTTGGCCATGTTTGAGTATCACTTTGTGAGGCTGGTGGAAAGAAGAAGGAGAGAAAAAGCCCTCACCACACATATTTCACAACTGCTAAGTTCTGCAGCCAACCTATTTTCTTTTCAAATCACTGCAGGAAAAAAATGGCATGCCTTCTGATCCGAGTATGACCGACGATATAACCTGCCAGAGAGTGCTCTGCATATTAATGAACTTCACACTGACCGTCCTGTCCCCTGTTTCTGCAAATTATAAACCCGCTGGTGACCCCTCTGGCTCTCGTTGGGAGATCTGACCTCCTCTGAGTGGACCCTCCTGCTTGGAGCAGCAGCTGCAGACAGCAGATCTGGAGGGTCACTCTGACAGCCAGATGTTACTCACTGACTCTCAGAATCCACAGGCCAGGACAGACAGATCCCAGAGGAACCACGGGACGCTTCAGAGAGTCACGGAAAAGTCACTTCATTCGTGAGAATTTGGCTTTTAAAATAATAAATTGTTATTTTTTGCTGCTATGCTTTGAATCTCGTGCCAATAGATTAATGAGTTAATAATAACTTTGCTGTTATATTGGCAGTTAGATAAAACAACTTCAGTGCTAGTGGGAAAGTTTCCTTAATTACTGCATTCAGTGAATAAAATGATTATTAATTTATACATTTTACATTTTAATGTAAGCACTTACAAGACCTGGTGGATGATTTTTAAGGAGCG
This sequence comes from Trematomus bernacchii, assembly GCF_902827165.1. Classification (NCBI taxonomy): domain Eukaryota; kingdom Metazoa; phylum Chordata; class Actinopteri; order Perciformes; family Nototheniidae; genus Trematomus; species Trematomus bernacchii. Next base: position 4,089,916 of record NW_022987409.1, read on the forward strand.
TCTCTTCAGCTCCTCCCTCTGTGGAACTGGGCTCCATGTTCTTCAGGAGGAAAAAGCACTTGTTAAACCAATCACATCTCCAATACCCTTCACTTAGAGCGACACACCTTTACATCTGCGAACTTCCACAGTTCAACACTTGCAGAACTTTTCACCACACTCCCAGGTTATCTGACTTAATCTGCAATCAGACACAATGAATATGTATTTCAGTAAAATTAAAATGTTGATGAAAAATTATTCAGACATACCTGAAGTTTTCTTGGCAAAAGCAACGCTTCTTAATACGTCGGAAGCCCTCCTCACCCCGAGAGAAAAAACAATGTTTGTCAAAAAGTAATTGGGGATTTCATTAGAAAGTTTTAGGCTTGCACAGGGGACCAGTTATGGAGAACCTCCTGCAACTAAGCGCGCATCGTAGTGAATGAACGCAGGATAGAGAAAACTGGGGGTGGGGTACAAAGTGCTTTTTTTTGGACCTAGAGACGTTTTGGCATTGATCCGGGACACAGCATTGCATTCAGAACACGCACACCATCAGCCATTGTCTGCTAAACTGGGCTAAACTGAAGCAAAGCCTGAATACAATATTTATGGCTTATTCTAACATAAGACACATGTTGTCAATCATGGCCTGGCTGCAAGGACTACTGTACCGATAAAAAGGACAGTTCACGTGTTTATTAAGTTGTGTATTACACATTTTTATTGAGGGGCATGTGCTTTACATGAAAGAAGATAACCATAATGTGAATATCAGTGATCATCTCTTCGCATGCATGCATACTGACACAGTTGCAAACACCTGCAGCTCCATACTCTGCTGCAGAAACTGCTTACCATAAGCTCCCTCTGGGGAAGTTCAAGTTGTCCTCTTCCCTGATCCTTTCTGCACGCCGGTCACGTAACATGCTGTTACCCCCATCTAAAAAAGTGTGAGAGGGGGACTTTTTTTCTTCCTCTTTAAATGAAAAGAGAAATTGCGTCATGGAAAAAAAGCTGTTCTTTGAGATCCGCGCGGCAAAAACGTGCAAATGTTCTTGTGTGTGTGTGTGTGTGTGTGTGTGTGTGTGTGTGTGTGTGTGTGTGTGTGTGTGTGTGTGTGTGTGTGTGTGTGTGTGTGTGTGTGTGTGTGTGTGTGTGTGTATGTGTATGTGTATGTGTATGTGTTAGTGTGTGTGTGTGCGCATTTACAGTGAAGGCCAATGATTCGTCTCAACCAAATAAGGACATTTGCTGATAAGCAAAAGTCCCCAAAACATTTTGCAGAGAAAGCCTAGAACGACTTCATTTCATGCATCGGTCCATGCAGAGGAATTATCTTATTCTTCTAGTTGTTGTATGCCATTTAAAGTGTCTTGAATTATATATTACATGCATTGTCCCTTAAAGAATTATACGCATTTGTGCAGGGCGAGCTCCATGGGTTAACCTGCTAGAGGGCCCCAGGGATGAATGAGATGCTGGCCTAATGGTCGGCCTGAAAACCCCCACAACTTTCTGTTGCCTCTGAACAAACTTCTCCCTCAAACAAAGCATTTTAAAATAATTCTAAACTATTTAAGAATTGTATATAAACTTTTTTGAATTAACATTTTACCTTTACCTTTCTTGATTTACTGTGTTTCATCAAGTCTTTGCCTGCATGTTTTGGCAAGTAAAGGTTTGATGATTATGATGTTGAAAAGTATTCCTGCCATATGAATTACATTTGTGCATGTTAAGCAAAATGACATTGTGTATGTTTGCATTTGTATTTTAATGACATTTAAAATCAGGCAACTGCGTGTACTACAGCAGCAGAATGAGGACAGTGAAATGTGCAACGTAAATTTCAATGTTTTTACTAATCCCAAAAAAGTGACTGTGCTTTATCTAGATTTTAGAACAATATAATGTGCCCAAGTCTTTCCTTGATACAATAAATCATATTTGATATAGAAATTATTATTTCATGTTAGATTCCCAAAATGAAGCCCTAAAGGTGGTTTGAAACCCTTTTGAATTGATAGCTAAAAGGTCCAAATTCTCCTAAATGCATCGAGATGCAACAGCCTTTTCAATGTGACTGTTACATTTCAACAAAGGTAATGAAGAAAGGGTTAACACTAAGAGGCGTACCTGAAAGCAGCATACAGTCACTTTGTTAGATGATGAATGTGCTGCTCCCTGAATGTCTCTTTGCTCTTGGCTGCTCTCTCTTAGTTAGACTATTTAACTACTTCAACAAAATATGTAATAACTGTACAATTTTGACTTGCTATCTGGCTGCTATCACACTATTTTAAACATGTTACACTTGTTTTTTCCAAAAAATACTTTTACTGGTACTATTGTAAATTGTAATTTGTGTACTTCCTATCTTTAATATTATATGCATGCATCTTATTTAATATTTTGTCATTATACTTTTGCTGTAACAATGTAAATGTCCCCTCTATGGGACTAATGAAGGTATTCTGATTATCTTGATCACAATGTAGTATTTCTGCCAGACGATGGCGCTAGAGGCTCAGCCTGAGCTCCAACTTTTACTTTCTCACACACCATTACAGGAACTCCAAATATATGTGGTACACACAGCAGTATGAAAGAATTTAAACACAATCCAAATGATTTATTTGACGTGTGATGTAAAGAATGCTGTCACGTCGAATTCACCCCTGCTGTCAGTGATTTACCGTCTGGTGGTGACCATTCATGCTATAAAGGGAAGTACTCAGATCTTGTACTTAAGTCAAAGTAGAAGTACCAGAGTAGGAATACTCTGTTACAAGTAAAAGTCCTGCAATCAAAATATTACACAAGCAAAAGTACAAAAGTATTGTCATCTAATTATACGTAAAGTAGCCTACCAAAAGTAAAAGTAGCCTACTCATTATGCAGATTGATCCATTTCAGAATAATACATTATATGTTCTGTTTATAATTAGGCCTATTAATGCATTGTTATTATTATTATTTATCAAGCTGGTCAAGTTTTAATTAATTTATACTGCAGAGTTGCTGGTGAATGTTACTACAGGTGTAACTAAAGTCTTATTTAAGTGTTGATCATATTTAATATTACTAATCCAGTAAAGTATCTCAGAATTGTACTGATATATGATATAAATTATTCTGAATCTGAATAATGAGTAGGCTACTTTTACTATTTGTACTTAAAGTATATTTTGATGCTATTACTTTTTTACTTGAGTAATTGTGATTACAGTACTACTTTTACTTGTACCAGAGTACGCCGACACTCTGGTAGGCCTACTTCAAGTAACGCCAGTGAGGTATTTTTCTTCTGTAGAGAGTGGGGTATGTGTGTGACATGCGCACACACAGCCAGCAGCAGCAGAGACCCACCGTCAGGACACCGACTCACCGAGAGCATAGAGACCGACAGACGCCTCTCAGCGGCGGGGATGTGACAGAGAGAGGCTCGGAGGAGACGGAGGGTTGACACAGAGAATGCCACAGCAAGCCAACACGCTGCCTGCGTTAGCTCACCATTGTACTCAGCTTGCTGTAAAATATAAAGCGAGCAGCAGTGAGTCGTGATTGTCTATTTTTTTTTTTTTTTGCAAGGGGATCATCCTGCGTTAAACATCCTCCAGCCAGCATGCCTTCTGCTCAGAGCCTCCAGTCCAGCAGCATGCCCCTCTCTGAAACCAGCATAGGTAGGTAGGTGTGTGTGCAAGGTCAGCCGCAGCAGGTTTTTATCAATTAAATAATATACTCGGTAATGCCACAATGCGGAGGTTTCACTCAATGCTGAAAGGTTCACTTAATTGTGCCTACTCACTTTTTAGACCACCCTTATTTGTTGTGTTTTCTTGGTAAGAAACACTAAAGGCATGTTTTTATTTTCACAGAACACTCGTTGCATCACCAGACAGTCTGTTGTTTTTTAAGTCCAGGCCGCAGCACGTCACTGCAGGTGCGGCGACGTTGAGAAACCACAGAAGCCTGAGACTGCCTGACAGACCATAGCATGGTGTGAGGCTAACACCATTAACATTAACGGTATAAAATGGTCTAGTTGTGTAGAGGAAAATCCTATTTTAAACATTTCTATTGCAGTCCATGGCAGGTGATCAGTGACTACGTAGAATATCGTTGATTGTTTGGGTCAGTCTACTACACAGCTAATTGCAGCAACATCCATGTTTTGCTTTTCCAGCCTATGGAAAACCATTTCAGTCAATGTTATCAAAATATAAGTCTTTATAATGAGCAACCTTCTTTAAAGTATCTCAAATTAATGACTTAGTTTCTCAAAATAATGACTTGGTATTGCAAAAAAAGGATCAGATAAGTTTCTAAAATAACGTGTTTGAAATAATAACTACACACTTGTTATATTGAGAACGTTTCTTATTATTTTGAGATCCATCACATTATTTTAAGGTCTTACAAGATCTTTTTTCTTCACAGAAAGCTATGTTTTTCTATTTTTTTATTTACTGGCAGAAGATGTCTCCCGTATAACACTTCCTTGTACAACAATTATTGAGAAAGGTATGTAGTAATTTGCATTACTGTACTGGAGAGACATAGATGTGTTGGTGGTGTAATAATATTGAACAGATAATTTCACACAGACCATATGAAATCTGTTGCATGGGGTGTTTTCCAAAGATCTACTATAATACAATGATTTGAGTAATTTATTAAACAGAAGATATCCTACTTACATGAGTAGTATTTGCTTCAAATCATAACTTAGTACCAGACACTGTACTTGTATGTTGAGGCCTCTGGTCTCAGTTAGAACTCCTAAAGTAATAAGCAAAGTCATGCTTTTGAGTAAGAGCCAGATCAATAATGTTTTTGTTTCAAACTAATATTGACAATCAGATAGTATATGCAGTTTCAAAGTGGTTTCATTACATATGACATTTGACTTCAAAGCAAGGTTTGGATGATGTGGAAAGAAATGTGATATCATGGAAACACATAAACACAATTTAATTTCACTAATGCAAAACAGCCAAATGGGTTCTTTCAATTAACTGTAATCTAGAATTTGAGAGCAGGAAATGAACCATGCAGTAGGAAATATTATTTACATTATAATTGTTATTGTCATTTAAATCCCAACCTGGCAAAATCATCCATACATTTCTAGATCATTAAATTCCGGAAGTTGTTGTTATGCCGGCACCCTGGGGAGAAAAACCTGACTGAAGTCATTCGCTTTCCCTGCGCAGTGATTTTAGTTAAACAGGAAGTGGTGAAAATACATGCAATAGATAATCAGTGGGACCTTACTCTACAGAATCTGCTAAAACAAATGCATCAGTAAAGTCATTAAAAAGACTGCAATGAGGGGCCACTCCCTTCCCCCTCTCTACAGTTTGTAATCTTTGACTCTGACTTGAATATTGTCAGAGATGATATCCTGCAGCTCTCTGATGAAATAACATTATACAGGAGTTTGAGGTTCAGTGGTTTTAAAAGAAGTACATTTGTCGAGGCTTATCAACCCTTGAATGGTTGTCTTTGTAGTTTAATATGCATATTCAATATGTTGTGGTTCTTTTACTTCTGACTTGCAAACCTCTCACACTGGGTATAGTATTTGATATTTGCTCGATGCTTTTTTGTTGGATTTGAAACCGTTCTTATGTAAATGAGGCCCCTAAAAGTATTCACTCTTATTTTGACTTTCCAAAAAACTGACTTAATACGAGCACATGTAACGAGGGGTTACGTATAGTAACCCTTGTTATATAAACACAGGCAGAGCCCTCTACTGGACTCTATGGGTACTTCCCCTCGATCCTATCATGCAAGCATTCATCCACTGAGACTTTCTAGACGTAGCCGGCCCCGGGGCGGGCATACCTGAATGCGCGCGCATCTCACCGCATAAAAGGAGGCCTCGCCTCCTTACTGTCATCCTTTACTTCTCTTCAGCAAGCAGCATAGGACAGACAGGGCCCCTGAGTAGAGGGCTCCGCCTGTGTTTATATAACAAGGGTTACCATACGTAACCCCTCGTTATATCTCTCACAGGCTGTTTGAGACACTGAGTGATTACAATAAATTGCTAATGTTAAATAATAAAGTAAGTGTTTTCACATGATGCAGATTTGTTTAGTCTTTCCCTAAAAGATATACATAGTGTATACATTTGCCTTTTTGCAAAAAAGCAGCATATACCAAGATGCCCTGCCCTATTATGCTAATGTTCAGGTTCAAATGTGTATTGTGTGTCTCTACTGTGACATGTTTACATGCTTTAATGTTCAAAAAGCTCTTTATTTTTCTCATACTGCCTGTGCTGCAGCACCTCTTTTCACCCTCTGTCTGAAACCAGAGCCCAGTCTGCTATGATTGGTTAGCTGGCCGGCTCTGTTGTGATTGGTCAACAGCTTAGAGATGTTCCCGCCCCTTAGCCTATCACGTACAATGTGATGGAGAGCTAGCCAATAGAAATGCAAGTGTAACAAAGTGATATCACTATGTTATGGATGTAAACAAAGGAGTATAATGAGGCGTTTCAGGCAGGGAGGGAACTTTGGGGTTTTAGCCTTTGCAGACCATTTACATGCTAAAAAACCTATAAAATACACTAGAGGAAAAGGGAAAACCCCAAAAAGCACAATATAGGGCCTCTTTAACAGAATTACGACTATAGTCTTTAACTACTTTCTATTGCAGCTTGATTTATGAATTTCTCATCATCTCATTTCTCACAGCAGTAATGTTTGCTAATGTGTCGTCTTTAGGTACCTTTAAGAGGAGGAAGAGGAAATCCATAATAGTGACGGTGTTGCTGCTCATTGTGTCTGTGCTCATCCTCATCTTCGGCCTGGCAGCGACCACTAGGACGCAGAACATCACAGTGGGCGGCTACTACCCAGGAGTCATAGTGAGTACACACCTGAATGCAACAGCAGCCTGTCTCCAGTGATACTGAGCGAGGTGTGAGAGAAGAGAGGGAGTTTTCAGACTGCTCTTCCCGCTCGTGATGAACCTAATTACTGAAGGTCTGTGATGGGTGACTCTCCCGACATTCATTATTCAGCACTGTCATTACGGGCTAAGTGAAGCAAAGCATCTCAGTCCATAAATGTGTTTTCCTCACAGAACTCGGCTTTTAGCGTTGGGCCTAAAGTGAAGAGCAATCAGCCTGCTACATTTCTAATGATGCTCCTTCTGACTTCAACCTAAAATTCATAGTTTCAATTATTGAAGTCTGCTGTAAAGAGCAGAGATTTAGAAAACATGCATTCTGTTTATCTCTGAGATGATTTTCTTTTTAATTTCTGAAATGTTATCCATGGCATGAAAGAAACACCTACTTGGTTTATCTCACTAGGCTACAGAATCAAAGCTTTATATTAAAATCTGATAAATGTTAGGGGGGTAAATCACGAGTTCTATCAGGATATTTTCTAACATGAGTCTGCAAAAAACGATTTTGATTGATAGCCTGTGATCGCTATGAGGCAATATCACATGCCCTTTAAACATTAACAGTTACATTCGTATCAACTCGCAAACTTAAAGTGGACCTATCATGCTATATTTGAATAATATATTGTAGGGCCATACCTATATAAGGTATATTTATTAGGGCTGTCAGTCGATTAAAATATTTAATCGCGATTAATCGCATGATTGTCCATAGTTAATCGCGATTAATCGCAAATTAATCGCACATTTTTTATCTGTTCTAAATGTACCTTAGAGGGATATTTTTCAAGTTTTTAATACTCTTATCAACATATGAGTGGACAACTATGCTTTATATGTTTGTTTATTATCATTTGAACAATGACAAATATTCTCATGAATATTAAACACAACAACCTGAACATTACAAATATTCGCCTCAATTCAACCTAGAACCTCTCTCATACAATACTGTGTGTGTGTGTGTGTGTGTGTGTGTGTGTGTGTGTGTGTGTGTGTGTGTGTGTGTGTGTGTGTGTGTGTGTGTGTGTGTGTGTGTGTGTGTGTGTGTGTGTGTGTGTGTGTGTGGTGTGTGTGTGTGTGTGTGTGTGTGTGTGTGTGTGTGTGTGTGTGTGTGTGTGTGTGTGTGTGTGTGTGTGTGTGTGTGTGTGTGGTGTGTGTGTGTGTGTGTGTGTGTGTGTGTGTGTGTGTGTGTGTGTGTGTGTGTGTGTGTGTGTGTGTGTGTGTGTGTGTGTGTGTGTGTGTGTGTGTGTGTGTGTGGTGTGTGTGTGTGTGTGTGTGTGTGTGTGTGTGTGTGTGTGTGTGTGTGTGTGTGAAAATGTGGCGGATCGTTGGAGCTATGTGCAGCTCAAGGCATATATGCCTGTGTGTATGAGCTGTGTTGCGGCACTATCCGTGCTGAGTGTGCTGTCTGGCTACCTGCATAAAGTCAAGTGCTCGGCACAGTTGTCGGCGAAATGTCGCTCCTCTGTTTTCATTGAAACAGCTCCTTATATCCGTTAGCTCAGCTAGCTAGCACCAGATGCTAACAACAACACGTAAGGTGTGCTTCGCTCGCGCCACACATACACACACCCTCCCGGTCCTCCCGATGGCCAGTCCGGGCCTGCCGGTGAGCGTGGAAGTGTGGTCTGCCACAAGCGGGCAGCAGGAGCGGGGCTGTCAGCATCAGCTTGTAGATGGTATTTTAAACTCGATGCGCTCTGAAACTACGGCGGCCGAGGACAAAAAATACACATGCGTTAATCACGTTAAAATAATTAGTGGTGTTAATTTTTTTTTGCGTTAACGCGTTATTAACGCGTTAACTTGACAGCCCTAATATTTATACGTTTTCTTTTTCAAAATACCAAACAGATCATGCATTTTAGCCATGCCTCATTTCGCTCTATTTTGCTTTTCCTCCACCTTTGCATGCGCTGCAGCTGACCACGCCCCCCTGCAAAGGAGGGGGCCGAGTTACGAGCGTCGTGTTACCATGCTGTTACCATGCCACGGCAACCTCTCATTCCCCTGATAGGTCAGCTCCGCCGTCCTGACGTCAGAGGAATGTTCAAATCTGTATCAGTCTGTATCAGATCCGTTGCAGTCCCGTTTTTAGAGATTTGGGTATGGAGGAAAAGAGAGAGGGTTGTGTTTTCTGACACTTGTGCCCCTTTCACACCAACGCAACTCCGGTTCAAGCTCCGTGCTAGAGCTTTTCAGGTTCAGAACCGGTTCTTCGGTTTAGCGCCGGCTCTTTTCACACCGCTCAGAGCCCGACTGGTGCTGCCGCTGCTGCGTCATGACGTCACAGTTTACGTCGCTGAGTTTCTCCCCAACGCCGGAGCTCACTTCACAACAACGGGCCGGGGACTGCGTTGCTTTTAATCATACGAAGCCAGATTAAATTAAATAACGACTTCTCCAACCTTATACTTTTCTCCAGAGTGCCGTGGTTCATTGTTTATTAATGTGTTTCAGCGGCATTTACCGACCGCTGCAGTGCTGGCCGGCTGCTCTTCAACGGGAGTGTATTCTCCCGTTAGCTCCGGGTTAGCTCACACGGCTCTAAAGTATTCACTGTCTGACTGTCACACAAGCAGCTAATACATATCCCCAGTTCCCCTTAAGTGAATGTGTGTCAGTCTGAATTGACGCTGTTTGGTGTCAGTCTGAATTGACGCTGTTTGGCATCACAACGCTGTTATGAAAGTTTCTCTGGTATAACATGGGTGATGTTAGCATAGCAACCGAAGCTAAACTGACTACTTGCTAAGCAGTTTTCTACAGGCACTTTTTACCGACGTATTTTTCATTATGATTCTACTTGTGATAGTCGGACATGACAACCTGTGCAGCCCATGTATTGATTCCATCCGATAGCTGCTATAATAACAAACGTCTGCCTGCTCTCCACAATGATCAATAACAGCGAACGGATGGTCAAAGTAAGGTACAAATAAACAGAATCACACGAAGCCTGGTTAGTGTTGCCTGACTTTATAAAGTGTGTTTTTTTTAACAAGTGTGTGGTTGCGTTCTAGTCACTTTGCTCAGCACTACTGCTTGTTACAACTTTTATTTGCCGTACTCGCCTTAAGTGTTAGCTCAGGTTAATCTCGCCCCCCTCCGACGTAAGCGTGACGTATGCGGTTCTTGCTTCTAGACGGACAACTTTTTGGTGCTCGAAACGAACCGGATTCCGGAGCTATGACGCTGCTCCGCTGCGGTGTGAACAGGAAAACCCGGTGCTTTTCAAGCACCAGCACCGAACCGGCCCTGAAACACCGTTGGTGTGAAAGGGGTATTGGTGAGTTCCCTGGAACACCGGGGACACATATTCATGTATAAAAGACGTACAAAAGTGCATTTTGCATGATAGGTCCCCTTTAAATACGATTTTACAATTTTATTTCTGGACTCAACAATCTATTCTTTAGAAGAAAAACAATAGACTGCCTGTAGTTCACTGTAGAGGGCTACTGTTTCTCTCTTGTGTTTCTTTATCAGTTCAAAAAACACATGTTTAAAATCTTTACACATCCATTTTCCTTTAAAAAAAAAAAAAAAAGAATTCAAGGATTACTCAAGATAGCTTCAAGATAAATGACTATATTAAAATGATGTGTTTTTGAATGGTTATTTAAAACTGTCCACTGAGTCAGAAAGAGACTAACTACTTAAGTGGGTATCCCCAAATGTTTTTGTGGTGACCTCAGGGACAATTACAAGAGCAGCTGTGGAGGATCTGAGGGTTTCTGGAGGATCATAAAACGATAGGGAGCCTGGGAGATAAAAGGGGGAAAAGCCATTTAGTGTTCTAATAAACTAAGAAATGAACTAAAATAAATTCTAAAAGACACAGGGGGCCAGAGTGGGTTGTCCGAAAGTTTAGAGGTATAGATCTCTCATTTTAGATCAACACCACTCTCAGATCTGGAAGAAACTGGTCAGATGGATTCAGGTGCAGTTGAACGGGGTTAATCAATACTCAAGCAAGTACTCAGTACAAGTCAACAATACAAACCCTGACTGTGTTTGTGGTCTTCTTTTATTGCCCCATATTTGCTTCTATTCCTATCCTATATCTTCATGTGGTATATAGGTCTCGTGGGTACAGTGATATGTTCCTCCTATCATCTTACAGTTTGTTTTGGTGTTAGGGTCACAGGGACAGTTTCCTACAGTTTATTTTGATTCAGCAGTGTTTGTTGTTGTGTAACATTGCTCAATACCTTTGACAGCTGCTACTATTACAGTGATACTTTTGTTATTCTACTACATTGAGTTTGTTAAAAACCCGGCATCAGCCTAATGAAGGTTTGTAGTTTTGCAATGACTGTTGTTGTTCGGCCAGTATAAAGAGTGTTACAGTGTTACATAGACAACATAAAATAAAAGCATGAACACTTTCCTGCATCCTGTTAGCTTAGTGGAGGGCTCAGCTTCACTATGTTGCGCAAATGATAACAGTAGTTTGGGTCAATTAATTCAATTGACTTTTTCAGTATTTATTTTCGAAAAATATGGAACAAGCTCCCTTCAAACATTAAACTTGCGGACTTAGAAATCAGGGCTTATCTTAAATACGATGATGTATAGCTGTATTTACTTGAAGAATGAATGATTTTGTATTGTTGTTTATTGTATCTACATATATATCTGTATAAATCCAGATCGATTGATCAATAAACTTAGCTTTTTTCACTGTTTTTCAGCTGGGCTTTGGCTCTTTTCTGGGAATCATCGGCGCTCATTTGATAGACAACAAGAGGCAGATGGTAAGAGGACTTATATTACCTTTTCCTTGTCTGGACTGTTACAGAAAACTATCATTAAACTGCGTCTCAGTCCCAATTACCCAACGACCTGATTATGTTGTTATTGGGGTGACAGACAGAGAGGCTGTGAGTCCCTCTTGGCCTGAGGCGGCTTGCGTAGCGGAGCCTGGGCTTCAAGGGAGATGCAGACAGAAATAGCTACAGGGTGTAAGCTGAGGAGGACAGATGCCCATACAGGAATGTGGGGAAGGAAACTGCAGATGAGGGGAGCAGGTGGGAGGTGTGCGGTGGGGACTGTCAGGGCTCAAATGAATGATGAGTTTGTACCGCGACACCTTTACCGTAACGCAGCAGAGTTCAGATGGCTGGAGTCCCACAACTGACCCGGCTACGACACCTTACACCACACTGCCCACTGCCCACTGGTTATTCCTTATCGCATTTTACTATACAGAATATAATGTGTTGAAATAGTTTATGGGTCGGGGTAGTATAGCCAATTGGTTTTTAGATTATTCCAGTTGTTGCAGAGCTAAAATGTTGAGTAAGTAAAACTATTTTGGTAATCTATTTATAATTTTTTAAGGACAAATCCCAGACATTCACTGCTCACACCCTCTCAAGTGTCAATATGTACTGGTTTTCTTCATTTTGTATCATAGTAAAATGAAATGCTTTTAGACTGTTGTATATAACACTCTCTGATTAATAGTATAGTGATGGACATTTATCTGTATTTTAGGTTTCAAATTAAACATTATAGTAAGGTAAGGTTAAATTATTCAACACATCTATAGGGAGTATTGCTTTATCATCCCGGGTGAGTTTGATCAAATTTAACTGACTTTAATTCAAATGTTGCTAAATGCCTGATACCGCTTAAATTCAATCCAGTAAGAAAAGCACAGAACAAAATAACAGAAATTCTTTCAATTAAAAAGGCTAAAACTATTCTGACTCTGACTACAAAAGTGTGTTGATGAATGACAAGATAGAGGGAGAAGCTAAGAAAAAAAACACCCACAAACCTTTATCCCATCACAAATGTCTCTTTCTAAATCATTTGCCACTGAATGCATTCATGTGAGCGTCACAGAAACCTTGGCGCCGGCGAACAACCCGGTTACCTCGAGGTGTTGGATGTTGTGTGTCAGCTTCAGAGAGGGTGGGCTAATGTGTAAGTGAATACATACCGCTTTCATTGAGGAGTGAAAGGAGAGAGTTAGGCGGATGGGGAGAAAGCGGGGAAATAAGTGTTTGGAGTTCCTTTTAAGAGCCGGGCAGCGTGCCAGGCTCTAACACTACTGCTGCAGCTAGGTGACCAGCTCAGCACTCCGTCACTGTTGTCCTCTCTAACAGCCCCCCCCCCCAAAACCCCCCCACCCCATCCCATTCAGAGCTATTCATACTCAGAGAGCAGCACATGGGCAATATGATACAGGTTACTGTTGGAAGGGAATCCGATAGAAAAGTGGCGAGTAGAAGCAATTACAAAATCAAAGTGGTGCCTGATAGAGCTCCAACGAAAAAGACAAAAGAAAATTGCCAAATATTTCAATAACTGTTCATTTGGTTGAGTCATTGTTCATGTAAAAAGGGCTGTAATGCTGCTTTGAGCTTCTTATAAATGGAGATTTTCAGCTTTTCTCTATTATATCTTATTGGCCTGCATACCTTTTGAGTTTTGAAATGACTTAACGAAACATTTAAAGACATCACATTGGACTTGAAGCTGGGATTGGAATGTTTTCTGACATTTTCATGACCAAACAATATCAATAGCCGCAGTGCCTAAAATTGAGTTTATAGTCTTCTGTGACAAAGAGAATCATAACCTTGTGATGAAGAGTGATGAAGAGCTGCTGTTTTCTTCCACAGTTAGTGGCGTCTATTGTCTTCATCAGTTTCGGGGTAGTGGCCGCCTTCTGCTGTGCTATTGTTGACGGAGTGTTTGCTGCCAGGCACATTGTAAGTATCACTGAAGCTTCTTCTTATTTAACCAAACTGATAAATTATGAATATGGATAACACTCACTGTCCGACTAATCAATGCCATCCCCATTGAAGCTTAATATACTCTGTCTGCATTACACATAGATTCAAACGAGGGCATTGCTCACATATGGCCAGTCTGTAGGAGAGGCTGCACCCTTCTTAGCAAGGGAAATATATTTTGTGGTTGAGAGATATTACTCTCCATGACGCAAGAACTCGAAACAATAAATAACCACTAATGCACTCTTGAAACAATTATGTTAAAATAAGTTATGGCTTTTCGAATAGGGGGATCGGGAGGTTTTTTATTTGCCAGTGACGTCAGTGAAATGGAAAATTGGATATTTATTTTCAGACATTTGTTTGTAAACTGAGCTGCAAAGAGGCCCAGTGTTGCAATGAATATGATGTGATGCTCTCAGAGCAATACATTCAAAAAAAAATCTCTCTATTTCTTGCATTTATCTACATTGTTAATTTTGCTTTAGTATGCATTTGTATCATAGACTGTATATAGGGTTTGTACCAGTGATGAATTGTGCAGTGAAATCTAAAGAATATTGTTTATTGTACTACAGTGTGTACTACAATGTTTATTTTATTATCTTTTCTTTTTAATGACTGATTTTAAATGCCATTTTCATAATGTCTTCCATTTTTGTAAAGCACTTTGAATTGCCTTGTGTTGAAAGGTGCTATATAAATAAACTTGCCTTGCCTTGCCTTGCCTTACAGGACCTCAGGCCGCTGTACGCCGGCCGCTGTGAGTTTCACTCCAGTGAGACTTCCTCTGAACGAGACGTAAGACAAATATTTCACTTTCTATTTACAGAAATCGAATGCATCCTCAGTGTGTGTGGGGAATTAAGTGTCATAAGTCAACCTTAAGTGAAAAGACTAATAATTTGAATTAACTTTTGACCCTCAGGTGCCCTGTCAGACCTCCTCACGCTCCCCCTGTAACCTGCATGTGAAGGGCAACACCTGTTACTGCTGCGACCTCTACAACTGCGGGAAGTGAGTACACCCAACAGCCTCTCCATCACTGGCTCCTCACTTTGCTGTGTTGCTTTGACTGTTTGGATTTTTGACGTGTGCTGATGTGCCATTTTTGTGGGAGATTCGTTTGCACTGCAACGTTGATTGTATCAGAACAAGTATATGTTTCTTCCCTTTCAACCTTTGTTTCAGAGAACATCCTCTTATGGGACTTCAGAATAAAGATGTATTGAAAAAGTTTAGGAAATCATCCATGATTTGGAAGTAGGTCCCTTTTTTTCTAGAACCATATTGGCCATTAATTATCAACTCATGTTTTTCATTTTCTCGACACGTGATTGGAGTAACTGTGTAGTGTGTCAGTGACGTGACTTACTTATGTAATATGTGTTTAGGATCCCATTTCCCCTGCATGTCATGTTTTGCGTCTGACAAAGCTAAGCATGAAACCATATAAACATTTAATGTCATGATTATTGTTGTCAAAATATATGCTTTTCACAAAATGATCATCCTCTTATTACATTGAGTAAGGAAGCATATATTATTATTGCATCACAGATAGAATAACTTGTTAAGTGGATATCTGTTTTTAGTAAAAAACTAATTAAGAATAAAGGAATCGTAAGGTTTCTTTGCATGAATAAACAGCAACATTATTAGAGTCTATTCCTTTTTACATATTTCCTGTTTTATAAAGCGGGCTCTTTTTCACTTCTCTACTATAATAGTGATCTTGACAGCTTTTTCAATAAATCATGAGAATAATCACAACTATCTCAATATTAAAATCCATTACAGTCAGAGTAATGTGAGGGTTTTTTATTACGATAATGATAAAATCATATATCTTCCCACTCTTAAACACCCACCATGTCTTCTGTCCTTAGCTCTCATAGACTCATTTGTTTCTATAAATCAAAACCTACTTGTCTTTCATCTTGCCCTGAACACAACAAGCCATAACACTTTCTCTGTGACTTGTGTGGCTTGACTGTATGCCCCCTCTCTGTTCCGCCCACTGGGCTAGCCGAGTGGAGCTCATTGGAGGCTACCATGAGTACACGGATGTGAAGAGCTGCCAGGACGTGGTGCACCTCTATCACCTGCTGTGGTCCGCTACGATCCTCAACATCGTGGCGCTCTTTCTGGGCATCATCACTGCTGCAGTGCTGGGAGGCTTCAAAGACATGGTGGGTACATGTGCTGCATTCATGTGGTGTCAGAATAAAATGTGTCGCAAAATTCATGTGAAAGCCCCCTTCATAAAGTTAATATGAATTCCCGTATTGCACTGCATATCAATTATTTTTGCTTATATGTCATTTGGAACATGTTTTTAGGTTGTAGCGGTCTGTTGCTGTCCAAGTATCTAGATGTAATGTGAAGAAACAGTTTAATGGTTTTAGGGAATGTACTGGTGCAGCAACAAGTCTGAGACAAAAAAACAAAACATGTTCTTCCACATTAAAACTAAAAGCTCATAAACACACCAACGTCGGTAGAACAACTCTGAGAAACCGGACCATCCAAGGTGCACATTGAATGCAGCATTATATTTGAGATTTGACCATGAACAACTGGGCTACTTTAAGTGTTTGTTCTAATGGGTTTTTGTTTTGTAATCCTCTGGTGTTTGAATTAATGGAAACTGATCAATACTCTTCATGTCCTTGTCAGACTCCGGCTCCTGCCTCAGAGTCTACATCTGAGCCTGAAGCCGTCACAGCTCCAGCCCCCCCTCAGCCTCCTCCCTCCACCACCTCCCTCACCTCGTACTACAACACTGCCCCCTGCCTGCCGCCGTACACAGCCTACGACCTGCAGGTACAGCTACAGACCTGCACTGCTGGTCTTCATCAACCTGGGTGGTTCTGGGGGGGGGGGGGGGTCCAGTGGTCCTGTAACACTGTGCTTTGACCCCCCTGTGGCCCCCCTGCAAAATAACAAATCTATGATAATGCAATTTGTAATAGTGTTGCAGCCTGGGCCTAAGAAAAAGGAAGTTTTTTGTTGTTGTTATGTAATTAAATAAATTAAAACTAAGTTACTGAAACAAATTCTGTTACTAAAACAAATACCAACAAAGAAATAAAAATAAAAAGTGTTTATTACCCCAACTGCATTAGTAATAATGGTAAATTAAGTAACTAAACAAAAATTGCAACTCAGTCATTGACAAACAATAATACTTCCTTTGTGCGCGATAACTTTATACTACTAGTTTAAATCTTGACCACTGTCTTTGTCTCCGTTGTCCAGCATTACATTTGCCCCTCTCATTCAATAACTGGCCCCAGCAGAGCCCCCCCAACCCTGTCAAACTTCAGTTTTTTAATTAAGGAAACCTACAAACAACCGTTATTCTGTGCATCCTTAAAAAAAACGAAAAAAGAGCTTTGAATGTAAAAATGGAAACTGAAACAGTTAATTCTAATAAATGTCCTTCCTGCAGGGCTCCTACCTGTTCCCCGACTCCTCCACCCTGTCGGATGACTCCCAGTCGGGGGCCAGCCACCTGTGGCCCACCATGGTCCCTCCACGATACTCTCCTCCTCACACCCACCCCGACGAGAAGCCTCCACCCTACAGCCCGTAACACACATCCAGCAGAAAGAAGGCACCTGGAACGTTAGCGGGTGTTTTTCAGATGCTGATTGAGTGGCGTGAATGCACATTTCCTCTGGGCTTTTCCTCACAATGAGTGTTGGAGGAAAGGTGGTGAGGAAGAGGAGGAAGGCCACAGAGGGAACTCACCTTGAGTTCAGCCCGACACCAGGAGTGTTTGTCGCCCCTGCCTCCACTCACACATCAAGAGAGAGACCACCGGTCCACAGCAAGGACTGTTTACACATCTATCTGCCTTAATGCAAACGGGCTTCCAGCGCTGCAGCTCTGGGTCTCTGGACTTATTCTGTACTAGGTCAAAGTTCACCTCTCTTCAGGACATATTGTAAATGCTTCCTGCCTCAAGTGGCACCGATGATAACGTAAGGAGATGACAGCTACAAGATCAAACCCGATACATGAATGCTTTTGATGTCCCCCCAGAATATGAATCAGCTAGAGAATTCAAAACTGTAGTAGGCCGAGGCAGTTTCTTCTTTAGCGATTAATTAGGCAATGTTAGCAGTAATGAAGGAATTACAATGCTCATTATGAATGTACAGCAGTATGATACTCAGATGCTCTCCAGCAGTTTAGCTATACAAACAGATGATCAACTCTTCAGTTTGTTAAAAAAACAACTTTTGAACCATGTGCTCGCAGAGCAACACGATGAAGAAATAAGCTATTCTGCAGTAGGGCGGTCAGTTACACTCCAAACTATTTATTCTATTTTCACGATAAGCTGCAAAGCAGGTAAGCGTATATTATCTTGCGCTATATAAGTAGTTGTGATATCACATCTGAGTTCAAATGTATAGTCTCTGTCAGGAATAAACACGAGGCAGGCCGAGCGGGAACAGTCGGTGCTGGATTCACTGACATGAGGGGAGATCATGAAGGGTCAAAGGACTGGTGTTCTCTGAGGAAGAGTGAAGGACAGTAAACTTAGTCCATGTCAATGAGACAGGTCTCCGTCAGCTGTTATCACTGCTTTTTATAATTTAAACTACACTCTCTCAGGGGCTGATTGTCAGTTCCTTTTCGTCTTGCCAGTAAAAATGTTTTGTGTAATTGAAATGGTGTGTTTTACTTTTTAGCAAAACTGTATGCACGGTTGCTTCACCACTTTAGTCTTTACCAAACATATAAACTTCAATAAGATAAACCATAGTGCAGTGAGTTCACCGAGGGTGAATCCTGTTGACTTCAGTCATCCCAACTTTCCTCTTGTGTAACCATGATGTTTGATGGTTTGCCATGACAACTTGATGCAGCCATTAATGTCATTTTCTGATCTTAAAACTTTTGATAAATTGGTGATAGTTCAGCTTTCCGCATATCACCATCAAGTTGATTTTATTTTTTTTGTTGCAAACCTTGTTTTATGACCAAATGCCTGACACCTATTTGTATGAGCTAACACAGCCATTGATAGCATGCTAAATGATGGATGTTTGTTAATGAGTGCAACCTCTGAGCCAGTAGCATGGCTGTAGACTTCTCTAGATAATTGTATTACATTGTAAAATTGAAAAGGGTGTAACTGGCATTAGGTTTGAGAAGTTCATACTTTTTCAACAGGGACTAGTCAAGTTTTGGGAAAGTCCATCCATTTCCTTAAGTCTAACACATTGAAAATCTAAAAATGTTTTCAATCTTTGATATAATCCAGACAATGGAAGATTTAGAAACATTTAAAAACACAGGGAGTTGACATAATTAATAACAAAGAAGGAATATTTAAGATTCTGCACTATTTCTCCTTGAGCATTTGCTCTTAACTCTTCCAACATCTTCTGGAGCTTCATAGATATGTTTTTGTATCATGTGTGACACGTGATATATTTTACTCTCAGCATTTTGACAAAGACAAAGTGACAGTTTCTATGATTTTCATTTTGTACATCACAATGACAACCGTATAGCAGATGTTTATATGCTTACGTAGTGCAAGACAATTAAGTGAAAATAGTAAAAGAATAATTTATTTATCATCAGGAAACCCCTTGTTGCTAATTGACAGAAAAGGGACATTTTGTACAATGCCAACAGAACTGAGTGTTTAATATCTATTTCATTTTATCTACAACTATGAACCTAAAAGATACGTCTGAGACAGTATTTTAAAATGAAAGAAAAAGACATGAACACAAATGCACTGTACATCAAACGCCAATGTTAATGTGTTAATTAAAAAAGTCCTGCATGATTTTATTGAATGACATGAATAGATATATTTAATTGTTAGCACTACTCATCACTACATTTTGACACAATGGGGAAAAAAAGTTAAAAAGTCCAAATGTGAAAAAATAATCTGCTTGATTCAACACTAAGTGCTTTATGTCTGGATTAAATAATATCAACCACATTTGTTTGCAAAATCTGTCGCCTACACGGTGGACACGGCAGATAATAGCATAAAAAAACAAGGAAGGACAGGAATTGGAAATAAAAATGTACAGGTGTATCAAAATAAAACGGGTGTTCAATGGAAATGTCCAAATTGCGTTTAAATTAAATGATCATTGTATAACTTCCCTGCCACAATATCCACAAGTGGGATTGCCAACAATCACAATGAAAAACTAATAATCATTTCTCTTTGCATTATTCCCATATTGGAATAAGGAGTGATGTTAAATGTCCATTTAAAACTCATGGTTAATGCATCAGTTGATGAGGGTTTTAACATTTGAGCAGCCTTGTTTTATTTCATTACGGGTCACATCCTGTACTTTACAAAAATGTGTTGAAACCGCTAAAGAGCATTTATGCATCCTTTGAAAATCCTGGTTACACACTACATGATTTAGGTTTCATATATTTAAATAGGTAAAAACAGAATTTATATTTTATGAAATGGAGCTCAGTGGGGTGCCTAATGTCGGAAACTGATCTAGAATAGTATGACCCAAAGGTTAAAAAAAAACATCACTGTAATAAGAGAATGCTTTTATTGCAGCTAGTGTGTAATGCCTTCATTTCTGGGGCAACTTTTGAATCCTGCATGAAAATGTTAGCATCCATATAAACTATTGTCGTTGTGATTTTACAGCGTGCGAACCACTATCATTATTTCTAATGATAAAAAAAGACAGATTACAAAGGCAGAGAAACAGGAGTAAAGATTTGGTCACATTGCTTTTCCGTCCTAAAACTACTCGCTTCGTCTCCTTTTCACTTCAACAAGAGGGACAAATTCAAGAAATCTCCAGCTGGCTCTGGCAGATGCACAGATCAGTCTCTGCGCAGCACATTATTCTAACATGTATTAGCATCATTAGTACTATATTTAACCACACAATTAATTCAAAGGAAAGGCTAATGTGACCGTAGATTATTCCGATACTATTGAGCATTACAGATTAATATTGTTGACCTGGAAAAAGGTTATGGGGTACCCTTTAAAAAGGCACATGTAATGGAGCAGCGGGGGTTGCTCAGTAGCTCTCTGGTATAACAAAGTCAAACTCCGTGGCTCCCGGTGGAGGAGAGTTCACGGCTGAGCCCCGGTGGGCGTGAGCATCGGGCGGCATGCGACTGTCGGGCTCGATAAAGATGTCGTCCCAGTTCAACATCCTGGTCTGAGTGGAGGAGTGCACGTCCTCACCGGCGCTAGTGATGTGATGCACGCTGCCGTCCTCCGATATAACCGGGACTCCTTCCTGGCCGTCGTTACTCCACGAGTACGACTTCATCTGCACCGTCTTACACGGCAGGAGGCGGTACAAGTTGTTGTCCGTCTCGTCTTTCTCCTTCCTGCCACTGGGATCCTGGTTGTGCGCATGCTTGCAGTGTGTGGACAGTAACTGGTAGTTCACGAACATGTCGTTGCACATCAGGCACTGGTACCTGCGCTCTCCTGTGTGGTGGATTTCATGTTTAGTTCTGTACTCGGCCAGTGCAAACACCTTGTTGCAGTAGTGGCATGGGTACTTCTTTTCCCACGAGTGAGTGTTGAAGTGACGGCGCAGACTCGTCAGACACACGTAGGGCCGCTTGCAGACGATGCAGACGAAAAAAGTCTTCCCGTCCATGATCAGCTCGTAGTGATCCTCCAGCTCTGTCTTGAACTTCTTCTTGTTGGGGCCGGACTTTGGTGAAAGGGGTATTTCATCAAAGGTTTTCAAAGGTGTTGCCATTAATGCTCTCTTCCCTCTATTAACTTTAGAGCCTCCTTCACCTGGATCCTCCTTCACTGGGACAATGTCGTAAGTATTTTCTCCAATATTGGCGTAGACTTTACACCCGGACGAAATTGAATCGATCTCCGTGGCTGTGTTGAGCGTGACTGTCTTTTTTGCGACTAAAGCTGATTTGGAGCTGTTGGTTTGATTTGACTGGCCATCAGACACGTCTATGATCTTTATTTTGAAATCCCCTTGCTGTGACGAGGCAGAAACTTGCTTCCTTTGGACGCCTATTATTTCACTGCTTTCAGAGGACTGGGAGGCACTCATGTGCTCAGGGGTGACTTTTGACCTGGCGGGCGTTGTGGGAACACTTCCTGAGAAAAGTCTGGCAGGAGAGGATGAGCTTTTGGAGCTGTTGGTGGAGTTGTTGGTGGAGCTATTGGTGGAGGTACTGGCGGAGCTGCTGTTGGAGCTGCTGTCTGGACTGCGCAGAGGGCTGCTGATGGGAATAACGGGTGGTGGACAACTGATGCTGAGAGGCTTTGCAGCGATGATGTTAACGGGGGCTCTGGCTTTCTCTTTCAGTTTTGCAACAGCCTGATTTGATTCCTCATTTTGCGTTGATGCTGCTTTTCCTGCATCTGCTGCTTTTCCTAAATCTGCTGCTTCCAAATCAATAACCTCTGAGTTGGCTGTCTGATTGGCTGCTCTGGTTTGAGCATCCGTTTGTGAGACAAAGATAACATCTCCGTCCGAGTCCTCGTCGTTACCCGCTGACTTGCTCGCCTGGTTGAATTCCTCTGAAGATATGGAGAAAGACTCTGAGATGACGGGCATCACCTCTGGAGGAGTGTCACTCTTGCTCCCCGTCTCCTTAGACAAACCAGGAAGACCCTTAACTTGTGATAAAGGGGATCCCAAGTTTGCAATGAACTTGACTCCCAGAATTTGTCCAGCACTGATGAGATCCTCCAGCATGTCGGAGCGGACACGGACAATCTTGGAGCTGTAAATGTAATTGAGAATCTGCTCAAAGATTTCCGCTTTGATGAAATTTAACTCGATCACTTGTCCAGCGACACTGAAGAGCTGGTGGAAGTACGTACTGGAGGCAGACAGGATTGTTTTGTGAGCCCTGAACTTCTTGTCCTGTATGATAATGGTGACATCACAAAATAATCCATGGTTTCGCTGCTCGTTCATCGATTTCAGCACAGTTGCTGAATACTGTGTGTCGGTCGCAGTTATCAGCTTCAGACTTCGCATGGCTGTGGAAAGGAAAGAAACAAATTAGAATCTAATTTCTTAAGTGCACATCAACAGTCACTTAATAACATTACGGTGAAGGAGAGAATACCATTTGACGCTTCTGCAAAAAATATAGGTGTGGCTCAAATTCAATGTTCAGTCATATCCTGCTTTTCCAGTTCCACTTTTCCTTTCCAACTAACTGACAAACGGGAAGTCAATCAGTAAACAATTCCGGATAATTCTTTTTTTGAGTTTGAGCAATACTGAATGTTACAGCTAAGTATTAGCTTGCTTTAAGTTGTTGAATCGTTGTGTATCCACTGAGAGGTGTTTCTATAAAGCCTGAACAATAGATTTTGAGGTCACTATCAATTTGAGAGTAAAAAACTCTGGTAGACAAACTGTCACAGTGACACTTCTAAAATATGTATATGTCTTTTCTGTGCTAAAGTGTCTTACTTTATTGTCTTTAGTGTCTAACTTATCTGTACAACAAGCTAATACCTAGTCTTCCTGCACTAACATAAATGGGTTGGACAACATTTTGGGAGAAAGTTGCTCAGCATAACACTTCTAAGCAACATCACAAACTATGGGCTTCAAAATCACCATAAAGTCGTACCAGAATATTATTAACAAAACTTAATGAAGGCACACAGGGTTGTGCTTTAACTTCACAATGTAAACCATTACACAATTCCATAAATTGAACAGTTCTTACTTTATTTCAGATATACTATAAGTTTTTACATTTTACAAATACTTACACATCTTTTCACAATATTAATTTCATATGTTTATTGTTATGTCATTACATTATTACTTATGTTTTGGGACATTTTATTTTTGAACATAATTTGAATTTCATTTTCTCTTACATTTATTTTATGCGATAATCCAAAATCATTGCAAGTGACAACCCAATAATACACTTTATTCTGATTGAATCTGGCTGCTGTTATGGAACAATTACACAATGATTATATATAGAAACATACTTTCAGTTCCCGAAAAGCTGTGTTTTAGCCTTTGATGCTTCAATTATATCATGATGTTAGTGAACAATAACGTCACCTTCGCTTACGTTAACGTGGTTGTCAAAGTTGCAGAAACTACATTAAATATAAGCCTCGCATGCCCCTGCACGGCTTCACAACACAGTTTATTAAACTTTAATGGGTAAAATAGCTGGTTTGGTGTATCCATTATGTGTTTAAAGTAATATTGAAATGCATTAGATAGATGGCGAACAAAGGTAAAGCTGCTTCCTCATAATGAGAAGCGCGGCCTCCTGTTTAGCATCCTGTTAGCATGCTAGCTTCAAACACAACAACAATGAATGCGTGAAATCTTGCAACATTAAATAACTGCACATAAAAAGCCTTATGTTTACCTGCAACCCTGGTGTTTTCTGCCAAGATAAAGCAAGACCACTACCCCCGGCTGCAGTAATTTAGCTAGCTAATGACACAATGGC
This sequence comes from Trematomus bernacchii, assembly GCF_902827165.1. NCBI lineage: Eukaryota > Metazoa > Chordata > Actinopteri > Perciformes > Nototheniidae > Trematomus > Trematomus bernacchii. The sequence goes on from NW_022987409.1 coordinate 4,114,062, forward strand.
TAACAACAGACAGCTCTCCCTACAGCTGCAGCATCACTGACCGGCAGCCACAAGGGGGCGCCATGGCGTGGTTTTAACTACAAACACTGCATAATTTAGAATAAATAACACTACACGATATCATGAAAATAAAAGATTTATTTAGTAATCGTAAAAAGAAGAATTATTTAGTGCCTGGACGTGGTTTCAGAAAGAAATGTTTACTTTTCCCACGCCGGGATCCTTTCCAGTTCCACCAAAAGTTAACGAATCATTTTTAGAATCATGAATGAGATTTACTCTGCAATCATTTCTAACACGACAGATTTACACTTAAATATATGCTCCTTTTGTATCTCAGACATCTTTTATTTTCCTGCACTATAATTCAAATATCTCGGGATGCTTTCCAGTATTGTTTGAGCAAAACACTCCGGTTTTAACATATGATAATATAAAATGTGTCCTTCAATTTGAAACAGAATTAATTATAAACAATTATTTCATCCACTAATGTTGCTTCCAGTATGCCAGTATTTGTTGGTTTCTTAATGACATGTAACTGTACAATAAATCAATTAAATGTTGCAAAAGTAAAAAAGCCCAACCCTTTTACCAATTTCTACACACCTTAATTCCTCGTTGACCACTTGTGTTTTGTTTTGTATAATGCCCTCAATTTGAATTCATGTTATGAACACTAATGTGATGTGGCTTTCTGATGTCTTTAAAAACAAGTGTTCAATAAAATTGGCAGAAATAAAACTGACCGGGATCATTGTTAATATAACCGGTTCACCCCCTTCAGAATAAAAGCTTAGATCTCTACAAAATAAATTGAAATAATAAAAGTAAAACAGTGTCTGTTAAAAAGATTAAAATACCTGGTTGAGGTTCCTTTATGGGGTCAGGGCCTGCAGAAACCCCCACGTTGCGTTTAAATTCTGCATGAAGCTTGTCCGACATGCTCTTCCTCTTTCTTCCCTTGTATTGATCATACTCCCAGGCGTGTTTGGCTAAGTAATGCCGCTTCATGGTAGCGTCATTAAATAACACCCTCTGACTGCAGATGAGGCACGTTGCAGTCTCAGTCAGATCCGTGAAGAAGTACTCCATGGCCAGTGCCTCCTCAACCTTCTTTTTCACCGGAGGACTCACGTTACTTTCCACGCTAGAAGAAGACATCTTGCTTAATGGAGGTGTGCTGTCAACACAGTAGCTACTTGAGAGTAACTGTGTTGTTGTGTAGCCTCCCAAACTGATGTATTGCGTGAGGTTGCTGATCGGTTAAAGGTGTATGGTTTTGAACTTCCGGGGTTGTGCTGTTCTCCCCGCCGAGAAATGCGCGCACCTCGCGGGAGCGCGCACAGCGTAACAAATAGATGCCACTTCCGCCGGCTTCTTGAGTCCAATAAAACTTTGATTTATAACCACTTCAGATCAGAGAGATGTTTGACTATAGAAGAACCCCAAAACAAGATATTGTACCATTCTTAACCGTATCAACACTGTTTACCCTCCTGTGGAAATGTGTGAGCAAGTGTATGTGTGAAGAAGTATATCATTTTACCATTTATTTGATTATATATAATTTAACTTGTAATTAGATTCCATATTTGAATATTAAATTAAAACATTCGAGAGAGACTTTGCTTAATGGCGGTTTATTTATTTAAAAAATAAATAATTCAAACACTAAATGCAAATAAAAAAGTTAACTGACATTCAAAGCTAATAATCTTGTGCAATTTGCATGTTGTTTTATAAGACAACTATTAGAGATGTTTTACTGTGTTGAAAGAAAATTGAAAAACCACTCATTCAGCACAAAGGAGGTTCTTCATTTACCCCCCAGAGGTGGGAGAAGTACTCAGATCTTGTAGTTGAGTAAAAGTAGAAGTACCAGAGTGTAGGAAGGAATACTCTTCTACAAGTAAAAGTCCTGCATTCAAACATTTACTCAAGTAAATGTACAAAAGTATTAGCATACAAATATACTTAAAGTACCAAAGGTAAAAGTACTCATAATACAGATTGGCCCATTTCAGAATAATACACATCATATGTTTTGATTATTGATCATTAAAGTGTTATCAAAGCTGGTAAAGGTGCAGCTGGTTTTAATGACTTTGTATACTGCAGGGTAGCTTGTGAATTTACTCCAGGTGTAACTAAAGTCTGATTTGTTGTTTATATTTCACATAATTAATCCAAATCTGTAAAGTAACTAAAGGTATTGTAGTGGAGTAAAAGTACACAAGTTACCTCTGAATTGTAGTGGAGTAGAAGTACAAAGTAAAATAAAATGGACATACTCAATTAAAGTACAAGTATCTTAAAAGTATACTTAAGTACAGTGCTTGAGTAAAAGTTACATTAATAATACACAAAACACACAATGCATAAATATATATTTGGTCACAGACTCAAAATGCCCCATGGCTGAGTCTGAGATTTGTCCAGGGTTTTTCTTCTTCTTAGTTCGGTAATAACCTGTTTCACGATGCATGTAGCTACTTATTGTTCTCTGATTTAATATAATTTTGCATCTTGTTTTCCAGATCTTCATACATGTGATGCAAATTACAAGCCGAAAAAGTTCCCTGTGTTTTATGTCCATCTTTTCATCAAGAATACAATACATGATTGAAATATATTTGACATTGAACTCTAAACCGATGCCTCGTAGGAGTGACCACACCTCCTCGGCTCTGTAGCAGTCCATGAGGAGGTGCTGTAAAGTTTCGTTCTCCTCACAGTTAACCATTGGACATGTTTTAGTTTTAACATAGCAGCTCCATGAGACCACAGCTCTGACCGCAAGTCTGTTGATCGAGATTAGCCACCTCACGTCTCTCATGCTCTCCGAAAGCTCTTTACATTTGATTAATTTCAAGACTTTACTACCTTCATCAGATGTTAGGTTTTTGTATGTTATAAAACCTCCATATTTGAAATAATTTACAATTTTAAAAATCACTATTCGGTAGTCCGATCCAATCTATGTTAGATTGTTGTATGTTATAAAACCTCGATATTTGAATAAATGTGCAAGTTCAGTTATGAAGTCACTATAAACTAATTTGTAATAGGGTCCATTTCTGGCTCTGCCTCTTCTTTTTTTCCATCCCATTTTTCCATCCTCAACCCAAGGTGCTTTCCTATTTATTGCAGCTGTAATATTTTTTACAAAGGTAATTTTTAGTTTAATGCCCAGGTCTATGGCTCCCAGGCCTCCATATTCCTTACTTTTGAATAATAAATTACGTTTAGTGACTGACTTCCCTTGTTGTACCCCACACCAAATTGACACACTGTTTGTTTAATTGCATAATTATTTGGGCTGGTGGGGGGAAAATATTTGCTAGAAAAGGGATCTTGCTAAGTAAATGATTTTATTATGTTTATTCTTGATTTATAATTTGTATTTTTATTCTCCCATTGTTTAACTTGTTCTTTGACTTCACTTAGTTTGATCTCCCAATTGAGGTCAGCACAGTTGTTGTTACAAATAGTTAAAGGTGGGGTAGGTAAGTTTGAGAAACCGGCTCGAGATACACTTTTTGTTATATTCCATGGAATGCTCTTAACATCCCGATAGCAATGAATATCTTAAGTGCTTTGACAAAAAATCCATACAAAAATGTCATCTGTGGAAGCCGTAGTACTGTAAAAAGCACGACCAATCATTTTAGCCGGCCCGGCTAAAATAACTGGATGGCCTACCTGCCTGTCAGCCTTCCATCTGTGCACAAACTTATCTCGTGCCCTCATTGGTCATGTGCGCGTTCGTGTGTGTCGGAGGAGGGGCTCTATAAGGAAGTGGCAGATTTTCTCCGGTTGTGTATTTTCAAATTCTCGCGCCCTCGAGCTGGTTTCTCAAAATTACCTACCCCACCTTAAATCCAAGTATTTTAATTAATTTTTTCGCTTGAATGTTTATGTCGCGTTTAGCATCGTCGGCGCCAATCCAGACACCTTCAGTTTTGTTATGGTTTAATTTTGCTCCTGATGCCAATTCATATAGGTTTAGGTGGTTTGTTAAAACATCCATTTCTTGTTGGTTTTTCATTATAACAGTGACATCATCTGCATAGGCGATGGCAGTTATTTTGGGCGCATGGCCAACAGTTGTGTTATATTAACTTGTCATTGTTTATTAGTTTAATTAATGGACTTATGGCTAGCACGTATAGAGCTGCACTTAGAGGGCACCCCTGCTTAACCCCTCTTTCGACATTAAATGCACTGGTTAACACTCCGTTTACATTTATACAGACACAAGATTTAAAATACAGACACGTAATCATGTTTATGAAGGCTTCAGGAAATCCGTAGGCCTTCATCACCGACCATAAGTAATCTCTGGATAAATAGTCGAAGGCTTTGTTTTGATCAAGTCCAATAATAAAAAAAACGTTTTCTTCTTTTGGTTTATTTATGATTTATCTTAAAATTGATAAGTTGTCCCACAAGTTGACCTTTTATAGCACATGTTTTCTCTTTATCTATTATTTTATCTAGTATATCTGTTAATCTATTCATTATTATTTTTGCTAATATCTTATAATCAGTATTAGTTATAGTTAAATGTCTGTAATTATCTATATCAGTTTCATCGTTTTTTTTATATAGTAGAGTCAAGACACCTTCATAAAATGAGTCCCCCATACAACCACTGCTGAGACCTTCATTAAACATAGAGGTCAGTAAGTTTAAAACATCATCAGATAATAGTTGATAAAACTCAGTGGGCAGGCCATCAGGACCGGGACTATACAAACATTCAGCTCTTTTACCGCCTGGATCACCTCATCTTTTCTAATTTCACCGAGAAGGAAATCAAAGTCTTGGATGTTGTACGGAGGGATTGTTCCCAACAGAGTTTTAAAACAGTCCGTTTCAATGTCTATTTTTTTATATGCTTCAGAACATAAATCTCTTATCACTTCTCGTTTCTGTTTTTCATTATACACAATACAACCTTCTTGATTTTTTACACATTTGATGAATTTACTTTGAATTTGTTTTTGGTTGATGTTAATGGCTTGTGCCAAGTTGCCTCTTTGATCTATTTCAGATGTTGTATGAATATTATATAATAATTCCTGGTTTAATTGATCAATTTCAGTTTTTAATTTTGACATATTTTCTTCTACCGTTTTAGATTTAACTTTAATCTGCTTTAAATTAATATATTGTTTGATTAATGATTCATATTGACTCGATACCACTGTTACCCACTGCATCGCTCCTTGCCAGGGGGGAAACCACAAAGTAAGACAAAGTTTAATGCAAAGGGTTTGATAGTTTTTTTTATATATAGTAAAACATTTTGGGGAAAAAAGTTTCCCTTTACTAAAAATGTCACAATTAATATGTCATAATAACTACAAACTCTAATATGCTTATAACCAGGGGTGCACATAACTTTTTTAGTGAGTTACTCAGATGAGTACCAGGAGACAGCGTTTGGTACTCACCCCACATGAAGCGTGGTTTTAATAAGTGCAGTCTTCCTCACTGTCCTCCTCAGTGTCTCCTTCACTGTCCTCTATTTACACTTCTTGCATGCTAGATGATGAAGATGCACCTCCCTGTCTCTTTTTAAGCCTCCGCTTTGCTTTCTCCAAAACTTGTTGCCAAAACTGTGAAGTCCTTGCATTTCCTGAGGCCAAGTTGAAGGATCAAATACTAAGAAATTATCACATGACTTGTAGTCATATCTGATTTCAGAGGAGGGAAGTAACAAAGTACATTTATTCAAGTACTGTACTTAGGTACAATTTATGCTACTTTGTACTTCTACTCCACTACAGTTCAGAGGTAAATCATGTACTTTTCCTCCACTACATGTAGTTAATACATTTTAGTTACTTCACAGATCTGGATGAATGATATGAAATATAATCAAGTCTTAAATCAGACTTTAGTTCCACCTGGAGTAAATTCACAAGCTACCCTGCAGTAGCCTATACAAAGTAATTCAAACTAATTTTTAAACACTTTAATGATCAATAATTATAAAACATATCATATACATTATTATGAAATGGACCAATCTGCAAAATGACTACTTTTACTGTCGCTACTTTAACTAGGTGTTGATGATAATACTTTTCTAATTTTACTTGAGTAACACTTCATCCACCTAACCCTGTCTGATTTCAAACTCTTCCATTAACAGCCTGAGTAAGTTTGCAGGCAGCTGTGTGTTTTACTCCACTTTGTTGTAAATAAAACTGCAGCAGCTTGACCACAGAGCGTGAACGTTGTGATCAGCTGATTTTGCGCAGTTCTCCAGTGTGTGCGCGGGGCACAGAATGTGCACAGGGGAGTCTCCCACTGCAGCCAGTTGATGTAGTTTTGGTACAATTCGGTTGTACACACCGACGTTAACAGCAGCCCCGTCTGTGCACACGGCGACCAACTCTGTCGTCCAGTGATCTAAGCCTCTTTCTCCTGTGAAGCTTCACAGGTCCGTCGGTTATGTCCTGCGCGGCACAGCCAGCACCCAGTTCAATCAGTCATAGAAAGTCCGAAGATTTTTGCAGGGAGCGAAACGGCAAAGTGGCTGCTTAATGTCTTTGTTTTTTTTGGACATGTCTAATAATTTACTCCACTGAGTGTTGACAAGAAACACGTATAGACGAAATATGTGTTTTTGTTTTGATAACCTATCAGGTACGCAAAGGCGCGTTGTGACACAAGTGACGTTACGCATTTCAGATTGTTGCCGCGCATGCGTACCTGCGTACCAGTTATCTGCTTATAACCCACAGACTGCAGTCAGCCAGTAGAAAGTACAAGCGGAACTATGTGCACTTCCGGTTTGGTAAGACCGGTGTGTATTTTCGACGGACTCATGTCGACTTCCTGTTATTGGACGCTTTGCTAACGAAAACACGAACGCGTGTTCATTTCTCTCTTAATATTCCTTTAAAAAGTGAATCTTGAACTCTAGTTTGTAGCTTAGTTTTGTTGAGAGTCCAGATTGGTGAGTAGCGATGCCCAAGTCGGACCGGTCGAGCCCTGACGGCGGCGCCGAGCCTCGCAGCCCCCGGGCCCGCAAACCGCGGTCTCGGTCCCGGAGCCGACACCGCAGCGGCAGCCGCGAGAGGAGCCTGTCTCCGTACAGCTTCGGGCCCAAACTCCCGAAGCCCAGGAACCGGGAGAAGGAATACGAAGAGCGGGACCGCCGGTTCAAAGAGGCTAGAAACATCCGGAGGATTCGCATAGGGAGCCGGAGCAGGTCCCGGTCCAGAGAGAGACACAACAACAACAACAACAACCCGATCACCAACAACAACAGCCACGGCGGGCACTGGTCCGAGCAGAGGGAAGCACCGGGGAAACACGGCGGCTTCAAAGAGGATTATTACTACGAGGAGCAGAGGGACGACGCGCAGAGACAGAGACAAGACGCCTTTATCGCCAGGTAACACTCAGATAATGATTCCATCAGAATTCCTTTATTATTCCAACACCGTTACAATAATGATAGAGACAAAAATAAAAACAGTATTTAGTAAAGTGGCATGCACAAACGTATTTATTATATAAAATCAAATAATAGTTGAAAAGTAATGAAGTAGCTGCAGGATTACTTTATTAAATACTATAATTAATAGTAGGGGACCCTCAAAATATAGTCCATAGTATGTGTCAAGCATATAAATGATGGAGTCAACAATTCACGTGGCTCTTTTTAAACGGTAAATACAATCAGTAAAAACATACAACATAGAGGCTTACAGCACTGGAAATGCTAATACAAATCAATTAAAAAAAACATACATATTACTTAGCAAGAAGATAGCAACAGGTTTAAGCAAAGGCAGTCCGGACACACAGAGTTGTACAGTACAATTGATTGTTTTGGTGTTGATGTGGAATTTGTTTTTCTGTTGCAGGCGTCTGCAAGAGAGAGAGAAGATCGGTGAGTCAGGTTGTCCTGAAGTTTGGGGATATTCACCGAGAGTAAAAGAGCCAGAGTACGTCAAGAATCTCTCAAAAAACAATTTTTTTTATTGTATGATATTGTTTTAAAATTCAAAGAACCACACATTTGTTCTCCAGAGTTTTATACGTACATACGCTTTTGTATGTTTCGGTGCAGAAGGTATAATTTTCTTACTTCTGTTTTCCAATAGCTCTGATGAATTCACTCCAGTCGAAGACGAGAAAAACAGCAGTTCAGAATCCAGCTCAGAAGGTAAAGCACACAGTGTTTGGATGTGAATAAATTACATTAAATTGCCTACTGCGAAATGACAAACAAAGTTATTCTTCACAGACGATAAGAAAAAGAAAAAAAAGAAGAAGAAATCCAAGAAAAAGAAGAACAAAAAGCACTCTGAAGACAGCGAGCTGGAGTCAGATTCAGATGGTGAGACAGACATACATTCATTTAAGAAATAATAACCTTTCTTGATTTTTATCAGCTGATATGTTTGTCATTTATTTATATTTCAGAAGAAATAAAGAAGAAGAAATCCAAGAAAAAGAAGAGCAAGAAGTAAGTGCCGAAGCGCTGCTGCATATCCGCTTTCTTCACAAAACAATGAATTAAACAAACCCACTTTTTTCCTTACAGGTCAAAGAAGTCCAAGAAGAAGAAGGAGAAGGAGAAGAAGAAGACCCGCAAGGAGTCCAGCCACACCGGCAGTGAGCAGTCAGAGGAGGAGGAGGAAGAGGAGGATCCCAACGCGGTGCTGTGGGTGGAGAAAACCTGCATCGACGAACACATGGTCGGCCCCGAAGCCCCCCTCTCTCAGCTGGAGCAGGACGACAAACCTTTAGAGTAAGACTTTTTATTGCACTTTATGTTCCTTCAAACAATACACAATTTTGATGGAAGCACTGCAGCAGGTTGCCTGATAACACGTGATATTGTAATGCTGACGAGTCCTTTTTGATGACAAAAGGGCAATCTTCTGTTGTAATTGCAATTGAAGAATACCAGTAACTCCTAAGTGGATGTCATCAAGTTTCTTGTTTTGTCCAATGAGTCCTAAAACACCCAAGAAAAATAGTAAATGTTTTCAAATGTAAAAGTTGGAAGTGGTACCAGGGTATTTTTGTGTTTTTCTGCTTGGGAAATACAGAACTGATAAGACAAATATTTTTGATTGAATTAGTTTATTATTCACACAGCTCTTGAATATTTCCTTTTTTCTTTTTCTTATGAATATGATGACTTTTTGAAATATATAAAAAAGATATATGATGAACTGGTTTTGGATAGTTTGTTGGATAAAACACAACATTTGAAACTGGACTCCCAAAAGAATCATTGGTGTTTTTTCTTATATGTTACAGAACTTATTTTCTTCATTTATGACTGGAGTTTAACAAATGCATTTTTCTCTGTCCAGTTTTGGTCATGCGCTGTTGCCGGGTGAAGGTGCTGCGATGGCAGAGTACGTGAAAGCAGGCAAACGTATCCCGAGAAGAGGAGAGATCGGTCTCACCAGCTGCGAGATCGCCGATTTTGAGAAGTCTGGCTACGTGATGAGTGGCAGCAGGTACGTCATGTTTAGGAGTAAACTCACATTGGAGTTGATAGGATTTTAACTTTCTGGATAATTGGTGATAGATTAAGAATTTAAAATATATGTCTATTTTTATGAAAGAATATATATTTATGTACAAATAAATATATATATATATATATATATATATTTGTTAGTGTTCACAGACAAAATAAAAGCTAAAGGATTGTATTCCAAGAACACTATCAAAGATAAGCGAAGAGAAAAAACAGGACATATTTTATTAAATAAAATAATATCTTAAGATAAATCACATATTTACATACCAAATAAGACACAGAAAATGGGGATAAAAGGAGTCATTTACGAATAGAAATATAATTCCGATGTGAAAGTCTGGGAACATTGATGTTGAGCTTCTTCTGTTTTTATTTTGATACTGAACAATTTAAATGTAACCCCGCAGACATCGCCGTATGGAGGCTGTGCGTCTGAGAAAGGAAAACCAGATCTACAGTGCCGACGAGAAGCGAGCGTTGGCGTCCTTCAACCAGGAGGAGAGGAGGAAGAGGGAGAGCAAGATCCTGTCCAGCTTCAGGGAGATGGTGTACAGGAAGACCAAAGGCAAGGAGGAGAAGTGAACATCACATCTGTTTTTTATACCTTTTACTTTTATCTTGAGGTATTATTCTTGTGTTTCGGGAGAATAACCCCATTCAGTTTGAGTTAAATGTACAGTTTTGAGGGAGGTTTTTAACTATAAAGATATGTTTGTAACTGAGACTTTGAGAAGTACTTTGTCGTATTATATTCTCCATCCCATGTATTCACTGGAAAGTGTCTTCCCTTTTAATTAAATCTTTATTTTCTCTTGTAAATCGTTTGTGAATCATCCTGATCAGAACATTCAATAAAATGTAATAGTGAAGTTTTGGTTTTCACAGTTCTTCTTTCAATTTTGGTCATTCTAGGAGAAACATTTCGAATCAATCATGAGTGAAAAAGCAAAGATATTAGAAACCTATGATACTATATTTTCATATATTTAAAAAAATGTATTACATTTTAATCACCTAAAATAATCCTGTCTAGAATATGTTTTTCTACCTTTCTTGTTTGTTATCAAATCACGACCTCAGATTTTTCATAACCGGATTGATGAAATTATACCACGGTCCAATGATTGTGTTGATCAGTGTGTAGGTCATTAAATTATACATGTAATATTATTTTTTTAAACGAATAGTTAAACATCAGTTCCTCTGCTTCACAAGTTCACTGGTAGATGGTTATTAAAAAAAATTATATTTTTAAAAGACAAAGTGATGTCTTAAGAGTTGTCTTGTGTGGTCCAAACAACATTCAACTAATTTAAAAGAAAGCATTCATTTCTCACATTTGAAAAGGAATTTCCTAAATTATGAGAATCTAAATCATTGATTCCTTGCAGATGACCTTTTATACAGATTCTACAGACTAACGAACACATCTGTCTGGTACAGAGCCCTGCAAAAATTACACCATAACAATCATGTTTTTTTTAATTAAAACAAGACTTAATATTGTTTCTGATTGCAATATCAGTCAAAAATAATCACAATTCAATTTTTAAATCCTTCTGCCCTGCTTCTAAATATAATTAGTTTGGAGTTGTTTTGAAAGCTACAGCCTTTAAAGCATGAGGAGACATTTATATATATATATATACAAAATATTACAGTGTCTAGTCTCACTAGTATAGATATTAATATATTCCTTGGGTTTCCCCTCGTGCGATATAACATCTACAATACGACAGGTGTAAAGGATCTCTTGTCTGTTGCTTATGAAATTCACAAATGAGCCGAGAAGCCTCTGAAGATTTTCAGTGTGGAACAGTTTAATTAATAACAGGGACGATTGCCTTAAAAGACTGAAAAAACAAACAGCTGGATGTTAAATATAATCTTTTATTGTACAACGTTCTTCTCTCTCATCAGGGTCCTTATATCCGTCATCATCAGTTGATGTTCTCGAGCCCCTGTTGAGAAAGAATAGTATTATATTTAAAAACAATTGAAACAAATATTAAACATTAACCAATAATTTCATTTTTTGAGGATATCCCTGCCTTCAAAACAGCTATAGGTTTTAGTTTAGTTGATGAATGTATGGAAATCATTATCTAGGCCTGAGGTTTAAGCATGTTCTGCTGTAAACCTCAGTGTACGTGCTATTTTACAGGTTGGAAAATATGTCATTAGAAAGACATTTGACTCTCCGTAAATCGTGCAAGAAAATACTAAATGATATTGATTCAACAAACGTAATCTTTGCTTATTTAATGTCTTATATTTGTTTCGCCTAGGCTTGTATTGTCAATGTCTTACTACAAGAGAGGTTGGAATCTGCTAGTTAGGTGAGGGATATGTTTTACTTAAAAACACACTAATAAATCCTCCAAACCTTTTTGCATTTTATATTAAAACAGATTTATTTCTTTGTCTTAATGTTACTTACCAAATATGTAATATGGCATTTTACCTATAAATAGCAGTTCTTAACATTTCTGCATGTTGTTCTTTATTTGGGGATCACTCAACAGCAGCAGTTCCCTTTCACCCTAAGTTAAATACTATTAAAGAATGATACATAATATATTAAAAAAAATTAGAATGCAATTATTATTTTCCACTTTCGTTTGTTTCCTGAAATTAATTTCCAGAAGACTCAAGGACAAAGTGATTTTTACCCTTAGAAATATTTGTATAATTATTCATTAAACCAAACGTTTGTTCTCAATTTTCCAGCAATTAAACTCAGCATTAAACATTTATTTTCATAATGTGCACACATACACCTTTCTACATTTTGGCTGAAAATGTGCACATCACTGAGATACAACCGGTTTGTAAATACAGACACTTGCAATATTAATGCCTCGCTGAGACACACTGAGCTTATTGAGCAATAGAAGAAAAAAAGGACATATTTATATAAATATAATATTTCGTTTGATTGTTATGCTCACTTTTCTCACAGAAGGTTATATTATTATCATCGACACATGGACACTAACCTTGGAGTCAAAGTAGTCTCCAGTTCCCGACACCCGCTTGTCTCTCTCCAGCAGATACCACTGCCAGGGCTGCCGAGCGATTCTCTTTTCCTGCAGGAGAACACAACAAGTATTGAATCAAGATGTTTTAAAGAAAAAACATTCTGACAGCACTGTTAGCTTGTTTCTTATTAGTTACATTAGCATCCTGCTCACCTTTCCTCCGTTTGTGAACCTGTGTACATATGTGGTGGCGATGCCGGGAATGATCAAACATATGGTCATGGCCGCCAAACCGGGCAGGATTTCATACCACATGATTACAGCCGGAGACTTTCAGCCCACTGAGAGCAACTTTGATTACAACCGAGTCGCCCTAACAGTTTATTTAGCTAGGAAGCTAACAAAATGTCAACTCTCCTCTGACGACCTATGTTCATGTTCCGCTAGCAGAACAAGGAGAAGACTTCCTGTTGGTTTTTTTTTTCAAAATAAAGGTGTCAGCGCTTTATAGATGAAAAAAGTCATTTTTTACTTACTACTCGACTATTTTGCCGTCAAGCGTTACATACATTCAGATTTTCCTTTCGGTTCCTATATTAGAGATACGGTTGTAAAATATTTAATGCATTGGGAATTAGTACATTTAAGACTATCTATACAGAATCATAACAGAAAGGTTTAATCAGCAATAAACACTCATTGTAATCACTATTTCGTACACTCCTTTAGTTTGTGTGAAAATCCTATCACATACAAAATACACAGCTCTAAAGTATTATCTTAAGCAACCCAGCTTTTATTTTGAAGGTTATAAAAAGGAAGTTGAATTTTCCCGATATCTAAAGTCATTAAAAAGAAGAATACCTCAAAATAAATAACTTTCCGGTCAAATTAAAACTCACATACACAACAAATCGACACAACAAAAATGTGAAACAATTTAAATTATTTAAATGTGAAATTCACGGAATACGATTGTTTTCACTCTCATCGCCCCCCTCTGGTGGTAACGCCAAACTGCAGGTCCGACCAGAGGAAGTTACGGTTAGTTCTGTTGCTACCACACGGCTAACTTGCTAAAAAGTAAACAAGTGTGCGGAATGAGATGAGATACAACTGCTTGACGAAGTAGATTTTCAACCATGAAGGAAGATAAGGAAAACGCTAGACCGAAGGATAGAAGACTGGAATTAAATTGTGACGATGGAGAAAAGACGGAGAGGTCCAAGGAAAAGAAAGAGGCCATGACAAAGGTAGAACTTGCTAGCTCCGTTAGCTACAGTTGCTATACGTCAGTTATTGTTATGGTTACGAGTTATCGTAACTATTTAAATAACAACATGTTTTTACTAGCTGTGTTTTGTCTGATAAACCAAACATAGTCTACTTTGTAATGTTTATAGTGAGTTACACAAGTATTAATATGACTAACCCCAACTTTAAGTCAATATCAGTCAACCCATTCTATGTTAATTATGTTCCTACTTCTTTATTGCACAAGTAAAAAAAACATTACAAAGAAGCAGTTTTTGGCAATGAAAATGTCCCACGAACAGTGCTTTAAAAATAAATGTATAAAAAAGTAAAAAAATAAAATTAGAAGACTATATGAAATCTAAAATAGATCCTTAAATACATATAAAATAAAGAAATATACATGAATGGTAGACAGTTAGCCTATTTCAAAAATGGTTAAACTGAATATAAACATGAATGTAGTATTCATTTCAATATATATTTTATTCTAATTTCACTATGTGTTATTTTCTTTACTTATCTGGATGTCTTTCTTTCCTTCCTTTCTTACCTTATCTTTGTTCTCCCAGCTGTGATGATATATTCAACTTTCAATTATTTCAAAGATTGTGATCAGACGGTTACCACCAAGTCTGACCAAGGAGGAGCTGGAGGAGCAGTTACAACCTCTCCCAGAGATGGACTACCTGGAGTTTTTCTCCAACGACACCAGGTCATTTAATAAAAATATGTTTAGTTATTTAAAAAAAGCATGCTATTATTGACTCTAAACATGTAACCGACATTATTACTCTTTCCTTTCAGCCTTTTCCCACACCTCTTTGCAAGGGCTTACATAAACTTCAAGCACCAAGAGGATATAGTTCTCTTCAGAGATCGATTTGATGGTTATGTGTTCATTGACAGCAGAGGTATGAAGCTCACACATTTTTCCCTTTAATATTAAGGATTTCCCCCGACATGGCTTGAGGTTAGTCCACATTTGTTTTTAAACAGGACAGGAGTATACTGCCGTCGTGGAATTTGCCCCTTTTCAAAAGACTGCCAAGAAAAGAAGTAAGAAAAAGGACGCAAAATGTGGAACAATTGCTGAAGGTAAAAAACATATAAGAATATGTTATTAAGAGAGATATGGCGATGGTTGGACCTTTTTTCCGACCACAAAGAAAATGTGTTTGTCCTCTAAAAAAGCTAGAACAACTGTATCATTTTGAAATACTTGATATTTACATTAATATACAAATATGTTGTTTTCTTTCAGATCCTGATTACAATAAGTTTCTTGAAATTTACAACGGCGATGACGACAAGATGGCATCAACACCTGAGACCCTGCTGGAAGAGATTGAGGCCAAATCAAAGGAACTTGTTGGTATGTGAACAGTCCCTTAAATAAAAAAATGCATCCAAAACATTATTTTGTATCTGTAGAACAAACACACTCTTGGAGGAAAGATTTCAAACATGTGTTTTTCTCAATTTAAGCTAAAAAAACAACTCCTCTGCTGGACTTCCTGAAGAATAAACAGGTAAATTTAAAGGCGGGATAAAGTGATTAACGTTAAATTGCATGATCAGGGCTGGCTTCATGTTGTGTTTGAACACTTTTCAGAGAATCAGGGAGGAAAAGAAAGAAGAGAGAAGAAGGAGGGAGCTTGAACGCAAGCGTGTGCGTGATGAGGAGCGTCGCAAGTGGAGGGAGGAGGAGAGAAGGAAGCGCAAAGACACCGATAAGATGAAGAGACTCGACAAACCGCTGGAGAAAGACAAGGACCAAGTGAAAGAAGAACCAAAGATTAAGGTGTGTGCTGCAGTCAACTAAAGCAGTTTAAAAGGTTAAATCTCCAATATTTCATGATGTCTCCCATTTGTTTTCAAATGTTTAGCTCCTGAAGAAGCCAGACAGAGCTGAAGATGCTGATTCTGAGAAGCCCAAGGAAAAAACCAAGAAACCAGAGAGGCCCAATAAAGAGGACAGACCCATGGGGGGTGCTGATCATAAGAGGCGTCAGCACATTGATAATAAGGAGGATCGAGGAAGGAAGTTAGTAGCTATAGTTATATGGTTTTTGAAAATGCATATCTCACCTTGAACAGAATGCTCAGACAGGATTTGTGCTTCACACAGAGGTGAGGAAGACGGGAGGAAGGAGTTCAGGGAGCGCGACCCAGACCGAGACAGAGAGCGCGATGGAGAGCGCGAAAAGGAGCGCCGCCAGAGGGAGAAGGAGCGCCTCAGGCGACAGGACGAAGATCGCCGGAGAAGGAGAGAGCGCGAGAACACTTTCAGGAAGGATAAAAGGCAGGATGAGGCTAAAAAAGATAAAGAGCGGGCCTTTGAGAAGAAGAAGGGAGATCACACTGGAGAGTCCAGTCGCTCTGAGAGGTCAGAGAGGCCTGCCAAAGACCACAAGAAGGAGGAGAGCCTGAAAAGAGATCGGCTACGAAACAAGGTAATGACTGTGTTTGGAAATCACATTCTAACATACTGCATACTACATACTTGTATTCACTGCATACTGCCAATGAAATACTTCTTCTCTGAATAGCATAACCGTATTAGTATACATTTTTAGTTTATGATAACAATACTGTTATATTTAGAGCCAGTTACCTTTCAAATCAAGTTATATTTACAACCATTTTCAGTGTTATACTACACCCAATCAAAAATAAAATGGAATTAAATGTCAGTATGCAATACTCAAAAAGGTTTGGCTTATATCGTCACGGTTAATTGCACTTATCTTAACGCGCCTTAGATAAAAGTGTCAGCTCAACGTACTGTAATGTATTTCTAAGAAAGTTGTTTTCTTACATCAGGACCGGCCTACCATTCAGCTGTACCAGCCCGGGTCCAGAACCCGCACTCGAGGAGGAGCCGAATCCAGCTCTGCCGACAGGAAGCCAGACACCGAGACGGAGAAAGTGGCTGACAAAGGAGACGATTGAGCAGATTTCTACTTATGGCATTTTAAGTTTGGTGAGGAGAGGGGAGACAGGCCTGTGAGGCTCGGAGCAGCAAGGTGGCGCCTCAGGGCGACGGCACTGCAGCTCGAGCACCCGGCTCTCCCAGTCTCCGGGGCAGAGGAATAATTGCAGAGCCTAGCAGTGCCTGAATGTGTCCCTCTTTAGTTGTATTTGTTATGTAAGGTAACAGTAACCTTTGGAAAGAGTTTGGCTGTTGGGCACATTGGGTGGAGCCAAAGCTTTCTTGGACCACGTGAACTTAAAGTGACCTTATGTCAGTATTGTTTCTCTCATGTCAAGTGTTGCAAACGGTGTCTTTTCAAACATATTCATCCATATCACAGTTTTTAATTTACCAGTTACTCAAAATGTCATCAATGCTATCAATATTGTTCGACTCTGTCTTGAATGAGATTCTGTATTAGCACTGACATTTTCAGTTTCAAGTGTTCACATGTCAATCTTCCTCTGCCTGGGGAACTTCAATTAAAGTATGTAACTCTCATATTCTGTTATAGGCATCCACATATGCTGAAGTACATAGTCTGTATTTACAGGTTTGGGATCATGTGTTTTGTTCATACAGTGTCTGAGGAGAAATAGCCATTTCTGACTAGACTGCCATGTGACAGCTACGCCTGCATGCAAACTTCAATCAGAGGGATCAACCTGTGGCCTTCGCCCCTTTTTCTAATCTGAAATTCCCCTTAAACATTCATGTGTGATGCACCAAACTGAATACAGCATGAGAATGATGTAAACATTTTTGACTGGATTAAAAAGGTATTTGCTTAAATGTACATGCTTTGGTTTCTTTTATTAAAGTGTGGGATTTTGAGCTAATTCATAACACTAGACGTTTAGTTTTGACCTGTTCAAATATTCCTATGGTGGAATACGAAATGATTTGATTTCATTATTTGAAATATCCATAGTTTAAGAACTAGATTTCACAAATGCACCTCCCTCATGAACACAAAATGACCTTAAATGCAGATCCTGCTTTAGGTGGTGATGTATTTCAGTGGTACACAAACAAATGTGCAATACAATTTCATAAAAGCAGCCACAAACTACTTAAAATAGTTTTATGAAGTCCTATCTATAGTATATATTTCTATTAGCTATTCATATGAATTATTTGTAAAGTAATGAGTAACTAGACGAGTAACATCCTATAGTAGTAGAAGAATAACTAAGTATCAGATAAAGTACTAAGGATAGAACATATACCTCAGCATATAATGATATATAACTGTTTTATAAAAGGAAAAACATACATACATAGGGTGTGAAATGCATCACAAATTCAAATATTACAGACATAAATTAGGGTGAAAAGAGGAAACAAGGACAATTAAATAAACAGATACATTTGTATTTATAGAATATAATTTACATGTTACAGAATATATGCCATATTATACATAGCTAAACAAAATTGCAATACCCGGCACATAGTAAATAGCAATATTTTATTTTCACCATTTATAAATTGTTCATAAACTCTGAACAAGAGGTGAAACTTTTCAGCACATCAGGTTACCTTGGCACAAACATTATATTTTCATGTGAATATCTTGCCTATCCATCAGCTTGTAACATAAACTCTGTAGAATGAATGCAACAGGTTGCAACATCTCCAACACAAGCCAGAGTCCATGCTGTAAACACGCATCATGCCTGAAGGCCCTGAGATGCAGGTAAACATCCCCTCCGCCTGGTGTCGCTGTCTGTAGAACGTTCAGCCCGTTCGGCGCGCGCTGATTGGATAAAAGCCCTGACGCTACATCCGTCTTTCTCTTCGACCACCGCCATAGTTCGGGAAAGGATTGTGGGCAAAATGGTAAATGCAAAATCGTTAAACATCCTCTTCTACAGCCCTTGTAAACCTGCACCAATATGTTGTGTGATTAATAGATGTATCACGGGTACCTCATAGAGCTGTATGTTCTCTAAAAATATTTTATATGATGACTTAAAAGGGCTGCTAAAAGATGCTAGCCGGTACCCACTCTGTTGAGCTACGCATGTTAGCTTTAACTTCCTTTGGACATGCTAGATGCTTTCTTATAGTATTTTAAGATTTATTTAAAGTTTTAGACATGCATCATTGGTTTGTAAAAATGTGTTGACGTGGTGTTAATGGCGACCTTTGTTGTTTTTCCAGTCGTCCCACAAGACGTTTAGGATCAAGCGCTTCCTCGCCAAGAAGCAGAAACAGAACAGGCCCATTCCTCAGTGGATCAGAATGAAGACTGGAAACAAGATCAGGTGAGATTATCGTGTGTTTTTGTATACTGTGCATCATGTTTTGTGAGGGTGGAAAAGCGTATGGTCTGTACATGTGGACGCGCCGTATGGAAGTGGATTTGTAGTCATTGTGAGGTCACAGCAATTCACTTCTTTACACTTAGCGAGTGTATTGGGTACATCTATCTTGCATTGATGTAAGTTTTAACATACCATGCTCAACAAATATCAAACATTTGATAATAGCTACCATACTTCATTCTGGGTTGCAACTGAAATTGATGGGGGGGGGGGGAAACTTCCTCAAAGATGGAGCCATTAAGTGGTTGTCAGTCAAAACCAAACAATAGTCACATTATTTCTAAAAACATCCATGTAGCTGAAACTGCCTAATCTGTTTTGCATTGAATATTTTAAAAATATTTGGCTATTTTTTTTGTTACTCCATTCGTCAACTTATAATTGCTGCACTACTTTAAAGGCCGCTAAACTGCTTTTATATTAGCATAATGGTACACTGAATAATGTATACCTAGGCCTTACACTCAATATTTATAAGTAATGATACTACCACTACATAAGTGCTATACAGTTCCTCATGTAGCATTACCTTACTTTATTTATTTTCTTGTGAGGTTAATTGGTACGCCTTATGTATTCTACAGTTGGATGAAATAAACCCATCTAATACGTTACAACTAATGTTCAGTCATTAGTAAGATGACAGAAGTTGAAGTCACGTAAATGTCGTCCAAATATACTAATGCAATATCTTCAAGCTAGTACATTTCAGTTTAAGCTGTAATGGATGCATTTAAGAGGCTGATTTACTGAATTCTGCATCATACTTGGATGTTTATAATCACCTTATAACTTCAACAGTAAAGTTTACTAAGCATTCAAAGGAAGAGTAAAATAGGACAAATATCCTCCAAAGGTGTAGCAGATGTCCTGTATGAGAGGTTGTTGTGTGTTCTGTATTTATTATATTATAAATTGTTTTAAAATCACTCTTAAGTGTTGAGCTGTCTCATCCCTAAGTGCAGAGAGATGCATAACTGGCTGGCTAATGCAGGTTAGAAGCAGGAACTTCATGTCATGTAAAGCAGGTCTGCAATTGCAGCACTCTATTTCATTAGAGTGTTGTCATTATTCCTGCTGAGAGTATCTCTGCTGCAGAGCCCTGATTCCAGCTCACCATGGTGGTGATGAGGAAGCTCTGTAGCTGAACATTCACTTTGTCCCAAATGGCTGATCTGTCCACATGTTCACCTGGTAGATTTCCAAAATGTCTTGTATGGAACAAGCACGCATAATGGCTACAATAATTTGGTCCAAGTGAAAATAAATGATGCATGTAAATATGACCTCAGAGGTTAATTTATAACTATCACTCAGTTGTCAGGGTGGTGGCCTTTTGAAATCGGAGCAGCATCAACATATTTTGCATAGCTTCAACTGAACCCACCCTTCATTTGACTGTTTCTAATTTGAAATGCGAATCCTGGTATACTGTTAGGTGATTTTAGACTACAATACAATTCTGAAAATGTTACACTGCACAGATCTGTAAATATTGGCAGATACATTTCAAATGAAAATAATCACTGGTTGCAGCCTTTAATCCACTAATAAATGGATATTTGTATGATACACAAGTACTTGAACACTGCTAACCTCCTGCTTTTGATGTTGAATTTCAGGTACAATTCCAAGAGGAGACACTGGAGGAGGACCAAGCTTGGCTTGTAGACATGGGGGACCGTGGATCCCAGCCTCCCTCCATCCCAACATCTGCCAGGACCTCCAGCTGCTGGGCCTGAGCACCGGGGGAGCCATGTTATCTGGAGCAGCCGACGTTTTTTACATATACTCTGGTTATGCTCATGTTTGACAATAAAACATCTGATCAAACTTGATATAAGGCTTTGGTTCATCTTTTTCTAATCCATTTACAGGCTGAGTGTTTTGAGAAAACATCACATGGGGAGTGGTAATACTGACACATTCTGCAGAAGAGGGGCTCTGTGAAGGGGTTTCACCCTTGACCACAGCAGCAAATACTTCTGAATCGTGTTTTTTATGGGAGATCGTAGTTATTTCTAGTTGGTTAGAATCTGAACTCTGACTTTGTTGCTTGTGCCAGAGACAGCAATGCTATTTAAGAAGTGTAATCTAGTAGCAAGACCTACGATGAAATGTTTACACAAGTGGTAAAACTGAGGGAAAAATGTGCCACATCAGTGAACAGGAACATCTAGTTGTTACAAGCAGTGCTGGGTCGGCAGCAAGAAATGTTTAGAAAAAGGCTCTGTACAGGCAGTAGGCTTTATTAGTTCAGTGAGTTGCCACAATCATTGAAGTGCAGTACATCAAATGGATGCTTTTCCGTGAGTGTAAATAGAAACATTGATGCCCTATACTAAGTATTGTCAAAATAGTGCAGTGATCACATAAGACAAGCCATATCTATTTGGTGACCCCCTCGTCACAGTAGGTGACATGGTGTACAAATGAGCAGTTGCATTTAAAGGCATGAGGTGAAAGTATTTAAAGTCATTGACAAATATTTGAAAATGGTTATCCCTTTTTGGATCACTGTTCATCAAACATTCAACGGATAAGGAAATCTGTAAAACTAAATATTAAAACGAGTAATACATGTTGATTTAAAGCAACACGCCCTATAATGAGCATTTTGATGAATACTCTTAAGTAGCCTACTCTAAGACTTTTACAGATATAGGCAGAATGTTTGCTTCATTAGACTGGAAATTGAAGAGAATGTAAAATAATTCACATATTTGAAGGCCTGTGTCAAACACTCAGCTTTTGTTTCCAAGAAATGAAAAGGATGGTAGCAGCTTCCTTAGAGAGCCAAACCCCCAGCTGCCCCCCCTCTTAGTCCGGTCGAAGGAGTGCATATCATCTGTCTCCCCATGATCGACCTCATCATATGCGGTCAAGTTCATTGCGCCAGCGCTGTTGTTGTTGACATTTTGTGCACATCCTCCGCAGCCGTGCTCGTCATCCCAGGTCCCCAGCAGCTCCTTCATCTCCGGCGGGGCGTCTCCCGGCAGATACTGCCAGGCTCTCTTCCCATTGTAGTCCATGGCATCTACGTTGGCACTGAAGGCTCCGACCAGCAGCTTGATGACCATGAAGTGTCTGTGCTGGCTGGCCACATGCAGCGGGGTCAGCCCGCCGCTGCCCCGCACATTCACGTTCACCGGGATCCCCGCATCTTGTGCGAACCGCAAAAGTTTGAGCAGAATCTCGTCCTGTCCTCTCTTGGCCAGCCAATGCAGCACCGAGTACCCGCTGATGAAATCCCTCCTGGTCAACAGATAGGGGTCCTCGGAGATGAACTCCAGGAGGGTTTCATAGTTCCCCTCCACTGCAGACAACATCCAGGCGTGCTCCATCAAATACAGAGCCCAGTCTGCGGCGTCCTGCTCGGAACACACACTGTAGGTCTGTGAAAGCACGCTGCTCAGCCCGCTGTGCGACGGGTTGCTCAAAAGCAACTCTTTCAGGTATTTCTTACGCATAGCGGGTGTGAGAGAGCTTCTCTCCGGAGCCTCCCTCTGGTGTGCCCCCGGCTCGCAGCTGTCAGTGACCTCCAGCTGCCTCTGCAGCCGCGACCTACGCTGGAAAGCGCTGGGCATGACCTGCATGCCATACCGAGAGAGTCGCTCCACAACGCTGCCCTGTCTGGACCTCCGGCTGCCGTGGGTGTCGGTGTTACTGACCGCTGGTCCACGGCCAGCTTCACCCGATCTGCCCTCATTCATGCTGCCCGAGTGAGCTCAACGCTACTTCCTTTATTTTAGACAACACACCCCGAAGATATCAGTTTCCCTCTACTCATTCCTGTCATGGGAGGAAACGGTATTAATATATGTAGGCCTATAAACTCATGTCTCAACACCCAGGCATGTAATTCTAATAGTCTTAACATTAAGTCAAGTTCCTCATTTGAAAGTATATACACACAACAGGAAGAATGCATTCCTTCAGTACGATATACCAATCAGTTTTACTCTGTGTATCCGGCTCCCCCCACTCACCTGTGTCCAAAGTCCGTCCAATTGTATTGACCATTAAACCTTAGTATTCCCCTTCCAGTGTAGTGGGTGAAGACACAAAATATGGATTTATGGTTTAAGGATTTCTCAAGCTATAGAGCCAAGTTGATATCCTCTTTTCCTTTACAAGAGGAACTGAGACAAAGTTCATTCTAATCTCAGGCTACACCAATAGGGAGACTGCCTCACATGTGACCACTGATGGACTTCAAAAGCAGGAAGTAAAAACATTGTTACTCCCTTGACACTTAACCAGCCAGTCACCCATTATTAAAAACAACGCTGTTCAGCAAATATAAGAGGTAAAAGGGACAGATAAAAACTTTTATTTCAGTAAAAATGTAGTCATAACAAAAACACGCATCAACATTTAGTCAGTAAAAGATTCTGAAGGAAGTTCAACCGTCAGCTCATCAAGTGTTTGTAGAAAAGCGTCCAGTGCCGAGCAATCGTCTGGAGAGGGGAAATAATCTGGAGAGGGGAAAATACAGCAAAGTTAATCATACAGCAGGTTAATGATACCTGTAGTTTTAAACGTGTGCACCATACTTAATGGCTACACCTGCTAGACAATTGTAGCTTATTCAATGCTGCATGTTGCCATTAAAAGCTTTCCCATTCACGGGAGATAATGTTGCCCGAAGCCTACTATTTGGAGTGCATACACTAGTAAATTATTAAAATGTGATGCTTTAGCCAAAACAATCTGCACTTTCATTAATAAACAGATTTCAGTTATGGCATGAAATTACATATACTGTGATAACATTGTATCCACCCTGTGCTTCAGAGAATTTAACATTGACCAATGCTCATGTTTTTGAATCCATAAATATAGATGTGAAGTCAATACCTGAACGATTTGGCATTTTTACAGGAGACAGGTTTGGAAGTGGGGCAATCTCAATAAAGTCCTCCTCAAACAGGTCTGGAGCCTGTGGGAAACGGGCCAGACCAGGCAGAGCAAAGCTACCGAGAGGAATCAAGTCCTCGGGTATGCTGTACCTCTCAAACTCTGGAGGAAAAAAAAAAAACACAACTTTTTTCAAATACACATTTCAAAACTGTAACACAGCAACCGCATGGGGGAAATGAACATTATACATGTTGACCCATTAACATGTGACATGTGCATTTTTCTTATGTACAGATGGGCCTCAAAGAGCCGAGTCCTGCCGAGTCCTGAGGGAACTATTATTGGACTCAAGGAATCAAAGCTAATCTGATTATGCAGTGATTTACACAGAAAGTCCGTTCTGATTGTGAGGTGGTGAGGATGATCTATGAACTCTGACTTTTATACCAAAAATGAATAAACTCTAACAAAACTGTCAGTGATGAAAGTGTTAATTACCTAGCGGGTCATAAGGGATGCACTTTTCAATTTCTGCATAGTCCTCCACTTTGGTCTTCTGTTCTGAAGCATGCTTGACTTTGGTTTCCTGTAGGGAACAAAAGATTGTGTCAACACACGTGTTGTTTGAGGCATTAAACACAAGATAGCCCGAGTACTTTCTGAAATTGTAACTGTCGTTTATTCCAACCTGTGGTTTTAGGGTTTTCGTCTCTCGTGTGTTTCTAGCAGGGGTTGAGATTTTTTGGTTCACAGCACCAAAAGCTTTGCGACGACTTGGCGTGATTAAACTGTTGGCAGTCATTAAACATCCAATTTGTTCTAGTTGGGGGGGGGGGAAAGGCAAAAATATTAAAGCATGTTTCTATACGGATCAATATTACTGCTAGAAGAAAGACAAATCTTCAAAAATCACAAGGTTGGCACTCATACCTGGAGCAGACTGAATCCGCTGGCGCATCTTCAGTGTAGGCGGATGAAGACTTGCCATTTCACGCTCGGCAAAGATTATATGGGCCATTGTATCTGAAAACACAATCTGATATTAGCTACTGCATGACATAATGTATCACCATGGAAGAGACTCTGCTGTGGCAGACATTCGACACATAGCAAGAGGAGCATAGGTAACATTGCTGCCTTCACATGGCTATTTTTTGCAAGTGCAGGCTAATGGGACACTTGGAACAAAACCATCATTAATGCTTTTGGAGCCGAATCAGTGAGGTAATGTTATCAGCAGA
Source organism: Trematomus bernacchii (assembly GCF_902827165.1). Taxonomy (NCBI): domain Eukaryota; kingdom Metazoa; phylum Chordata; class Actinopteri; order Perciformes; family Nototheniidae; genus Trematomus; species Trematomus bernacchii. The sequence goes on from NW_022987409.1 coordinate 4,139,240, forward strand.
AGAACATGGTAAACAATATCGATATCAATTGTAGTCATATTTACACAAACACCAAGGCTTGGCTCTTTATCTTGAAAACGATGCATCAGGGGATCAGGTCCTGTGAAATCATAACTAGTTCTAGTAGTCCCTGTGGCTGTGTTTACTCGGCATCTGACTGACAACATTTAGGAATAGTAAAGTGTACTGCAAATAATAGCCAATATGGCAGTGTTACAGCACTTAACAGATGTAGCTACCATTAATGAACGACACTGACTCTCGTTTGGCAAGTTGGCTGTCTACGTCTGCCTACCTAAATATTCCGTTTTTCATGTAACACTTCACTCTACATCTTCATGATTGTTCTGTATTAAGCTCAATAAAATCAAACTTAGTTTTATTTGTTTTTCTCATGGAAACGTTACATACAACCTTTGCAAACATAACAATCACTATGCTAACAATAATTAGCTTACTTAAAATGGTCACATTTAACCATAACTAGCCAACATAGTGCCACATGACAGGCAGCTAATAAAGGTTAACGTCGATTAACCTTCGGTTTTACTTATTGAGGTCAAGTTATTGAACTATTCTTGAGCTAAATGTAAGACAGTTAGTTTAGCTTAGTTAGTTAGCTTGCGTTAGGCATCTTATTTTCATTATCCCTTTTCTAAAACGTAAAAGTGTTAACAAAAGACGCAACAGTAACGTTGATATACAGGTGTTAGCATTAACGTTACCTCGGTGTGGTTAGCGTCTTCGGTTGCTGCTTTAGCTCTCGAACCTCGGAGTTGTTATGATATTGATCTGGTCGTAGATTCTGAGTGACCGCGGCTCCTTTTTAAATTCGCTGCCTTCTTTCTATTGGTCGATGTAGCACAGAGGATTTGAATGGGCGTTACCAACAAAATAATTTGCACTACATATGGATTAAATAAAGGTTGATAAATAATCATAAGGTGGAACTTCTTATATGTATGTTGTTAATATTTTAAAGTCATATGAAAAAATTGTAATACTGAGAGTTTTTTCACACTAACCACAAAGTAATTAAAACCGTTTGTAACGTTCATTGACTGTGGTTCACTGCCATTCGCACTGGACGACACCATTACGACCTTCTGTGGGGGAGATCAGTGGGCAGTGCTTTTTAAAAATCATATTAAATTGACTTCTATATTAAAAAAACGAGGCGGATTGTTTATAATTGTAATATTTAAATAACACCCAATGTGAGCCCTGTCATCATATTATAGTATAATTGCAAAATATCCCTTTGAACAATGGTACATTCCCAGTAGGCCATCTTTCGGTGTAACTTGAACGTTGCAGCTTCCTCTGCTAACAGAGAGTAGTAGATGTTCCGTCCTCCACCTAGCAGCTACCACCATGGCGTCAACTGAGATAGCAAGGCAAGCGGTGAGTAGCCTCATTTTACTCTGGGTGCCATTGTCACTATGAACATAAATCTCTGTTATTTCTTTGCTGGCCTATATGATATGAAATATATAATTTTAGCGTTACGAGGGAGAATTTAATTTGGAATAGGTAAACGCAAGCTATCATCCGTGTTTCGTGGTTTTATTGAAACCCAAATTGAATGTAACGTTGCTAATGAAACGACATATGTTGGCGGTTATCCATCACAAATCTGATGGTGCGTTTCTAAATCTCTAAGTATATCCGGTTTTAAAGTAAGGCCTGCTCATTCGTTGCATTCTTTGAAATATATTCATTCAGGTATTTACATTGTTATAAGCTAACGCCTACAGATATCCTGTGCTGATGAGCTTAACATACCTTTCAAACAAAATGGTGTTTTGTTGAATGTACTGTGTTAAATACTTTGTAGTAGACCCCTTATTAGCTAACTGATAATAAATCCATCGGTAGTAGGCCATTCATTCTTAACGCCCCCATTTCAGCTCAGCTACGGTGCTCATTTCCGTTATGTTGTTTCATGCAAGTCCCGTTAACTTTCATTCGGGCGTTGTCTTATATTCATAGAAAACATGGACAAAACGGAGCCAGTTATATGCATTTAGTCCGTGCAATTTTACAATATTGTGTAAAGTGTGCTCGTTTCTTTTATTTAAGTGGAAAAGAAAGCCTCTACACCAAAAAAAGTGCCCAGAATAGCAAGGTTTTGCACTTTGATTTCCATTGTGGCCACACAAAATGAAAATGATTGAGAAAACCTTCTGTGTGTAACTTGGCTGTGAGTGTTTTAAAAAGCAGGAAAGGTTTCAGGAATGTTGCACTTGCAGCTGAAGAGGAAATGCTGTTTGTTTAGTCACAATACCCCCAGTTTCCCAAATACTCCCATAGCTGTTTAAACCCAATTTTAACTATCCAAATAATCCACAACTGTCCAGTAGCATCAGTTTGACCCGTTTATTTTAAACTGACCCGCAAACGGAATGTTTTCCTGTCAAAGCCACATTGGAAAGCAACAGTGTGTTACGCTAAGCCACATAATGGCTGGTTGGCTGAGGTTTAGCTGGTTTAGAGCTCTTGCTTTGCCATATAATCTAAATTCTTTGCTTTCCTGCACCTCATAATGCAGACGTGGGCTGCAGAAATGAGATTCGCAGGGATTGAGATACTCACCAGCAGCCACCCGCCCACACACACATGTAACAACAGTGCTTTTACACATTGGTGTTTGGTGTCACTCTGGTCCAGAGATAGACTGTGGACAAACAGAGTAAAGTAGATTGAAAGGGAAGTGCAACTGGCCAAAAATATGGAGTTTAAGGGTTCAAGTCAAAGTGAAACCTCAAAAACCAAAAAAGCTAGCTGTATTAACTTGACTCGATCAGCTTTAAGTTATATATTTATTGTCAAAGCTTTCTGTTTTGTTTTTTCAATTATCTTGACACATACGACAATGCCTTTCCATATATGTACATTGTGGTTTCGAACTGTCTCGTCTGTGGGAAGAAAGTTACTGCTCAGCAAACAGGAAGTGAGCAACATTGCACCTGAAATCAGACTAAAAAATGTAGAGCAAATATGGTGGAACGTGTGGTTACGAGGAAATACAAATGTTTTTTAAATAAGTTGTTATTTATCCACTTAACAACCATTTACAGAGTTGTAAATGTTCATTATAAAGTGTTAAATAGAAGTCTGTGTATTTGTACAGTAATGAGAACACAGTGCCGTAACAAGGCAAATTAATGCAATGTCAGTGACATGATGTTGTTGATTTCCTTTTATTTTAGGGTGAAGGTGCTCGCACTGTCCCTCTGGCAGGCCATGTCGGCTTTGATAGCATGCCTGACCAGTTGGTCAATAAATCTGTCAACCACGGATTCTGCTTCAACATCCTCTGTGTTGGTGAGTATGTCATGCGTGGAAATGCTTTTACTCTCTCTCTCTTTCTCCTTGGGCTAAAAGACTACTTATTTGCTTCACTGAAAGTCAGGCTTTCCCACAAGATGCAAAGCATGTTGCTCAGTATTTGATGCGCTTAGATTCCTTCGGGCAAGTCAGCATTCGCTGCCATGATGAGTAAGATGCTCTGGGTTAAGATAGGAACTTCATTATTTAATTTAAGTGTACATTTTTTGTATCAGTATGGCTGTCACACTATACAGAGCAAGCCTTTTGTTGGATTTGTGAGAACACTGAGAAATGGTGCCTGAGATGTTTTATATGGACAAGTCAGTTCGGCTTCAATAAGTGCTTGGATTATTCTGTCAAATACACTCGGGTACCTTTTTATTAGATGCACTCAAATACAACTAATGAAATCTAATTCAACAGTCCCTCACTAAACCTGAGCTTTTTGCGAGCGATGATTCAGTTTGTGTTGAAGATGGCGTTGGTAGGCGTTGATAAAACTTTATGGCCATTTTTGGTGCTGTTTCATTTCAGTGTGTTGTGGATAATACGAAGCTTTGCTTATATTTTCCCCCTTTATGTGTATAAATGAGTGCTGGTTAGAACTTCAGATGTTTAGGAAACATTGCATTACTGCCTGCCACACACAGTCCAACTATATTTGTTATTTGGAATTATGTTGTTTCAGTGGCACATCAAATTGCCAAGCAGCAATGGAAAAGTACATGTTTTTTTCCCCACATTTTGGTTTGTTTTTCCCAATTACACCTTCTAATGTTAGTCTACACAGAGAGGAAGGCATGTCACCAACACACTGAACTCTAGACGGATATTTTGTAGATCACATTTCTGGTGATGCTACAGTTTTACTACCAGCAGTAGCAAACATGACAATTTGGGTTCTAAGACCCTGTATGCTATCTATTTTAGGATGTATTCCTATTTAGAGGTCTAGTTACATAACTACAATGTGTGTCTTTAAAGATTTTCATGAAAGGAAATGCCTGGTGGGCATTTCTAGTGGCATGGTTTTGACTTGCCTCCAAGCTGAAGCTATTTTGTGGTGTTTATTTCTGTGTATGGGTGAAAGGCAAAAAAGCAAACAACAATGTGTTACTCATAATTTAAACAAACCATATTTATTTGGTGGTAATACCACCAGGATGTCTAAGCTCTCTTGAGAAATATAAGTACAAACCAGTCCAGAATATGGAACCAAAAATGATGCTATACACTAAGAAAAGCATTTGTTGTAGACAGCAAATGCTATTGTGTGACTCACAAGTGCAGCGGTTCAAAGTAGTACAAGCATTGCTTGAGGCAAAGACAAGTGATCTTGTGTTTTGTATAATTTGGTTGTGGTTTAAATTTCAAAGAGGGAATCAAAGACGTGGAGATGTTTGTTTCCGTTGGGCTAAAAGATGATTGGCATTACTGCACATGGTTAGTTATTGAGGATTGGTTTGCAACTCTTTCCTGTTTACCCCTTAGTTTCTAGGTTGCCAAATTGCCTTCAGCATGAGAGACTGACTAAAACTGAGGTCAGAAACAGGCAAAGTGACCGTTGATGCATCAGTTTCTGTGGATTATGAAGGAACGATAAGATTTGGATCATACAGAGATATCCTATTAAAATAGGCTAACATGCTTAGACTGTAGGTCAGGCTCAGATGAATAAAAATAGAATTTCTTACACAGGGAGCTCTGAATCTGAGTCATCTGACTGCCTCTCAAAGTAAATGGATGTTAGGATTCATCAGTAGATAACAAGCCTCTCCTTCTGCTATTTTGAAAATTATATGTTTAGCTTGGAGCATCTTCAAAATGTCAAATGTAATCTACTTTATCACTTGATAAGTAGCAGTTGAGAGTTCTTCAAGTATCATTTATTGTCATTCTACAACACTGGGTTGCAACAGAATGCAATTGTATTCTATTTATGCTACACAAGAAAAACAAACAAAATCAATGCATTTTTTGAACTGCAATCAAAGTGAGTTTAGGGTTAAATTAATCCGAAGCTGACCATGTGTCAAGATTATTAAATATCTGTTAATTTTGAAGGATGCAGGGTAAAGGGATAGACACTAATAAAAAGTGCCTCACAAAGGTGTCTATTAGAAACATTTCCCATATAAAATTGCTTGTTTCTTGCCTTTTTAAATTTTTTTATCAGTTCACAAGTAACTGTTAATGTATTTAGATTTTTGATCAATACTCTAGACGCTGTGTATCTTTCAAAATGATAGATATTGCCGTGTTAGTGGAGTTGAAGTACACATTTTAGTGTGAAGGAAAACTTAATCAATGTCTCTGCGTTCCCAGTAACATGAGGCATTTTCTCTGTGTTTTCTAGGTGAGACGGGTCTGGGGAAGTCCACCCTCATGGACACGTTGTTCAACACCAAGTTTGAGGGCGAGCCCACCCAGCACAACCAGCCGGGAGTCACGCTGAAGTCCAACACTTACGAGCTCCAGGAGAGTAACGTGCGCCTCAAACTCACCGTCGTCAACACGGTGGGATTCGGAGACCAAATCAACAAAGAGGACAGGTAAATGGTACTGGACACATGGCCCCAGTTTGAGGTTTGATCAAAGAACACTGGATTCTTTCTCTTCCTGACAGACTCTTTGTGAGCAGTAACCAAAATCCACACTTGATCGTGCCGACTAAATTCCTCACATACAATGAATCTGTGAGAGCTCTGAACATTTTTGGAGCTCAGGTTTCATTCAGTCCTGATCCTGATTAAATTATACCCAAAAAATGTCAAGTCTGGTCCCCATTTCCGTTTCCTCAGCAGTTTTGTTGTACATTTCTACAACACGAATAAGATATTGTTATTTTTTCCAAGTATTTAAACAAGACTGCTGTAGAAATAGGTCTGAAACTATTTCATCAAACATAAAATACTGAACCGAGCTTACAATCCACAACCTAAATGCTATCTCTGCTGCTGAGGTCAGTTCAGGGTGAGATGTTATGTGAGCTCCAACTCTGTAAGCTCTCTGTAATAGGAAGGCTATGGATATTTCCAGGTTTCACAGTTTGTTTAGTATCAAAATGCAAATCATAAAGGAAGTAACTTAGACTTACTGCAGTTTGCACATGCACATTCTCATTGCCATGAGAACTGCCCCTGGCAGAAGGCCCTCTGGTATGTACACAAGCTGTGTGTTTCTCTGTGTCTGTGTTTGTGTGTTTGTTTGTGTGTGTGTTGGGAGGGGTAAAGCTTCCTGGACTCCTTAAAGTTTGGGGTCAAACCTCTTTCTCTGCCATTTTCTATAGCATGTATCCTTTCCTTTGCCCTCTTTTTCAGATAATATTTAAACAAATGTTATTGTATAAGTCTATTAATTGAAAATGAATAAACATTTGTTATATTAATTGTTATACTCTAGAAGAAAACATTGTGTTTTTTGCATCCCTGAGAACAATTTTAAAAGCTTGATGTATAGAAGTCCAATTGACGAGCGTTGCCTGAATGCTTAAACATTTAAGGCACATATGGGATTTTGGGGGCAGGGAACCCAAAAAAGGGGTCAGTGTGTCCTTTTCCAGTCAAGTGTGAAATGTTTTGGTATTGTTGAGTAATAGGAAAATATATGAGATAATGTAGCAGTGTATCCAAAGCAAATAAGGTATGCTAAAAAAAACCCTCCCTGTTTCTTCTTTTTCTGACAGCTACAAGTCTATCGTGGAGTTCATCGATGCCCAGTTTGAAGCGTATCTACAAGAGGAGCTGAAAATCAAGCGCACGCTACACAGCTACCACGACACACGCATCCACGCGTGTCTTTATTTTATAGCACCCACGGGACACTCGCTCAAATCCCTGGACTTGGTGACTATGAAGAAACTTGATAGCAAGGTGAGCCTTGCTTCACTTCCTAAAACGATTATCATTATCAGCAAGAAGACATTTTTATGCATTTAAGTTTCCAGTAGAATCTGCCATATTTTTTAAGCCAGGGGATAACTTTTCAGAGACCCACTTTCAATTTGAGCGTAAAAGGAAAGGGATAGTTGCACTGCAGCAGCATGATGCTAAGAAATTACTATTGTAATGCTTAAGAAACATAAACAGACCTACTGTAAAATGTCAAAGATATACTGTAGGTAAAGCCTTTGCCACTGCGTTGGTGTGTGTCGCATTTTATCTATCTACTCTAGTCATGGGTCATGAAGTCTTTCTAGGCCATCTGCCTGCATGCTAATTGGCTCTGGTCTTGTTACTGCGGCGGTGTAGGTCAGCTGTGAAACCACTCAGCTCAGTGACTGCATCCTCGTTTTTTGTGTGAGGGTCTTTCCACAGTAGCTTATTTGCATGGACCTCCTGGCTTCTGTAGAAAGAGTCGGCTCAGTGTTTGCCAGAGCAGCTGATCCCTCTGGCGAGTGCTCACAACAGCGTGATCCAGAAAGCATCCTCCCCTGTGTACACATCCACCTAAGGGAGGGGGGGGGCTGAAACAATACTCTACTAAAGTGTCCACGACCAAGCTGAATCCTTACTACACTCAGGGGTGCTGTTAAGTTTTACTTGTTCAAATGCCCGTGAGCTGTGTTGTTAGTTAAAGGGGCCCACAGCTGGAGAGCTAATACTGTGGGATTGTGTGGGCGACAGGACTCGTAGAAAATAGTTGGGTGGGAGGGAAAGTCTCATTTTTTCTATCAGCAATTAGAATGACCCATTTCCTGTTTCCCGGATAGCATACTTGCTGTTGAAATCATTCTATTAAAAACACCATGTTTGGAGAGCTTTTAAGTGATATGGAGCAGGAGATGGAAGCCTTCTGCTCCATTTGCTGCTCTGCTTATAACTCTGTTCTTAAGAATGTGTAATTGTCTGCAATCCACAAAGGCCTGGAGCTAGATAGAGGTACTGTGATGTGTTGAATGGTGAAGAGATGTTCAGTACCCATTCCTTAAGGACATTTTAATTTAAATATGTTTTACAATCCTTGGCAAACAGTGATTGAAAACACAAAAATAAATAGTTATCTGTGTTTTGTATTCCGTTACTAAACCTGAATGCTGTTCAGCTGAGGCTACTACTTCTAAAAGACCAGCTTTATCTGATTTGCAATGGCTTTGATCTTTTGGCCCTTTTTGTAGAATACATCCACTACTTTCTATATTTGAACTTAATTAATGGCGTTTGCAAAAATTGACAGAAAGACATCTATTTATAGGCTGCCCATCTGAAAGTGTTGTCTGCACCACCTTGTCATTGTGTCAAAGTACTTATGTATAACGTTAAGTTTAAAGTATACATACATATTAAAAAGGGGGTAGGACATGATAAGTATAACATTCTTAGGGTCCTTTTGAGACTGCCATACTTTATTGTGTTGTTAATTGATAGTTTGATGTATGTGTTTGCTGTGTATTCTTTCCTGTTCAGAAAACAAACCAAATTCTTTCTTATTTCTCAACCTCAGGTCAACATTATCCCAATCGTTGCCAAGTCGGACGCCATCTCCAAGAGCGAGCTGGCCAAGTTTAAACTCAAAATCACCAGCGAGCTGGTGAGCAACGGGGTGCAGATCTACCAGTTCCCCACTGACGACGAGTCTGTGGCAGAGATCAACTCCACCATGAACGTAAGGCTCAAAAACTACATCACATGTTTTACACAGGCTCATCTCATTGAATAAACACAGAAGTACGGAAGATACATTAATAAAAATTCCTTAAGAATACATTATTTTCTGATTGACCATAAATATATATCTATCCATTCTGTGCGTTCACACATTTAATTCCAAGACAAACGGGTGTTAAAATACATTTCTTCTTCTTGTCCAAGGGGGATTTTTACTTTCACCCTGGGCAATATTTTATTTTGTATAACAAACAGAAACATAAACACTTACACAATAAGACACAAACAATCAGATGATGTGAACATTTTTTGAGATGCTGTTTGACCCAATCTTTATTATTATCTAACAATATGAAATCTCGCACAATCAAGTCCACCTGACCATGGCTGTGTTAATGGACTGATTTCTGTATCATACTTCTTTTCGCTTTTAACAGTGTTTACTATAGATTCCGTTTTGCTTTACCGGCAAGAACAGCATGTGATGTAGAATCAGGACAGACCTCCTCTGTGTGTGCTCAGGCATTCAGGAAGCCGCCTCATGCTGGGAGGAGTTTGTTCAGAGCGGCACAATCAGCCCGCTCACTCTGCAGGAAGCTGCTGTGTGGGAACGAGCCTCGGTCACTGACAGATGAGCCGAGGCTCCCTTAACTGTTTGCTGATCTGTGCAAAGGCCTACCCAACTGATTGTGTTAGTATGCTGCCTCTGGGCTGTTGTATGATCTGATCCTGACCCTGTTCTGATATAGAAGTCAGCCTTCCTCTCTGAGCTGCTTCTTGCCGTGTGTAAAAATAGGCTCCTAATGGTCGAGTTATATAATAAATATAACACGTGTTTCTCTCTTTTCCCTTTGTGATATAATGCTGCTTAGAAAAACGTGTACGTAAGTTAACATGTACGAATAAGATGGACTTTAGTGTAATAACTTGTAAGCAGAGATGTAATCAAAGCAGAACAGCAGCATGTAAATGTGCAGTTTTGTTTGTTTTGTGGGGAGAACTTGAGAGATCCTGCTCAGCTCTCAGGTGTTTCACGGAGTACCAACAATGCTTTTCCGTCTGCTCCACAGAGCCATTTGCCATTTGCCGTGGTGGGGAGCACGGAGGAAGTGAAGATTGGGAACAAGATGGTGAAGGCCCGGCAGTACCCCTGGGGGACCGTGCAGGGTAAGCTGAGGTCACATCCTGCACAGGAAATGAGAGCGCGCTGCCTCTCGTCAGAGCTGCTGCAGTTATATAACCTCATTTAGCAGCTATTAACTCCTGCAAATGAACACATATTATGTCGCTTAAAATGTTTCTTTGATTTGGTATTGTGTGTAATGTATTGCAAATAGATGGAGTGTAGATCTGAAACATCACACTTACTGTATGTGCCCTTAAGCTTTCAAATATCTAGTTGCACATGAGGTTCATTGTCATTTGATTAAGCGTTACTTCTGGGGTTTTAATTTCACATCTATAGATCTGTGTTGAAAGCATATCCCTTTCTATACATAACCTCTGAGGGTAAATAGGGCTATCATTTCCAAAAACGGCCCTAAAGCTGAAAGTCAACACTTTTACCTCACATTCAGTGTTCCGTTTTACATGCAGCAAAAATCAAGGAAATCTAATACTTACAAACTGCTCTGTATGATATTTCTGTCCAGAGGCTTTATTTGTCATTGGATCTATTTACTGAGTGAATGTGTGCGTGCATAGTGAACTCACATGGTGTCACACGATCTGAGGGGGGTGTGGAGTTCAGTCCAGTAACACAATCAATAGACGAGCCACAGGACAGGAACACTATTCTGTTCTGGAAAATACTCCCAAGTTATAATTCATTAGGGTTATTTGTTTTAAATCTAAATGTTATGTGATGCTAGAGATATATAAGGCTCAATTTCCTATGGTAGCTAGCGATTCATCTGCTTCATTTTTTATTATTTAATAGTTTGGTCTATAAAATGTCTGGAAATAATTTTGCAAGTCCAAGGGGGAAGTCTTTACATTTCTATTTTGTAAGTCCAAAACCCACAGTGATTCCGTTTAATATGAATTAAAAAGCTGTTTTTTGTGAGGCTAAAACTGCATTTTCTGAAATGTTTACATTCATTTCTATAGATTGACTTATCAAAAGCCAGCCTATCACAGCAGCTCTAGTAGTATCTGTTTGCACCTCTCACACTATTGCATAATACATAATGAATAGGATACCATGTTGAGTGAAGCACTTTTTTGTCACTCACTATGATGTGTGTCTTTCACAGTGGAAAATGAGAATCACTGTGACTTCGTCAAGCTGCGGGAAATGCTGATCAGAGTGAACATGGAGGACCTGCGAGAGCAGACTCACACCCGCCACTATGAGCTGTACCGCCGCTGCAAACTGGAGGAGATGGGCTTCAAGGACACGGACCCTGACAGCAAGCCCTTCAGGTACGACTGGAGAGGAGACCGCTCCCAAACAGCTGGACCTCTGCTTACTGCTCGCTTTTTTAATTTTGCATTTTTCTGCATCCATATATCATTGAAACTTTTTTACCTTTGCAAGATTGTATCAGTCTGTGTCTTGTTGTCTTTGTCTGTTTATTAATTGTTGTACTCCCTTTTTCCTTTGTCAGTCTGCAGGAGACATATGAAGCGAAGAGGAACGAGTTCATGGGGGAACTGCAGAAAAAGGAGGAAGAAATGAGACAGATGTTTGTCCAAAGAGTGAAAGAGAAGGAGGCTGAGCTCAAAGAAGCCGAGAAAGAGGTGCGTCCTTTCATCATCATGTTCATCACTTGTTAAGGGAAGTTTCTGCCTTTGCATTTAATAACCTAAAAGCATTGTTTGTCTCACGATAGCTGCACGAGAAGTTTGACCGTCTGAAGAAGCTCCACCAGGACGAGAAGAAGAAAGTGGAGGACAAGAGGAAGTCCCTGGACGACGAGCTCAACATGTTCAAACAGAAAAAGACTGCCGCAGAGCTCTTGCAGAACCAGGCCCAGCAGGCAGGGGGCTCCACCACACTCAAGAGGGACAAAGAGAGGAAAAAGTAAGTATTGTTCTCTTCTTCCTGTGCCTTCCTCACATCTCTCTGTACATGTTAGGGGCTTCAGACCACCTCCAGTGGTTTCAGGATTGAAAAGTCTGGATGCTATGGAGCCGTGACGAACAATACCACATGTTATTACATTGACCTTTCATAATGTTGATCATTTGCCAAAACAAGTACATAAATATAGCTGCCACTATGTGAGAAGTTGTTTGTTGTAAAGCCTTTGGGGTCTTTATGTTGTGCAGTAGACGGAAATGTGTAGCTTGATCCTGACAGAAATGCAAACTCATTAATTCGACTTTATGCAGACAGAACTTCATTTCCGTCTGTTCCTCTAATATCACTAAACGCTTAGTGGTTTCTTTGTCAGCACTCGTTAATAATCCGCTTTATATTTGCATAATTTAATGCTTCAGAGTAGTTAAAGGCTCGGGTTAAGCTCAAGGCAGAGGAGTGCTCCAGTTTGCCCTCTATATAATAACGGAGAATATGTTAAGCATTGAATTCCTCGCTAAGAGAGCTGACCAGAATTCATAATTTATCACCATTGTGGAAAATTACGAGGAGCAGAGAAGGGGAGAGACTGGTGGAAATGACTCCCTATCCTCATCTAAATAGTTGAACAATAGCCAACAGTCAGAAATCATTATCATGAAATGAAACCCCCCTTGAACAGATCTGTGTAAATGACTTTATAGCATCTCTGTCAACAATTACTTGACAGTTCCATTAGCTTGAAAGGGTCACATCAAAGTTCATAATTGTTTAAGTGGAAACTATTTGACAGTGGCCACTCCTCTGGTTTCAATGAATCTAGAGTATTAACTTTCAATGTTGTTTCCCTGACATTAACTTTGTTCCTTCCAACACTATATCAATAGTTTCATTATGCCATGAGAGTACGAGACTGTTTGTCGCAACATGTTTGTCAGTGTTGGAAGCCAGAAGTGTTTTTGTGTGGTTGAGGTCTATGTCTGTGGCTCCCTTCCTGTTGGTAATCAACTGCTGGTTTTGTGTTGAAGCTGATGTGACGACGTGCCTGTTAAAAAAGGAAGAAGACACTTGCACTGAGAAGGTTCTTGTTGCTTTCTTTTTTCTTCCCTGTTGTTAATTTTTTTTCTTCACAGCCACTTCTTTTCTTTATGAGCTCTGCCTGGATACATTTTCTCTTCCTAATGGGGCCGCTGTGCCACTTTGTCTGTGGTACACTGGTTAAAACTGACTTTCACTTCAAGCGTTAACACAGATAATGTTTGTTTATCTGTCAGCGTTTTCTTCAGTTCCCAGTTGACACAGATATTGATGAGTGCTTGTAAATCTGTCCTGTGAGTGCATGTGTCACCTATGTTGCATCCATAATGTTTTCCAGTTAACTCCTCCTACTTGCTGCATGCTGCATGGGGCATCTTTTCTGGTAAGACACCACCTACGAAATATAACTAAAAAAGATATTAAACTTTAATTTCTGACAAGTACATGAATAAAGATATAATGTCAAATATTCTTATAAACTCCTAAAATGCATTTATGTAGGAATAACGACTTAATTGATATAACATTTGATAAATCAAGTCTTAGACGTGGAAAGTAGGTTTTAAGGATTTGATTTTTCTGACATTGTCCCTAACATTTTTTTCTTAAATGTTATTGTAGAATTGGTCTTACATTTCATTTAAAGTAGCATAACAAAGTATTTAATTTGACTTGCCTTAGACATCAGGAATCCTGTAAAAGGTCCTCAAACTGGGAACGTTCCTACACTACCAAGTGTCTGAGGAGTTAATCTATTCTGCAGATACTCTCCATTTTTTTCCTTCATTGACTCTGACTTCCTGCATCTGGCCTACATTTAGAACAGGCTATATTTAAGCATTTAATTACAATCAAATGAACTTTTTTCCAAACTATTATCTAAATGAAATGCATTTAATGTAATATTTGAAGTTATCTAAATGTGCTACAATATGATAAATGGGCACAGCTATTCAGGTATGTGAGAGTTGCGGGCCTAAAGCATATCCTTGCTAACATCTGTGTCAATCATATCCTTGAGCTGGCAGTGTTTACCGTCCTTGTGCTGCCTCCTAAATAATCCGGTTTATTAGATCCCCACACACCCATTTGATATACTGCCCCATCTGCCTCTCAAAACCCACAACAGTGTCTTTTTTGTGGCTCTCCAATGGCCTTTCCCACTCGCACAGCCATCACACAAAGAGCCATTGAATGCTGAAGTGAGGTCACAGCAGAGCAGCAAACACCCTCAGGGCCCATCGCTGTTTGTGGAGATGACATGTTTTGTTGATCTCGCAGCCATATGACGACCCTCCTCCTTGAGTGGATACATAAGCCAAATCCACAGAGGGGAGATGTTGTTGAGACTCAACCGCTGGGGAGGGTCGAACAGAACAAAGACATCTGTCTTGCAATCTGTAAACTCCTCAAGCTGCTCAGGACTGTTAAAATAGATGCAAACAAGCTGCTGTTTGATGAGGAAGACAATCAGACACATTGTTTAAAGCTCAGGCGGGACAAAACCTCTACAAAAACCAAAACGATTCAAAGAAATAGATGACTGTACTGCCACCCTAACTTCTAAACTTTTTTTTGAGCTGCCTTGAAAGCACGATCTGCTCGAATCTGGTCACTAAAGTTGATGTGATGTCACCCATGTGAAACAGTGTTGATGATTTAACTCAAAGGAAGCATTAACAGCCCTTCTCTCTCATTTCCAGCTTAGGATTCCTGTAGAAAAAGTGCTCCCTTGTGGCCGTCCTGCTGTGAATGAGTTTCCACCCCATCATCTTTTTTACAGAGCCCCATCCTTCCCCCCGCCTCACCCTCACCCAACCCCCATAATTCAACCCTCCACATGCCCCCCCCCCCCTCCCCCTGCTCTCTGGAAGACGCTGGGCATTGCTATCAGTTTGACATCACTCTGTGTTTATTTTGCTGAATGATGCTTGTGTGGTATATTGTTTATACAAGCCGTTATTTAGCTTGTCTTTTTATAAACATTTACAAAATAATGCATTCCATGTTTGTTTTGTATTAAAAGATTAATTGCATGATGGAGTGAGCTTTTAAAAACATATTAACATACATGACTACCTTTGTGATGGGCAGAAATGTGTTGAGGGTAAAGTGAAACAGTCAGAGGGCAGGGAGAGTACAGTGGTCAAAGATCTGATTGGAGGATGGATTAGGTTAATGTTGATCCATCTTTAGATAAAAGGACAATCATCTAAGTGATTACTTGTCTTGACCTTGCAAACAACAATTACCAAAATACTTTAAATCATTTAGTCATTGGCTTCAGATCCAGCTCAGGGCGGACAACAACAGAAAAGTTCACTGGAACATTTTGGGTGATATTTATTTTCCCCCTAGTGTTCACATTTTGAGGCATATACACACATAATTGCATAATAAACACACACATTTTTGGGGGTGTTTGTTGCGGCATATACCATACATTTGGTGGTTATTTTTGACATAGATTATTTGTTATTAATTTCAAGTTATAAGATCCTTAAGATTGTAGTCCTGATTGAATGCATAACAAGTTCTAAAAAAGGGATTTGATTTCATGACAATAATGAGGAATATAACTTTAAAGGTTACTTATAATTCCCTCAGCAATATAGACTTAAATGAGTAAGAATTAAATAATTGTTTTTATTATTTTTGTCCCTGTGCTGAAGCTGTTTCACTCTACCCAGATGCATGAGTAGTTAGTGAGCCTAATCTCTTTGCCACTTCTCCCATACCTCATTTATTGTCATGTGTTACGTGCATACATGTATTAGCTTTCACATTTGCACTTTTTGAATACCCAAATGTGATGTTTTTTAAGGTATATATATATTAATGTTGTCAGTGCAATTGTAACTTTCTTTTTTACTTTACTTACTATTGAAGGCACATTTGAAAGTCGATCTTCATGATGTTCACATTGTCCTGCAGGGACCACTGTTGTTTGTATCAGTGTTACACACAAAACAAATATTATCTTTAAAGAAATAAAGGCCAATTTTTCACCAAATATAACAACTGTGGCCATAATCATTGTGTATGACAAATATTGCTGTAACGTAGGAGACCAAATGGGGAAAGTGGGAATGCTTGATTTGCATAATGAGGCTTTTCAGTTGATGTTTGTAAATTGGAGACATTAATACTCTCTAAATCGAGACAGGAAATTCATTGATCTGATCAGTTATTGCTTGTTTTTCACCACTTCAAGGTTGCTATTATTGTCTCTTGAAAGAGAACACAGTCTTGGATTCAAGACATTCCTGCACCCTGTCCTCATGATTCCAGGGTCAAAATACATCGAGAGAAAGAGCCTCTCCTAATCCTCGGCTCACTGGTGTGTGTGGTTTCACTTTCCTTCGCAGTAATCCCTGGCTCTGCACTGAGTAGCTCCTCAGCCCTCAAGCTTTGCTGAGGGAGCGGCCTTTGTGGGTACTGAGTACCTCAAATGTGACCAGCGGCTTTGTGGACCCCGGGCTTCAGGGTTTCTTAATCATTACCTGCTCTGCTATCATATGAATTCATGTGTGTTTCGCTGCAGCTCTAACCTCACCCCCAGCAATCTAATTCTTGCTTCTTGTGCCTTTTTGCTTTTGTTTATATGTGCACTGTTTGTGTTTTGATGTGACTAACACTTTTTCCACTTGATTTGGTGCACTTGTTTATTTATTGGCATATTTGGATAATTATTAACACTTTTTCTCATTCAAATGTACCACAGAGGAAAAGACAATCACTAGTGGGCACAATATAATCACAATAATAACTCGGGATGTTATGCTTAATATTTTTGTTTTAACAACTATTATCCCAGGGATTTTTACCACCTAATTTTGTATTGTGATAATCAAACATTTTCTACCTGATATTAGATGAACTTCTAAATCTAAAACCTGACCCATGATTTTTGTTTTTCTGCTTTTCCACCTCTCTAACTGCTGGCTTTCTCTCTCTTTGTCTCTTTAGCTTCTTTTAATCTCTCTTGACCACCTGAAGAGGGGATTGCAGCTTCGGCAAGAACTAAGCACCCTTTACCTCTTCCAGTTTTTTCCTCGCTGTATCAACCCTTTTTTATTCTCCCCATCGCATCTCTTTTTGTTGAATATGGCCTTATGTGGACTGGCATGGTATTTCTGACCACCTATTGAAGCTCTAAACCCACGCTGGTTGGGAACCGGGCACAGTTTCAATCTTTAATGTCTTAATGTATATAAAGAGACTCTTGTAGTAAATAAAAGCTGGGGTTCACACATTTGCAGGACTCATAGGTGAAATCATTATTTGATCTTGCACTATGCATTTGTCTTTTCAATAGGATTATAAGTACATGTGTACATTAAAAGGAGAGTTTGGATGTTTTTAAGTTGGGTTTCATTAAGTACTTCTCCTAACTCGGTGTATTACCTACAGTACATACACGTCTCCAGTTTGGAGAAACACAGTTACATTCAAAATAAACCTAAGCAATGTACTGCTGTGGACAGAGGCACTATTTTAGCCACCAATTTACATCGATTTTACTTGTAGTCAGACAGCCATTGCTGACTGGGAACTGATGTTGTTTAATACATTTATGCACTCTCCACCAGACTCCATTGACATTGGTGTCGATGGTCTATCGCTGCCTCAACCAGTTAGTATGTTGATGTGTGAATTTGTTAAGTATGGATCTAAAGAATTATCAAAAATATTCTAAATATAGCGACACGTAAGGGGGCAAAAAAGTGTTTTGCTGTTGCCATGTCCAGAGCTGTTCATGCTTTGCTTCAGTGTTCGAACTGTCTGTTTCTCAAATGTAGGGGTGTGCCGACCAACATCTGTAGGTAATAAACTGACTGTGTATAAGTGCCTCAAGCCTACTTTAAACATTTCTAACTATTCCTTATAAGGGATTAGATGAAACATCAAAGCTTATTTGAAAACGAAACTCATCAAGGACAGAAGCACTTAATGCACTATGTGTAATGTGTTATGGATATAATGAGTTATCACGTTGTTTTTCTTAAATCTATTCAGTTAAAAATGTATATCTCCTGCTCTCTGATTTTATGAACATTACAATTAAATTAAGAGTCATACTCATGAAAAATCCAAAGCAATATTTCTACTTAGCACTTCATTTGATGGTGCCCATGTTTACATGTCGCTGTTAAATACCATGGAGGTCACATGTAATGGCCTTTTGTTACACATTGTGCTTTAATATTCACAAGCCTGTTCTATTTTGTTTTGTTTTTGCATGCATCTTTTTATTTCATTACTGCTGTGATCTTTGACTTTTGACTTGCTTGTTTTTATCCCCTAATAATTCAATTTTGCAGTCTATTTCAACTACATTGCTGTTTTTCTTCAAATGGTGCATTTTATTAATGTATATTTGCTCTGTCCTATGTTTTCAACTCCCTTTGCCAAATCTTAGTATAAGATGGAGTTGAACTGAAAACCAGATGGGAGTATTAAAAGTATACTGATGCATTTGTATAATTTATAAGGATATATTTTGTGTATTGAAGTGGAGACTTGTTGTTTATTACCTATGACCTTTGGACGTGACTCTCTGAGTGTAAAGTAACATTTTGGTGTCAAAAAATGCCATACATTTTTCTAGTATCAGTCATCACCTCTTGTAGTCAAAAACTCTCCCACACTACAAATAATTAAATATCTTACTTTAGTTTGATTCCATTGATGTACATTTTCAATAAAAAAATATGATCCAGAACTATAACGCCCTTGTCTTTTATTTACAGTGTTTGCAGCTCATGGTTGAACTAAATAATATTAATTAGCACAGTAGTTTTTCTGTGCTGGAAGCTGAAATGACCTGTAATCACCAAATATTATATACGAACAGTATTTATTTTATTGTAATTAAACTTGATCTAATCATGGGCTTCCCAAATACATTGATCAATTTTGTCTTAGTTTGTGTATGTGTAATACTTAGGCAATATGATTTTGAAAACCAGACTTTACTTTAACACTAGACTATTTTTTACAGAACATTAAATGCAGAAGTTAAGAATGTTGTGAAGAATTAAGCTGTAGGTAAAGTGACCACACCGACTTCACCTTGTGTAAATAAAGCATCTAAATAGACGATTAAGTGTTATAAAATACTTCTTATTACTGTAAGGACTACTTTTGTGCCTTCATTTTTAGTGAAACTGCAAAGATTTACTTTCAGTCTCTCAACTGATGGATAGCATTTAGCACATTGCTGCTGAAGATGTGTATTGTAAACGTCAGTTAGGTTTTTTACACATGTCATATATATAATATGAGACCATGTATTGCTTGCTTTATCTGGGTTATCTTCAAATATAATCCATAAGGGTTAGGAGTTAATACATTTGTATTTATAGTGAGGTTATTATATTTTAATAAAATAAGATTAAGTTTAATAATGATATACTATTCTTTGATCATATATTATATTTTACATATGTTCCAATTAAGGTCTATTAATTACCAAAGACTATTTCAAAGGTTACCGACGTGCAGTGAGCAGGCAGTGAGTGACAGCAGTCCGGCCGCAAAGCATTCTGGGTCATTTCGTCGTAACAGACGCCATGATTTTCTACTGTAGCTGGAGCAGAAAATGGAGGCTTTCTGCTAGTTAGCGCAAGTTGAATGGGTATCTGTATCTCTTAGCAGGGTTCAGTGCAGCATTTCAAACCACCCCTTTCGGATATAGCACTTGAAAGATACAAGGTTACATGACGAGCTGAACGGGCTGAACCTGATATAAAACTAGTTATATGAGCTGCAGTGGCGCTAGGTTAGCAGCTAGGTAGCAGCTACCCGCGGGTTGCCAACGTTATCTAGCTAGCTGGAAAAAGCTAGCACGATAATAATAACCGGCTGATCATTAAAATACATTCGCTGTCACATACTCAGCGTGAAGACAGAGATATAAATCGGACCAAAGGCTACACCTTGAGGTATGGATATGACACAGCTTACTAGTTGCACATATACATGTTGATACCGGTTGATACATGTTGTTTAAACGTATTTGCTTGTAAAAGGTGGACTGTCGGCCTACTGCGTCACTCTTTCTGTGCCTTGTTTTGCTATGAAATTCAGCCATTATACACCTCTCCTTTAACATCTTATGCTATGTTTTTAGTTGTGCAATATAAACTTTAGTCTAGGCACATATGTTGTGTTTCAGTCACCTGATGCTGCTGGCGTTAGTTCAGACAGATTGTAGCTCTGTATGCCATGTTGTGTTTGTTTATTCCATTCATTCATAAAATGTCTCACTCGGCCTCAATAACAGGTATGGCCTGGATCTGATTTGGATGGTGCTGGTGATGGCAGAGGGCACCTACACTGGCGAAATGCCCTCCTTCGACCCAAGTCCTAGTTCTGAAGCAAAAAAGAGACCTACTTCTTCTGATGGCAGTGAGTGTACATTTTGTTTGTGTAGTCTCAAAAGTTGTTGTTTTCAAAAGTTTCCATTGCCATGATGTTATCTACTATCTTCTATGTGTTTCGCTGTTACAGCTTTATATCAAAACATGCCATTCTATATATTTTATTTCATACTTATAGATGAAGTGCAAAATTACACTTTTATCACTTCACATAGTTAATATTTGTAAACAATGAGGCAATAGCTAAAGTTATGTTTATAAATGTCTTTCATATGCATATGATTTTGCACTGTGAATGTTTTTGATATTCAACTTTGTTATATCACACTTTAGATTACAATAGTAGACTATATTATTCTACAATTTTTTCCTATATAAAAACGATATCCTGACATTTAAAACATGTACCTCTACATCCTCTGTTTTGTGGAGGTGGTTGATGAGACATCTCTAAGCATTTCTATCAATCCCTTTTTTTACAGTCTGCTGTGCCTACTTTAGACATATCACAACAAACCGTTAAATGAAATGAATTAAATCCCACATACTAACTAGTTTAATGGGACTTTCACATATCAAATCAACCATTTTGTGTTTATCTTGATGATAATTTATGAGTTCAAGCAGGGCCAATCTATTCAGTTACATTTTTTACCGATGTACATCTAAATATTTTTAGATGTACATCGGTATTGGCACTACAAAAGTTGCATTTGTCCACCCCTACATTCCACTCAAGTAAGACATCCTTATTCTAAAAATGTACCCGTGTGATGTTATTGCAGGAGACGAGCCCATGAGGAAAATGCCTGTGACAAAATTTGGTTCCCGACCTCGATTTGAGCCTGTACAGTTTGTCAGTGGTGGAAGCAGCGGAGGCAATGGCGCTGATGAGAAGGAGAACGATAAGGATCGCAGGAGGAGTGAGTCACACGGTTCCAGATCGTGGGACTCTGAACACTCATCATACAGCGGCAGAGCTCAGGGCTCATCCTCCCTGAGGCCTGCTTTTGACCGAGTGCCACCGCACAGTTCTGACTCTTGGGGTTCCCAAAGAGATAAAGACAGAGAGATTTCTTCAGGTAGCACGAGCGAGTTGGGGTATGGAGGACATGGGTCCACTTCAAACTTCATGGCAAAAACACAGAATGACTACTCGGCCAAGTACGAAGCCCACTCTTCTCAAACTGCAGATGCCTATTCTCAGCCCCACAGATACAATGGATACGGGGGAGGAAGCAGATCAGCAGGCTGGGATTCGGGACGTCAGGGTTTGGGGTTCAGTCATCAAGACCGGCCGTCATCAAGCAGGCCATTCAGCCGAGTGTACAACAGCCCGGGTAGGAGCAGTCCTACCACTTCTCATTCGGGCTCTTCATCGCAGCCTATTTCTATTTCAATATCTCAATCTTGTCTAGATGAAAAGCAAAGGCTGGTTTCCAATGTAGCGTTTGCATTGGCTGTTGCTTTGAAGGATCCTTTGGTTATGACTGGAACTGAGTCGCCAAACTATAATTTCATGTTGAGCCGCAGCATTCAGGCCTGCAAGACTAATCCTGAGTATATTTATGTCAACCTGAAGGACATTCCCCAGGCAGACCTACCGAAGAACAGGAAAGTACCAACAGACGGTTACGCCTGTGAACTGAGATGTCAGGGTGTGTATCTTGCTACCGGATACTCTGGAAGTAAAAATGGAGCAAGGGACCGGGCCTCTGAGGCGGCTGTGAAACTCTTCCTGAAAACAGTCGAGGTTCGTGTGGTGCAGCGCAAATACAGGCACTCGGTAGTCAGTGACATAGTTGTGTGCCAGATGCACGCTCCAACCCCAGGGTTTTTACCTGCACTTCGAAACCCTGAGGATAAACCGACCCCGAGCTCCAAGGGCCAATACGAGCCTGACAAGCGGAAGCACTGGTCAGAGTTTGTGGTTATTGACAATGCTCACGACGCCATCTGCATACTCAACAATTCTGCAGCTTTTAATCGCATGAAGGTAGACTATCAGTTTGACATGCTCCCTAACAACATTGCTTGGCAGTGCAGTGTTTTCCTGCAGGGGGAGTTGGTGGCGCAGGCTACAGGTACCAAAAAGAGCTCAAAGCATTCAGCAGCTGAAGACGCAGTGAGGAAACTTCGCATGAACCAGGCACAGAGAGAGCAGCAACAACAGCAACAACCACCCCAATTCTCCAGAGGAAATAATCAATCAGATTGTGGTGGGCGCTTTGGGACACAGGTTGGCAAAAAGAAGCATCTCAGCGAGTTGGTCATCCTGGAAAACTCTGACAATGCTATCTGTATCATTAATGACACAGCTCAGTTTAACAAAGTGACTGCTGATTACAAGTTCACAGCTCTGCCTGATCATCGCTGGAGGTGTGAAGTTTACCTGGAGGCACAGTATGTAGCTGCAGGAATTGGACCCAAGAAAATAGTTAAGCACATTGCAGCAAAGGAGGCCTTGGCCACCTTGAGGCAGACGCAGGCTGTGGTCAAATCCAACCTAAGAAAGGAGGGTCACAACGACGCCATATCCCGATCCCAGATCCTGGCTCGCTCTGGAGAGGAGGCCACAAGGCAGGAGATTAAGGAAGACAACATAGGAAACCAGCTGCTCCGCAAGATGGGCTGGAAAGGAGGTGGGCTGGGTCGAGACGGGGAGGGCATCGCAGAACCAATCAAAGTAAAGGAACAGTTCTCCAGAGAAGGTTTGGGTTTGGACACAGACAAAACAGGAAATCAACTAAGCAAGCGTGACATTGAGGGCATCATTCGTAATTATGCCAGTTCAGACCGACAGGACGATCTCCGCTTCTCCACTGATATCAACAACGATGAGCGAAAGCAGATCCACCAGATATCTCAGAAATACGGCCTGCGGAGCAAGTCGTATGGACAGGGATGGCAGCGGTTCCTTATCGTCAGTCGCAAAGTGCACAAAGACCAGCTGATTGGTCAGCTTTTACAGGAGGGACAGGTGGGACGATATGAGCTCGTGAAACCTCAGGCCTCTCACTGATTTGCATGTTTGGCAAAATTAAATAAAAAATCATCAGACATCTGATTGGACTTCAGTACATATCACTCTCAAGTGTAACTTCTGTATACTTGTTTGTGACAAACGTACACACGTAAATAAAAGAGAGGCCTTCAGGGATCACTCGTTGTTTCTGCATCCCTTTGCCATGAACTGTACTTCAGCTTTAGCAGGAGCTCTACGATTGAGAAGAAGTGATTTGTCTTTTTTTTCTCCTGCCATTCCAAGTATTTTTGTTTTCACTTTTGCACAACGAGCTCATGTTCAGTTCTCTGTCGCTTCATGTTATGCAGATGTTCTGGATATTTTATGAACTTAAAAAGGACTTTGATGAATTTTTCACCAAATTCTACTTTTTGTTTCATGGCATTTTAAGGAACCTGGCAAAAATAATGCATCATTTTACTTTTTTAATATTGTTGACTCATGATCATCAACATCAAACTGTAGCTAAGAATCAGTCTCACTGTGGTGATACATCTCGATCTCTCTACCAGCAATGTCAGTCATTCTACAAATATTAACTGCATCCATTATCAGAAAATCCTCACATGGAAATTGTAAGCTGTGATCTTTGTTCAATGTCAGATGTGTTGGTTTATGTGAGTACAGTCAACCTGTCTGCTTGTTTTCACAGCTGTAATGACTAAATAAATTAAAACTCATAACTATAAGATGGATATTTTTGTACTGTGAGTAAATAATGCAACAAAAACAACTGATGTATATTTATTTTATTTACAAGAAAATGTACAGGTTGTTAAATGGGTTACCAGTGCAAAGTCTTATAATCAGAAAACAGACACCATCCTGTTTAAACAGTATCATCAGCTTATTACGTCAGCTGATATGTAAGATTGTAAAATAGCATAGAAATGTTCTCACTCACTAAATGTCAACATCATGAAACTCTGTGCAGGAAACAAAGTTAAGTTCCCAGAAAGGGAACTAAATGTCTTGTTTCGGTGTTGAAGAGGGACATATATATTCAACAATATCTTGAACTTTCTTAAAATCTAAAGGCATGGCCTTACAAGAACAGTTGAGTGAAAAAGACCCTCAAGGCATCTGTTTTGTTAGAGGGATGGATGTCCATGCCAGTTTATTGTATCCCTCTGAAAGGCTTTTACAAAAAAAAGAAAAGGAGTGAGGCCACTGAAACGGAAGAAAAAACACCCCTGAACGGCTTTCTTTGTAAATATGAACTGTCTGTGTCTACACAGCAAACCACACAGCAAGCACATCTAATTAACAGTCACTGTCATCCAACTAGTTTACTTCATGTGTAAATAAACAGGTAGAAAAGTGACAACTGAGAGATTGGCTTTTGCCTTTTTTTGGAAAGAAAAGAGTTGGGGCATGTAGCAAGTAACCCAGATATAACAAGGTACATTAACTTTTAACAAACATATGCTATTGGCCAACAATAGCAATCGGCAGGAGTGAATGCCACAACACAACAGCATACAAACTTAGCGACAGTTATGGGACAAATATACTGAGAAGGATTTTAAGATGTGTCATTTTATTTCTGTGAGATCAGTCGTTTTCTTGATCCGGGGCTGGACTCTGTTCAAACACGAACAGTAACGGGGGTCAACAGTCACGCCAACTCTGTTCAACAATAGCAGAAACTCTCTTCTCGTACTCCCGCTTGTTTTCCTGGTACAGCTGGGCTGCTTGGCTGTTGGCTGGACTGTTTGGGTTTGGCTCATCCAGTAAAGACTTTAAATATACAACAACAAATGTCAGAAGGTTAGGTTTCAAATGACTTGTACTTGTTTACAATAATAATAATATAGAAAATATTTCCAATTGTCAATAGAATTATCCCAATCTGCATTAGAACACAATAAATTCATCTGCATAAAGCTGTGGCAACCTGCTGCCTGTTAATAACTACAATTTATTTTGAATAAACTAGAATATACCAAAAGCATATTTTTAATAAGTGTTACTTTATGCACATCCTAGTTTTAACAATAGATGTTGACTGAGTTTGGTGAGATCAATATCAGTTTACCTCTGCATCGAAACCAGTACCAATATCTGTCTTTTTTTACTTTACTTATTTAAAGATAACATCATAATGTTTTTAGTGGGCATTTAGACAATGAACTAAGAGTTTTAGAAGTATTTAATTCATATAAATTAAATTTAAGAGCAGCAGATACAGAGATACTTCTTGTAATTCGTGGGCACACCAATAACATTTTTTATTTGAACTTTAAAGTAGTGTCGCATAGATACGTTGATATCATTTTCCTATGGCAAATCAGGTTTTCTGGTCTAGCCACACTGATTTTCTTGCAGTGTTACTGTTTGACTATAGATAGAATCGGAGGGATGAAACCCTCTTTAATGGACACACATGCAGAGCACACAGCACACACAGTGAAATGTGTTCTCTGCTTTTAACCCATCCTAGTACCAGGAGTCTAGGGTTGCGGTCCAATAGTCCAAAAAATCAGCTCCTAACGTCTAACCCTATCGTCTATCCCTTGACCTCTGTGTGAAACGTCACGGGGTTAAGGGATAGTGGATAGGAGAATTAAAAAGGACATAGAGTACTTTAGAGAATCCGAATGCACTTTCACTATCCAACGTGTTTATGATGCGCCAGCGGACGTCATAAATGTGCTGTGGGGAAACTACAGTTTTCTATACAGCGGACTACAACATGGATGTATAATAAGAACGACGGACTACTGTAAACTCATCTAGAGACTCTGCACCGTGCTCTGATGCTGTTGTTTTATGCTTCATGAACGTGGACAACAGAGAAACATATTCTTCATGACCAAAGTTGGAATTGAAATAAAAAGGAAAGTGAAACTTATGCTCGTCACCCTCTCCCTCCGGTCCACATTAATACAAATGATCCCAATACGTATGATTGTATGAAAAGATCTTAAAATAAATACTGTATTTATTATAAATGTTAGTCCTTAACATCTATCACTGTGTATATCACCATTCAAACATATTTTAAAAGTTGAACAAACCCCACACATCTCAGTAAAGACTGTGAAATGTTGACTTTATTTGATCATTTCAGTAAAACTAAGGTTCATATTTCTCTTTTTGATTATAATACTGATGAACGTTCAAAACAAAGCACTTTGGCAAGTTACCACATACGTTTTAAAATGCTTAATAAGCACCGTAACTTTCATGATATAATTTCTCGGTCATAATCGGTTGTTTCCGTGAACGGCCGACTGTTGTGTGACGGCAAATGCTGCGGCCGCAAGGCATTGTGGGGCAGCATTTTCTCCTCTCCTTTAGGTTAGGGAGGTCCAGTGGTTCCTAAGCTAAAGGAGGTTATAAAGGAAGTTTGAAACCTCCTTTCCTATCATCTAGAGAATTGGAACGGCACTTATCATGGCTGCCACTGACGTACTTCCGGGTCATTTTACTCTGTTAGGAAGGTTCCTAAGCTAAATGGACTATTGGACCGCAACCTAGTACTAGGAGCAGTGGGCAGCTATTGCACAGCGCCCGGGGAGCAATGGGAGTGGGGGGTGGAAGAGGGATGTCCGGTGCCTTGCTCACTATGTGTTTACTATTGTTTGGCTGATGACACAATATAGTTTTCTCTTTATATTGCGCAAAATCAAAAAAGTCTGGCATAAAAGAAGGTTAGATTACCTGTATTGAAGTTAAGATTGAAGAGACATCGTACGTTGGACTCCAACGATTCTGGAGTATATCTAAGCATATGCTGCCATCTGCATACACTGCAAAGGAGAATGCAGAATGTAAAGCTTTTCAGGGTTCAATCAAGGATAAATATAACAAATGTAATTGCTGCGATTGAAATTTAGTGTAAAATACAAGGTACATACCATTTGGATGAAACATTTTGGAGACAAATCGCACTGTTGGAGGTTTATTTGGATATTCCTCTGTGAATTCAATGGTAAGTTTGAAGGTTCCTGCAAGTGAAACAAATAATGGCATAGTATGATTTGAGATAAAAATAGTGCATTACAGTTATAACGTCAAGAAGAATGTTTCATGCATGTATCAACTTGACAGAATCTGGTTGTTTTAGTGAGGTTGAAATAACACTCCAAAGCAGGATTATGTCACTTTACTAACTCAGCTTCCAAAGTTACTGATCAGAAACTGATTATAAAAAAAGGCCAACTAATTTAAAACAGTTATTTCATTGACGATATGACTACTATCTACATTTTACATAGCCATTGTTATTGTGAATTATTTTAGCCATTTTAATCGTGTAGCAAAAATCTGATATCAGCAGCCCTTGTTTTTAAATTAAGTACATTGTGCTTTAAGGAGGACTTACCATCTTCAAAGGGTGTTCCCTCCGGTCTAAAAATAGAGGAAAAACCACATGGGGACATAAACAACAATGATATCACATTTATTTTATGTCCTAAAACCGGCATTGACTACTTCTACAAGTTGTCAATGCCTGTTTATTACTACTAGTTTGTAAAAACAACTGATAAATGTCTTTCAAATGTATTATTGTTATTATATTAACAAATCCTCTTCACTTACCCAAAAATTACAGCGTTCCACACCATGATATTGTTTTCTGATGGGGCCCCACTAACTCCAGCTGGAGGATCTTCTTGCAGCCTAACAAATAAAAGCACAGTGGTATCTCAAATTACAGGTGACATTATACAGAGTATTACACATAATTACAAGTCAAGGTTTTACAACTAGAATAACAGCGTAAAGCCTGATGGTGGTCAACTGGGCAAGTCATTTTTAATATTCAAAAATAGGAGTGAAGACTAATGGAAGAATCAGCAGGCAGGCTATGTTAAATATAAAAGCCGGAATACAAGCTCTAAGTTGTATTGTAAACCTAGGTGGGCAATATTATGCTGAAGGAGGGCTTAGTTTGCAGATTTCCCAATGGCTAACAGTCCACCAGGATTTACATTAACACAAGAAACATTATGCTATAAATATGCTTTTTATTAATCTGGAATGTTTGTTTTTGTAATGTGATAACATCAATCTCACTGTGGTAATATTGTAAAGTGATAAAATAATGTTGTCTTTAATGTACTGCCCTACCTGAGTAAAATGAACAATGCCTTAAGAGATTGGCTGTTCCTTTTCGACGCCCCACTATAAGTCATTCTTTAAAACACTCGTCTAAAACTGCTTTTCTACTTGATACCATAGCTTTATATAGCCTTATTTTGGTTTTCACTTAGTCTATTTGTTTCCATGCATCTTATGATACATTCATATGTGTTATTTGCCTGATCATACTTTATGAGCTATGATAATACTGTATCTTCTTTTCCCATGTTTACATTGCTTTGTTCTGTTTTAAGTATGTACAGCACTTTTCTTTTTACCTTAATTACCTAAAAATAAATGTGCTATGAAACTTAAGTTATTTACCTGATTGGCCATTGTTCATTAGTCATGTTGTGAAAAATAGTAAGGATACTGTAGTGATTGATTTAGACAGTGGGCCAGACTGGATTAAGTCTTGGACCCTGACACCACCAGTATTGTTTCGTTTCGTTGGAACATGCTGTGGAGATCAGGGATAATAAACCATGTGCCATGATCATAGCGGACTGTGCTGGGTGTCTGCGGGGTTTTTAGTCAATGCATGGCAGATGGTTGCTGATCCTGAGGCTTAGATAGTGATCTATCAGGGCCCAGGAATAGGAGCTCCCCTTGATCAGTGTGTGTGTGTGTGTTTGCACACTGAATCCACCCAAACGTGAAGGGCCATCTGGTCAATGACTCTAACTGTATCCTAAATATTCAGTTACAAATACATCCAAAGGAGACATTTTAAATGAACGGAGCCATTGACCGTTTCTGTGAAGGCTCCAGGAGAAGTGAATATGTTACCATTTTTAAAAATCGCATAGTACGAAATATTTATCTACGAGAACAAGCAGTGACCATAAATTACACAACGTTACTACTCCTGGGTGCCTTGCCAACGATGGCTACCAGTAACGTTTACAATTATCCTAACCTTTTAATAGAATGCCAGTCAACTTGTTAACACTACCTAAAATAAGCAACAGATTACCTATTCGAAGACGCGGTTATAATCCGCCGGTGTTTGTGATTTTATTTATATGTTTAAGTTTCAGAATGTCGATCAGGCTAACGCGAACAAGCTAGCCTAAGGCAGCTAATGTTAGCTTAAGCTAGTGTCTGTTTTTTTCCGCTTACCGTTTAAAATCTCTCATTAAACGTCGTCTTGCTGGAGTTGACATCCTGTTTACACGGAAACCTAAATCCTTGGCATAAAATTGAGCGGCTCAAGTGTGGGGAAATGTTATTTTTTTAATCGGTGTATTATTTTAACTCCTAGCTCGCTAGCCAACGAAAGCTAGTTTGTCAAAT
Organism: Trematomus bernacchii; assembly: GCF_902827165.1. Taxonomy (NCBI): domain Eukaryota; kingdom Metazoa; phylum Chordata; class Actinopteri; order Perciformes; family Nototheniidae; genus Trematomus; species Trematomus bernacchii. The sequence goes on from NW_022987409.1 coordinate 4,169,036, forward strand.
ATTTGGCTGCCTCTGCTAGTCTAAGGGCGCTACCACCGACACTAGAAAGGGGACATTCACATTCACTGGCACTAAATTGAAGAGTCCTATATCCACATAAACAAAGACAACATCATCACTTAACCTGATATTTTGCCACTTTGCATTTCTCCTTTCATTAATCAATTTTCGCGCGTTTAAATATAACTAGAGTTTATTTAATTTGTTTAGAGAACCCCGTCTCTGCACTTGTGCAATTCCACAGCAAATTACGTCATATGTTTAGCACCCATATTTAGTTTGTTGGGAAGACAGAAAAGATGTGTATGATTTACGGGTTTCTCATTCCATTTCTACGTATTTTAATTATTTGCTTCCCAATTCATGGATATACTGAATCCATATACAAATTACTACTTAAAGTATAACCAGTGACTGATGCTTACACAGGGTATTTAAGGCTGACACCCTGTATTCAATGTACAGTACCGGTGAAAGACCACTAGAGGGTACCTATTCCCTAGTGTAGTGTATTGTGGAAAAAAAACATTCATCAGTGGAGGTCTCTTTTAAATGTGGGTAAAGGGCCCTATACTATCCTATGTTTGACATAAGGTGATTGTCCTATATTGTGTTAGTAGTCGCAGTAAGGCATACGATTGGGCTGTTTTAACCTTATCTACAAAATGTCGAGCCTTAAGCAAATATATATGGATTCATTTAAAGAAACTGGCATCTAAGGGGTTAGAATAAAAAAAAATGGATAAGGTACTTCGTAGTAATGATCAAGATTGGACTTGGTTTTAACGTTAAATGGGAAAATAATATTACTGATTTGTATTGCAGTATTGTGACGCAGACACATTTGTCCTCTAAAAATATTGAACAGCTTCCTTTAAGCGATGTGCAATGTAACGTAAACTAAATCGTGTTGTGCTTATCATTATAAAAATACTATTTCTAATGACTCAAAGATAACGTTGATGGGTTTATATAGGCCGCTTTCAAGCTCTTGGCGTCCCTCCCATATGGTCTAGCGGTTAGGATTCCTGGTTTTCACCCAGGCGGCCCGGGTTCGACTCCCGGTATGGGAACAGACCTTTTTCGCAAAATCTCAAATACTAATAGGTCATGTGTATTTGACCACTCAAACAAACAATTAATCTCCTTAAGCATCATATCATATTTCACATATTGTGAGTCTTTTAGCTTAAGATCATTTATTATTACAAAATGTGCTCATCATTTCCAGGGAACATACTGTAGTGTAGACCACGCCCGTTGAGGAGTTTATCCTCAATTGCTCTCATCTCACAAGGGCTTGGACCTTCCCGGAAGATGCCAGCGGCCAGCCTATTACCACTTATCCCTGTGCTAACACTTATCGTAGTCAACCAAAATACAACAACAACTTCGACTTTAACCCAACTTAAACACTATGCTACTAACCGAAATGTTTTATTTCGCAATTTAATTTGACTAAATGTTGTTTCTGTTGACAACATCGGTCGGTAAACTGCCACCTTTACCGCGTTAACTAAACATTAACATTTGCCGAACCGTCGCTCGGATACCAATTTGGTTAAAGGTTAACTTAGTTAAAGTGCTAAATGAATTTGTTGACGCTGGATTTCACGTAAATATAGCTAACCAATATCGATTGTGGATAAAACATTTATTGCTCACAATTTCTTTTTATAGCATTCCGCGGAGAACAAATAACTTTTTTTCATTACGTATTTCAATCCACCATCTTCATTTGAAGTGTAATGCTCCAGTGTGAAACACCTAGTGAATCCTCTGGTCTTACTACAACTACCAGACTACAGCCAAACTTTGGTACGGGGCCAATCATTTCCCAGGAAAATGTGACTGCTAGGAATTCCCCACACATCAGTCAGCCCCTGTCTGTCGGAGAAAACTGCAACCTTGTGTCGGGAAGCCCAGGAAAGCAGCAGCAGGAGGGTAAAGCTGACCGGTGACTGTGTGATGATGGAGCTGTAGCACCGTGTGTCTCCAACTCAACCGGGGATTATAATGTTTTTCTAACGACGCCGTGTTTTCATGAGGACAACCACTAACTGTCTGCATAAAGTCAGGGGAAATGCTGTGCTTATGAAAACTTCGACTAGGGTAAGTCCTCAATCAAACATGTTTTATACTTATTAAGTGCTATTTATACAATGTGGAGTTTATAGTTGTTGCTTTATATGTGACTTTCACTGGCTTTTGTAGAATATTATTGCAGTTTAGACTTTTTATTGTACTATCTACAGTAAGAAAGAAGTAAGAAAGTTATCAGACTACAAGAAGTTTGACTGGGCTCATATGATGTTAGTTCAGCCCCTAGGATACATGACCTGCAGCATACAACTCCATAGTTTGCTGCCCTTTGTGTCAGTCAGCCTGCATGTGACTGGACTGATGTTTGTGTCTCTTTGTGTCTGTGTGCTGAACATCTTGACAATGATGTGCTTCATGTCCCTTTGGTATTGACATTTCTACAGCTTCAACTTTCATAATCATCCAGTTGTGTAAAACAAGTTTAATTAAAACAAACTGGTTATCTCTTTGTTTTGAGATGTTTAAAGTGATCAGTATAAATATGTCAACTTGGAATCTTGGACATTTTAATGGCCTTTAAAATCACACAAGTATTTCCAGATATTTCTCTATAGCAGCCTTTAATTATCTGACTCCATCATGTGTCACTTATTCCATTGAAGAAGTCTCACTGAACATACTGACTGAAATAGGAGAGAGTTAAGATACATTCTCATAGAGCTTCCTCGAAGTGCAAACCCAAATGCTGCTTTTCACAATTTCAACAAATATATGTCTGCAATGCCTGACATAGTGGGTTTGTTTCCACATTATAGTTGATCAACCTTATTTCTGTGGCAATCTAAATGTTTGCCAGATGTTTACATTTTTCAGTTAAGATGCTTCTATCATGGGACAGACAAACAAGCTCTCATTGGTCCACTGCCATTGCTCCCTTCAGAGTAGGCGGCCATGACGCAGAGGGAGGGGAAGAGTTACGAGCTCTTAGCCTGTCAGTCCCCACTAGAGACAGGACCAGCTGGACCCACCAACCCTCTCTCCCCTCCCCTACAATCCTCCTATGGTGGGAACACTGGGCAGAGACTTGTAGATAATTGGAAACTTCAATCCACTGAAAGCAATTATCCACAGCAGGACTTTCCAAATATACTCCAGTGTGGAGTTGCCTTGTTTGCTTCAAGCATGGGCCCTTGTTTCAGACACATCTTGCTATGCTTCTGCCCAAACATTTAGCTTCTCTTTTTCCTCCCTGTCAGCTCTGCTTTGATAGTTTTAATGCTGCGTGTTTGTGCACACTGCACACTGCAGACTGGGGTTGAGGCCAAAGCATTTCCTGGTAACCTTCTTATCCTGTGACAGTGATGTCACCATCAGCAGACATTAATGGAGAGCTGTCCTGTGCTGTTCTCAGTGACGAGCAGCCCCTCAGACATTAGACACTTCTTCTTCTTGCCCAAGACGTACCCGCCTGCCTTAATGGGCTGCTAGATATTGATTTGGCTACACAAAAAGAGTATCTGAGCTTTTATCCTATTTAGAATGCAGCACTCTGGTTTCACAAAAGCTTTCAGAGCGGCCTTGCAAGAGACAGGGAATCTTTCCCTAGAATATGTGGTAATCTAAAAACAGTTTTACCTCCCTGCAACACTGTGAAGAGATACCGTAAATAAGTATTTAGGAGCTAATGTGACATTATCTAAACCAGAGATTTAATGTTCAGTGTCCACAAATGCAGCATAACTTGTACATGATACATGCTACTCTTGCAAGTTTAAAAAGAGTGTGAAACGCTTCCTAAGGCCACCATCTTTGTCTGATGATACTTTGTGACTCAGTGTAATTTGGCTGTGTGAAGAAATAACCACAAGATGGCAATGTTCATATGCTTTGACTAAACAAACAATCATATGAGATGGCTGACACCTCAAATGACTTGCAGAAATGCAGGAACCGACTTGTGAAAAGAGAAATAAAACTGTTGTACTTCTCTTTTTTTCATGTAGAAAAAAAATACCTCAGGTTTGGGCTGTTTTCTGTTTAGGGTGTGCAGAGGAACTGCCGTTTGCAAAGTTCCTTAATAGTACGCATGTCGTTTCACCACCCCAGGCTTTTGTCACCTGAATATCACCTTGTCGGACATGTTTGATTGCTACGCAGCAGCAGTAAACCGTGGCCGCTCGACCTGACGTCAGAGAGTAAGGAGAGCCGAGGGAAATTCCACCTGTAACCTCATTCTGCTCTCTTGCCGCCTGTCTCACCAGCATGTGACTTTGGAGGAGTCATCCTGCCTGAGTTTCTCCATGAATATGCGCTTTGTCATGATGTAATGCAGGGCTATGGTAAATCTATTTTTAGCATGTCAGGGGACAACTTTCCTTTGTGTTGTGTTGTGCATATAAGTTTCGTTTTGTAAAATAAGCTGGACACGCAAGGTGGAAAATACACTCATCTAGTTTTGTCTAAAAAGCTAGCTATAATACATTTTTGCTTTAAACAAACAGACATTACATTGTGTTATTTTCAGTTAACAGAACTGAAACCCTACAGACCAAAGAACACATTAGCTTTAATATACTTATTTATTGATACTGAAGTGTAGGATGTATCAGTATAGTCCAACATGTCCACCCTAGCAGCATGTTGACATCATGAGATGAGGTAACCACATTACTTAGATATTTTTATGGTGCCTGCAGAGGTTCAAGTAAGCACCCAGTGTAGTAAGCTGTATCACTGATGTATGTGTAATTGCACTAAGGAGTGATGGATTGGGTTGTAATGTTCTAGCTCACTGTAGTTTGACCAGACAAAGTAGCTCCTCACAAAAATAGAAACTGGCTTAGCGTGCAACTTTAGCACATAATGGTATTTCACCCTGTCATTCTTCATGTCTGTTGGAGCTAATGAGGTAGCAGCGAGTTGTTCACGGAGGCCTTTCATGAGTCAGCTCAGCCAGTGGTGCTTCTATTCAAAGAGTGAGCTTTGCTGGAAAAAGTAAAAGGACCATTCCTTATTTAACTTTCAACACATTCTTGAGTGGTGAGTAATTGAGTTTACAGAATAAGCATTGAGCTCATCACATCTGTTGTCTGTCTTCACCGTCAGTATATTTATTGGTTATTTTTTTCCATTTGCGTTAATTTGAGAGTGACAGGCAGTCCTCAAGCTTGTTAAATTATTTAACTGCATGCAGCCAATGGGTATTATAATCTAGGCCCTGAGTGACAGAGCAATATGCTCTTAGGGCCTTGTGGCATTTTATTAATAATGAGCTTGAGATAAACTACAGCTCTCAGGTTAAAAGCTGCTGGAGCAGGCAGGCTCTTGGGTCTGGGTTTGCTGGTGTGACACCGATGGACTTTTCAAAACCTCAGTGATTGTTTATGATAAGTCGTCTGTAGGAACAGCAGTTATGCGGTTCAGTGACGTGGCGTAGCAATGAATGCTTTCTGCCAGTATCTGACTGCAGGTAGCTGTTACAGCCCACAGAGGTGTGATGTGGATGATCTGGATTGTTGGCCTGCTCTCTCTTTTTAATAATTCATAAGTTTCAGTCTGAATGTATGTGGATTCGGCAGCAGTAGACCTACTACAACAGCCATCCCCCATTTATCTGTGTAATGCCAGGCATAGCAACAAATAAATCAGAGGAGAAAGACTTTTTCTTTTTTGTATTTCAAGAATGAATTCAAAATGTTGAGAATACGTTGGAAGTACTAGTTTTGAAAACAAAGTTGAGATGTTGAGAATAACTCCAAATAATGAGAATAAACTACAGACTTTTGAATCTAAAACTACACAGCATGTATTCTGAAAGTTTGACCTTTTGACAAAAAAAATGTCCTTTTTTTTCTTTAACCACAATGTCTGGCACTAATACTCGCTGTAGCAACTGTTTGATGCATATAACATACACAATTTAGGCCAACTTTATATTTTTTCAACCAATAAATAGCTTCCATTCTAAACATGCAGTGCAGTATATTAAGAACAGGAGAGAAGAGGAAAATATGTGTTGCTCTGTTTGGTGGAAATGTGTTGAAGCTATTGACGGGCCGTCTCCACGGCAGCGTTAAAAAATCTTGAAACGCTTCTGCCCATTCACTTTGAATGGGGTGACGTCACTTTTTTTCGCTTTCGCCGAAATGCATTGTGGGCAGGCGAGCGGAGATTCTCAGGATTTTCAAGATCCAAAGTTGAACAATGTTCAACTTTTGAAGCTGAGGAGGAAGCGTCAGCCAATCAAATCCCGTGTACGCAAATCTGACAGTTCAAGCTCTAGCCAATCAAACGGCGTGTATGCTGGGAGAGACAGACCGCAGGTCATTTCCTCATATTCCAAAACATGGAGGAGAAATTAGCGGTAGCGAATCAATCACCCGGTGCTTTATGACCAGACCTACCGGGATATAAACCAGAGGAGCCAGGCATGGAGGGAGGTGGCAGAGACAGTGGTATGTTTTCGCCTGTTTTGGGGAGTTTATATCCAGTTTACTTCGGGCTTTTTGGCTTCATATGTCGCGGGCGGGAGATTCATGTGATTGGTTGATCGCAAAAAAATCCCCAAGCCTCAGATACGCCCACCTCCAAGATTTTTTTAACGCTGCCGTGGAGACGGCCCGTGAGTGTTCAAGTTGCATTTTGAAGAGAGTTATTAGATTATATCTCAAGAATAGCTCTCTTAGAAGTCAGGTGTGTGCATGGTGTTAAACCATTGAATAGTATCTGCTAAAGGCCTGTGGTCTGAGCATCTTGCTGCTCCGAGGTGCTACTGAATCACTCACACTGACCAAACACAGCTCTTTGTTAGTTCTGTATGTCATACTATAGTCCCACTCAGTCAGCACCGTGAATCATCTCATATCCTGCCTCAGCTCACGATGCTCACCGTCCAAGAATAATGAAGTTTTCAAAGCACAATAAACTGTCAGCTTTTTAAAGAAACCAGATTGCTGCAACAACACATTCTGACCTCCACCAGCTGGCACGGTTTCTAAAAACCATAATAACTGTGATATTTGTAACTCTGTTACCTTCAGCATTTCACCCACTTTCAAACCTGACAGAGGTTTTTTGGGTGTTTTCTGCAACAATAATTCTCTTCCTTCTGTGTCTCTTGTGGGGTGCCCTTCTGTCTTGTTAGCTTGCATCTCACATGCTCAGCCTGTATTTGAGCGGCTTCACCAGCCATCAGACGACCTCGAAGCTACACAAATAATTCTGTGTGTCCTCAAAAGGCTCCCATATCTCATCCTGTCAAGGGTTGTTCTGGCATGTTTGTCAGGTTGTGTGAGTCCACAGCACTCCAAAATAACTCTGTACTGAGTGATCCGGATCTGCTGGGTGCAGTCTAGTTCTAGGACAGGCCTAGATACATGGTGCCATATAAATCAAGTTCAAGAGCAAAAATATAAAATGCATTGAAGAGTAATCATAATGTTCTCCAGTGCTCCAATTACTACACTTTGACCCATAAAATAAGCTTTTGGCTAATATAACATTTATTGTCACAGATATTTTTGTAGATGAAGTACAATTAGATGTTAAGCTAGGATATAGGCCTATATAAAAAATAATTTGTTATATTTGAAAATGTATATACATCGCAAAAGGTACAATCTGTTCTTGTATGCTTTTGAATTGAATAAAAGCTGCGTCTGCTCCAATTTCCTTTTTCAGGTACAAACTGTTCTTTATTGCAAAAACGCTGACAAGTATTTCTTTACTTGTATACATATCATATATGTTGGCAGCAACAAAAGAAATCAATAGTCAACATGCTCGCATAAAAACAAACCCTCAGGTATCTTTTGCTGTCGCAGGAATTAGTCTGCTTACCTACCTGCGTCCCCGGAGTCCTTCACGAGCTGCTAGCTTGACAGCTATGAGTGCTAACATTTGTATTGTTTACATCCATTATTATATGTTTATGTTCATAATGACAATTTGTGGGGGAAAGGCTTTAGAGGTAGGCCTGTCAGTGTTGTCAACTTGGTAACTTTCTTCCTATATTTAGACTATTGAAGCTAGTGCTGGTATAACTTTCATGGGAAAGGGGTTTGCAACACTGGGTGGGGTCTCTGGTATTTACTGGCAGGCCTCGACCGCACCAGCTTTGTGGTCCACAGGATGGCTGGGCTCTGCCCTTTAATAATGGTGACAAAGCACAACATGGGGCCATTTAAGCCTGATTCTGTTGTGGTTTTCCTCTCTATGCAGATCTCGCACAAAAGAGTGCATATGTTTTCATTCTCAGGCTGCAAAAGTGTGTCTTTCAGTCCGCAGGGTCACATGGCTCTGCACTGATCACTCACCAAGGCTTTTTTGGTTTTGCTTGAGTTAATTCACCACCATTGTAAAAATAAAACAAGAACACATTGTACTTCTTTGAGACAGTCGTTTTGTGTTTTCACACTGTGGGCTGATTTTAATTAGATCCCCCTGACATGTCACGAAGCACCCCCCAATTTTAACATCTTCACTTTTATTGCTTTTCCCCCAGAGTATGGATGTGATTTGTTGTGCAAATGTGGGTTAGTTTGTGTTCAGTATTATCAAAAGATAATTGGAAGGATTGTAAATTCTTCGGAGAGAATAATTGCAAACAGTTTTGCTGCGTTCACCAGAAATACACAATAACACATTATTCACATTCATGAGGCTTTGCAGTTTAGTCTAGATTTGAGGCCATGAGTTGTCCTCTCCAAACACTGTAAACCAAACGATGTGTTTCCTGTAAGAAGTGCAGTTTATATAAATGGATGTAAACACAGTTAAAGCCAATTTGTGATTTCAGCCTACATGTGTACAAAATAGACAAATTGTGACATTCATTATACTCTACCCTTTCCAATATGCGTTTGGTGTGTTTCTCAACATAAACATATTCGATCCAATAGATTCCAATCTTGGACAATGTCATTAAGATTTCCCAGAATCTTCTTCCTAAGAGTAACATTTTGTTTCAGGAAACTTTCTGAATACGGGCCGTGGGACTTGACTTGTTAGTCTTGAATTGGGTTTAGATTGCAAAGACTCAAGAAGACTGACTTGGTCCCACCTCTGGATTCTCCCACTGAATTATTCAATGAAACATTTCCAGGACATGTATTGACATTTAGCTTAGTCACATTACTGTTTGTAATGTTTCCTCTAAACACAAACTACCAGCCATTTCAGAAGATCCTGGCACACAGAGGAATATCTGCGCTCTTCAGTATTCATTGAAGGAATTTGGATGTTTGGATTACATTACATTACATTACATTACATGTCACTTGTTAGATGCTTTTATCCAAAGCGGCTTACATACTCAATACTGTGGACAATCCTCACAGGAGCAATTTGGGGTGAAGTGTCTTGCCCAGGGACACAACGACATGCTGACTGCAGTGGGGTTTGAACCTGTGATCCGAACATCAACGCACAACCCACTGCACCACACGCCTCTGCCCGCTCATCTATTTGTTTGCTCCTCCTACACAGACTTTCTGTTTGGAAATATATTTTCGACACAGCTGATTACCCACAATTAACAGATCACTGGAATGTAGCGCGCAGTGTCACGAAAGTTTTCCTTTCTTTTTTGTGTGGAATAAGTTGAATCGGCGCATCAGGATTTCACAAGCGTAAACATTAAAAACTCAGTACTGCAACTCGGCATATTGCACGCTTCCTTTGATAGCTTTTTTTTCTTTCATAGTAGATAAACTATATGTGCACATATAAAACAGATTTCCTTCTCTGATTTCTAAGACCTGTAAGAAGTTCTTCAAACTGGTGTTTGTACAGAGATGTATATGATATTCAAGGCTTACATAAAGGGAGTAACTCAGGAATGAAATGTGCTTGTGTACATGCATGTGTGTGCTTTTGTATGTTTACACAGTTGTCCTGGATTGTAGCAGAGCTTCAGTGCATTAGCCTTAAGAGTTTATTTCACAAGAAGTGAAAAAATGTCCTCCAAGACTTCGTGGACAGTATTTGCAAAGGCAGTGGTGATAAAGGAAGCTTATTTGGAGTAACTTTTCCTCGTAGCAAGGCTATCAATTTGCTCTGAGGCAAACAGCTGCACTGTGAGCTGAACTGCATTGAATGGAGGCCAGGAAGAATGAATGTGATGATGAGAGCACTCGGTGGAGAGGAGAGGGTGATTTGGGTGTCCATGACAAACAGACCGTGCTGCAGTTGAGTTTAATGAGATCATTTTTGATTTAATTCTCTTCAAGGCCAACTTTTTGCTTATTTTTTGTTCTTTCCCAACAATGCCAATTTGCATACAGCTTGTATTTAAAATATTTGATCTTTGCTTGCTTGTTGAATTTACTACATGGGGCTTTTCAGTGGAAAACGTGAATACATTGATGCACACTGAGTGTGAACACTGAGTGCTCACCACAGACCAGCGCTTCCTGTCTGCTTGAGCGTCATTTCTGTTAAAGATTATTATCAAGTCACAGTATGTCTCAACACTGAACTTAAAAAGATACGTATCTGTCCGAAAAAAGCATTTTTCACACTTACTGCAGCTGATCTGTGACACTTTCGGTATATTTTAATAACACCTTAAATGAAAAAATGTGTGACTTGAAGTTGCTTGAGTTGAAATTGCATTGAATGAATGTTCATAACCATGGCTGTAACCAACACTATTTTCATTGATGATAAAAATGCAGATTAATTTGTTGATTGATTGACATTTTAACATTTTGACAGTTCCTTGCACATAAATATTGAGTTTAACAAGAAAAGCAGGAATATTTCAGTATGAAAACAGCAATTTCTACTATTGTTCAATGAAAAACTACTTTATAAGCTATCAAAATAGTTGCAAAAAACATTTCCGTAGATGGATTAATCGACACCTCAATTTATCATTGCAGCTCTCATTCACAGCAGGAGTTTTACCATGATCATAATCACTGCATCTTAAAGAGGAGGAGGTGGGGGGGGGGGGGAGCAGTAGAGGTAATTCCGCCTCTGAGATGAAACGCTTTCACTCATACCTAAACGCAATCGACTTTATAGTTTCATCTCTGCACCTCCCACTGGTAGAAGTTGTTTTATGAGGCTTTCTACAGCAGGGAGAACTACTCTCCCACAAGTCAACAGCTAAACTGGCTCACTGACACCACAATAGACTCACAATTCATTGTAAAGGTTTTTAATGGGACACACAGAGATGTGAACTTTACTTCTGGGCTGCCATACAGATTTTAATCAGCCTGCCTGGCCCGTATTGTATGGTCAAAGTCTAAAAGTGAGTGCATACCTGTCCAACTGTTTACCTCCAGCACTCCTCCGCCTCTGCAGGAGAAACCCGTCTATCGTCTTTCATGCTGTTTGAGGTGTGGCTCTCTGGTTGGGCCTCTCTGTTCTCCCCTCCCCCGCTGCAGCACGGTCCAATCCCTGCCACAGGTTGAACTCACCTGAAAGCATTTGCATTTTGGGCCGAGACTCGTTGCTGATTGGCCAGGTGTAAGGCACTCTGCCTCAGGGCTCCACTACCAATGGCGACAGCGCTGTGTGACTCATAGGGAGAGGACAAGTTGCTTCACTACACTTCTCCTTTTCTGCTTCCAACAGCAGCCATTGTCTTTTTTTTTCTCCCTCCTCTCCTCAGTTTTGTTTTGTTGCTCTGAGAAAGAGGTGTGAGGCCAGCCAGTGGTCAACACCTTTAGACAGCTTTGTCCCCCTCTCACCGCACCTTGGATTATTCCCCTTTTCGCCTTTTGTTTTCTATTTTTCTCTTGATTTTCATTGGTTACTGTGATCGACACTTGTTCGGTTGCTGCTATGGACATTGTCACCCGAACCCTGAGTCTTTGAGGTTAGTGATGAATTGTTCTCCTCCTTTTCACCTTTTACCCCTTTTTTTGGCTTTCGTTGTGAGTTGAAATGTTTTTAAATTGGTTTCTGAGAATGTAAAGTTTAAAAAGTTAACATTTTCTGTATTAAAGGGACATCATGTAGGTATATTTGTGAGTTGCATTTGTTATTGGACAGGTAGCTAGGTAATTAGTTCACTGTAACATGTACCTTTTGGCTTTACTGTACCATTTTTATTAGCACATTTGACATGTTAAGGTTTTGTTAAAGGAGCTTTAAAAAGCGATGCCAGTTACAATTGATATTTAGGTAAAAGTTTTCCCCCTAATGTCTTCCAACCAACTATGATTTCAAATTTTGTGCTCGAAAACTGTCAAACATCACACGGTGTATATAACACATAACATGACACACAACCTTTGAACATGGTAGTTCTATATATTGAGCTATTTATATTTGGTTGCGCACATACAATAAGTTTCCTCAAACTTTGTTGACACTTACTACAGTTGGCAACGCATGAGATCACGTAAAAAGTTTGTAAAGTTGTGTTTGTCATTTTAGGAACTGATAGGATAGACATTTTGCTGATTTGTTTGGTTGTTGCTTTTCTTTTATGAACTGTTGCCTTATATGGTGTGCTGGAGCAAGGGCGGGAACAGGGTTTTGCAAGCCCCTTGACCAAGCCCACATGTATTTGTCATGGTGTAGTAATCAGTAATTACACATCATGTTGATTTCAATCCTTGTTGCTTTGCTTTGTTTGATAGTCTTTATTTAAAATGTTAAATGCTGCATCAGTTGGCCCAGAAACTACTTTTGTTTTGCTGTGGTTACTCTTCACAGTTTAGCAAGTCTGTCCTGCAGTGCTTCATGCATCAAAATCTCCATTTCATCCAAACAAAATGTTGCTCATCTTGTAAAGTAGAGGCCAATAAGGTCTCCATTTCAATTCAGAGGGAAGTTTGAACCCACAGTATGTTGCTTCCTCTTTTATGTCAGTGTTAGTTAACCTTCCCTAAAGCCATTTTTTCCATCCATCAGCCAGTTCAATTCTTCTTCTTAATGTTCTTGAGAATCTGTTTCTAAATGTTGCTCAGTGCAGCAGAGATAAAAAAGCACACTTCCTGTTTCACCAGAAATCTATTCTGCACTTTTTTTTTTACCACACAGGACATTGTGCACATACTAAATCATTGAATAAACACGACTACAGTTTGAGCAATGTCTAGGTTTCACGCCCACTTTTTCTTTTCTTTAATCTGCGTTCTAATGCTGCTGCAACGTGACTGCATAGAGCACTGTAAAGCCATTAGCCAGTGCACATTTATACCCAACTTTGGTCAACACTTTTATGTAGTTATATGCAAAAAACCAAAGCTAGTCATTGTTTCATCAGTTCAGCATTCAGAATTGATTTTGTTGATGTAATGTTTGACGTAACTTGGAAGACAATCAACAGAGACTACTTCAGAGACACGAAACGCATATATCTATATCCTTTAGGCTCATTTGCTAAACTATTATTAGGTTGGATCAATTGGCCTTGCACTTGATTTGTAACACCTGTTGCACATGCACCCAGTGAGTGAATAGCTCTGTTGTTGAGCAGGTACGAGTTTGCATTTGACCTAACTTTTTCATCCTACTCATGCCCACCCTTATTTGGATTGTAAATGAGGCCATGGTGCCTCAGAGGATGAACTCATACTGCGGGTAATGTTTAGCGAGGCATTTTGTTTGCCTCATTCAGAGGACATACAGGCTGATGAAGAGACAGAGAGGGGGCTGGACAGTAGTGTCAGGTAGGCTCCTCTTACAATACAAAGTCAACAAGTCTTAGCCTGTAATTAGATCATTAGGCTTGGGCAAGATGATGGAGGCGTTGCAAGAGAAGGAAATGACGAGAGGAGGAGTTGGGGTGGAGTTTTTAACTATAGTCCCAGCATGCGTTAATATGTAAAAATTGAGGATCTATTTAGTTTCATCTTACAGGCCCATGGATCAAATACAGTAAACACAGTGCTATCTTTGTATAGTCAGGTACAATCTGTTCTTGTATGCTTTGAATTGAATAAAAGCTGCGTCGGCTCCAATTTCCTTTTTCAGGTACAAACTGTTCTTTATTGCAAAAACGCTGACAAGTATTTCTTTACTTGTACACAATACATATCATATATGTTGGCAGCAACAATGCTACAATTATGCATTTGCAAAGGCTATACATTATATATATATATATCTGTTCTCCATGTGGAGTAACTAAAAATGTGTTAAAGCAAAGAAAACTGAATTTCATGTTTATCTTAATTAAATATTTTGGGGTGCAGAACCCTGTGGACTCATAGTGAGGAAAGTGAATACAAACACACAACTTGTTTACCCACTGTCATTATCTTTCATATACCTTCCAGTAAAAGGTTATATAACAAAGAAAGAGCGTGGCTGTTTGTTATATTACTCAGGGATGGATTTGCATCATGTTTTCAGGCCAGATTATTTATTCTTTGCCATTTAATTTCCATAGCACTCTGGGCTTCTTAAAGGAAGTGCAAGTGACTAGAAGTTTGAACTCATGTGACCAACTGGAAAAAACTGGGTGGGGATAGTTAATGTGTAACACTCTCCTCAACGGCTACTGCCAAGGTGCCACTGAGCAAGGCTTACCCTAACCCTAACCCTAACTCTAACCCTAACCCTAACTCAGTAGTTTGAAGCCAATTGTGTTTCTGTGTGTCACAGGTACACACAGGAAACCCTCCCTTGCTAAATAAAGTGAAATCGATTGAGCAACTGACTACCCGTGTTGCAACTGACTCTCTGCAAGCTGGGACTGGCAGCCCGTTTATCTGAAGAAAAATTACGAACTCGATCTGTGATCATCACATCTAAACTCAGAGCCCAATACAATAGTGTTTCTATGTCTAGCTTTAATCTCAGCCCTTAGATTCATGATTTGTGGCGGAGAAGCGGTGATGGTTCTTGTTTTTCCCTCTTGTGGGAATAAGCCTTCAGACTTATTTTCTAAGAACTGAAAAGGATGTGATGTAATTCTGGACTTCTCAGTGATTACAAACCTATTTATGATCCACAACATTTGATCGTTGGCTTAGAGTATTTTTATGTTTGTTCTAGAGGTTGATGTACACTGAAAACAACAAGACAGCACTACAATGTTTCAAAACCACGTGGGATAGAATGTAATTTCACTGTGATGTATCACATTTAAAATACACCAGAAACCGTGAAAGATGTGAACTCCTACGCCTACTTTTATAAGGATCATAACTCCCATCTGGCAGGAATGGGCGAACGACAAGATCGCCATGTTTCAGAGACGGAGAGAAAGAAAGAGCGAGTGCATGTGTGTGAGAGAGATGATATGTGGAATATCAGGTCACACCTTTTGATAACACTCCTGGTTATGCAACGTACAATGCCGGTCAGGGCACAGATTCTTTGCCTGTAAGAGCATGTAGGTCCATGTACTGCTGTCTGGCTTCAACTGCTCAACTTTTGTAGTTACTTTTACATAACTTAAGTATTTCCAAATGATTTCCAAACTTATTTGGATGCAAAACCTTTACTTGTCATGAAGTATTTTTACTTTGTGAATTAAATACTTTGAATGTTACAACATTGATTTACCAAAAGAGGCCTTCCTAAACATTTCTCAAATATAAAGTTATTAGTAGGGCACAGACCTTCACCAAGGCCAAAGTCCTGCAATGTTAACAAAACTGAAGAATAATGAGTATGGGCCCCCTGACTTGATTCTCTCCGAAATATAATCGTGTTTTCCTTGGCTCATGCTTCACCCTTGACCCACGTTTCATGAATATCAGGCTAGTAGTTATACATATCGAACTGGAACTATAACCTCCTTGCTTGAGGTTATAAATACACTCAACATGAATTTAGTTTATTAATAGAATATCTGTTTTTCTCTAGTGAACTGCTTTACTGTGGAAATCATGATCATGAATGTATCTTGATTTGAGTTTTTCTGACGTAGTGGTTGTGTGGGTGGAGGCAGGTTTCATGTGTATTTTGTGGCTGATAAAGGGCAGCATTCAGACCCTCATAAACATTTCCATTACAGCGTTCAGTTGGCTCTGCCTTTGTTTGAAGCACAAATGTTATTTGTAGCTGTATGATAATTTGAGTAGCATACAGCTAGGTGACTGCTATAAACTACTAGCACTATTCTATATAATGCAATGGCCTGGAAATACATGGCAATGTTTTCTGTGGGTTCCACACTGCTTGATGTAACATGGCTAAAAAAAAAAGGTTTGAGATGAATTTGAACTTAAAACTGACATACTTAGTGGAATACGTTTTAGCTGTTGCTAACTCCCCCACACTCCATCAGGCACATTTTAACATCATGTTGGCTTTAATGCAGTATCACTTAGTACAAAGAGGCATTCTGACCCAGGCAAAGAGGGAAATTGATTCCCCACATGGTTTTTGGGAGACTTTGGGCCCAGACACCCAGCTGCAGCGGTGTCTGAAGCCTCAGCAGCGGGCTGTTGTATGGAAAACCCACCATGATGACTCCAGCATAAACTACTGAACTCCTGTCTGAGTGGAAAGGTCTCTTTTGATGGAGGGCAGAGTTAAAGTTCATTTATTTATTTATGTCTGTTTTTAAACCTCTCCCGCTTTTCCTTGATACTTTGCATTTTATTTGAATGTCCCTTTTTCCCCTTTCATTGCCTTCTCCTGCGTGTTCATGAAATGTTCCATGGCCAGAAATGAAAGGACTGTGGCATATATTTAGGCATTTCATTTTGATTAAATTGATCCTTAAAATATGTCACATTTACAAGCATGAAGGTGCCTTTTTGGTGAAAAATGAAAATGTGTCATGACATGTGGTTGGTGTGGTGGACACGATGTGTGACAAACAAGGGCCTGAACCACACAGTTTGACAGATTAATGCCACTAAACAAGTCAGTTCACACACACAGAGCTGCCTGCAGAAATGACAGACTGTTGGGATAGTAACTCTACAGTTATATCTTCATTTCTTTCTGAAATTCAAGCTTGAAACTGAAACATTTAACATCTAAGCTTAATGGCTGACAAGAGTATTATTGCACAGTGGTTCCCAATACACAACCAAATGAAATTTTACTTTACTCTCACATTCTCACACACACTGTTTTTCCCCTTTTACCAAGTTCATTGAAGATTGTTTCAGCGTTACAACCTGTTCAATATAAATCTGTAAGCAGTAGGCTTAGCATAAAGACTTTGGACGGGTAAGGAGCTAACCCTCTGTCCAAAGATAACAAATCTTCAAGTACCTCCAAAGTAAACTTTTTTTTTTTTTATCTTGTTTGGTTTACGCATAAAAAAGCTGAAAGGTGTGTACACGTAATCTTTTGGTATAATAGAAGGTTATTTATTTTCCATTCTGTTTGTCTGGCTCTACAGATTACACAAACAATATAACATGATGATTAATAAGATCTATGGTGCTAGTAGACAGCATTTAGCAAAATCTTAAACTATTAATTCAGTCTTTAGTGAAGCTATATTCACATTATGTCACTATTATTAAAAGTGTCTGACATTATAACGGTATATTCAACTTTGCAATAGTAGTGCTGATTAAATAATCTCATGTTCCAATTTCTCATTAAGTCAACTTTTACAAATAGTTTCTTTGAATCCTCCAGGAAAAGTAACTTACTACACAGGCAGAAACAGTCGTCAGATTATGCTTGTTGTGCTCTGTCTTCCACATGCGTCCTTGCACATACACACTGGGCCTTTTCTGAGCTGAATGAGGCCCACCTTGTCCCTCTGTCTTGTACCACAGAGTCGACTCTACAAGCCTTCTCCCTCTGCGTGTTCCTAAGCAACAGCCACTCCTTGTTTACCTTTGCGTTTTTGCATTGTGATTCTCGTCAGAACAACATAACCCCGGCCCCTCGAGAGGCTGATTGTCAGGCCTTTTCAGTCAAAGTAGTTTTGAAGCCACGGTTTTTGTGTATAAGTCATTAATGTCTGTATCCCCCTTGTAGAGGGCCTTTTTTTATTACCTTACTTCCTTGTTCTACTTCCCACAAATAATTATTACAGATCATTAATACGGTTAAATAATAATACCATGTAAATATTTTCCTTTACAACCAGACTGGACTCCTGACGCTTTGCACAGGAAGTTTATTGTCCTCAATCTCCTGCCCCCGTGCTGCACCTTCCTCATCGCATGACTGTCATAAACCAGTGTTTCATAAAGGCTTCTCAAATATTGACCAGACTGTCCTTATGCTTCCTTCACAGGCTCAAATACTTCTCCAAACAGCTGAAATTAACCATTTGATTAATGTTTAGAGCAGCGGATATACATTATTTTGATGTATAATGCACTAGTGCACTAGTACAGTAATCCTATTTTTCTTCACCTTTTTAGCAGTAGTTAGGGCAACAATGTCGTGATTTTAAGATCAGGTGACTAAGGTGCAAAAATGATCTAATACCTAAAGCATGCACTCCAACCATACGTCTGGAGTTGTAGTTTAGGCTTGTTAGTTCAGTCACATGGCCTAACCGTTTCTGTACCTATTCAAAGTATGCAGCTGACGTCATGACTCGGCACTTCTTCTTCTTTGCCCTTAGATCGAGGAACGGGGCAGGCATAACGTTTACTGGCTTTGAGATTAGAAACATTGGCCAGTGATATCTAATACCACACTGACCTAGTATCCAATTGTGTGAAATCAGATAAGCTCTCTTCAAGGTGCTATAAGCTGTCTCGGTGTGAGTGGTCCTATCTGCGAGGCTTTACGGGGGATCAGATGGAAAGAGCTGATTTAGTCGTTATTAGCTGCTAATCTGATGCTTGATCTGAGGGAATCTTAAAAACAGCTTTGCTAAAGCTGCAAATTAGCATTTACCATAGGGTTTTTAACCTCTTTCCACAGAGGACGCTTTATCATACATAATAGATACGAATATACTGTGTGACATACTGTGAGCAGACAGTGTTTATAGTGGATTTAAAGAATTTATTTAACATAGAACGTCACTTTATTGCAGAGAGCAAGCAGCCAGTTATTCTAGCCAAGCATTGAAAACAAGGGGAAGCACATAGATAGATAGACAGATAGATAGATAGATAGATAGATAGATAGATAGATAGATATGTGTCATTT
Source organism: Trematomus bernacchii (assembly GCF_902827165.1). Lineage (NCBI taxonomy): Eukaryota > Metazoa > Chordata > Actinopteri > Perciformes > Nototheniidae > Trematomus > Trematomus bernacchii. The sequence goes on from NW_022987409.1 coordinate 4,188,080, forward strand.
GTTGTACTGTATTGGAATTGTTATGTCACAGCAGTAGCAGGTAATCAGCCATTGCCCAGTATTAAAAAATACACAGTAAATGTATACATGTCCGCACTAGAAAATTACACAAACCTGGCTATTAACAACAACTAAATCGGACTTCCAACACATGGTAAGTAGGCATTGTGTTACATTTGAACAGAGCCAGGCTAGCTATTTCCAGCCTTAATGCTAAGCTATGCTACTGGCTGCTATGCTAAGGGTATACATTGTATCATCTGCCGTGTGTAAGAGATAATACATTTTACAGCGTAGGTAGACCGAATGTTTGGAAATGCATGTGTCTATAATAAGAAAATGCAGAACTATTTCTTTAACAAGAGTTTGACCAAGGTTTATTAAAAGACAGAGACATTATTTCATCTCTGTGTATCCCCTATCTCTGCATGCCTGACTCCGGTGGACACATCACTGCTTGTGTCCAGACCTGTTTGGTATGCAGCTTCCTGCCGAGTCCCCACCTTCACTCTGACTTTTTGCAGCGTTGGAAGAAGTACTCAGATCTTTTACTCAAGGAAAAGAAACAAGACTGCAGGGTACAAATACTCTGCAACAACCAAACGTCCTGCATTCAAAATGTAACTTTACTAAAAGTGTGAGCATCAATTTATATTAAAAGTCCCATAGTTAAAAGCACCTATTGTTGATACTTGATTATAACTATTGTTGCATTATAGTATTGATAATTATTGTTGCAGCTGGAAAAAGGCTGCTTTGATAAAGTTATATGAATGGGCAGCTTTATCAATGATAATATATCTTAATTATTAGCTGATTTTTATTTTTGTATTAATACAAAGAATCTGCAAAGTAAAAAAGTAATAAATCCACAAAAACGAAATATTTGTGTGGATTAAAAAGTAACATTTATGCCATTTAGTGGACTAGAAGTATAATGTAGCAAAAATGCATGTAAATACACAACTTATGTACAGTACTTGAGTTACATTCCACCACTTGATAGTAGTGCTCCATATGAACATATGCTGCAAGGCTAGCTGGTATCCTTTCTAGTTCATACATCACAAAAGCTCCAACTGGAATGTCTCCCTCTGAGAAAATAAGCTGTTGTGGGGAGTTGCATAAACTGATGGCTGCTGTCGAGGGCAATAATGTGCGGTTTATAGTTAATAAGGAAAGAGGAGTGTCGTCCTTGTTTTTCTTTCAAGCTTTGTTCAGAGTACACTGCTGCTATGTTTCTGGTATGATGTCCTCTGTTGCTCTTGCTGCTGCCAGTACACCTGTGCCGTGACATGTTAGCTTTGGAATGAATATAAACACATCAGGGATGGGTTTGTGAAGAAGCAGCAGGCACGCAGCATAGCAGCACTGTTTTAAGAAACCCTTCAGGATTTAAGTGTAGCTTTGGTCATGATGTTCTGAGAGAGTTTGTATATGATTCTCTTGCGTCTCTTTTCGATCTTACAGAGAGTTTTTTTTCTTCTGTTGACTACAGCATCCTGCACATGTCTAATGCCTGTGGGAGGCTTGCTTACACTATAAAAAGGAGAGAATTTCGTTTTTCCAGTCTAGTCATGCATCAAATTGCTCCCACACAGCAGCCAAAACAACAGCAGAGTAGCATTTCAAATATGTCTGCAAGAAAGGCCTAAGCAGGGCAGCATGAGGCAACTGACACACACGCACAGACTTGCATGTGTTTTATCCGAACCTTTTGTGTTTTTCACTCTGAATCATTGTGCTTCTAAATGTACACAATTGAGTCAAGACACAATAGGAGTAATAAGGTAACATCAGCAGGTTCACATTGTTTTCACATATACATTTAGAACTTAAGAAAACTGTTTTTTTATCTTCCAGATACATTGGGTGCTGTGTGATTTCCTAATAGGCAATGCAGTGTCATGATGAGATTGCTGCTGTTTGTTACAGTGTCCATTTAAAAAGAAAGCTGTAATATACAAATAAATTGATAAGAAATACATCTATAAACAATGGATCTTCTCTACACGTATAGGCTCTGATTGCGTTGTCACAACATTTGAAAAAGTGTAAAAAAATATGTAATATAGCAGCAAAATAGATTAATAGCATTGTTTCACATGCCTTTTTCTGGTGTATATAATATAGTGCGTCTTGTTTGGGGATTTTTAGAGTGACTGTTTTGTTCAATTGTTTTGCTAAAAAGATTCTTATCATCCTTAAATAATCTTCTTTATCCCATTTGTTAGCAAAGAGTAATTAAGAAACCATTTCAGGGTCAGAGTTGTTGTTTTTATCCTTCTCTACTTTCACTATTTAAAATGTAGAACATAGTTTACATCAGCTGGAAGGCTTCAGACTTTATATTTGTTTTGCCTTGAGTGGTGATTTTGAAAAGATGGCACTTTGATGCAACGTGTCTTTCTTTACATCTTATTAACAACGGCCAGATGCTCTAATAATATATCTATCAGCGTTGTGGACATCACACAGTGCATCAATGTGATGTTTGAGGGTGCAGATGTCTCTTCTGAAACTTTGCTGCAATTTCCTGTCATGTTTTCACAACTTCGGTGCTTCTTCCTATCAGTGACATGTGGCCTGTTGCCACATTATAGAAATAGGCCGCTGGGGGTAGTTTTTGACAAATGGGCTGCATCTGTTAAGTTAAAACCTGCCTCTCTGTGGTGAAAGCGAGTTTCAGATTCCTCCGGTAAGAAGGCATCAATAGTCAAGATGGAAGTTAATGACACGTGCTGTTTTGAAGGATTTGCATGAGGACATTTCCAGGCTAATTGTTTTTTTTATATTAACTAGGAGCAGAAGTTAATTCAACAGATGGGATTTTAATACATTGTTTATGAATGGCTTGTACGTGCTTTAGGGCGGTTATTCTCATTGGTTAAAAAAAAAAGTTAGCCGGGCTGCTCTAGATGCACACTGCTGTTTTTGCTCAGATATTTATATACTCTGACCTACAAGTGAAAACTGTGACAGGAACTTAGTTTGTTCTGAGAATTACTGCAAAAGCGACTCACGGGGCCCGGTGTGTGTGTGTGTGTGTGTGTGTGTGTGTGTGTGTGTGTGTGTGTGTGTGTGTGTGTGTGTGTGTGTGTGTGTGTGTGTGTGTGTGTGTGTGTGTGTGTGTGTGTGTGTGTGTGTGTGTGTGTGTGTGTGTGTGTGTGTGTGTGTGTGTGTGTGTGTGTGTGTGTGTGTGTGTGTGTGTGTGTGTGTGTGTGTGTGTGTGTGTGTGTGTGTGTGTGTGTGTGTGTGTGTGTGTGTGTGGTGTGTGTGTGGTGTGTGTGTGTGTGTGTGTGTGTGTGTGTGTGTGTGTGTGTGTGTGTGTGTGTGTGTGTGTGTGTGTGTGTGTGTGTGTGTGTGTGTGTGTGGAGATTGATGGGTGGGTGGGGGGGTTAGTTATGCTGTCTGTGTTTGCACGCCTTGTGTCAGCATTGTGGGGAAGACATGTCTGCAAGTGGCAGGTGTGGCTCTTAGAAGCCTATTGTGATGCTTTAAATTCACCATCACTGTCATTAACAAACCTGCGTGGGAATGTGAAGCAGGCTTCAAAATGTCAGGAGGTATAAGAATATCTAATTGGCAGTCAATATTTTAGAAATAGATTTTCAGCTTGCTGTTCTCATGTATTGTATTTATGGGTCCAAATCAAATCAGTTTGCATGCAGAATTAAAACAATATAAATATATAAAAGTCTGTGTTTAGATACCAAACTGTGTTGTGATCTTAAAACAGTCAAATAGAAACTGTTCTTATCTTTTATATCTTGTACGTCACTCATCTTCTTATATTATTTATGTAGGAAATGCTACCTGTGTCACAAGCCTCACATCTATGAGAGTAATGTTTTTGAGAAGGAAATAGGGGGAGTTGAGAACTTTCCACTCTTACACAGAGGAAGAAGTTTTCTTGTGAGTGTGGTTTAACAGACAGGAAACAGCAGAAACCCACTGCTCAGTGATGCTGTTCCTGTGACTGCAAGATTCACAGGTCAGTTTGTGGGTGTTTTTTTCTACCCGGTTTTGTCACAGCTTCTGAAGGCTGCATTATTTCTTTTGTGTGCCCTGAAACAAGAAAGTCCAGTATGCTGTGCTACAATTAAGGGCATGTGAGAAGAGAATATATATGACAGAGAACAGCCTCAGCAGACAACATGCCTTTTACATAATGGACAAAAGTGAAATGGAATATGGTCTTTAGAGACATTTCTAAACCTTTGTCACTGTTACTAAACTTCCAACCATCCCTTTTCTCCAGTCAATACTATTCTACCAAAGCTAATGTATAATCATTCACAAAGTGTGAAAGATACAATGTAATAGTTGGCATGAACAACTGTTAGGCATGAGTCCTTCTCCAAGAGCCTCGAGCCTGAGTGGAAAAGTACAAGGTTCGCAGGAGATGAGATTAAATTCCATTCTTGTTCTAAAAGTCCGGGCTCGAGGTGACGTTTTCTTTCATTCTTCATTTGGCCCTGGCACGACTGAGCCAAATGACTCCTACTTTAAGATGCAGTGAATACAGGCTCGGACGCACTGTGCCCTCTCGTTTGTGTTTCTGATGCCTTGTGTTCGCAGCTGCTTGCTGTTAGCCAGTGTCTGTGCTTGCCTCTGTGCCCGGCTCTGCCATTTTATCACAACACGCCTGGTGTGGCCTCAGGATTGCAGTCAAAGCACTCCATTATTCAGCTCAATACAGCGGAGTTTGAAACATGGTGAGACTTGCTGTGTTGTGCAATGATGGGTAGTGAATAAAATGTAGAATGCTCAGAAAATACTGTATACAAAACAGTTTTTATGGTGGTGACAGGGTGCTTATAGCGTTGATGCAACTCCTTAATTACTGTCTTATTACTTAGTACTTAAACTACACTTTGCCCCCTTGTTTTGTTATCTTAAAATATAGGAGCAGTGGAAATTCATGCATACGTTGTCATTTATTTTACGAGCCATGTTTTTACTTTACTATAATTGTGTTTTATAGGCGCTAAAAGTGCTATTGTTACATTCTGGTGCATAGTTTAATGGCATCTGTACAAAAACATACCTCAAAGGGAACTGCTGTACAGAAATGATGACCAGTATTCTCTGATGCCCACTTATGCTATCACAGAGCTCCAGGAGTGAGCTGGAGCTGCATATCACTGAGTCATTTCCTTTACAGGAACCCAATGGATCTTGCAAAAACAGCATGTCTGTGCTGACAAGCATTCAATAACATGGTAGTGGTCAGCCCACACATTTTCTGCCATCTTGCACACCGTTGTCTCTGTGAATCGCTGAGTTGGGAAAACTAAACCTTCGCAGGACTCATTTCAGGTTTCCTCTTAGTACTGAAATGTGTCTCTCAGCCTGCATGATGAAGGGCAAACACACTGCCTCTGTCAGTTTGAACCTGACAGACACCTGTGTGGGAAAATAATTTAAATACCAGAAATAGCACCTGTGCTCTGACATCTTAAGTCCTGTGACTGCTGAATCACAGCCTCCCGAGAACACTGCTGAACGTCATGTCACCTGAACAAATCGGCATATTTGTAACCTGAGCTGAAAATGGCTGATAAGTAAAGTTTGCCCTGGTCCTATTCTCGCATCTCACAATGTTTGCACTCACCACATGCAGGGTGAGTCATTGCATAGTCATTCAATTGGCTTAAATTACCTCCTTTCATGGTCAACAATGAGCTCAGCTGAAGAGACTTAAGCGGGGGAAGTAGGGCCTTCTGGGAATGCACCATTTGTTCATGAATCCTGACTCTAATTGGTTGTTATTGCGACTGGCAGTCACCATGCTGTAAGGGTGGAGTAGGCCAGTGTTGCTTCACTCCTCCTCAGTCTGCTACACACCAGCCTGCCATATCTGACAGACAGTTGTAATCGCCAGAGTAGAGGATATTGATAAAAAGATAAAATCACCATGGTCACAGAATGTATCAATGCTATCAGCTCTCCATATTAGTGATACTCCTTTGGACTTATTTAATGGCCTGTTGTTAATTTTATAATAATAATAATAGGATTAAAGAATAATGTAAACACTCGCTCGTTGCTGTACTACAAGTTTCCTGAGGCCAAGGAGTTGACTACCAATTGCATGTTTTTAATACAAAATTGTGAAAAAAACGTTCAGGATTGCTTTACTTAAAGCTGCGCCTATCAGTGTTTTTATATTAGCAGTGGATCAAACGACAATGTGAAAGGAGTTGAAGCCCAAGAGAATTATCCCCAACTCTGCAGTTCCCCTCAGATTTATGTTCTTTTTTTAAAGTATTTTTAGCTCATTGTCTTGGCTCTCATCAGAGTTGTTTCCAGACTCTGCTGACTGCTATTTTCAGCTCAAAACACTAGAAAAAAACTCACTGTAAGCTTCCTGCTTAGCAGCAAACATTGTACAGACATAGTTAATGACTAGCCTGTCAACATAGTGGAGCATTTCGCAGCTTAACAGTCAGATATTTCCCAGAGGAGTTGGTGGAGACCAAAACAGAGCAGAAAATGAAAGTGACCAAAAAAAAGAATGCTAATGTCTGCTGGATGTGTGCTGGATGTGTGCTGACATGTTTGCCATCACAACTTCATAAGGTGAGAATACATTAATATTGTGTTTACAGCTTCTTGAACTGCTCCCAAAGTGACAACAACCATTTAAAGCTGCTTTGAAATGAATCATTGGTCACATTATTAAAGAGCTAGGTAGGACTTTGACTTTGTATATAGTTTTGGCACTAATATTTTGAATTGGAATATTTCATTTAATTAAGTTGTTAACAGCGAAAGCAATAAGGATTTTTTTCTCAAAAAGAAAGCTGAAGAGAAGGGGGGGCCATGGATTCAAACGAATGACACAACTATAACACATTTCATGCCGTAGATTTCTGGGTCACTAACCAGGATGCCCTGCCTGGAAACTAACCACACTAAAATACTCAAGTCAGGCCCCACCCATCATGAGTCACAGGCAGTCTATTTGCTCCGTGGACGAATATGCATTGAACTTTGTCGTAAAATCCCTCCCTTTGCTGTTCTACTCCTCTTCTCCTCTTCATGACGTAGTGAGTTCTCCTACAACCACGGCCCTGTGCTGGGACAAGGCAGCTGTTGTCATGTGTTCAGGGATAATGTGCAGGCTGCGTCGGACTAATGGCTGGCTCTCTTGTTTTCCTGTCTGCTTTTAGCACGATGCCAACTGGGCCATTCAGATCAATGAGGCCCTGACACAAATGCAAACACTGGCACAGGCTGATATTATATTATGAATACAACTGAAAACATAAAGACACAGACACACAGCAAACTGGACAAAAATACAAAACACAGGACAAGAGAGCAGAAGAATGACTGTTTACGTCTATCTTTATCTGATCTGATGGTCTGTTTCCTGTCATCTCAATCCGTTAAGCCGTTAAGCCGTTAATGACTGGATGTTGATCATTAGTTCTAAAAAAAGTATTTAAGCATTGACAGGTTTACAATACATGATAGATTTCTCAGATTGGAAGCTAATAACAATACAAAACAGGAATGAACAAACACAATTCATTAAAAAAAATGTCCTCACGCCAGATCACAGAGGCCTGCTGTTATTGCTTATAAACAAATGGGTCCTAAGTGAGTTGTAGAACGACTCCAAATTTGACAAGGTTCCTCTCTTCAATAAAAGCTGAGAGCTTTCAAAGGCATGAACACTAGCACATTACTCATCCCCTGTGTGATGTGTGAGGGGATGCCTCCAACATTCACTTCAATAAAAGACTTCTCCAAGCACTGAATGTTCATCATTTAAAAAAAAAGTCCTTATAAGCTGACATTTTGACACTAACAGATTCATAAAAGTCTATTAAAAAAAAACACAACTGTGACGAAAAAGAGGAACTAAGAAGCTCTTATTCAGAGGACGCCTGGTGTTCTAGCTTCTCACATGTGGGGAAAAAAGGCAGCCAAGCTAAGCAGGGCAACTTCAGAGAGATCCTATATGATACAGGAAGCTGCACTTTCACCTCATCCCACACGGGGTGCCTGGTCTTTAGAGAGGGCAGATGAGGGCATCCATCCGCTGTAAATGTGTTTGTGGTCCATTTGAAATGAGAAGTGTTTTTCCTTTGTTTTTTTATCATGATTTATACATCTTCCTCCATTTGGAAGCCCCGTGCAATACATCCCCTTCCTTTCTGCTTGAGTCTGGTAATAGCTTGTCACACTCTCCAAGCACAAAAACATGCCAAAAAAGATCAGGGCACCAAAAAGCTCCAGACAGATGGCAGCAGCATCCCGCTTTGGCAGAGGTGGGCATGGACACTGCCCAGCAAAGACAACAAGAGGGGCTGACTGGAATGAAACACTAGCCTTCAAAAAGATTTAGTTTGCCCATCTCTCTGTCTGTTCTGCCTCCCAAAGCGGTGCTTTCCAGACCACGGCCACATGTTACTATTCTGTCTGGACGCTCGGCAGGAAGATTAACTAAATCGTAAAATGCGTTTGGCCCCTCTGCCCCACAAGCTGCTCTGAAGTTCAGCCCTCCTTTATCACCTCCTCTTCTTTTACCTAAACTTCAAAATACAACCGGGCCTGTTATGCAACCTTGTCACTCACACAGGCATTTCAAAGCAAATGAGCTCCACCCTGCAGCAGCGGAAAAAGCAGGGATGGTGTGTGTGTGTATGTGTGTTGAGGGGGTGCACTAAACATTGCCATCTCTTACTTCTCGACTGCTGCCAGCTCTTTGGTCTCTGGGAAAAGAGGAGTTTGGAGGGGGGTTTGTAGCCCGGGGGTGTTCAGTTATTCCTCAGCCCCTCCCGTCATTCAGCCCTGAAACCTGTCTTTTGGCTTGTTGGGACCACACCTAAACAGACACACACACCACACACCAACAAGCGACAGGACCACCAGCGTCCCTCCCCCGCTGCTTGGGATCACAGTAACTCCCCGAGGGTCAACACAGAGGGGCTTCCAGAGCATCATCAGACGAGTGATCTCTGTGTGTGTGTGTGTGTGTGTGGAGGGAGGGTTGGCTTGGACCCTCTCATGTGATCACAATGTCAGCCCCCGGAGTCTCATGATCAAGGGGTGTGTGCTGAGGGGTGTCTTCTCTTCAGGGACGGAGACACAGCTATGAAATCAATGAGAGGCATTTGTGATGAAATCAGGATCAGTTGTGCACTGAGGCCCTCCTGACTGTAAGCTGACGTGTTGCTATGCTTATTTTACAACTCAGAAAGTCAATTGATCAGGCAAAAGAAAGAAAATGTGTTGGCAACTATGTCGTTATTGATTTGAAAGATGTTTTTCAAGCAAAAAGGCAAATCGTTGTTCTTCATTATAGTCAATTGAATAGTTTTGGGGTCTGGATTGTTGGTCGAAAACTATGACATGGGTTTTTATCCTTGCACAAGCACTCTTGCACTGCTGTCCCTGCCTCTCTTGTCTCTCAGTGAAATGGCACTGATCTAATATGTCTCCTGACCTCCGCCTCTATCCCTGTGTGTCTCTGCAGGTGTAGATGCTCCAGGCGCAGCGGGACCCAGCCTCCGTGTCAGAGAGGGACGAGGCTGCTCCCACCTGGGCCACAGCTCTCCTCTGAAACTCTGCTCGTGGTCGCTAACCGCACAGATTAGAGAACAGGAGGACGTCGACAGGGAAGCCATTTTGTGAGGTGAAGCTGAGGAGCCAGGATATTTTAGGCAGTTCGCTGCCCTCTGAACCAAACATGACCACTGCAGTGCAGCCCAGTGAACTGGTGTTCGAATTTGCCAGCAACGGGATGGACGAAATCAACCAGGTACGTATCACACTGGGGACACCACATTTAAAGTATTCATAGAGTCTGGTACTTTTAAGATAATCTGTTGAATATCTACAGACAAAGAAAAACTATTATAGTTGGACTTCTATAAATACTCTTTAAACTATAAGTATCCAAGTAAACTGTTACAAAATCTTTTAAAATCTATTTTCTTGTTGCTTTTATGCATAACACTTTGAGACTATCTTTTATAATTCGAATCACAAGATCAGTGTTGGACCGCACATCTTTTTTTAGATCTAGATATAGTGGATAAATGTACGATTTCTCAGAGCAGGGCAAACAAAATGTGTGTAAACAACATGAGGTAGGATCAGCTTTGGCTCAGAGCCTGTGATCTTTAACTGCGACAACATGTTGGGGTACAAGGCCGGCCCGAGGTGAGGATGGAGGTCTGGGAAGAGGAGTGTGGGTGGCCGGGAGCACAGAAATGGAAACGTTGAAAAACCTGCAGCAAGGTTAGGGTGCGTGGGAGGCACAGGGTGGGGCTTGGCGATGAATTTGTTTGTGACACAAAGGTTACTGTGTGTGTATTCTTTGTGAACATATATGTCTTTTCATTGCCTGGTTAGGTTTGCAGTTATCTCATCCCCACAATCGTGTCTGAATCCTGTGGAGCAGGATTGATTGTAAGTGTAGATTCATCTGTGTTTATGTGCTGGTATCTGTGTGTGTGTGTATCTAGTGACAAGTTGTCACCAGATCCCTGAATAGCTCCAGTTCAGGCCTAACCTGACGGACCAGTTGCAAGGCAGCTTGTAAAGGATGGGATAATTCCACTTCAAGGTCTTTCATTGTTCCAGCGCTACAGTTTTGTTCCTTGCTGCACCCACTCAGCCTGTTATGTAAGCATTATGCCCCTATTTACCAAGTCCTGCAAATAACCCCCAAAAAAGGAAAAACATATTACTGCAGTTGCCATTTTGTGTTTGCTGGCTGCTGTAAAGATTTATTTTGGCCATAATAAAGCTGTTGGGGCTCAGTGAAATCATAGAGTGTGTCTTTAATGATTAGCCATGCTGTATTGGTTTTTAAGTCAATAAGTAGCTCCCAAAGCTGTATCAAGTAATGACTTAGCTTTGTGATTTTCAGCACTACAATAGAAGCCATAAAAAAGTCATTTGAAAATACAAGAGAAAGAAAGGATTCCTACGTTTGAAGGACATGATAATATCTCACGTGCTAGGGGCTGCTTCACTTCTAAAAATCGGTATAATGAGGATATTGAAAGTGTGCAGACAGTTAGGCTCATTGTGGCTGGGCAGGTAAAGCAGAAGAGAGCGGGGTGTGGGGGGAACAGCTTGCACAGATGCTGTTGCTTTCAAAGGCAGAATGGGGAACTCAGAAATGCAAATGGGCCCGATTCTTATCGCTACTGTTCCTCTACTAGAAACACTATTCAAGTCAGCAAAGAGGAAGAAGCAGTTAAAACGTTTATGATGTTCAAAATTATTTGTCAGGCATGTTGGCGACGGGTGTCCTAAATGCCCTTCTTTGTCACAATTTAAACCTCTTTCTTCCACAGTGAAAATCTTCCACAACGTAACGTGCTTTTCAAATCCACACTTGGTTTAAATGACAATTAAAAGCTAGTTTGAAGGTGTTCCCAGCTTAAACAGAACCCAGTTAACATCAAAACAACAGCAGAAACGGCAGCCTCAGACGTCTCATGCTCTGTCAGCAAACTGTATGGGACTTTCTGTGTGGGGGGGAGGTGGGAGATGCTGCTGTTTCAGGAGCTCAGCAGACCAATAGTGAAAATGCCTTTGTCTGTCTACACTCACACACATCTCACTCAAGGACAGCAAACATCATTCAAACCCAGACAAGGAGACACAGTAGCCTCACTGTCTAGCTATCTGATAACATGTCTACTATTAATGGGAAATATCCAGTGTATGTCAGGGAGACATTGACTGTAGTCAAAGCAAAACTCTCGGTTTTTATTAGCCCCTTTGGGTTTTCTAGCAAGATGCCATTAAGTGTTTGTTGTTGATCTTCAAAGTTAAGATAGACCTCTTGTGGAGCCATCACAGACGGCTACACTATGTACAGTGTATTAAATTACTAACAGGCCCAACCTTTTAAACACAGTGTCCAAATAATGAGCTGATTTGTTAATCTACTGGTTAAAGTGTAGCCAAAATGTGTCCATGGGCTCCGTTGCCCGCTCTTCCCACCCCCACGGCTCAAAGCCCAGACACCTGGTATGCCCCAGAGGTCCAAACCAACAATGGACACTTGTGTAAAGAGACAGATACGCCTTTATTCATGTCCCTCCTACTGCACCTTCTCTCTATCCTGCTCCATCTTTAATAAGGTCATGTCTGTTAAAGTATTTTCATAATTGATCTGCCGGCTATTACCATACAATGTTTATTTGAGGAGGCTAGTTTTTATTAACTGCTGTTGTATTGAATGTTTTAAAAATATGAGAGTTTTCTAGATGATGCATTTTGTTATTTTTAGGGCAGCATTGTAAGTTACACTCTGATTATACGCAGTATGATATCAAGAAGGTGTTTTCCCGGTTATGCATTCATCTAACTTTAGTTTGGACACGGAAAAGATTCTCAAAGGATTCTCTAAATCATGATGGGTTGAAATAGTTCTAGTAACTGAACATTTGTATTATATTTGTAACTGTTTCAGTGTGGTTTTGAAACAAACTACACTGTTTCTTGGCACTGACATGGTAAAAGTTATTATTTCAGTCAACTTTGAAGTGTAGTCTGCTGCCCTCTGCTGGTGGGGACTCTTAGTTGTTCTGCATCAAAGAGGTGACCCTTTAATTGAAAACAACAGCTATGATTATGGCGTGAAACTTTGTTGTTTCTGATCTTCCTCTAATGTGTTTCCTTATCCGAAACGCACACCAAAACGGACAGAGGGTGACTTGGCTCTTCAGATTATAAAGCATAGGCGATATTGGCCAATATTTAAACAAATAACTTGACTTTATGTTTTCATTAATTTTTTCATTTAACTGTTTATTTGAACCGGGACAGTGCACATTAATGAACATTTTAAACAAAATAATGTTTTTAAATGTAAATGAGCCGGATTTTTAGCTTTGAGCTAGTTTCCATCCGTAGTCCCGTCACATGCAACATTTACGAACATAACATTTATATACATGGCAAACAGAAATACATGATATGCAGAAAGAGCATACAAGCTACAAGGCAGTACAATGTAGCAGCAACGACATATAAAGTGCAGTACTCTTTGAAATCAAAATATGAACACATCTTGCTGTAGGCTAATAGAAGCAGAAAAAAACACAAGAATGAGAGTTTTATAAATCAACATGACTGAATTAGGCCCCATTGACACGAACCCAGCGCATCAGTAAGCACACTTGACCCTTTATTTCTGTGAGGAGCTCTCCAGTATGTTGGGCTTCACCGTTGTTTCAATGGTTTGACCCGAGCTCCAGTAATTCCCAGTGTCCCCCGGGCTCCTCCTGCATCAGGCTGAGCCATCTCTGAAATGAGTCGGCAGGGTTACAATTCCCAAAGCACATTTAGTGCATGATGAAGGGTGTGCTCGCCTGCAACTCACGATTGATCCATTAACATTCAATTGGGCTTATATAATATCTGAGCATAAGATTAACTTCTCAGGAGAAGTAGGCCAAATCAAACAGCTGGTTCCTGTCCTCTCCAGCGGGTCCCGGTGGACCGCTGCAACACCACAGAAATGAGCTCTCCTCCATGCGCCTCCACATTAGCTGAAATTGAGTATGAATCTACGATATTTTACAAGGCAATAAAGACAAGAGACCAAATCTGGTTATAACATTAATCTGGTGTCATCTGGGGGTTTTTATATTGCATTTATGATGTGTAGTAGAGGAATTAATGGTGTTTTTATTGCATCTACACATACGTATGTGCAGAGACCAGTCAGTCCCCTGCCTCCCTGTGTTGCAGTGTCTCACACCTTTCTCTCTCTCTCTCTCTGTGTGTGTGTGTCTCTGTTCAGCTGGACGACCCGTCAGTATTTCCAGCAGTAATCGTTGAGCAGGTGCCTTCAGCCGATCTGCTGCATGTCTACTCCGGCCTGGAGTCGGACGAGGTGACCAACGGCATCATGGTGGACACAACTCTCCATGTCGTAGAGGAACAGTCCATTTTGGTGGGAGGGGTCGACCTCTCAGGTAAATATATTTCACTTAGTTTTATTTAGAGGGATCTGGTCTCAGTTTTGTGCACATGTAATACATTAGTCTTCAGTCAACAATGATTTCAAATGTGGATGTCCACATAAATCTCAGTTTACACACTTGGTCCCAAATTCACCACTAAATATTTTTCTTTTTTCAAAGTCAATGAAACAAATGTTGATCCACTGTATGTTGCACAAGTCCATCATTTCCAAGTAGAACTATGTGATCTAATTATAAGGAAATACAGACACTGTTCAATTGGTACACTTCAAATTAATGAATTACATTGAGTCAGTACACAGAAGTTCCCTTGCACCCAGGCTTACAACTCGGCATGTAGTGAGGACAACATTTCCAATAATAAAAAAGGGCCACTTAGGTGCAGAACTCTGCCAAGGCTGCTCACTTAAGTGAAAAATAAAGTGTGTACAGTATGTACCCTGTGACCCTGATACACTCCAAATTCTGCTGACAAACAGATACATCAAATATAATGGACCCTGGGGGAAGTCAATCATGGAGAATTCATTATTTGTAATGATTCATTATTAAATACCACATGCCTCTTTTCATTATAATTAAAAAAAAATAAGCCTTTTCTTTCTGGGAAACTCCTTAAAAACCGGTGTACCTAGCCCCTTTTTACTTATTTTTATGATGTCTTTATTTAATTAACAACAAAAATGTCTCTGTTTTTGCAAATATTCCTCAGCACATGTTAAACTGGTCGTGATGTTACCTTTAAACTCATTTAAGAACAAGAGATTAAAAGGAGCCTGGTAGTAATGCTACTAGTCATTAACTGTATCAGACAATGACACAAACATATTATTAGATTATTTCATTTAGATTCATTTGCTGTCGTCTGTTGGACAGAAACTTCAGTCTCTGGCCCAGAGGACAGCATGGAGACGAACGAAGCTGCTGCAGCTCTTCTTAACATGGAGTCTCCAAACAACATTTTGGACGAGAAGCGCATGAGTAAGTTATTCTGCATATATGATCATGTCTTGCGCATGAGATTAATTTTTATAGTCTATTCATGGTTTGTCTGTGTTTCTCTTTATCGCTTGTTACTGTGTAGTTCACTCTTACGGCACCCTGCTGGAGTCGGACTTGACATACGCTCCTCTCAGGCCTGACCAGATGGATAATGGTGGGCTGGACATGTCTATGGATGAGGACACTTCATCTATGGATGAGATACCCCAAAAGTGCACCTTAAAACCTCAGAAGAAAAACAAAGGTAACGCTGCAGTTCTCTTTAAAAAAAAAAAAAAAACGTTCCTATGGAATTAAACTGCATTCTCCATTACGTTTCAAGAACATTTTATAATTTCCATGATTACAGTCGCGGTCTTTAAAACTAGCTTGTTAATTTTCGTAAAATATCTTGTCTTGACTTGAAAAAACCATTAAATAACATTCATTTAAGTTATTGTGATAGATAGATAGATAGATAGATAGATAGATAGATAGATAGATAGATAGATAGATAGATAGATAGATAGATAGATAGATAGATAGATAGATAGATAGATAGATAGATAGATAGATAGATAGATAGATAGATAGATAGATAGATAGATAGATAGATAGATAGATAGATAGATAGATAGATAGATAGATAGATAGATAGATAGATAGATAGATAGATAGATAGATAGATAGATAAATATTTCTGAAATAGAAATAAAATAGCATTAAAAAGTAAAAAAAAATATATATATTTATACATGGATGTAGAAAATATACATGTAGAAATACAACTTTCCAGTAACAAATATAATGCAGGATATTATTGTGCAAGAAATGGATTATGAAATGGATCATGAAAATAGCTTTAACCTAACCTTGATTTTACACCGGACTTGAACTGCTTTGACTTTTTTGAATGTTTGAAGTTGATTTGACCGATACTCCTTCCTACACAGTCTTTTGCAGACTGATTAGAAACTTATATTTGATATCATGAATAAAAGTACTCAGGAAAAAAATAAGGTTTCCCTCCCTATAATTAACAATGCAGTTTGGTTGATTGGGAACGTTATTTTTCCTTTGTTACCTTGTACTGTTCCTTCAGTCTAGTAGGTAATTATAGGACTCCACTGTGACCATTCAACTTATAACTCAAGCCTTTATTTGAATCACAGTGCGGAAGCCGCGGGCCGTGCGTCCCTGCTCTCCCATCACCACCCCAAACCTGCCACTCAGGAAGAAGAGCAAAGAGGGCAAAGGTAAGCCTCACTAACTTGTCCGCTTCTCTGTAATGAGCCAATAAAAATCAAGGTCTCCTCTCCTCTTGTGTACGCTCTGTTTCCTCCTGTGGAGTGTGCAAACAGCAGTCCTCCACCCCTGCTGTCCGGCTGGGCGAGTTAATGGATGAGCGGATCTCACAGTGCCGTGTTTAGCAGGGAAACAGAAGTGATTGCAGTCTGGAGGGCACATTGGTGCTCTGCCGATAGAAGCGGTCGAAAACAGTCCATGTGAACCCTCACTGCAAATATAGTGGGACACAACGAGAGGGGGGGTTCAGCTGCACACATATACATCACCTTGTCACGGTGTCTGGGATTCAAGCGGATACCGGGAGCGTTACTGATTTTAACCACTTTTGGCTAAAGCATCACACAAATTAGTGTAATATGCTCCGAGGCTTGATATAATTAATCCCTTCCAAGGCAGATGTGCACACATACAACTGATACGACAATGGTTATAGTTTCTCCTGCAACCCTACAGCTGCCATATAACATTTTTTAAGCAAGACTCAAAATGACTACATTAATTATAGATGTCTATACCACAGCTCCGAGGCCCCTCCATTGAATGTCTGATGTGCCTGATTGTTAACAACATGCCTGAATTTAGTTCCCACTTTAATTTGCAGGCAACACGATCTACCTGTGGGAATTCCTTCTGGCTTTACTGCAGGATAAGAACACCTGTCCCAAATACATCAAGTGGACGCAGCGGGAGAAGGGCATCTTTAAACTGGTGGACTCCAAGGCTGTATCAAAGCTGTGGGGAAAACACAAGAACAAGCCTGACATGAACTATGAGACCATGGGAAGAGCTCTCAGGTAAACACACAAACAGGCTCTTTTTTCTAAAGCGTTGTCCTCATGCATATTAACACATTTGTTTTATGAAGATGTTGAATTTGAATGATGATAATGGGCTAAACCGCTTTGTAGGAGCCAAAAGGCTGATTTAGCTGCGTTTGGGTTTTTATTATTATCATTATTTGTTAACATTTCACACATTTGCTTTAGTTTTTTCTGGCAATTGCTAAATATGTGTTCAACCTGTTGTGCTTGTGAAATGACAAAGAGGGTTGACTGGTTGATATATTTTCTGTAAGCATGGCCTAGTTTAGCCTCCGAGGGAATTGTTTTATTTGGAGTTTAGTCGCTACAAGCTTCTTTTCTTCCCCCTCTAGGTACTACTATCAGAGAGGCATCCTGGCCAAAGTGGAGGGGCAGCGGCTGGTCTATCAGTTCAAAGAGATGCCGGCTGATCTGGTGGTGATCGAGGACGACAACACGGGCTCTGATGCCCACGCCGGCTACGGGAACCAGAGATCTACCAACGGGCGGTCTGTGGTCCGCGGAGGGTCCAGAGGGCACGGGAGGGCTCACGGTCAGCACCAAGTCTCAGTGAAGCACATGAAGAAGGAGCCCATTGATGAATATCTGTACCAGGACGCTAATGGAGATCAGACTGAACTTCTTCAATCTGTCCACATGTTGCAGTCCTTCCAGGGGTCGACTATCCACGATCATTCTATGAGGTAGGAGATTGAAAAAGTGACAGAAATACCCAAGAAGACACAATTTTCTGTAAAAAAAATGGTGCTAGTGTATCATTTATACATCTGTAACCTTATATCACTCAATATATAGTGTATATAGCTTTAGAGGTGCAAGTAGGCGGATGATGTAAACTTTGGATTAAGACCAGGTATTGTTTCAAAAATGATGAACAGTTACAACACCAGTACTCTTAAAGTGTTACTAAAGCAATAGAATACTTTGTTTAAAACCGTTTTATTTTGATATCCATAATGTGAATGCGAACTATGTTTACAGAAAAACTAATTTAGACATTCTTTAAACATTTTATCAGACGTCACTGGCATGTAGTCATACTTAAAAACGTTTTGGTGGCATTTCGTCAGTACATTTTTTCCAATTATTGCAACAGTCAAATATCAATATTAGTTGGGACAGGATATGTTCAGAACCAACAGGATGCTTTGAAAGCATAAATATTGTGTTTGCTCTGTGAAGCTTATTTATCCTGGAAATTCACAAATTCGTGAACCCCTTACTCACACACAAAATTAATAGAATATGGTGCCCACACACAAACACACATGCACTTCTCCTTGAAAATGGCATCATATGACTGACTCAACCCATGTCGACCTCTTATTAATGGCTGCAACTTGAAAGGAAATTCAATTCCATGTTGAAACCTTGTCAGCTTCCAGAAATGTAGATAAACTGTTTGCTTAAACCTTTGAAGAAGAAGGATGGACACAGTTACAGCAAGACACTTGTAATATGTATATACACTAATCTAATCCAGTAGCCTGCAGTACATTCCAGCTTTGTAAAGATTATGTTGAGGATGTCAGAGAAGTTTTAAGTGAACTCTTTGGTTTTCTTTGTTTATTAGGATGTTATACCTGTGTAAATAATGTATTATCAGTCATCACGCTTTTAAAGCTGGTAAACATTGACTGCAGTTAGGAATCAAGGAGAATAATGACTTCTGCCGTACAGCTGACGACGCTGTTTGTTATATTAATAAAGGCGTTAGTTCTGCTGTTTAGGAACACAGGGTAAGCTTCTCACTAGAGTTCCATTAAAACATAATCCTTGTCTATATTTGCAAAGATACAAACTGAATATTCAATTACAACCGCTCCGTCAGCGAAGAGGGAGAAACACGGTTCAATATTTGGTGCATTCTTGTCTTTCCAGGGCTCCTGCATCAGTTCCTATGGTCCTGACATCTTCTGGCTCTCTTCAGTCCATCCCCCTCACCACTGTTCTGGCCAACGGGGAGTCCTGCCACTCCTCCCCCCCTCGGGTTATTCTCCACACCATGCCCTCCTCCACAGCAGGCAGCAAAGATGTGCTTACGATCCAGGCAGCGTCTCTCACAGGTGGAGCACACAGCCTGCAGGATGGCCTCCCTCAGCACCTCCTGGTCACCAGTCTGGGCTCCACCACCTCTTCCTCTTGTACTTCCCCTACAGGAGTCATGAGTTCCACCCCTTCTCACCTGAACGGCCTCCCTCGCCTTGTCACAATCAACACCTGCGGGCAGACCATGGTGGCACAGCAGTCCGGCACCGTTATCGCCACGGTGCTCAAATCCAGCGACTTCTGTGGGATGCAGGTCAAAGAGGAGATGCTGGACCCCAGCTACTTCCATTCCATGGTGAACGGTGATCCATCACTGGCGGCAAATACGTTTGAGAAAGAAGAGATTGAGATAGGGGAAGCAGAGCTGCAGTACAGGACTGTGATCATTGATACCAGTCAAAGCCAGGGCCATGAGGCTATGAGCGAAACTATAATGAATGGACATTACTCCCAGAGCAGCAGCCCCGGGGAGGGCCTGACCCCTGTGGAGGAGCTGGAGGTGCGAGGGGAGATGTCCCTGCATCCCGAGCAGGGAATCAAATGTCTGCAGGAGCTGCCACTGTCTGTCCAATTGCCGGCAAACTTTATCCAGATAAAGACAGAGCCGGCAGAGGCTTAGGGCTGCAGGACACACGCTGAACCAAAAACAACAATTGAATCCATTTTAACAACAATGTTTTCCTTTGGTACCGCATTGATCGGATCAAAGATCAGAGCGAGGGATCTTGCATCATGTTGCTCTTAAAGGTTGGTCAGTTCAGCCTCAGGATTTATTGTTTACTCACATATTTTGTGACCATGTGCCTAATTTTGAATAATCAAGGGAGTGTTTGGATATTGTAAGAAGTCACTTTTCAGATATCGGATTACCTTCCGTTGACTTTAACCCCAACACACACAAATACACCGAAACACACACTCACATAAATCACCCCTCTAGGAGAACAGCCATGGGATATACCAGGGATTCCTGTCCACCAAATGTGCCAGTTATTTTCTTACCTTACATCTCAATGGACTTGTATGTTTAAAGAGGAAACCCCGACAAACCAAAACCGGGGACTGAATGCCAAAAAGGTGCAATGAAATCAGACTTCTAAGATCGTGCAGAGGACATGTGTGTTTTTCAAAAATAAACCACATACAAGTGTGGATGCTGTGTCACAGTGTCCTATCAAGTGGATGAAAAACACATCTCAGAGTTTAATGAAGAGTGCCTTAAAGGAAGTTCAAACAGCTCGAGACTCTTTCGT
Source organism: Trematomus bernacchii (assembly GCF_902827165.1). Lineage (NCBI taxonomy): Eukaryota > Metazoa > Chordata > Actinopteri > Perciformes > Nototheniidae > Trematomus > Trematomus bernacchii. The sequence goes on from NW_022987409.1 coordinate 4,208,465, forward strand.
GGAAAGATATGGGAAAAAGATGAAAGCGGACTTAATGGCTTTTCAGACTTTCTAACTTTTAAGGACTTATTACTCATTTATTTTGGTATAAACAGAAAAGGTATGCATTTGCTCTAATACTCCTGGCCTTAAAACACTGTGTTACTATGGAAATGGGCATTTTCTGTTCACCAAGGACGGTCTAACATCAAAACTGTTTGTATAGAGCTGCAGACTGGAGGCGCAAACAGAGAGAAATAATATGCAGTAAAAAAAAAGGTTTTATCAGCCTCTTGTTTCAGAGGCTCCAAGGGTTGAATCCTGTTTATATGAAATGGAATATATATGGATCTATATATTGTGTATATATAGATAGATAGATATATACATATAATATACAATTGAGATTCAATTTTAAGGCCATAGTGAATTTATTTATTTTGTGAATTTCTAAATTCTGTATAAACAAAAGGCACATTTGTCTTCTATTTACATGTGTAAACATGAGGGAAAATATAAAGAATATGAACGGTAATACCAGGAAGCTTATTTGGTATTTTTTTTAAGACCAACATTTTTCATTTGTATAGCATTCCGTATAATCAGCTTTTCTTGAGTTCTGAACTCAAGAGCGCAGTGCAGCATCATTATACCCCTGTTATATTCTCTTATTGTAGATATCCTCTGTTGTGTCTGATTTAAACTTGTACTGAATGTGCTTTGGTTTCTTCTTTTCAGCAGACATACCTCTTTTTCAACAGTTTAACAGTAAGGACTATGCTTTCAAAACGTGTTCTCTGTACTGCATTAAGTATCAAATGTATCAATCAGTATGTCTTTATTATATTTTACGTTTCTTTCGTTATTTGGTACAAAGACGTGCCAGTGCTGTTTTGAAAGCTCCTCTCCTCCTCTCTCACCTCATTTCCTCTAGCCTTGTCTCCTCTTCTCTCTAGGACTGCACAGTGAAAATATGCAAAATACTATATCGTGAATATCCCGAAAACAATATTACTTGCAAAAAGTAAACATAATAACCTACATTTTCTTCTATTTAGAACAAAAAACACAACCAATGAGAGTTACATTTAAGCTGCAATTTCCGACTCATACTTACTAAATAAAGTATCCAAGCCTTTCACGATATATTGAGCGCTCAACGTGACTTTGCAATGGCGATTAAAAACGCTGTATGTTGTGCAGCCATACTTCTTTCCTCTACTCCTCTTCTTCCTCTCCTCCTCTTCCTCTCCTCTCCTGATCTCGGGTCAGTCCAGTCTGTGCCTTCTCTATTTGTTGTCCCACTTATTTAAGGAACTCTCGGGCCAGCCATCTTATTGGCCCCTCGGTTCTGCCGTGGATGAAGCCATATTGATCCCGAGTGGTATCACAGCTAAATTAGTTGTTTTTTCCCACCCGGACTGTAGCTGCAGAGTGAGGACATTCAGACGAACTGACCTCCATCCGCACCGGAGCTAAACGCTGCTTCACAAACCCTCATTAGCCAAAGGGCTCTCGGTCTGCAAAGACACTCTGAATGTATACTAATTGTTTAAGTACATGCAAATCTTTGACAATCAATAATTACACTGGGTTACATTTGCATAGAAATCTGTCTTTGATTGGGGATTTGCTGCTTTTAATTTTTTTGCGTTGTATATATTACGGTATCCTGCCCTGCCTTTTCTCTAAAGCACTGTTGTCTGTGAGATGTTGAGGTATGTCCACTGCTTATGTTTTGTTGCTTCCGTTGTCTTGGTGTTGTCGATTGCCTTCCTTATGCTGAATATAGAGTAGATTTTTAAGAAAAAAGTCAATGTACTAATTAAAAATGAAATCTTCTTCACTGAATATCCTCCTTATTTGTCCTTTTTGTTGTAGGCAATGTGGTTTTTAAGTTGGGTGAGCCACTGATTAAACACCACATTTTTGGATAATTAGACAAAAAACAAAATTAAACGTACAAACACCTCGAAATGGGGTTCTTTTGTTAATTCATTTCTACTGTTGAGATAATAAAATTGAAGCATTCCTTCCTCAAAGTCATTTTGTTGGGCTGTCGCAGCTCAGAGGGACATTCGACCACATGGCATTTGAAGAGAAATAAAAAGCTACTGTAGGGGACTGGATTGCAGCCATTAGCAGGCCAGAGACTGATTGGACTGTACTTAAGAGCACTGCTGCTCCAGTTGCTGTGGGTGGATGAATACATTAGCATGTGACGTGCCCAGAACTGCAGACAGAGGAGTCTGTCACCACAGCTTGCAGAGTGAGGAGTGTGTGCAAGGGTTACACTGACTTGGATTGATTCTTTAGAGCATGTGTTATGTTGATGAGTTTGTGTGTTGGGGGGATATATTGGATTGGATTGACTGTGTGTGTGTGTTCAGGGTCGTGGAGGAGGGGGGGGGGGGGATGTTGAGGAAGCTGTCTGGCAGCAAGGCTTGCCTACTGTGCCTGGCTCTGTCGACACCCACATGCACAGCTGTGAACCACACAGCCTAATCTTGCCATAGGGTTAACAAACGCAAAACACAAAAACACACATTAACACACACACACACACACACACACACACACACAAACAAGATCAGCATTTCACCAACACTACCACCTTCTTTACTCCAGAAAACATCTTCCTGAGCCTTGTGCAGGTGTCAACATGGTTTGAAATGAGTCTGAAATCAGCAGCCCTCCATAAAATCTAAACAGACACTTGGCTTTTCTGTTCAGCCGCTCTTCGATTTGCCTGCCGTATGGTGGACGGAGGTTGTTATTGATTACTAAAATAATGAAAGGCTACTAGCAGCCGTTACGGCCGTGCTATTCCTTTGGTTGGTGAGTCAGAGACCCTGAAGATGGAGCGAGAGCCACGTCCTGTGAGAGGAGGACTATTTCTGTGTCGCCTGCAGCCACTGACACAGTGCGAGTGTTTACTGCTGTGCCATGCTGCCTCTCACAGTGGGAGCAGTTGAAGGATGACGGCTGACATTATTGTGCCTCCAGCCTGTAGCAGGAACAGTACAGGGAGAGCTTATTTAACCATCAGGTCACCGGAATGGCTGCAACATTACAGAGAACATGTGTTAATGATTGCAGTCTGATGACCAGTCTGTTTAACATGTCAACATGCAGCCAAGGTTACATTTAAATAGACTACATTTGAGTAAATGTAGTAAAGGACAGTAGGTGTAACATAGTTTGAAAATGAATAGAAAGGTGAAAAACATCAGTGTCTGGTTTGATATTGCGGTAGTGCCTCTCTCTGTACACTAGATGGCACTGGTAGTACATGTGTACCGAGCAGAGCGGTCTGGATAATTCCTTCAGGTTACTCATTTAAATACAGACACTCCTCATACATTGGTTTTCACTCTCCTCCGCCCCAGAATAGCAACTCATTGATCTAAATGAATGGGATATTTTTTTAAATGAAGATAAGCAGCTGGGAGTGAAGTTTCACAGCATTTTTGATAAGTAACAAAAGGAATTAATTCACTTGTGAGCTTCAATGATAGTGGCCGTTCCTCAGGCCAGGTATGGTGAAATCCTTTGAACTGATAAACCTGGTAGACGCTCCGTATCTCCATTTTTCCCGCAGAGCAGTCGATCTTGTTTCCACTCCCCATCATATCAGTGATAAATAAGTGCTCGAGGGGGGTTTTCCTTGAAAGTGCATAAAATGCATGAGAACAAATTGTGCAGGACTTCATTTGAAATGTTATAATCTTTCATTTTGGTCTACAAGGAAGTTGTTTATTGTCACAGACTCACAGGTGTGCCTCTTATCTAATGAAGACGGTATTGAACTGCATCATACTCGGTAGGAATGCAAATTAACCTTCATTTATGTAGATACAGGGGTATTCAAAATCCCTATAATAATAATCAATTCCATTCAGAGGAGTTAAAGTGTTTGCATTTCCAGAGGAAAAACATCCCTTTTCAAGCTGAACTCCAAATGTCTGCCTTGTTTTTCTTTCCTCTCAACATGTTTGAAACGGTCTTTAAATGAAGCTGCTGAATATGTCGTAAACTAGGCTTCATAAACCTTATTTACATTTTATAATCTGTTTACATCTGATGCAAACAGATTCAAAAGCTGTCGATTTTTTTTGCTGTGGGCTACACTCGGCTGGTTTCCTCGAGATGCTTTCAATGACCTCTGGAGATTTGATTTTCGCATACCAAGGCATGGATGCACTTTTTTAGCATGCAATAACTGGACTGTGATCTCATGTAGGCACAGCTGCAGTATCACCACCATCCAGGGTCTTTTCTGGGTCTAGGATCTTTTAATTTTTGAGATGTATGTCCTTTAAAGTTTGACTTTCATGGTTAATATTGGACTTTTGTCCCATCAGGCACAATGAGACTCAGGGAGCCGGTTGTAATATCTGTATCAGCCTCTCCAGTCAGGGTGAGCCTTCCCTTTCAGACCGGCTCTCAGGGCTTCCATGGCAATTTACTCTCAGGACTACACAAAAGAGTCCTCAAAGTCCTCAGAGACCTCGGAAGATAAAAAAACTTACAGCATCTTTAGAAGAAAAAAAGAAACACTTGACACTATTTTCCAACATTGTAAAAGCTATAGCTCTACAATGATAACAGCAGTAACAGCGTGCTGTATGCATCCATTTGAATAAACACTCCATAATTTGATGTGAAATGCGAGACACGGTGAGAAATGAATTATATAAAAACTGATTTTATGAACTTTTCAGAAACGCCTCGGGGGCTTTGCTGTACACTTGTCAGTTTATTTGAAGTATGTTTGCAATTATTGCATTTGTTAAATCATGCCACTGGTTTTTACTTGACACGTTGCTTTGGGCTATTGACATTATTGATTTAAAAATAACAATACGGTTGCATTGTGAACTCCATTTATGAACATATCCATAAAACATTTACATACAGTAATATCTTTCGCCCTCTGTTTCACAAAATCCATTTTGCTGCCAAACATTATTGATATCACTGACATTATTATCACGCCGAGCAAACATGAATCAACATGCAGCTTTACTTACCAGGCGATGTGCTTTTATATTACTGCACTGAAAAAAAAGTGGAGTGACATTTACTTAGAAAAACCTCTGTAACAATATTCCACGCAGAAATTGTAAGTAAATTTAACAACCTATATTTCAAGTAAATTCTACTTACAGTTCAGAAGTGTTTCTAACAACAGGTACACAAGTAAACTTTACTGTGCTTTCTGTTTTTGTTATTTAAGTGTACTCACTATTGCATAGTATTTTTTACTTAAATATATAAGTAATATTTACATAATATTTCTTCTTCTATTTAATTTTACTCACTATTGCATAGTATTTTTTACTTAAATATATAAGTAATATTTACATAATATTTCGTCTTCTATTTAATTTTACTCACTATTGCATAGTATTTTTTACTTAAATATATAAGTAATATTTACATAATATTTCTTCTTCTATTTAAAAGTGTACTCACTATTGCATAGTATTTTTTACTTAAATATATAAGTAATATTTACATAATATGTATTCTACCTTTAACAGCAATACCCTGTTAAATATGGGCATACAAAACATGAAACAATGTACTCTTTAAAACAGCAACTTTATGTTTTGAAACACTGGTACCAGCCAGGACTAAGCAACAGTTTACAATGGTTTAAACATATGCAATCTGGTGCACACAGCACCTACATCGGTGCAGCTAAACAGAATGGTTAGAACACTTTTTACCGATAGTCTCAGTGAAGATGAAACATTCTTAAAACAACATTCTCTGGCTGATCCTGAGGACAGAATTCACAGTGATCTATTTCAGTACATCTCAGATAAAATGTCCAATGACATTTACAAAAGTGTCATTTTTATGGAATAGGATTAGGGCCATGCTCAAAACATTAATTATTTTAGTTTTCAAGTCAGAATTCCGACTTAAAAAAAAAAAATCACATGTGGCCCTGATCATATTCAGCACATCTATACAGTACAATGACTTTGCAAGAAAACTAAGTGCAATCACTCATCCCTGACATCCCTTGCTTTTAGTGTTATAGACAGGGGTGCACATAACTGGTACGCAGGTACGCATGCGCGGCAACAATCTGAAATGCGTACCGTCACATGTGTCACAAAGCGCATTTGCGTACCGACGTACATGTGAAGCTTTTCCAGAAGGCGGTTAGATCACCGTGTCTCCGTGTGCACAGACAGGGCTGCTGTTAACGTCGGTCTGTACAGCAGCCCTGCGCTAAAACAGCTGATCACAACGTGCACACTCTGTAGCTCCGAAGCTCTGTACTCCACTACCCGCCCCCCCCCCCCCGTTTTTATATAAATAAATCGCCAGAAGTTGGAGTACCAAACACTGACTCCAGGTACTCATCTGAGTACCTCACTGAGAAAGTTGTGTGCACCCCTGGTTATAGAGAATAATTACACAATATGAAGTTGTACAGTGGCCCTGAGAATTCAACGCACTCAAGAAAACATACAAAACACAATCAAATGAAGAAAAAATCTTCACCAATTTGACATGTGCCTCATTGAGCTGCAAATACTCAAAGCACAACAAATGAAACTGTTTCCAGGGGAAACTAAAAAGTGCTGTGTCAAGAACCCCCTAAACAAGGTTTTGAAACATTATCTTAACAATATACAAAACATGTAGTTGTACAAAGTGGGCTCAGGCAAAACATATGAAAAAGGTCACTGTTGCTAGACACCATAAATACCAAGTATTTCCTCTGAACTGCAAGTTGAAGAAACACCTTTGCATACACTTAGGCTACAAGTTTGTTGCACAATGCATGGACTTTTGGAGACATCTTCAGGACATTTAGCTCAAGAAAGAGCTTCTGAAATACCTCAAAAGTGTATTTCATCTTCGGTGGATAACTTAAGTTCATTGCATATATGAAGCCCATGAGCAGAAGGCAAGCCTTTGACACACATCTGCAGTCATCAAGAACCTCACTTCCCTCGATGATGATGGACACATCGGCAGGGCCTTCGTGTGCTGCACTTCCACGGAGGACAACTATTTTCATGACGTGCTCAGCATAGTCCTCTCTGACGATTTCTTTGCTCACATCCTGTCAAAACATGTGAATTGGTGTTGAGATACACTATACTGTACATGTTTTCTTTTAAGTGACTGAATATGCAAAAGGTGATTCATTAGGTTAAAGTGCTGGACAATCAATCAAAATGTTATCGAAACTGCAATATTGCCTACAACAATTTTCAAATCGCAGCAGGTGCGATATTTGTAAAAGGAAAAATGTGTGTCAAAGTAGCATTTTAAATGTAATATTGTCGTGCTGCAGAGATGCCTACACATCATATTCTACAGTCTAAAGAAAACATTTTTGTTTGCTACAAATCCTCGCAAAAATCACACCATGATCATTTAAAAAGGTTTCAATGAAAATGAGAATAATGATGATCATTTCCTGATATCGCAATTGCAATATCAGTTAAAATAATTGCAATTACATCTTTTTTTTTTAATCGTTCAGCCCTAGTATTTAACTAACTATTGATTTTATAGTTCCTTTCCTTTTGTAGATAAAGACGAGGTAAGTTATGTAGGGAATTTGTAGTCACTTTTTATTTCTTGGTTTAAAAAAGCTGCTCTGTTCCAAGCAGGAAGTAAAAGCTGGTATAGTACTGGATTCAGTTTAGCAAAAATGAGGTGGGATCGGAGGTTTAAAGGCTCAAATCTTCAATTCTACTGAAAACCAAATTATGAATCAGAATGTAAAAAAAGATCATTAGAGAAAGAATGAAAAAAAGAATGAATGGAATAAAGTAAAATGTTTGCTTTTATTTTAAATATATTAAATACCAATTTATTTCATCTAAATGTTAAACTTAATTAAAAAGACATGCCTTTTCCACATACTAGCATGAGTCACTAACCTGTAGAGATATCCATTTACAAATATTGAAGAACAGACAACATGTTTATGGATACAACAATCATCAGAACATTTACCTGGTAGTCTTTGATGAGTTCCTCTGTAGACTCTCCAAGGAACTCCATCAAGCAGCGGATGATGGCATCTCGTCTATCTTCTACATGTAGCTGTTAAAACAGACAAGTACATTATTGTAGAGAGAAAGCAAAAGATGTTGCGTAATGGTCAATTGAACCTGCTACAAAAGAAGGCACCAACTAGGTGCAAGGATGCAAAGCAGGATCAAGCTGTGCATACAAATGAGTTGATAAACATTTAACTTAAAACCATTTACATGTTTTAGCCTGTAGTGCTTTAACAATCCTGTCCTTTTGTTAGATTCAAAGCTACATGTTTTGCACACCCATCTAGTGGAATCTGAAAAAAACACAAATTAATTCAATCTTTAAACCTCTTGAAACTAAACCATGTTACAAAAACATTTATGTCAACTTAAACTTCTAACAGTACTGAGTTGATCAACTTACTCTGCATTAGCTGTCGAAGACAAAATTGCTGAATGACTCAATTTCCCTTGGTAACCTGTGAAATATATAGAAAGTACATTATAAATTAATTATGTAAATTACAGAACTTACTGTCTTGCAATTTATTGCTTAAATATGAACACATCAATATACATTCAGAGCCATTTTTATCATGTAAAATGTTATTTAAAAAAATAATTCTATCACACATGTATACATACAACTTGTCACTGCATTCAAGGCTAATCAATACGCAAAGTAAAAACAACGTAATAATACTTTTATCCAAAATACAACCCTTCAATACAATGACAGACCTCCGGTTCTTCATAACTGCTTTATCCATAGCTTCTTAACCTCCTTGTGTTTTTCAAATTTGAGTAAATGTATCACTACATTTACTCAGACAGCAGAATTTATACCTCTCTGAGCTCTGCCACACCATCTCCCTTCCTCCGCCACCCAATGCACACTAAACGCTACTTAAAGGCTGTGCTAATCTGCTATTTTTCGACAGTATTTACATTTAGCTTTGTTTGTATGGTGTTGGCTGAAGACTAAGTGTGACCACATAACTTATCGATGTGACTGAAATTTGGTCGGTAACAGATTAAGAATGTTGGTTTTGACGACTTTTTTAATTTACCTAGCCCTACACAATATACAATTATTTGTAAAGTTACCTCCATGGTCAGGTGTCTTGTCTTGCTGTTGTAACTTGATGCTGTTGTACAGTGAGAGGGCACTGTAATTTCAACAGGCTGCTGGAGGAAAACACCAACCATCAAATGAAATGTTGCCTAAGAACAAAAACAAAACTGAAAAGGGAAGGGAACAGATAAGCATGATTAGCTAACATAATGCAAGCACATCTAGTTAGCCCTATATCATTAAAGTCACTGTTACTATAGAAGACATTGCAATTAATATAAAGTAAAAAAGGATGAATATATATATATATATATATATATATATATATATGAAAGGATGAATATATATGAGACACAGAAATAGTATTGTTATCAGTGGCGGCTGGTCAATAAAGGGCGCCGACCTTTTCCTCCCTAGTGGAAAGTGTTTTGTTTTTCAAATAATGAAATAAATAAAATGAAATGTCACTAATCATCAGAATGTAACTTTAATGTACAATAATGTGTTTTAAACCGTAGGAATACATTCTCTGAGTATGGCGTTATTTTTATCTCTTGTCCTGGGTGGCAGATTACGTCACTTCCGCCGCCTAAAACCCAGGAGCTAATGGTACATTAGCAAAACAAACGCAATTTGTTTGTGTGCAAAAGGTGCACGTTCCCCTCAACTGTTTCAATTGTATTGTTTACTCTCAGTACAGCACCACTTTCCGAACAGGAAATGCACGCTAATACAAAATAAAATCGCAATGACACTTATTATATATATATATATATATATATATATATATATTTTTTTTTTTATATAAATAAATAACGATATCTTGTATAGTTACACCCGCTAGACAACAGTGGCGGGTTCGACAAACAACCGTGTTGGCCGGGTGCACCGCGGCGGAGGTGGGGAGGTTCCAGCCCTGAACCTCTACCCCGCTGCGGGACCCGTGGGACCCGTGGGACCCGTGGGACCCGTGGGACCCGTCAGACCGTGCGTCGTCGGCCGGCCGGGAAGGAAGAGACACGCAAAGTGGGGGAAGTCCCCCACCCCAACGCAGCACACCCTCCCGGTCATCAGAGTCGAACCCGCAGTTCGGAAGAACCAACCGCCAGAGCAGCAGAACTAGGCCGTGGGCATGGTGGGTCGCGTTTGCCATTCGATCACAGAGCGGAGAGGAGAAAAATGCAACAAAACATGTCAAAATCTGTTAATATATGGATGAGTGGGAGGGGGGGCTGGACACTGGCCGTGGGGGGGACACCCGGACCGGGCAGTGTCCCAGTTAGAAGGAACCGGGTGAAATAGCCAACAAAATAAAAATGAATAGAACCGGGGAAAATGTGAAAAAAAGTGTCCGAAAATAGGCACTCGTGAGGCGGGGAGAGTCCCCTGTCAACTCCCGTTACATTCCTCCATGGTATCATTTGAGCGAAAAATGGCTTTTACGAGAACCAGGCTGGGGGGGTCAAAAGGGCTTGACCAAGGCCGACCCAAAGTGCATGGTGAGCGGACTCATCACCTCCGTGATGAGTCCTTCGGGGGGCCGGGAAAAAAACGTGTTCAGGATCGTCACTTCCTGTACTGCAGGAATCTTCAATAGCCGCGTTCACACCGGAACATCAGCCGTTAGCTGTTAGCACTCAGAGCTCACAGCTCCTCATATTTGTTCAGAAACTAGACAAAAGTGAAACAAGTACAAAACGCAGACTTGTCAAAGCATTAATTCATGGTTTTTACTAACCGGTATCAGTATGTTGTTACGGGCCGGGTCAAACCAAACTGTGCTAAGTGCTGCACTGGAAAAGCGCCAACAGTGAATCCATCGAGGCAAACACACACACACTTACCTTTTAAATCGCGCTGTTCATATTTAATTGCAAATATAATATTCCATGACCACTTTGTCCTTCTCTAGGCTGCAGTGAAACTGACCGCATCACGTAGCGTCGCACATACTGTTGAGTATTTCTTTTGTCGAGCTGGAGCCATGAACACCCCCCTCTCCCGAAATAAAAAACTATTCAAATTTTTAAAAGTGCGCCATAGTTTCCATTATAAACGGCGAATGTTGTCGTAGCCGACAACTTTGAAGCTTCAAATAAGCCATTAAAAAAAATATATTATATCTGATGTGTGCAACTTGCATGAAACCGGGCTAAGTTTGCTAGCACGATAATGAGCTAGTTAACCAGCTAATGTTAGCTAACTTAGCCTTACATTTTTAATAACCAAATACTGACTTCAGCTGACAAGCTAATAGGAATATAACAAGTTAACCAAGCACATAAACATACTCACATGACTCCACATCGATGAATATTCAAATGAAATGGTTGACCAAGCAGTCTTCAAGTTCCACTCAAATGTCAACCTTCTGAGTAGACTGGCCGTGCATGTCTGCGGGGGCAACGTGCGGGAAATACTCTCCTATGACGTCACCCACAGTTAACTTGCATTTCCCATGTACATTTTAATAGCTTTAACAGGTTGTACAGTCAATACAATAATTTAGGTAATATTTACTTGGTGCTATTGTTAAAATTCACTTATCAAAATGAAGATTCAAAATTACATAGAAACACAAGTAACACATTAAATAAAAGGAGACATTTGGAGTAAAATTACTGAAATACTAATGTATTGTAGAATTTAAACATATAATCAAAGTAATATTTACAAAGCCAAAAAGTCCTTTTTTTCAGTGTGTAAACAATCAGATACACAAGAGAGACTCCAGCGTCTAGTTTTTTCTTCTCAAATTGAGGCTAAGTATTTCTTACTAATGAGCAATGGGACTAATGGAGAACATGGAAGGAGGTCTGTGTATTGTAGGGATTGCATACATCTTCACTTCAGCTTTCACATCATATTGTTTCATATGATAGGACAACTCAGATTATTCATTCAATGAAATTTTAATTGGGAAAAAAACAGGAAAGAGACAGAAAGACACAGAAGGCTTCAAAGCAAACCATGACAACATGAGTGCTCCATTTTTGTCTCTCTGTTTAACTTTTGAATATCTCACATCGCTTGAATACTCTTGGGCATTTATGCACCTTGTTATTCTGATGACAGAACATCAATTGTATATGCCTATCTTACTCGCTTATCTGTTTCTTGCAGATGAGAGTTATTTCAGATCGACAGATTGAGACGTGGTGTTGCAGATTAAAATCGCCTCGGCAAAGAAGAAAAATGTTTGAAGAGTCGCACTATTTAAAGCATTTTGTGGATTGCAACAAGAGGGAAAACAATGGAGCAGAAGAAAAACAGCAAACACATCACACAGACAGCTGAGGCCTGTGCATCTACAATTATACTGTACCTCCTTAGTTTAACATGATCTTAAAACACACTTGTTATAAAGCCAGCAAGAAAGGCTTCCTTTAATTCCGTTAAGTGTTTCTTTTTGTTTGCTTATTTGTTTTTTTCCCACATTTGTATCACTTTGATTAGCATATGTTGTTCTGGTTTCATGTTAATATGGGAAGGCTTGTATCTGCTTAAGCAATAATGAAAAAGCGGATGACAAACAACTGAGACAAAACATATATTTAGATAAATGGCACTACTCTGACTTTTGCACATATTAATATTCTGCATGTAGATTTTCTCACATTACAGTATTAGCAGAACAAGTATTTTTAATCTAAAAGTTAAAAAAAAAAGACTGCATGACAAAGTCAGAACAGACAGTGCTGAAGTATTTCATTGCGAGCAGATTCGTTTCTGGTGACATCTTCCAAACTAAATTGCACCCACTCGACAGAATCAAACAGAGAGAATACTTAATGGGTAGATAAGCACAGAAAATTAGACAGCTGTAAGACAGAATCAAAACGTTTCAAATGACATTTAGACTGTTTAAACTGACTAAAGCTCAGTGGGCCAACTTTCATATTGGATAATAATTGTGTGGTTTGCTCTCACAAGTGAAATGTAATATTTATCAAAAAGGGGGGATTTTGCACTAACAACAGTTTAAATCAAAGCGCCCTCCTCAGACCCTTCCCAGCATGCGGGCGATCCACCAGTTGCACGGCATGACGATATGACAGATGACCCTCCCTCCTTGGTAGTAATACGGCCACGGGTTGAAGCCTCCCAGGGGCTCGTGGTAGCGCTGGCAGTAGCGGTAACCACGGCGACAGTGCTGGCAGCAGAAGCCCTCGTCGTCCAGACGGTTATCCAGCTCGATTCCCACTTCTCTCTGCAGAGGACACAGGGTTACAATCACACACATGATGACAAATGCCAGTCCACTCCCAAAGGCAAGGGCAAGAGAAGAAGAAGAAGAAGAAGAGGAGGAGGGGATGGTGGGAATATATGAGCGCGCTTCGCTTGTAGGTCAGCAGAATATATGTAAAAACCAAACAAGAGGGAAAAGATCAGAATTGATGTCTGTGAAAATGCAAAGTTGTGCCATGCTTGATGACTGTGACAAAGAGATCAAGATAGCAGGGGAGAGTGAGCGAGCTTGATTTAAGCTGCAGGAGCATAAAACATGATATAATACCCTTGACCTTTCTATTATACCAGAGGTAGCACGACTTCACAACGCCCCGTCTCTGAATCCAGCATTCACAGCCGCTCTATCAGCGCTATCTTCAATCAAAGAGACTCTTACGCTGGTAGTTACCAGTATAATTACACTATTTCTTTCATCTCTGACCTCTTCACTCCCTCGACCGAGGACCACACTCTGCTCCAAAATGGCTGCCCCTCCTCCAATAGAGCATTCAAATTAGAGCTCCCCACGTCTTGGCGCCCTCCCCCTGACCTTGACTTTAAGTGCATGGCACATTCCTAAAGCAATTAGCAGAGTAATGATCGCCTAACAAGGATTCTTTCATTTGCTCTTGCTGGCTGCCTCTGAATTTATAGAGGAGCCAAATGAAACCCAAACGAAAGGTAAATTGGGTAGAATTAATGGCCCTTGGATTTTTCCATTGTGCCGGTTGGTTCATGCCCCCGTAGACTCGTGGGGGCTGAGTGCCATGCCTTTGATCAAGAGCAACTCCAAATGGGGTTCGGAGAAGTGCCACTTAACTCACCGCGCAAGTTGAGGCAGCAACTGCCCTCAGTATGCATTTGACCACATTTCAATCTCTTTTAGTAAATGAATCCGCAGAGACAATCCGGCGCTGTCTCGTTAAACTGCTTGGATCCAGGAGTCGATGACTTCTCATTCAGAACAAAACTAGCATAATTCTTTGCAAGTGCTTGCAGTGACTCAGCTTCGTGCAATAGGGCAGAACAAAACACATCCACTGTTGGGAAAAGAAAATGTGTGGGAATTGTTTAAGAGGACAGGACCCGCAGGAGCAACTCCAGTCCCTTCAGTCCTCAGCTACATTAAGTGCTGGAATTAGGAGTTTACTTTATTCTACTCTGCAAGACAGTGGGCAGTCAATCCGAGTGGTTTTTCATGCATTTTATTGGTTTATTTTCTTTAGCAACTATCAAAACATAGCAATAAATTCAACATCAGCATGATCCAAAAAGTACACTATGCATTTAATGCAAGCTGTGATAAATTGAGTGAAATTACACACTCGTGAGACATCCTAAAAACACAAAGAAGGGTGCGACAAATTATATCTAGGATAGCTGGGTTTGATTTATTAGCATGACAAGTGCAGGTAGGCTTTTAATGATTTATTGTATCAGTCAAGTTTCAGGTCATCAGCCTCCAGGCAACAATCTGTTATGGAAACAACACGAAAGCTGTCAATGGACCAACGATAATCTTATCTGCTCCTCGCAGCCCAAACTGGGGGGTTACGAAATCTAGAGCTCCGGCTCGGAAAATGAAGGAAATATTGTATTCAAATTATGCCGCGTTTATCAAAACAAACAGCCAATGGGCATCATTGTAGCTTAAAGACAATTAATCAGAGCTATCCTTTTAAAACGGAGGGTACATATTAATCACTCTGGCTTTGAGTTGCCAGCTCTTGTGGGATGCTGCGGTGATAAGAATGGTTCACCTTGGGAAATCTGAGGCAGTCACTCAAAAACAAGCAGCATTAATGAAGAGTAAAAGCCATTACCCCCGTGCTGCATCTGATTTCATCACACACTCGGGCTCACGTATACAAATGCAAACGCACACACAGAGGCACCTCTGTGCATAATACGGGGCGCTGGATATGAATGAGCCTGCAGAGTAGAAAACGGCGTCAGTCTTTCAAAAAAGATGTAATGAATCAAAGCACGACTCCTCTAATCTGCACACTTGTTGGTGTTATTTCACACACACTGATCACCGCTCTTCATGAGCTTGAAGCGTGTGTCTGGATGTGGCTTTAAATCTCATGGCTGAGCTCGTCACATTCATCCTGGGATCAAAACAGCAGAGATAACATTTCTGTTTCAGACCCTGCTTTGTATTCCAAAGGGTTTTTTATGTAGAAGCACAGGACAGTGGAACATATACAAATGCTTCACCGCTTGTCCCTGATCTCAGATTCTCATCTCACTGTGCTCTACAGTGAGGTGGAATGACAGTGAAATGGGATGTAATTGAATACAGACATAGTTATGTATTTCAGTAAACACTGCTGGTTTTCAGGGCCGATAATGGGCTTTAGCTTCAGTGTAAAGATTTCTCAGAAGGCGCAAAGAGGTCCTACATTCACAGATTTTAATTATTTCATCTATTTGCACCTCTGTTCAGCAGGAATAGCCATCCATTCACGATCCTTAATGTGAATTCAACACATTACAAACACAGGCAGAAACACCCATGAAACATGTTTACACGTGTATGTTTGTGAGGTCAACTCTTATTGGAAGCCATTTCTTACTTTATGGGTCAAGGACTGTGATACCATCGCCTCAGCCTTGTCAGATGGCAGTTATTCAGTTTGAAATTTCCAGGGCCACCTCTGATGGACAATACACTCTGACATGGCAGCCGTGGCAAAGGTCGGCTTCATATATCTGTCAACATATGCCACAAGGACTCAAACGCTTATTCTGCGTAAGAAACCTGAACTGTGGGGAGACTTGGCTCTGAAATCCAGAAGCAGAAAAAAGTGAACGCATAGTATTTTGTGTGAGTATGATAGATGAAAGGGTGTGGGGTAGAACAAGTGTGCGCAGGAGACTGTGTTTGTGTGTGTGCTTGGTGGTTTTCTGACTGTGTGGACATTTACATGAGTTCTGGCTAACACTTTTATCCACAGCCACAAGGTTTGGCTAGCACATGTGGCATCCCACCGGTATGAGCGAAGGTTCAGACTCCCAATTACAGACTGCTGCCTGCCCTTTGCTTGGCCACAAAGGCCTTTGTTATCGCCGGACCCACAAACAGAGCCTGGATGTGCTGCTGGAAAGGATTGCACTGGTATGCATTACTCAGCTGATAGTGCCAGAACGTTTCAAAAGGAAAGCAGAGTTTTTCATCCCCTGGTATGTTTTAATTGCATAGCACTGCATCTCCTGCCGCAGACGATGAAGGGGAAGACAGGGAAGGCTGGGGGGGAAATTGAGGAGTTGAGCGGGAGGTGTTTCTGGGACAGCCTGATAAATGTCAACTTTATAGGACGTCTCACTTCTCTGCGTGTCTCTCACCGTTTCTCACAGCTCAGAGAAGGATACAGAGCCGACTTATTCTCCTTGAATTTGGCTTTAGTGGCTATTCACCTGTAAATGCTGAATGTGTGTGTGTGTGTGTGTGTGTGTGTGTGTGTATATCTTTGCACCTGTATATGTCCCTGATATCTTTAGTGTTTAACTGCAATTTTCTGGTGTCAGTATGAGTGCATAATTCCTTTGTAATATACTGCTTTAAATGATTTCCCCTCAGCGTCAGGGATGATTAAACATTCTCTATTGAGATGCAGTACGCCAAAATATGCCACTTGGCCTTTCCAGACATTTTATACGCTTTGATAATTAAAGCGGTATTAATAAATGTACTTTATCTGTGGAGCAATGAGTGACCTTGAGAGTGCTTCTTTGTAGTGCCTCAGCAAGAAGGAAGTGAGAAGATGAGCTAACGGTTGCTGTAAGGCACAAGTTTCTGCCTTTGAAAGCCTGGATATTCCTCTCAATTAATGGAGAGACATTAAGGGAGTCTTCAATGAACTGGCCTTACTTAAACAGATATATAGAGCAATTGCCGTGCCCTCTGGTGCACAAAGTCAGTTTTAACATCAATTAGTGAGCTATTTAAATGCAGAAAGAGTCGAGGCAGAGCTGGAGCTGATTGAAGTGACTCTACTGTATCTCATGGTCCCGGCACAGAGGCACACTTACATAGTCGTTCACGGCAGGGTGGTCCAGGACGTCACGGGCGAAGCGCTGACCTGTGACCTCTGCGTCAGGTGCGTCCTCATTTCCCATCTCAGCATCTGCCAGACAGTATGAAGAGAGGAGATGTTTATGTGCTTGCAACAGTTTTCCTACTGTTTTTTAAGTAAAGCTCTTAGATTAAATGTTGGCTCGTGCACTCTATTTTCCCAGTGGCTTGACATTCAGAAGAAAAACGCTGGAACTCATTCAAAGCTTTTTCATGCTTCTGTCTAACAATGTTTTGTTGTTGCTGTTGTGATACTAACACACACATCACAAATCAATTTCCCCGGATCCTAATTAGTAAAGCCTTCAAATCCTTTTGAGGAACAAAAAAAACAAATCTCCAGATGACCATCAACAGCGAGGGAATTTCACTATGGACATTTTGTTAAGCACAGTTTTGAGGCAGTTGTATTTTACTTTTCAAAGTATTTTCATTTTCTATATCATATTCTTTTCTTAAAATCATTAGATTGTTGAAGTTACTTTGAATATACTGCACACACTACAATCTTGTTCATCTTACAAGTGATTGATCTTTTATTTAAAGTCTTACCTCCTTAAAGGATTCGACAAGCTCTGCCATTGTGGTGTATTCCATCTGTTCAATAGAATTTGACTGTTTTTTATATGTTTTGTGCAATGCGGTACATTTTTTTCATTCATTTTGCTACAAAGAAATATATAAAATCCAATGTGTGACAACAAAATGGAAATTCAATGATTGAAAAATACGGAAGAATAGAAAAATCTTACCTGAGATACAAAAAGGGTCTACTAAGGTGCCAAGGTTTAACAAAACTATTTATTGGACACTGTGCACATACTATATGACTATTATGCATCATATTGTCAATTATTTCGGCTTTTCTTTGATGAATAATAGATGAAAAACATTTGCAAAATATTTAAATGTGTTCTTTTACTCTTTGGTTGGTATGTTTCCTTGAATCTAAATTATTTATATTGTACCGCTCTCTTAGTATATAAAGTGAATATTATATACAGTAGAGAAGTTGAATATGTGTTGCCCCCCACCACTGCAGTAACTAGACATACAAGAAGCTCAACAAGTGCCAACATATTTTGTTTGTTCAGATATAATACTTTAGGACATTTTTTAAAGCTATGTGAGAAAGCTTATAGTCTTAAATGATATCTCCAAGTTTTGATTTTACACATCCTGTCAATATTATCTCCATTGATATCGTGACTTCACCTTACATTTTTTCTTCAAAATCTTCGAAAGACTGATGAAATAAATGAGTTGCTACTCAGATCAGTCCATCTGGTTGAAATGATCCAGAGATGCAAAAAAAAAGGACTCACGTATATTTTATACATTCTACAGAACAAAATATAATCATCATACAAACCCTTCAAAGTCAGATCCACTTACACCAGCTACAATATTAAAATGCTGCTTACACAATGATATATTAAAATATTAAAACACTCTGAAAGTGATTGTTCTTCATAATGATTGTGTTTAAGCTTTGATACTTTGGTTCATGTATTAGTCTACTAACATCTCTTTATTCTAATTAATCGATTTTGACTTATAATGGACTATTTTCCACTCTTTTATGGATACTTTTGCTTCAATTTTGGGAAGGCCACCAGCAAAAGAAAGTAATATTTTAAAACCTACTCTTGCTTTAGGTTAAGGATCTGTGAGATTCTTCCAACACTGACCATCGCTCTTATAACTTTCTGTAAACACACAGAAGCCCAGGCTGGATGCTCATGCGGTCCCTAAGGACCCGCAGATGGTCTGTGGGGATGCCCTGCAGCGAAAGTGTTCATCGCCTGCATTTAGAGGCAGCGATGGCCCTTGCTCTCACCGCTCAGAGGGGAGGGATGGATCCAGTGGATGGGCAGTTCCTGGCAAATCTCCCAGATCTTGGAGCCGAAGAGGAAGGCCGGGTTAACGATGGGCTCCTCGGCTGGAACCCACACTTGGGAGTCTTCCACCTTCATATCCATGGCCTCTGTCTCATCCACCTGCGAGAAAACACACACACACACACACACACACACACACACACACACACACACACACACACACACACACACACACACACACACACACACACCACATACATACATACATAGAATATTGCATGTCAGAGCCTGTTAAAATGTCGAGGCCCCGCACAAAATACATTTCCGCATTTGCACTCTCCCTCCCTTGAGCCTCGCAGCAGCTCCGGCCTCGTCGTTTTTATCTATCACCTTTCTGTCCGCTGAGAGGGCGGCAGCTTCGTGACTCCTGCCTCCCCCTCGCCCTGACTCCCTCCTCTTTCTCTCCCTCGCCCTGTTCTCGAGCCTGCGGCACGCTCTTTCTATTATACATCATTGAAATTCACAGACAGTGATGATTTGACTTTTAAATGACTTTAGAAGTGGTCTTCATTACTCTGAGTGTGGCTGCAATATCGTTTAATGTGACAGACACAATAAAGCTTTGCATTTTCCTCCCCCATCCCCCCTTCCCTCCTCCCCTCTCCCACAATGCTTCGCTTGGCACCCGGCGCTATCAGAGGGCTTAATTTGTTGATACTGTAGTTCATGAGCTGTAAAGTAAACTATTATTGCTTAATGATAGGGACTATGTCAGTGATGTCTAATAGAGACATATGAAGGGGATTCGCTAATGCTCTGCCCTAACAGTGCAGATATTTATTTTCTTCATGTATATGTAAATACACACACAAACAAACCCCTCTTCCCATTCCCTTGTTAATTAGCAACCCAGAACAGAAAAACAGTTCACTTGACAAATGTTTTTACAAGGTGATTTTCTCCCAGTCTAAAGCTTAATTGCACATTAGTTAAGCTTGACGTAGAATCCTGAGGCTGTAGAGGAGCAAAATCATTTATATTAGGTCGTGCCCCCTCCCTCATTTTCACCCCTGTCACTCCAGCTTGATTTACATTTTCGCTTTCTATGCCGCTTGTGTTTGTCATGGAGCGACACAGTTGTGACCCGCAGAGAGGGGGGAAAAGACTCGAGCACATTCCTTTAGATTGTGTTTGGGCGTGAGGAGTGTTTAGCCCAAGCTTTTGACACACTTTCCTCCACTTTCAGGCTCCGACCAGTAAACTAATGACGACTCAGAGGACGGGTGTAGCCGGGTTGGGTCGGCACGCAGAGGGGGGGTCTGGCAATGAGTTGTTGCACTCACTGTTCCTGTGGCTTGCAGAAATTAAAATCAAACTCTCAGAACACAAGCAGCAACTCTCTAATTGGACCTCCTAACCACTGAAGCCAAGTGAGTCTTCTCTGGAAATAAATGGAGGTCACGACACGGGGCTCACAACATGACTTTGACTTCACAGTTGAAAAACGACTTCCAATAAGTTGCAGGAACGGGCCTGGGGGAAGTGGTAAAGGTCAGCATTTTAGCATGGGGCTGGGATTTCTAAATGCCAGTTGACAAGCACAAAGACAACATGATTACAGCCTTCCAGTTTATACACACTTTTGAAAGGCTTTTCCCTTTTCATATTGACAAAATGCTATATTATTAGGACACAAACTACTTATTTAAACTATTGGACCTTGGGAATTATGGTAATTTGTTATTTGTGGCCTGCTCCTGCTGGTGCATGTTTGCTCTCCGCCCACAATGCACAACTTAATTATACACAAGTTGCGCTGGAGTTAATGAATTTACCCTCTCCTGCCACTGTGCCCAAAATGGAGGGGGGGGGGGGGGGGACACTGTCTAGATGATATACTGTTTCAAGGGGTGCTGTGTTGGCCAGATCAACATAATTTTTCCTATGACTACCAAGAGCTTTCATATACTGTACAAAACACAAGCAGGTGGTTTCATTATTCAGAGTACCATGTGGGAAATTTAAGTCGACACTTAAGCAAAAAAGAGTGCTGGCATTTGCTAAAAGGTAATGCTTATTTTTTTTAGCCTTTTGCTTGAATTTTGTTAATCTGTGTTCTTTTTTCTTTGAGTTTAATTTTGGTTCACTTTGACATTCAAATAATTGTCTGACAGTGCTGACCTTTAACCTGTTCCACCCTGAGCCTGTTTTTCAGGTCTCAGGCTCGAAAATGACATTCCCAGAACAAATGACCATATCTTCCCTTCTAAAAGGGTTAAATTAATCATCTTTTTTCTCAAAGTAATGATAAACCTGTGAGTTGGATGTAGAAAAGTCAGAATCAATATAGATGTTTTTTATTTTAAAGAAAATTCAGATTGAACATAGTAAAAAACTGTAAATTATAGTGTCCGTCCAAAAATTATTTTTTACTTATAGTGAAAACTACCCTTGGATGATGGGTTAGTAGACTAAAAGCTTTAGGAATCCAAAGTACAACATATAATAAGTACCCTGTATCAAGATTGATGCAAAACAAGTGAAATTTGACCTTTTTAGAGAGATTTAGCAAAAGAAACCCACTTCTGGGGTCATTTGGGTGGATTTTCCATATCTCTGGCCCCCCTTGCTCGATTTTGATGAATGAAATCTCTTTATAACCGCTAGAGCCAATGGAATCGAGGGAAAGTTCTACACACCCCAACACGTTAACAAATAAGGAGTGAGAGTGACGCGTGGCCAAAACCGGAATCTGCATACACTCTGTTGGCTACCATTAGCAGCTAACTTTTTCTCTCCGATTTTTACATAAAAATTTAATTATGGATTATAAATATTTTTTTCAAAGCGACAGATACATTATTAACCTATGGATCAACCGATTCAGCCGCGTTTTTTCTCGTTTTAATGCCATTGAACACGTCTTTTGATCAGATTGACAGCTACGGTGAGACGATCTCCCGTAAAAGCTCCGTAAAGGTACGTGTTGTGATGTCTGTGTTTGCTTCCCCTGTCGCGAGTTCGGATCGCTCAGTGATGATACTATACCTATATAATCTGTGGAGTCTCAGCTTTAATCGGATATATTGTATGTGCAGTTATGATAAGTAATAAGGGTATCTTTATCTTGAGTTCTGTGCTAAGTGCGTTAGCATTTTTTCGCTTAGTGCTAATTCAGAGGCGTGGTATTACCCTTGTGTTTTGTTTTGGTAAAAATGGTTCATATCTTCAGTTAGCTGAGATTCTTCCCGTTAATCTGGTGCTACACATTAATAGTTTCATAAATGTTAAGAAGCCCTGAGACACAGTCTCGAAAAAAAACGGTGGGGGGGGTCCACTGGGGGGACCGTCGTCCTTAAGAGGTTAAAGGAACAGACTGAGTGGGAGTACAAAACGAAGGAAGCTGTAGTTTTGTATCTGTTTGTCCTTGTCCAGTTATATTTAACCTTTCTCTGAGGTGTGGCAAACCAGAGGAAACAGTCAAGCCAATCCAGCACGAGGGGCGGTCTGCAAATTCAGGTTGTGGGCGGGGAGAGAGAGAGCGTGTTAATCCATTTCTGGTGTTGCAGCCACTTGGCACATGGCTTTGGTCACATTTGCAGCCAATTTGGTAGTCAGGGGAGGCATTCATTCACTCAGCTTCCTACCAGCAGACGCAGCAGACAGTTTGAATAGAAGACCAAGCAGGAAACACCACTCTTTCCACTGGCAAGAAGACCACTGGTTCAGGAGAATCAACACAGTCCCCACAGAGGTAAAGACTCACCCTCTCTCAGACCACACAGGACACTGAAAGCCTGCCTTGAGAGAAAGGCTAAAGGCCTTTTGGGTTTTTTGGTTAGATGCCTGAAATGAAGTTTGTGGTTAAACCCAGGCTTGTCAGGTATGTCCAAGACATACATCAGTAAATGCCCGATGTGATTTGCAATTTTGAAGCTTTAACATATCTTAAAAAGGCTAGTGGACAAATGTCTTCATGCAAAACACTAGTTTGCCCATACTGAGCCTTGATTGAGTATGTCCCCATCTGCAGGAACTGAACTGTTTTTAAAATTTTGTTGCAAAATAGTCCCACTGGTATCGCTGTTACGAATCAATCTTACATTTTCATGCAGACAGATATGAGAAAAAGCAAACCGTAGGACCTTGCAGGACTTTATTCACATCCTCTGCTGTTTTTCTGTTTGCAGTTGCTGTCTGAGTGGGAGGTTTTGGGATGCTGGGTGAGCTTTGGTCATCCATATTAAGTGGCTGTTTAATGGAGCAAGCAGCATCAGTTGACAATGTTGAGGGGTGTGAGGGAGGTGGATGGCGATTTCTGTGTCAGACTGGAGAAACTGGAATGAAGCTCAGGGATTACTCCCTCAGACGTTTCATAGAGGAGGCAAATTGAAAAGGGAGGAAAAAATCCTGGCAAACAATTCATGTTTGTCACCTGGTTCTCCCTCGCAGGGGCTGAATTTCCTTATCAGCAGCTTGCAGTTTTCCCGCAATTTTTTCCATTGTTTTTCACCTCGGCACTAAAGCCTGCCACGGCTGCTCTGAGCCATCTTTCCTAAAGCCTGTGGCTGGGTTAAGCTAGGAACCATTACTGCTTGGCTATAACCCCTCTGAGCTGGGGTTTCACCACCTAAAGGGAAAACTTGTGCTGCTATCCTCGGGGGTCGCACGTGGGAGGATGTTCAAGGAGGACGGATCAGGGGTCGCTGTCTAATGTGATAACAGAGCTTGGTGAGGTCAGGCTAAGGTCACTGTTTATTACCTAAATATGATATTTAGTATATTTCTCTTGTTCAATATAGTGTTTGACATAAATAAAACATACCTTCTTTATTGACAAAAATGGTAGAGGATAATTTATGGCGTTCATTCGGTTTCTTTGATCGCTTTTCCACTGTTGTGTCTATCAAATGATGTGCAGTTTATTTATCTTTATACATCCAGTGAAGTGTGTTGTTTACCTCATTTATTCATTAGTTTAGCAGATCATTGGTATTGCTGTTATTTATTAATAAGTGAGGTTTAGAGATGCTGGTAAACAGATTTCTTTTACCTTTGTAGAGAGCTTGGTTTTCAGTCTTTACGCTAAGCTCACCGGCTTTTGACTGTAGTTTAAAATTCACCGCACAGATACAAGATCCTCAATATCAAGGTCATCTGACCCAAAAGTCCTTTTGAGAATTCCACATTAAAAAAATATTGCTTTGTAACAGCCAACATGTCAAAGATCAAACATATAAACATATATAATACATGTCATGTCACTTGTTAGACGCTTTTATCCAAAGCGACTTACATACTCAATACTGTGGGCAATCCCCACAGGAGCAATTTGGGGTGAAGTGTCTTGCCCAGGGACACAGCGACATGCTGACTGCAGTGGGACTCGAACTTGCTATCCTCTGATTTGAAGATCGTACTAATCCACTACGCCACAGCCTCCCTCCCATAATGTGAAATACGTCGCCACAAATTCAGCCAGTTCCTGGTGTTCATTATGTTATTCCTCTGATTTCTCTGCCATAACTCTCCTGTCATTCAAGATCCAGTCACTCCCTCCCTCCTGCCTGCAGTAATAACTCCTTTCCCGCCATTTCCATCACCTGACCATCCCCTCCCACCTGCTCACATGTTCCCCATTTAACTTATTAGTATTGCAGTAAAGATATTGGCTTATTTCCAAAGTTTTTTTTTCTTTCTGGCTGGAGTGATGATACTCTGCCACCACCTTATTCACCTGTTCTGCCGGTTAATTTATTCAACTCAACACTCAGATTTGCAGTTTTTTCTAAATCATTACAAAGTTGTTTTCCTGCAATATTCTTATTTTTTCAAAACAAAATCTGCTTCTTGCAACTGAATAATTAGAAAAACATTATTTTTGTTGCCTAAGCCTAAACATACAGGATTTGGGATGCAAATCCTCATCTCCAGTATCAAAGTCCTTTACTTTGTACGCCCACAATCCACCTTAACCTCCTCCCTCAAACTAGCATGCGGCATAGACACTCAAATATTGCCTATGAATAAAATCCAGGCAGCAATTATGTATTCCCCACTCAATACAACGAATTAGTAGTATGTAAGCGTAGTTTCTAGGAGACAGGGTATCTTCTGGGCTGCCTGGTTATCACTTCTTAGTCTATTTAAGGCTCCTTACTAATTGTACTTTAGTGTCATCTCATACGGCAACACTGTGTAAGACTATTCATAGTGATTGATCAGAACACCCTTATGTAAACCACAGCATAAAAACACTTGAACACTATTGTATTGAACATGGTGTTTAATAATCTGTTTACTCATGTACATCAAAGTCAGGTCTGTCTTAGCTGGTGAAAACCCTACTCACTTTCCTGGCCTTCAATTATTCACTTTGGAGCTGTGAATTAAGCCAATTATGCTTCACAGCGCACAAAAAAAAGACCGAAATGGCATGGACATATGGTGCTGCCTGGGCAATTAGTATTTGTAAGCATGGATCAGACATTATGAAGATAAGAGGAAAAACATAGCAAAACACTGTTTGGTTTTTGGTGTAACAGCTTGTGTTCTTAAAGTTAAAAACTGAGACTGGGCTGACAATTGCCTTATTCTGTTTTTAAAGTGAAGCAGTGAGCGAGGAGCGTCAGATATTTGCCAACTACTTCTTCCCAGCTACAATGTGAAATGTAAATGAGAGCATGCAAGCAGTGGAGACATTTGAGAGAGGGATTTTCTCTTTGAACACACAGCCCACTGAGTGTATTGCACTGTGACACTGACAAAAATTGAGAATTTGATTGATTGAATTTCCTCCATCCATTTTTTGCTGAAGTTCACAACGATAAGCACCAAAAGAATCACTCTGTACTTGGAGAGGGAGCGTCGTCAATATTACAAAGTAACCGTCTTTTAAAAAATACTGTTTTAATGGCTTACCTCTCACCCTGCACCCTTCCCCCTTTAGGCTATTTGGGTAGAGCTTTTGGAAGAGATGATTAAACATTTATTTTGGCTCAAGATTGACAGCAAACACCATTTGATGTGAACCACAAAGATGCCTTGGGTTTGTGGGCAGCTCTCTGACGGTTTCACAGCACCACAAACCACAGTTTACTCTTCTGAAGGAGGGTGGGGGAGATAGGATAAGGTGGACAGACGGAGGATTTGTGTGGTGCTCCTCACAGAGCTCTACTCTGGTTATCTCCCTACAATATGCATGACAGCCTCTGTTGCACTACAGAGAGTCTGACAGTACAGACAGAAAAGGCAGGAGGCATACCAGTAGCTCCGTGTCCCCGGCCTCCACCTCTGCCACTGTGGGTAGTTTCCTGGTTTGGGTCCTGATGTAGCACCTCTGATGTTCAGCAAACCGGATCCCAGTGATTCCCTTTGAAAAAAAGGAAAAAGAAACGAAAGGATACTCAGAAATTCAGATATATGTATCATTAATTAGCTTTCTGTGATGTGGATATCTCATAAGCACTGGGGCAACCGTTTTAAAATGCTCCTCTTTCTGCTGATTATCAAAGCTCTTAAATAAGTCAAAGCAGTTAAAACCTAATGAGTGAGAAGAGGTGTGTTTTGATCTTTTTCCTTTTTCTTTTAGCACAGTATGCAATTGATGACTGCCTGGCCTTTGCTACACAGCTCTTGCTTTCAGGCTGAATTGAAGTAAAAAGGCGGGGGTGTTCCTGCGAGGATGAATAGTAGTTCGTAGCAGATAGCAGTATATATATCGCACAGGAGAGCAAAATGACATTGTTGAGAATGAAGTGTTTTCTACAGAGAGTGCCCCCATTGAATTAGTCAGTCATAGGTCCCTGTCACTCTCTTAATCTGTGCAGTCGAGCGTGGAGTCACTCTCTTCAGCTCCACTGATGATCCTCCACCATGTGGACTGTGGCTCTATTCACTCTGACACACAGAGCCTCACAGAGCCTCAAAAGGCAAGAAAGATCTGTTAATTCTCTCCCGCTGCCATTCTGTGTTAATCTAAGATATTCAGCCGGAATAACTCTGAAAGACTCTCAGTATCTTAGATTGTATCCAATTTATTTTCTGCAGAGTGGAGCTGCTCATTCAGCACACTGTATTAGAACAGACGGCAGGATCTACATCTGCCACGGCTGCTTTAGAATTGTATCAACTGAAAATTGTATGAGCCGTACCATGAAAATGGACTTGATTCAATCTAAATTTAATTACAGTAACACAGTGATTGCTTTGACATCTCCTTTGAATCGGTTAACTTGACCATGTGGGTGCTTTTTCTACATATTCTGTGGTGCTGTCACTCTGAAAACCAGATACCAGCCGCACATGACATGATACAAAGTGATGGCTGTCATAATCTACCGCGTGTAATTTCTTCTGTGCGGGAAAAGGATGGAGCAATAATGGTCTCCAGCACAAAAGCATGATGTTTATGCCAGGCTTTATTGTGATGAGTCTCTGTTTAATTTGGGTCTTCTGTGTTGGTGAGCTGCAGCAGAAGAGGAGAGGGCAATGTTGTGATGAGATACAGTGATTACTGGGGTTGGTCATTCAGAAAATGAAGACAGACACATTAACACACAGATGAGAAATTGACAAATTATGTAATTTAAACACACAATGATAAAATATCCACTTGGAGCATCCATGTGCAAGATGCTAATCTATTCATGAAGATGGAGAACATGTTTCTGCATGCATCATTCAGCTCCTGTGAAGGAAGAAGTCAAGTAGTGTCAGCAGGTATTACTGTGGTAGGGGACATAATCAACACAAGGGGACATTTTCTACCTAAAAAATATAATTTCTGTGTGCTTTAAAACACAAAAAAAGAATAATTTCACTTTAAACGTAAATAACTGATGTATAATGTCTTGCCTGTTTAAAATAGAATATAGAATAGAATAGGGAGGGATGAAACCCTCTTTAATGGTCACACATGCAGAGCACACAGCACACACAGCGAAATTTGGCCTCTGCTTTTAACCCATCCTAGTACAAGGAGTCTAGTACTAGGAGCAGTGGGCAGCTATTGTACAGCGCCCGGGGAGCAATGGGAGTGGGGGGGGAAGGGGGGTGTCCGGTGCCTTGCTCAAGGGCACCACGGCAGGGCAGGAGGTGAACTGGGACCTCTCCAAGTAGAAGTCCACACTCCATATTTAGGTCTGGTCGGGGACTTGAACCAGCGACCCTACGGCTCCCAGTCCAAGCCCCTACTGACTGAGCCACTGTTTATAACTGTAGTTTTAGCTTCATAAATCTTCAATTTGTTTTCCTAAATCACTGTTCAATGAATGTTTGTAACACTGCCCTTTCTGGACATCAGTGTGGAGCTCCAAAATCTGTAGGCTGTTCTCTACACCCTCGGTAGTTTTTTTTGCATGATCCATTTCAACATTTTTGACCAGATGAAACGCTGAAGGGCTTTTGTTTAGCTCCCATACGATTTGAAATGCAGTGAACAGCTGCAGAAAGAAAAGGTTAACTTTTTAAAACTTTTTTTTATTTCCCTCTGACAGCCAAATCTTCATGGCTAAAGATGATATGAAAGGCAGCACAAATGGTTACAGACTACACCTACAGAAGCATTTTATTTTAAGGGAAGGATTTGTAACAAAGAAGTTTTATAATAAGTCTAGTTGATAGAATTCATTTAAAAAAGCTGGTTTGACAAAACTTTGCCTATTTAGTATAGCCAACATTTTATTATTTTTGCATGTTTCCTTCTAACAGTCGTTTTCACATTTTATCAGCCATGTACAAGTCTTCTACAGTATATGACTTTTAAACAGTTATAGGATACACTGTTTGGCTTTGTTGTTTTATTGCTTGCTTTTAGCTTGCTAGTGTTTGGGTTAGTTGGCCATTTTTAGTTTGCTTCAAGTTAGCCTGCAGGTTCTCTTTTATATACTGTTTTTTTGTTAGCTTTCTCCTTTTATCTTGACATGCATGCTAGGTATTTTATGAGCTAGCTATCTTTTATTAGCGTGCTATTTTTTTGTGGTGGGCAACAACCACATTTTTCTTTTGTGCTCAGTCAAAATTCATGACTTTTGGTTGTGGACTTCTTTGAAGAATAGAGTTGTTAAGATTATGTGAGACTCCAAAGACAACTGTTAGATAGGTCTACTTGTAAAACTGTAATATTTTCAGTGTCTCAAGGTCTCTGCTTCAGTTGTGTTTTTCCTCTCTGTCCCTATTTGCAGCCTCATTCCAACTCCCTATTCATTGCCATTTCTCTACCTGTCCAACAGATGCCCTCAGACCCTCCTGTCTCAGTCACATGACTTCCTCACCAGCCCCTCCCTCATGTCCTGTAGTAACCTCTCTCCTGCCACTCCCATCACCTGACCCCCCCCCCCCACCCACCTGCTCACCTGTTTCACATTTCTCTAATTAGTCTCAGGGTGTAAATAAACCCAACACCATCAGCACTTCTCCTCCCATTCTCTTAAGATATTTAATGGCTAAAAGGACATATTAAGAAAATTAAAAAAGGAAACTCAATCTGTTGAGAAATAAAACTCTGACATTAATATTATTTATTACAGATTGGCTGCAGTCACCAGCTGTTTCTTCCAACACCTGTGTTAATTTATGGATGCTGGTTCGAGCTTTAGGCGGGAAACCATCTGAAGGTAAGAAACTAAAACGAGATGACTGACGACAGGTGAAGGATCCACCTTAACTGAATCTGTTTAGCCGGCAATTTCTGTGCTGGGTGTCTGGTGGCTGATATGTGTGTTTTGAAGCAGACAGATGCTGTAGTAGGCCTTGTGGCAAGCAAAAGAAAGAAAAGAAGAAATGCGAACAACACTTTCTGTGCTGAGTAACAATCTGTTTTGTAAAGATCTCTAAAAGCTAGCATTATGTGCAGTAAAGCAAAAAGGCAGGGGTCCTCTGGTTTACGGATTAGGTGTGACTCAAGCTGTCTGTAGGTGAAATAGTGAATATGATAGGGTTATCCTACATGTCTGTGGTATTATTAGCATCGGCAATGTATTCCTCTTGGCCTTTGGTCTGGGGGCTATAGGCTCTGTGATCCCACTAAGGATAAGCAGGTTTAGATATAAGATGCAACAGAGAGACAGAATATTTGAAACACCTGGTAATATAGGTGCAGGCCTCAAAGCACCCTCGTGCACCAGCAGGTAAGGAACACAGTTCATTTATATTGCACATTCCAACAAGGCAATTTTCTAGTACTTCACAGACATGGTGCATAAGAAACGCATGATCAAAAAATATATAAAATTAAATAGACAAAGAGAACGGTCTGTGTCAAACACAACACGTAACACTTTTCTCATAAGGAAGAAACATCAATGGGGTATAAAAAAGAAACTTGATTATAAATAGCTTTTTGATCCTATCTGTTGATGGTTTGCTTTCTCTACATGTTTAACATTAGATAGCCAGTTATAACTTGTGTGGTTTGTTAATGGGCGGGCCTCTTGCAGCCCATAGCCTGCTGCTACGTTGCGTTTTTTTAGGCATGTGATAACGCGTTTTTTTCAGCCACAATCGTGTTGGATTGTGCCAATAATTTATGTTCATGGGAGCCTTTTTATTAAATTATTTCAGTGGCATTGTTTTATTACGTTTGTGTGTTTCAAGATATGTATCATTTGTTACATTCTTTATCTCCAATCCCTATCAATATATTTTTGGCGTCACTGTTTATATCCTTTTGTGGCAAAATGTGTGAATTTGATCACTTTTCCATACCTGTACTCCACCTATTCACATGTGCTTATTGCAGAAACTCTACATTGGGGCGTGTGATGGCCATTGAACGGTTTTGAGCACCTTACAGCAGAAATGTAAAATTCTTAAACCTCTTTAGCACACACGAGTCTGAAAATATTGATAATGTATCTGAAATAAAGAATTGGCCGGATCAAGATGAGGTATGGTCATGGCCTTTAAGAACTTTAGTACACCAAATCTGAATTCTGTGCGTCCATCTGAATAATGCAACTAGACCCTTCGAGTACCAACTGAGGGAAATACAGCTCCAGAAAGTTATGTCATGGTGAATTAGTTTAACGTATAGAAAAAACAAACCCACATTTTCTTCTCTAACCATGACACAAACTTAGCTGAAGCTTAACCCAAAATGCCCCTGTATCTGTAGCTACTGTTTTCTGATCTCATCATTGCTTTCCCTTCATGCAAATTGAAAATGATTACATTAGTTTGTGCTGTAACATAAAGTAGTTTGTCATTTTATTGAGCAGAATGAGTTTAAGGTCAATTTTCCTGAATGTGCTTTTGTTCACTTGTCAAGAATATTTATTATGAGATTGTTTTACTAGAATGACCCCATGATTCTCTCTTAGGATGTCTTTTCCATTTCTCCCGCCTTAAAATGACTTTGTATTGGCCTGAAACAATAGCGAGTGGATTTCGCCTGTGTGGTCCTCGGTCCTGGTGGTATAATCCCCTCATTTTCAATTCCTCACACAGCCCTCAGGCTTGATGGAGATTGTTTTAGAGGTGGTTTGTGTTGCTATATTCTAACATCCGCACACAAGCTACCAGTTAGTACAACCTATTGTTTCTGTGTAGGTTTCCTTCCCCTTTAACCAAAAATCTCTAAGGTTTTGAATTACCCTGCTCACTCGCTTGTTTCTTAGGCTTTCATGGTGAAGCACTGAATCAAACAAATCTCTGCGGGGACTGTGCTTCACTAACAGGAAGTGGAACAAGCAACAGGCACATGTGTTTATCCATGTGTGGGTGAGTAGGACACACACACACACACACACACACACACACACACACACACACACACACACTTGGAGGACGAAAGAGAGAATGGAGAGATTGATTGCTGATGTTAACGTTTTCCAGTGCTGTGCTGGATTTCCATACTATAGAACCATTTTACATTCACAAAGACCATTGTTAAAAAAGCAATAACTCGATGTATGTGTTTCTTTGGGATGAGTTCAGCCGTGTGACCAAACATTTCACAGTAAATAATGATGCAACTGCGGATATTCATTAACCAGTCAAACAGTACGCTGCCTTTTCAGAGGGGCGTCATGTGCAACCTCCTGCACACTTGAGAGGACTTAGGAATGAAAAGTAAGGTAATGAGGTCTTCTGAAGACAAATGTGCAGTACAAAAAGGTGTGAGAAACAAATAGAGATGGGCTTTTAATGTGTTTGTCTCTGCAGTGCAAAGAAGTATACTGTATAAAATGATCAGGAAGAAAACTGTCTTTTTGTAAAACACTTTTTTCCTGTGCTGCTGTGTGCACTCAAACACATAATCTCTAGGAGTACAAGCAGTGATTTAGCAGGCATATTTTATAATGTATTTCTGATCCCTGTGTACACCGCACAGTGGAGTATCATTTCCATTATTTTGTTTTTCAGATTTTTCAAAGGTTTGTCACACCTGTTTTCAATAAGCATCAAAGAAGAGCAGAACATATTATTGAAAAAGAAAACATGATTAAAAAAAGGATAAATGTTAACCACCTCTTTGAAAAGGGCAGGATGCGAACATCATAATCCCTCCTCCGCTCAAGAGAAGAAACAATTACAGCATCAGGTTTTTAACAGGGAGCAACAGCTTTCTCGGCTTTGTTAAACCTTTTACTTACATTTTTGAAGTCGTGCACCTCAAGTACTTCCTTGCTGCCATTTCCCATTCTGAAGATCTCAATGCGCTGACCCGGGTCAATCTCCATCACACCGTCTCTCTCCAGGCCATCCACCACTGCCTTGAACTGGTGGTCGTACACCTGCAATGACACAAAGAAAGCCTTCTGTGACTGGGCAGCATTTGTCATTGGATATATCATAGTTTTGTACCAAAGAATAGTAAAAGGTCAGAGAAAGCATAACAAGAGGGCCACTTTCTTTGGCTTCCACTCAAAATGTCACAATTGTTCATCATGTACCTACTCTGCAGAGAAGTATAAAGATAGCCTTTCTATATCTCAAATTTGTATCTGCGACCAGTGGGTTTTTAGGTCGGTGGAAACACAAAAATGTTCCCACCCTTTGGCAGCTAAACATTTCGGCCTAGAAGGCTGACATTTGGCATGAAGGTCAAATGTGTGGGTGTGATTGTGTTGTGTCTTCATGGTTGCAGTTAAGCGATTCACGCTTGTTTGTAGATTTTAAATGGCTCTGGTTTTAACAGCCGTTTCCATGGTTGGATGAACTATCAATTTACAAAGACTTTAAGACACATTCAAGTGAAAAAAATACAGTAATTTGCAGTAATTTCCTTTTAGTCCGTCTGTTTGGTACTTGTATGTGTGAGTTTATCGGAAGTATAAAAAGCTTTAGTGTGCACGTCAATGGTCTGCAAAGGGTTAAACACCAAAGTTCCCTGAAACGCCTCCAGATCATAGTGACATCACTATGTAACATTCGCATTTTCCATTGGCTAGCGCTCCAACACATTGTACGTGATAGGCTAAGGGGCGGGACATCTCTTAGAGGGTTGAATAATCACAACAGAGCCGGCCTGCTAACCAATCAGAGCAGACTGGGCTCTGGTTTCAGACAGAGGGTGAAAAGAGGTGCTGCAGCACAGGCAGTATGAGAAAAATAAAGAGCTTTTTGAACATTAAAGCATCTAAACATTTCACAGTAGAGGCACACAATAGAAATGTCAACCTTGAAATGAGCATAATGTCCTCTAAAACCAAAACATTGAGCTGAAGGTGCTAAAAGGTCTGCAGGGCTGCAGTTACTGCCGAGTTGGTTTGTTATTTTTGTGTTTGTCCCTATGAAAGCCCTCTTAACACCACAAATAGTCATCTCAAATATTGATTATACCAGCTTTGAAGTATTGAAGGCAGGATATTTCCTTTAACCCACCATAATAGCCAATTATAAAAGCAACATCCATCATCGGAAATATCACAGCCACTCCAGTGTTGACAGGGTAACTTGGAAATATTGTTGCTCTAATACAAGATCTAACTGACATCCAAACTGCTGCATTCAGAAACTCACATCAGTCACTTGTGCAATTAAAATATTTGTGTTGACAAGCTGTAGAGTTAAATAGAATAATGTATTGATTGAAGGAGCCTCAAGTAAGTAAAAGAAAGACCTTTGGAGTCCTTTACAGTTTCTTCTCTCCAATGTTGCCTTGAAGTGTTGTTTATCTCGACTGCTTGCTGTTCTCGGACATGCATGGATGGTTCTTAAAATTCCCTGTCTGAAAAATGATTCATGCCCACCAGCTGAAAATATGCTATTAATATTTATGTGAGGGTTGTGTTATGATGAGAAATATATTGCTGAGTTCATCTTCATCTGTCTCAGTGGCAAATCAGAGCCTGGCCAATGAGACGCATGATTAATGAATACACTCGGATGGGAGTCCATCAGGATTTATATCCCTCATCAGAAACATCTGAATGTACTCTAACACTCTAACACATAATTAGCTTTACACTCTTCCACATGTTCAGTATTTAACGTCTTTTGTCTTTTCTTGCTTATACGCAGTATCCAAGACCTTTGAATACACTGCAGCACATACAGAAATTACTTTTCTTCTTTGTAGTCGGAGAACAGAGTAATAATGGTCAAATGGGATATCATTCTTAATAGAAGACCACTGTTAGAATGGCACAAGCCTATAAATCTCCATTAACACGGGTCGGAGTAGCCTTGGCTCCAAAGAGAGGTAGAACTTAAAATCGTCAGGAGAAGCCAAATTAAGATGGGCTTGAAATGTAAGTGTCAATTGAGCAGTTATGGATAAAATTGGGGCTATTAAACAGTCTGAAAGTCTGTGTGGTGAATTAAAGTTCTATTTGAGCATTTCTTTTATATTAACATAAAGGTGGAATGGGGGAATAGATTCTGGAGACTTATTGATTTATACTAAAACAGTGAATTACATTTTCAGCAGGCTATCACTTTTGATGAAAATCCAACGGTGAGAATCTCCCCACTGCACCAGGTTGAAATAGATAATAATGTATTACAACAGTTTGACTTCAGCTGGTTCAATATCCAAAGCTGCTGCTGTGCACCATAATTGGCATTCTGAAAATAGAAATGAATAGCCCGTGTTTGGCCTCCTGCGATACTTATAGGAGCTTCAGCACATTGGGAAGCTTGCGGCGTGATTTATGCTGCAATAAGGGGAAGATTTAAAAACAAACACAACATTTTGCCTCGCTGTAATAATGATGATTGTTATAAATTTGTTTTTGTGCTGACTCATTATTTGCATCCCAAGTTTATGTTTGAAAAATACGCAATGGGAGATTTAAATAGGGCTAGTTTCACAAAATGTACTTATCTTGTACCTTCTCTAAATAGCAATTCACAGAAACTGTCACTTGGCCTAAACCTAAAAAATAATAGTGTGAAAGTAAATTAGCTTTCCAAATGACACTGAACAGGCCAATAAAAAGGCCAGCACAAAGGAGAAGCTACACTCTCTGTATTAAGACTTTGCAAGGCCGATATATTGCAACTTTAATAACAATACAGTGGAAACTCTGAAACCGCTCTGACATTTAAGCTGCAGTGGGCAAGAGTGTATTTGAAAACACACCATGCATGAAGTCTGACCAGAAGATCCTGAATAAAAGTCCATGAATCGGCTCAATTAGACACACTTACGTCAAGGAATTGACCATTTAAAGAAAATGGTTTACAATTAAGTTTGTAATAAACCTATATGGTTGCACATTATACCTGAATGGATATGATTGGAGGTTAAGCTTAGTCCTTTGTTCACAGCTGCACTTTCCTGATTTCTATGACCACAAAGCAGACTCCATTCACAGACTGGATCATGCTGTGGAAATCACTGAAGTAGTGGTCTTGAGTTTTATCTACATAATAAATAATCTGCATATGTTGTGCCTTACCAGTCATTACGCTTTAAAACATCGCACCTGCTAAAGATTGGATTTATTTCCTAAAATCATTATTTTTTATATATTCTATTTTGCGTTCTTGATGTATATAACCAATGATAACACAACATTTGATGGAGCTAGATCATTTGAAGTCAGTTTCTGATACCTGTTTATTTTCCATTGCCAAAACTTGTTTAAATTATAGATTCCGAAATGTACTGCTAATATGCTAGCAAATTGCATTGCATTGCAACGATCTATAAGCCCAGCATGATCATTACTGCCCATTATAAAGTTGCTGGGAAAGGTTTTAGGAAACATTTTAGGCATGTTGCAGATATGGAAACATATTTATTTGAAATGTGCATGATTTTTTTTAAACACCTAATGATTGTTAATTAAATATTCACGTTTCTCCACAAACGTCTCATGAAATATCTGACTCTTTAGCCGCTTGATGTCTAATAAGTTTCACCAGCTAGTTACTGGCGTCAGCTGTTCTGTTTTCTCAAATCAGCTTAGAGTTGTAAAGTTGGAGGCTGATGAACTGGAAAATGCAAACAAATATCCATAGAGCCGACGTGATCTGGAAGTCAATTAATAAGGATATTTGGCCTTGTTATTCATTTCATTTTTAATGTGAAAATACCATAAATTGTGATTGTTACAGACTTGACTACATGCAGTGAAACATTTGTGAATAGGATATAGTTGATATCTATTCCACAAACTCCTTTATAAAATAGTACTACATTTGGAACTTAGCTTATCTTCTAAAATCAATATTTTAGAAGAAACTCTTTTATGTTATTTTTCTGGCTTTTCATCAAAAGACTCCACAGCTCTGAAATCCCATTTTAAGATTTCTTTTGGGATTCAATATTCTCAAAATGTCTTAAGTTTCCTGTCAACATGTGAAGGTCTTACAGCTTTAAGCAACAATTTGTTTTCCCAACAGCAAAGCATCTTCTAAGATTATGTCTGAGTGCAAAAACACTTTTCAGGAATAACAGCATAACTGCTGGTTATCAGACAGCAAAGCAGAAACAACAATACATTGATGTACACGGATGTTGTTGTACAAAACTGAACAATGTATCAGACCACTTAAAGGTTACACAGCAAACAATCTTACTGGAATACACATTGATTGCTCGGAAACACTTCTGCAAACCAAGTGTTGTTATTTATTTGAAAATCTGTCCGATATCCCTCTGGAACAGCCGGTCCTTTCTCACATCACACGCCGCCGCCACACTGTGGTACAGTACGAGATGAAGAATTCAGATCTTCACAGCTCGGAAAACATTAAAGCTCAGAAGTGTGAGGCGATCTGCACAGACAATGCCTTGTTTATTTCCTCTGTTGGAGGTTTCTGTCTGAAGTGGTTCCTAACAACCTCCACCTAGATGCTTTCAAACACAGACTCACAGCCAATGAGAAGCGGCAGGCACGGCCGGGGTTGTTTGTGTGAGCAGGTTTTGGCAAGGCACCCGAGGACATTAAGCAAAGGTCACGTAGATGTTGTTTCAGGTGAGTGGGTCGCAGTTGGTAATGTGTGTGTGTGTGTGTGTGTGTGTGTGTGTGTGCGTGTGTGTGTGTGTGGAGAGAGAGAGAGAGACAGTGTGTCCATATGTGCATCTATTGAGGAGGCGGCCGTGGGAATGTGAGAGATGACAATATGTCCTCTTAGTTGTCCTTGAGGGTGAGGAGATAGAGGCTCCAGTCAGGCGGAACTGGATGCCTGTCACTCACGGCGGGGGAGGTGATGGGGGGGGGGGAGGCGGAGGGCTGGGAGGGAGGAAGGTGGTGGTGGGGGGGGGGGTGCGAGGGCTGCACAGTGCATGGGCCCCCTGGGAGCCATCGGCAGGCCTGTGATAGATCGAGGTGGGCAGCAGCTTAGAACAGCGTGTCCTTTCAGCTTCAGTCCTTTTTTAAGTCCTCGCTGGTTTCAAAACGCCTAGAGACGTGTGGCTTCAAATTCTTTTGACAACACGTGTTAAAAATAATTCTCATATTATACCGTATTTAGTTAATTTCATAAAATAAAATGTCAAGAAAATGAATACATCCTAAAATGTATACTGCTTGTGATTTGTGATACAAAAAACATAAATTCCTAATCAATATGTTCACTGTTTAAACGATGACAACAACATTTAATCGTTGTTTCTGCCAATTCCCCAAATGTTGATACTGTAAACAAAGTGTTCACTGACAAAGCATTCAGTACAATATTCACTGTATATATATTGAATCTGTTAGATTTACCGAAAGCAACCACAGCACTTGGTTAAGATTAGGGGGAGATCAAGGTCTTAGTTTAAAGTAGGACAAATGATCAGTGACCTCATTAACATTTTACTGAACACACTATCTTTCCATCTTAAGCACAGAGTTACCTTCATTATAAAATCAACATGCTTCACTGTTTGTAGAAGATTGAATGTTAATTGTTGCTAGCTGAAGCTCTGACCACTACCAGCCTCCAAACTGAGACTATTAGCATTGGTTAGCATTATAACTATAACTAATAACTGTTGAGTCAAAACTGCTGATTTATTTACACTTGAGTCAATTCTGTTGAGCCATTGATTTTTTTTTAAATCAAAATATATAAAACATACCTGCTAATGTCCAGATAGAAGACATATTGACATGTTGCAGTAGGAAAAGCAAAGGATTAAAAATACAATGATTGAAGGCTAAAGTCCATTTAGCTTCTTCCGTTTTAAATTCCTCAGCGTTATACTGCATGGTGACTCACTTTCAAACTGTTATGACATACTTGAACCTAAACAATTATTATAGCAAATGAGCTTTTCAAAGTCAACATTTCTACTGTGAAGTCGAGTCTGTAATTTCTTCCGACAATAAAAATAGATATAATTGACATAATTCTCGCATACTCAGTGACCGAGTGTGCCTGTGCTTAAGATTTAGCTTAATAGTCCGTTTCTCAAGAGATTCTGCCTGATAGCTTATTAGAGCCTTTGTTTTTGAATTATTAGTGGTGTGTTGTCCCGTTAGATCACATGTGAATCACAGACTGTGCCTTCAACTGGCTCGAGAGCGGCTGTAACATTTAAATTGATCGGAGGAAGCTGACATTTCCTAAAGTGTTCTTTTAAAGGAGAGTTGCGCTGACAATGAAACTGCAGATAGTCGGGGTGCTGAGTCACACAGTTTGACGTCTCTCGATCCTCTCTGCTGTAGCACACCCAATGTTGCATTGTTGTTTTTGTAATGTCAGGCTGGTGAAGCCTTTATTCTCCAGGATTTACACCTGTGAAGTTTTATTATCATCAAATATTTTCAATTGAATTCCAGCTACAGTGTAAAGTGTCTTTTTTGTGAATCGCCCCAAAAATGAGAATACAACGCACTTTTTTTTTAATGAGGTTTGTGTCCCATGCAGGTTTAAAATAAATCATTGGAGTGCTCAAACTCAAATCAGCAAGGCATTGAGAATCAGCTTTCGCACCAGTGTTGCAGAGGAAGCTGTCTTCTGTGTTTCCCTTGTCTCTCATTGTCCTCAACCAGCATGCATTTTTCTGAGCACAAGTATATTCACATGCGCCGTCACATGACAACAACTAATGACTCCCAAATACTCCGGTTGCACTCTAGTTGGCATGGTTGTTTTTTTATTCTTTTTTTCCGTTTTTCTCAGAGGTAAAATGGAACATCTTTGTTAGACACTTTTCATATTGCCACTGCAGAGGTGTAACCTTTATAAATAAAAGTGAACACAGCTTCTGCCGGGACAATTAATCCTCTTCTAGGATAATGACAATTACACACACACATTATGAAGTTTCGCCAGAAGCACAAGAAAGTTACTGTTAATGAAAACAAACCTGTGTGGGGAATTGTTGGAAACGTTATACATTAGGCAGAGGCGAGAGTAGGAGCAGGTTCCTATGGAGATATTACTCGAAAATGAGGATCCACAAGGGGAATAATTACAGCTGGTATAGATTTCCCACCCAGGAGCAGCAGTGCAGATGGCCTTCACACATTTCAACACATGTTCTCAATATTCCCTGTCAGACACTGTATGGTATGCATATTTGTGGATGTGTTTCCCTGGCAAGGTGATTTTTTAACAGATTTTTTGTATAGAGAATCTGAGAGGAAGAGATAGAGTGGGGGATTTGATAGTGTGGTGTCTCGAGACCACAGGGACTATGTTTATGGACACTGATTACCAAGCCTGTCAACTACCAAGGCCTGGAGAATTTGGATAAATGAAGTGGGAATGCTCTCCGGTTGCCAAACACATGCAGGCTGCTGTTTGGCGAAGGCTGCTGAATACAGGCAGCTGGTTCTGGACAGGCGCCAGCTCAGAAAATTCAATTTGGAAAATACTGGTCAGTCACTAATTCGTCATCAACTTAGTTGGTACAGGGTAAAATGAGCCTCTGCCAGCGCACAAAATCAATCTCACTGAACAACCTGACAGCAAACAGAAACACCATGCAACATGTTGCAAATATTGGAAATACAGTATGTGGCTGTACGGCACCCATTTACAGTATATGATGACACTACTTGTCAATTTGTGTTTTTGAATACATGTGTACTGAATGTACAATAACAATCATTGAAGCCTGAAAATGTTTACATAAACAACCAAAATGCAATTTTACTTGCACAAAAGCAGAACGATTTTCCACAATGTTTATTGAAACATTACAAAGTGTGCTAGACATTTGCCGTTTCCCTTCTCATACATTTTCCTTCCGACTAAAACATAATTAACTTTACCATCTTTCCGCTTGCTCTCTGTTGTTTATTGTTTACCCTGCAGCTCTAAAGTAAGACATTTTTATTACACTGTGACTGTTCTTCTACCTTGACCCCGACCACCTCTGTATGACATGTTTAAATCCCTAGGATATATCGCTTCCTTCACTGAAAAAACCCCCACATATATTTCTCTTTTCTTTAGCTTTCAGCAGGTTATATAAAGATAGCTTTGAATTCCTATTGATCTGGTAATGATGCAGTCAATCGCACAATAGCTCTTTCCAATTGTAGACCTGATTCTTGTGTTTTTTTAACGTTATGCTGAATAGGACATAACCGTTTATATCGACGGTGAATGTCTGAAAGTTCTATGGGCATAAAAATGCCTGTTGGCAACAAGAGGCTTAATAAACGCCCTTACCTCTTTATTACAGCTCGATTATTTTACTTTAGAGAACTTGTGTGAAACTGTCAGTCATGGTTGCTGACAGTTTCACACCAGTTAGTTTAGTGAAACCCCCGAATGTCACAGAAAAGACAAGTGTTAAATTAAATGTTATTCTCTGTTAATTTCAATTTTTACTCACTTAAAATATGCTTCCATGCAGATCAATAACCACACCAGGCTTTCTTGGCAGAGGAATCTTCTAAATATAAAAGCAAAACATGCAGTTTTAACTTTAGTTTGGAAGCTGTATGCCTGGGCCCCGTCCGTAATGAGAGGACTAGTCAGACCTTTGCGCTAAATATACACGTCTGTAAGGCACTCAAACCGTTCTGCATTGTAATTAGCACCAGTTTTTTTCTGTGGTTTTGTTATATGCG
Organism: Trematomus bernacchii; assembly: GCF_902827165.1. NCBI lineage: Eukaryota > Metazoa > Chordata > Actinopteri > Perciformes > Nototheniidae > Trematomus > Trematomus bernacchii. The sequence continues at coordinate 4,250,107 of NW_022987409.1, forward strand.
GAGGTAAGTAACTGCATGCAAGCAATTAAGAAACGTTGCCCTCTTCTTATCGGCAGGAAGTTCTTTCAATAGCTCCGACAAACTCAAAAGCACAAAAGTCCACTGAAGCCTGCTCCCTCCACATGGCATGAAACATAATGAAACTGTATTTTGATGAATTGAATCATGTTGTTGCATCTGAGCTTCACTCTTGCATTTCTGTGGTATCTTAAATGTTTTGGAGGTTACACAGAAATCATTATGTGGGTATGTGGAGTATGGAGCATTAAATGGAAATCAAAAACTAGATTGCCGTGAAGGGTTAAAGTGCTTTTGGGAATTCACCCAAGCAATTACTTTAAGCATCAATTTGATGTTAAAATGTTTTACAGCTGCCAATGCCAAAGGCCGGTTAAGGAAAATGCTAAGGTCATTAGCCTTGCAAAGAATAAGCTAGAATGTGTCAAATTGCAAAAGCTTAATGGAGCTGTCCTCCTAAATCACATTAACACTGCTCAAACAAACAGCTAGCAGCAATATACCTCCCTTCTGAGCCAATTTTAAATAGTGTAGTAATACAGTATATTTTTCTCCTTTTAGCAGATAATTCCCAAACACAGTATAGATGTTAAGATGCCGCTCTCAGATATTTCTCACAGAGCAGCAGTGCAGTTTAAACACTGAAGCATCAGTGGTAAGAGTCACATTTTGAGACAGTTTCTCCGGAGCAAAGAGCAAAAGCTTCTTTCTACGTCTACCAGTTTGCACTGTTGTTCAATTACCACACAATTGCAGCCATAGGTTTAAAGAGTGCATTTACGAAAGAGTGAATTATGACATTTCATCACATCTAACACTCCTGAAGTGCAATACACGTCACTAACTGATGATGCTTAACAATGTAAGAGTATCCGAGAGTGGGTTTTTTCCTTTAATGTGCAGCAGACTGGAAAACTATATTACTCTAAGTTTATCGACAACCACCACGAAAAAAGCTGTTTATGTGGGGATAGTGGAGGTGGAAATGCTTGAGCTTCACACAGTAATGGGTTTGAGTCTCTGCCCTTAATCAGATTGGTATCAGATAGGTGTCGGGTAGCGCAGACGTCTAGTACCGCAAGATATATAGAAATTCCGTTTTTTAAAGATTTGAAAGGAACAGCAAAACAGTTTGAGAAAAGGCTCTCACTTTTGGCGCATTTCCACTACACGGCCTCGCTCGGTATGGCTAGGCCTCGTTAGGACTGGCTCACTTTATGGCGCATTTCCATTACAGTTTAGGAACTGGGGTAGTATCTATAGTAACGCAGTGTAGGTGGAGCCGTGACGTCATCTTCAATGAGAACCCCAGAAAAACAACACAGCCGTTAGCTGTTAGCACTCAGAGCTCACAGCTCCTCATATCTGTTCAGAAACTAGACAAAAGTTAAACAAGTACAAACCACAGACTGCCTGTGTCATGGTGAATACAGTCGCTGCTTTATTTATGTCTGTATAGGCCGTTGTTGTGAGTGTGGACGGTCGGAGCATATATTGCGTTAGCTTAGCCAATCTCCATTTAGAAAACACGCATTTTAAAAGGTTTTTCGCCTGCCGTCTGTCTGCAGACTTGACAAAGCATTAATTCATGGTTTTTACTAACCGGTATCAGTATGTTGTTACTTCGGCATCATTTTGAAACGTGTATTACAATTAAATCACTGTCAAATATGTCCATCTTGTTGTAGTTGTAGCCCCCTTGCCAGCGATTCTCTCTCTGGTTTAGCATACTCAGCCCGACTCAGCCTCGTTGTCTCTGGCCCTAGACCCACGATTTTCTGAGGCCAGAAAAACTGTGAATTAGGACCCGCCGGCCGGTACTAGGCCAAGTGGAAACGCAACCAAAGACGGGCCGCTGACGTCACAGCCCTCTTAAACCGTGCTCCGCGCTGTAGTGGAAACGCGCCATTTGTTGCTTCCTTGATAACGGATGAACAAGAGGATTGATCCTCAAATATGACAACAAATATGAGCATCAATCTTCTTATAATATTTTAGCTAGGAGACTGTTAGCTTCAACACAGTTTCACGGCATTTCGTGTTATAGTCACGAAATTAATCTATTGATTCGTGTTCACCAACACGATTTCGCCATTTTTTTCGTGCCACACAGAACGATTTTAAAAGCAATGTTTTAGAAGTTAGAAGGAAAAAAAGATGACAAAAAATACAGATTTCAGTATTCTGAGGCTCTGAGCCCCATTTCTTTTCCTCGCGGACGGCAAAAAAACTCCGACATTATACAATTTAAAATAAAAGGGATAGGGTTAGGGTAAGATATTGAGTAAGAACATGTTTTTATGAACCACACAGCTTCTGGTATTCCAAGACCCGACCGGACAAAAAGACGTGGTGCAGGCACGAAACATACTACCAATAGAAATACATTGCATTTAAAATCGTTCTATGTGACACGAAAAAAATGCGAAGATCGTGTTGTTGAACACGAATCAATAGATTAAATACATTTCGTGACTATAACACGAAATGCCGTGAGACTGGGTTGTTAGCTTAGCTTAGCATAGAGACTGAAAGGAGCAGGAAACAGCTAACCTAGTCTATTTCTTTAACCACTATCAACTCCTTTACCTCACAAGAAAACATGTTATATCTAGTTTATTTACTGTAAAAGTATCAAATCTGAGTTGTAAGGCGGGTTATGGATAATTTCTGAAGCGATTTAATGCGGGAGTTTGTTAGGAAATTACCAAAAAGCTTCTCTTTATATCCTTATATCTGTTATCCCCTAGCAGCAGAGATCGGCAGAGTGGTTTTTAGTTGCTTAGTCTATTGTAGTCTGAATGATTAATTGATCCTATACCTGAGTAAGATTTTCAAAATAGAAATCTATGAAAGCTGTGCTGTGTTGATGAATCATATAAGCACTGTCCGTGGTGCTGATGTTGAATGCAGATTTGTTATTGTGACTTTTTTTCTCTGAGTCTCTCTTTTGTGTCAGTTTTGTCCTGAATCTTTAATATTCTCTAAACTATACAGCTAGAGGTACTAATAGTCTCTGGGGAACAAAACAAACTGGATCCGCTTGCCTGGATAAACTGTTCTAAGCCATCTAGAAAAGCTACAGCAACTGCATAAATCACAACACATTTTCTTAACATTTATGTCTGTGTCAGGATCAAATCAATCAGATACTATATGAGATTTATTTGCCTAATTGTGCAGAGAGCCAGGCTAGCTGTTGCCGCTGCTTTGAGTCTTTATGCTAAGCTAATCACCTCCTAGCACTAGCTCCAACACGTAACACAGAGACATCAGAAGGGGATCAGTCTTTTAATTTGACTGCCATCTGTTTTCTGTAAAAAGCCTCAAATGAATAATATAAAATAATTTTCTTGGCTTTCCTCTGTTGATTCAATGTGAAGACAGCAACCGTTATGTAATTGTTTCTGTGGATCTCTTTATTGGCTTGAAAAGTGGAGAGGAGAGGAAATAATACTTCTTTAAAAAGAGAAAAACAGTTACCAAATAAAAAGGTTCTTCCAGGAGCACCTTTCTGTCAGGAATAATGGAGCGTGGATATATCTGAGGGCTGCTGGGAATATATGGAGCATATTTGTGCAGTAACTCAAGTGGAATTTTGGCAGAACTCACAGACTATCATACTTCTCCTGTTTTATTTTCCTTGCTGAAATCCATTCATCACAGAGCCTATGAATCTTCAACGTAGCCTACCCTTTCTCTTCTGTCAACCTACTCATACCTGAAAGGGATGTAATGACCCACTTTCTCTCCTTGTCCCCCGGCGACTCTGCCGCTTACCACGTTTGACCACCTTGCTGTGGTCGACTACAGTCTGCAGCTGCTGTTAATTTACAGGAGCACTGTGCACCCTTTTTCAGCTCTGAAGCACATATGACTAATCACACCAGTCATTTTAAACAACTTGAGCTTTCTCTGGCAATAAATCACCTTGATACGTGCTATTGTGCCCATAATAGAGCTGCGTTCAGGAGGGACGGTGCAGGGGGAACTTTGGGAGCTGTTTAGTACTTTTGGTCAACACACTATTGTGAGACAAACTCAGGGACTGGGACACATTGTTGTTTGTTTCTATGATCTTAATAAAAATCAAAGTGAAAATAACAAAGGGCTGTATATTCTTTATACAACAGCTTGGGGAATATGACATTTCCCCAGACTTTTTGCTTAAAAAGTACATTCTTACCTTTTTATCTTTATTTTCAGGACAAAATCCATAACACACAATCTTATAAATATACCACGAGGTTTTTCTTGTTCTGAATTCTTCAGATTCTTGTGTGCGCATGCAAATGTGACATTAGCCTGAGCATAAAATGAAATGTTGCCGAGATAAATTTACCAAAGTTTGATCTTCTTTCAACATTTTGTTCCCTGTCAAAGATCTGTCTAACTTCTGCTTAACACGTTTCAGCTAAACCCCAGACAAACTAGAAAGAGGAAATAGCTGCTTTTTTCTCTTTACCTCTAAAACTCAGAGAAAAAAGGGGCCTCCAAGTAAATATATTTTTTATCTTCACCTGCCAACAGTACGGAGAACAGAGAGACTTGACAAGGCCTTTAAGGATGGTGTTAAACCACCTTTCTTAGGACATGACAAATGATGTAACATCCCTTTTAATGCCGTAAGCCAACATGAAATAGATACAACTTCCACAGTATCATCAACCAGTAGTAAAAAAATGAATTGAAGTTAAATGACACAAAGGCCTGAGCTTCGACTCTGTTGTGCCATTTCTTTCTTCCTCCTGTCATTGTATGGCTCCGTGCTGCAGCCTCCCTTTGTGCCTTGCCTGCCTGGTAACCGCTCTGCAGAGCTGAGGAACAATCTGCTGCTTGTCAGGAGTGCTGAATGAATCCTGTGGCTTATTTTTGTTTCACAATCTGAAACAGACTTCAGACGGCCAAAGGCTGCGAGCAGAGACTGCGGGCTTCTGAAGTGTGGGGCAGACAGTCACAAGGTGAACGACCTCTATCGTGGAAACGTCTCCTTGTCGCTCTGCTGGTTTCCAGCCACGCCACCTCCTAATAAATCAACAAGAGCACACTCTGGGATCCAGCAGCTAAGTGGCATTTAAGAAACAGCTTGTGAGAGCTGTAAGGCTGCAATTTGGATAATTTAGACGCAAGGCAATACTTTTGGCCAGATGAACGGCATTAACAGCAACTGGAAAGTCTTTCAAGTGACTAAAGAAAGAAACTTAAAGTCCAAGTAGCATTATGTTAAAAGTCAATGATGGGAGAACTTCTTGTGGTTCAGAAGGGCAAAAATGTTTTCCATTTGTTCAGGTTCACTCAATATTGGGGATGTGACACATTTAAATTCACTGGCAATACACCAAGAGATGACAATAGATAGTCGCCTTGTTATTTATCAGCAGTGCCTGTAGTGCATTTATCTGCGTGCCAACTTATGCATTAAAAAATTGTGCGTGGAAAGCAATAAAAGCCGCTCTCCATTCAGCTTACTGCAAAAATGCCAAGATACTGTGTCTGCTGCGAACACCAATAACGGCAGCTTCTGCAGACATCTACGGTTTAGTCGGGAGGATCAAAGTCAAAATCACTACAACAAGAGCGCCATCGCCTCTTCTTTTATCATAACAAAGCTGATATCCACAGCACTACTTCATCTGCGCCTGAACACATATAACACAAGCCTGCGATGCCTGTAACAAGGTAGACCGTTGGAACAATCCCTTACAGAGCTTCTGGGAGACGTACAGGCTCATAATTGTTCAAACATTGTTTACACCATGCCTCTGCCTTGAAGACACAATAAAGGAGGGAGTGATAGCCCTATGCAGAGACACTGGGCTATAACACTGGGTCTATTGGTACTGATGAGAAGCTCTTGGTCTGTTGCCATGGCCCCTGTGTGGGTTGCATGTCAGTGCTGCTCTGCCCTTCTTTTTAATAACACTGAAAAATACTTTGAAGGCCCAATGGGAGAACACAACACATTATGCTCCCAATGCTCTGGGTCTGTCGTTACAGCCTCACATTGTCTCATGCTATTAGAAAAGGAAGAGTGTCATTATGTGACTTGGTTTTTCAGTTTTTGTAGTTATAATGAAACCTATGGTCCATCATGGTCAGCCACTAATGAAAGACTTGCAAATTGAGCACTTTGAAATAGCAAATGAATTCTTTGCAGTATTTTTGCCACTGGTCCGGGGGTAGAAAATGAAAGCAGTAGCCAATATGATTTTTTCTCTTAGAATAAAATTAATGAACAGCCTTTTTCCTCTCTTTCTATCAACATAGAATTATTAGCTAATGTCAATTCCATTAACACAAGTGTTCGAAACTCACACTCATTGACTATTTAATTAGAGATTAGAGTGGTTTTTGCAACTATTAGAGTCCATGAATAATTAATAACCATAATAATTACTGTATGTGTCTAAAAGGGTTCTTGCCTACACAAGAACTACATTTCCTTAATCACATGTCTCTATATAAACATGATAAGGTCAGATCTCACCCTATATGTTTATATAGGTTCTCATTATATTATTCTGAAAGCAAATCCCTGCCTGGATGATTATCACACTTTCTTTGAGAGAATAAAGCACTACCTTTCTCACCGTCGCATAAGGAGGCGGTCATACGAAATTCAGGCTCAGAGGTCTAATTAAGATATAACAAATTCTTTCAATTATTAATGAATTCATTCTCTTTGCAATTTTATAATGTACCTGAAACTTCAATTACCACCTCTAGCTACCTGCACCTTAAGTTATACATATCTGAAATGTGCTGCATGTATTATTATATCATCAAATACAGATATACATTAGGGTTTATTCCCTAACACTATTTAAATTACTTGCAGTTTATTATCCAGTGATTAATGTTATGCAAGTTTGGAACTGCAAACGTGTAAAGATGCACCGTATAAGTGTATAAGTGTTAGGATGTTTACACTCCAGTCCTGATGGACAGGGTAAAATCTGTTTCTCAGCAGGAATTCATTTTGATATTAATATGTAGTTTATGACAGCAATGTTGTTAATTAAACCCCGCAACATTTCGCCCAGGCTATTATTTGTTCCTGCCAGACAGCTAATGAGCCCCATATTATCTCAGCAAGAGACAAAAGCCCAGAGGACACTCTGTACTTTAAGGAGTCTGTGGCGCCTCGTGTAAATGCTTAGAAGAAAGCTGTGTTTCCAAACGACGCTTCCCTGCCTATTGAGGGGGGAGTAGCAGTAGAAATGTAAAGGACCATCCTCCTCCTCGAATTACAAATGATTTGTACATTTCCATTTCATCTGTCCACGCTGTAGCTGCTCATGCAGGTCAGTGGGTCAGCCCCGCTGCCACCAAGAACACCCAGGAAAAGATCTTGACAAGCTTTATCACCGTCAGATGACAAACTGAAGTATTTTTTTATTTTCTTGGAAAATGAGTCACAGCAGCAGAGCAGCAGCTGCCATCAATCATACTCGTGGTGTGGAGTGCCAGATATCTACACATTCACCACACAGTATGAAAAACACCCTACACTGTACTGAAGAGCATCCGAAATATGATGCATTCGGAATATTAAGTGGCTCCTTGGACAAGTAGACCTTCAGAAAAACATGACCACATATTATATGTTGCATAATGACTATTTTTACTTTTAGTATTTTAAGTATATTTTGATGCCAATACTTTTGTACTTTTACTTGAGTAACATTTGTAATGCAGGACTTTTACTTGTAACACAGTATTCCTACACTCTGCTACTTCTACTATTACTCAAGTATAAGATCTGAGTACTTCTCCCACCTCTGCTTGTAGCACAGAGGCCGGTCACTATGAAAGCTCCAGCCTTTGGCCCTCGGGGAAATGCTCTTCCCACACATCCACACATCCACTTCCCACACACATTCACTCTCCTTCACCACTTGATTACTGCCCTCTACATCTCAGCTCTGTTTCAATGTATTGTATGCTCTTTGTTAACAAATCAGTTAATTCATAGACATAGGCTTATTCATACTTTGGATTTGACTGACGTGTATGCTTAATGAGTTTCAACATTTTCTCCTTTCTTGACAGGCAATGATTGTACTTAACATCTTGGTTTGCTTTACATATAGATCCAGCTTGCATGGATCTTTAAAGTCTATTATTTCCCCACTCTAGTTTGTCCCTTTTCCTAAATGATTAAGATATCTTTGACTAGTCGTAGCGGGAAAAGCACACGTAAAACCAACATTACCGATGACTCAATGCAATGCAGAAATCAGTAGTGTTATTATTCACAATTTGGTTAAAGCGTTGGCTGTAAAAAAGACACTGCATGCCTAGTGATCACAAAGCTCTTAACATAAATCATTAAAAGTTATAATAAAGCATATTTACTTTGGGTCGGTTATGGTTTTTAAGGATGGTGGTGGAAAAAGTTTGTCTGGAGTCCCGGCCAAGAAACACATGGCCAGGATCTGCTCTCCACTGAATGGATTCTTCTGGTTTATTATGGTGATGGATTCATATGGATTAGTATGGATTGACAACATCTGGAATGAATACCTAATCATTAATGATGTTCATTACTGCTCTAAAAACTAAGCTGTCTGGCTTACTTTTCTCATTTCCGGAGTAAACACTTGAAGTTTCACTGGGTGAAAGATCTCCTTTTAAAAGTATGTTATTTTTGCTGATCTTTCATGTTTATTTCACCAATAAAGCAGCCCTAATAAGCCTTGCCGGTCCGGATGCATGTCATTATAATTAGCTAACATTCCAACTTTTCGAGCTGTTACAAGTCTTCATTTTCTCACATAAAAAAGACTAATCAGCTAAGGTTTTTATCATGAAGTGTGCGACCGAGCACCAGACCTAAAGGGATGATTTAGATGCAGCTTCTCTCCTCGCATATTGAGCAAGGTGACTAATGGTGCAAACCCGCAAAAAAGTCAATACAACCTTTTAATTGCTGACAGATATTTAGCCGAGCACTCTGACATACCCATTTTTCAGATTAGAGTTTTACTCGTTTCAAAAGATCCTGATCCATTTGAGCGTATTCCAACATAAGGGCGACATTTCTGATCTGCAATATGTTACCAAAGGACAGATGAACGGAGTTTTTCCATAGTGCTGTTCACTTCTCTGCCGTAGCATTGTAGCTGTGAATGCACTCGGAGGCTATAAGCGTTGCAGACTTACTGGGAGAGTGAAAGTGGATGTGAAAGCTCAATCACATTCTACATTGTACAACAGAGCAGAGGAGTCTTTCTTGGCAGTCACACTGGTGAGACAGAGAGGAGAGAAAGGAAAAGAGAAAAGTCTGGGGGGAGAAAAAAAAGGCGAGCATTTGTGTCTGTTTACCCACCGCACTGTACATACAACATGCTTCACATGAGCTGCTGGTGAATTGGCAAAATGAAGTACTGGCAATTAAGATGCTGATCTTTCCTACACTAATATTATTCTAGCTTCTAAAAAGAAAAATCACAGACGCACTAAAGTGTTGTACGGCACAATAAATAACTCCCGGTGGGCTTTGCAGCGCTGTCACGCTCTCTGTAGCAGTCGCAGAAGAAGGCAATGTGCCACAGCCGCCATGAAGCCTTCCTACCTCAGGCACTCCACTGGCAACAATTTAAAACAACTCTCTTTTTGTTCTTCCCAGTCTGCAACCCCTCCCTCTTCCTCCCTGCTCCCCGAGTAGACGGCATAATGCATCATCTTAGGAGGGAGCCTGCAGCGGCCTAATTTACCAGCCAGGGAAAAACACAAGTGGACACTGTCCTGCTAATGGATGAATGAGCCTGACGTGTAAAATCTGAAAAGATTACCAGACTGAGGGGCAGGCCTCCCAAAAGGTCTTGCCAAACCAGCTGTTAAGATAAACCTTGTTGCCTCACCAGAATAATAATTCCCCCATACGAGACTGAGTAAACAAACAGAGTTTAAAGAGAAGATAGTCTTTTTTTCTTTTCCTGTAGACAAACTAAGAAGAAAGAGACAACAGAATCATATCATGATCAAATCTTGTGTCTCCCCCCTTCCTGTTGCATGTTGACATCTGGACACTGAGGGGACTGTTGGGCATACACCGCCTACGAGCAATAAATAAACAAAGGGGCGCTCGGCCTTGAAAAGCCGTACACCTGTGTCCAGTGTGAAAGCAGCAGGCGCAGCACTGTTCATTAAAGAAGCCGGTCCTGACAGTGAGGCATTTAAGAGGCCATCAGGAGCGACAACTCAGCAGCTACCTTGGGAGCAGAGAGGGAAAGGCATCAAGGTGAGCAATGCAATTTCAGCTTGAATAATGGAGCACTTTCCTCCGGTCTGACATTCATGTATTTCTCGGGCAGATTTGCCGTACAGACCAACAACACCTGTGAGCTCTTCAATGTTCAACAGGAAAAAAAGGTTTACACAGGTCCACAATTACTCTGTGCCTGGCTGCTGGTCTGCAGATAATCTCGCTCAAAGTGGTTCATGAATTAAAAATAGGACCAAATATATCAAATCTAATGATATGAGCATTTCATTTTGGATGCTGTGCGCTACAGACATTACACACAGCAGACATCCACATCTGGATTTCATTCTTCACGGTTTTTAAAAATAGTCTTGCAACTTTCTCTCACCTTTCTTTTGGATCCACCAGCCAGATTCAATTTTTCAGGGAGTTGCAGATGTAAACTGGTAATAACTGAGGATTCATTTACAAGGAGGCAAAATCCCCCAGTGCGACTTGTGGCCCAGAACAATAACGAGCACATGGTAAACAGAAATTTGCCGTAAGCCAAAAGAGAATGCAGAGGCACCTTATCTACACACAAAAACACACAATGCACACTGATGCGTACACAATCACATGGGCACAACCACAACCACGCCCTCCAACACACACACATACATACAAAGAGGCAGACACACAGGCAATGATGGCACACTATCTTCCCAGAGCCTGTGTAACAACATATGTTTTCAGGTAATTAAAAGAAGATCCCAAGTGGTTATCATGCCATATTGAAATACAATGCACAGAGCAAATTACCATTCTGCGGTTATTTGCACAAAGCCGGGTGCACAGGGTCACGTTGCTTTCAGTAAACTGTATGACGAGAATATACGACAAGTGTTTGTGGCTGCAGTCCGACTGTGGTTTACACTTCTAATTCGATATGCTGAGGTCAAAGCGATACGTAATACGTGATACATGATGGTACGTGTTGGCTTTTAGTTTGAAAGGAAGTAGCAATTGTTTTTAAGTGCAACAACATAAAGTACACTATTTACTGAGCACAAAAGAGTTTTAAGCAGTCATTAAAATGCAGGAAGTGATTTAAGGGTCACAAGAAGTGATTTTTTTGGAGCAGAACACACTTTGTAATCAATGTTTATAGTAAAAACATCTAAGGCAGAGACAGGGTTTTCTTAGCTTGTGATCTTCAAAGCTGCGGATTCTTGGATTTGTCAGTTTTGATCCATCACTTGAAAAGGTCCAAGCCCTTGTATTTAACCTGGCAGTGGAGCACCATACTGTTCAACACCACCTTCTAGTGACTACTTCCTCCTGCAACTCTTTCATTTGTTCACAGGGAGAAGGATGTGACTCTTAAAGCTAGTTTGCACCTCTCAGTCTCAGGTGTTCAGAATGAGAGGAAACCACAACTTTCTCTGCAAACTCTTTTTGTACATTTCACGCTTTTCCTTTTTTCAATGATTATCCTTAAGCATGGTGTGTGCTGACTATATGGCGTACATTCTTTGGGTCCACTTGGCTTTTTTCAATTAATTCCAATGAGAAATTAGTGCATACCGACAGAAGCATGCCAACATGATTCACTGTGGGAAGACACAACGGCTTCAAAACTCCATATGTTTCTTAACCCTGCGTTTGATGTCCACCTTCAGATGTCAGTCCTAATGTCACTCACCTTTTAAGCTCTGTTTCGGTTAGCAGCTCCTGAGGGAAATATCTGGCACTTCAGCTGCTAAATGTTCCTCTATGTTCAACAGATAACCTTCTGTCTGTAGTGTACAGTGAGTTTATCAGAGGTTTTTAGTGAAAACAGCTGCAGACGATGTTGATGGGAGCCAAAACGGTAGAGCAGCAGACAGCGGTGGATGCAGTCCCGACACATTTTAGAGGAAAATAATGAATACCACAGTGCAATTTATTAAAGTAAGTACAAAAAGTATTGGCATCAAAATATACTTAAATGAACATCAGTAGGTGCGTGTGAAAGGGTGAATGCTGACTTACTGTATATGTATATATGTAAAAGTGCTTTGAGTGGTCGTAAGGCTGGAAAAGGGCTACCTTAATGCAGTCCATTTACCATTCACAAATCCGTTCAATTTTCCCTTCAAATGTGACAAATACATTTTACATTAGCCATACATTGTTCATACAGATGTATATGTTATACTTTTTTTTTCCAGTCAACTATAGCTCTCCGTGGTGTAAAGTACATTTACTGAAGTACTGTTTTTAAAAAAATGTTTAAGGAAATGTTTCTTTACTTGAGTTTTAACATTTTTTTACTACTTTGTACTTCTACCCCACTACAATTCAGAAGTGAAAAGTGTACTTATACTCCACTACATTTAATTATTACCTTTAGTTACACTTACAGTAAATAAGACTTTAGCTACTTCTGGAGTAAATTCACAAAGTTATTATAACATGTTCCACCTTTACCAGCTGTGATAAATACGTGAATGTATTGATTGATTATAATAACAACATATACATGTATTTTTCTTAAATGGGCAAATGTGGATAATTCGTTTTTTAGTACTTGAGGTATTTTTGATGCTACTTTTGTATTTCTACTTTTACTTAGGCACAAGACATTTGCCTCTGGTAGTTGGGCAGTTGATTTGACTTTAGATAAGATAAAACCTCCTATCCAAGGACCCTGCCATGTGGACTCTGGTTAATCTTGATACAGTAGGACCATATTTCCAGGCAGCCTTGAGCTGTGGAAATAATTAAAGCCATTATAACCATGGTCACATGCACAGGTCTCTGAGAGTTGTATACAAACTAATGTTTTCCATATGTGTAAGGTCTCTGGTGAAGCCTTAGACTTTAGTTGAATTGTATTTGTTGAGTTGTAACCAAAATGCTCGCTCAAACGGGAAACAACCCCCACTCAACTGTTTCCTAAAATAAATGATGTACCCTCCCTTTGGCTTCAGACACTGCGCTCCGCTGCCCAGAGTCTATACATGTAGGTGCCAGACACTGCTCAGGATTAGCTGGTGAGTCAAGTGTCCTGCTGCATTGCACCCAATACCTGTTTACAACAAGGTGCTGGCTGCCATGTTGATGCAGGAGAACTCATCCATCCATCCATCTACATCTATCAGTCCGTCTCTTTACCTTCAGAGTCTCCTGATGCTTTTACTGAGCATACAAAGCTGCATTTTACTCGCCTGCTGTGTCTGAGGAAGCTTCTTTTTCCATCTGACAGACAGGTGATTGTCCTTTGAAGTGTCTCCTTCTCACTCACTGAGCAGGAGGCCAGAGAACCAGCCTCCCCCTCAAGACCCCATTAAAGCAAAACCCAGGGTCCGCAGGTTTGATATTCATCGCCTGGGCAACCTCTGCCATCAACGCATTTTAAGCCACGTGAGAATGATCACAGCTTATTAAAGTGGAAATAATGACCACTCTACCTCCGGCATGAAATATTTAACAAGGACAAAGGAGATGGCTTGTAGGTGATTCATATCTATGTTGAAAGGAGAGAACGTGGACAATGGAGGATACACAGGGAGTGCAGTTGAACCTTGGCTAACCTGAGCGTATAAAAGGCTGAACGCACTTGAAGTTTGTATCTCGATGGAAGTAGAAAGAGTGAAATAATGGAAGAGGGTGTTCTGAATTCATGTTTATTAGCATTTACAAAGATGTTGGTATAACAGCAAGCGACATCCTGTATGTGTGTTCTCCTCTGTTCCCCTGTTGGCATTAGCAGTACTCACAAAGCAGGCTTATGCATCCAGGTTGAAGTTTACGTTCTCAATTTGAACCCTCATCTCATTGTCATAATCTTCTTATTTGCAACTGTGCTCAGAATGTATAGAGCTTCTCATTTCTGGATGTGAAATCCTTGATGTATTTTTCCTCCTGCCTTGGGTAAATTAGCTTTTTTATTTTGCCCCTTGGGAAAATCAGGGGAAAGGAGCGGAGTGAAAATGCTCTGCATCATGTGTGATTGAATTGGATTTTACAAGATGAATTTCCAGGGACAAGAGTTTATCCCAATTACATTGCCAAGAGGTTTCAGTCCTCCTGCAGCCACTCTGGTCAACAGCAATTAGGGTCAGTTTTGAGTTATCAGGATCCATCATTGTGAGGAGATGTTTACAATGTGTGCACTGCAGGAAGTAGATAAATACAACAGGCAGACATTTGCGGCGGTAAAAAAGCGGCTTGTGGTTTGGTCCAAGATTTCATGAAATTACAGATCTGACAGCCAGAACATGAGCAGAGCAACACACAGCTGTCTTTCCGTAGCCCACACATCTTTTAATCTGGCAGAATACAATACAGGCTGCAGAGGCTGCCTTTGGCTCTTTGTGTGGCTATCCATTTTCCTTACTCGCATATTTCTTTTCCTTGAGGGAGCCTGTATGATTTACTGATGTGTCTTTCATCTGAGGACCACACTTACGACAGACAGTGGCAATAAGACTGATGACTGGTGAACAATGAGGTGATATTTGGACTTACCTTCCCCAGACTGGGGCTCCACAGATATCTCAGGCTGAAAATACAGAGACCCAAAACGAGGAAGACCAGAGCCAGAACCAGAGCCACGCGCTGGTACGTGTGGTACTTGGCCTTCTTCTCCTTTCCCGCCTCAACCTGCAAACAATAGGGTTTGATATTATATATGGCATATAAATCAGGCTGGTTCTTGTAGCTATACTATAAAAACGGAATTTGTACATATCCCATATTTCAAATTTGATATGTATGCAATCCCTTTTGAATACATAGTTCATGTAGAGAAGGAAGAGAGACACAATCCACATAGGGAGGAGAGGTGTTTGGGAGGGTCTAAAAACTGGAGATTTGACCCAGGAGAAACCAATTTGTGTCCTTTGTGAAACCAGAAGTCAGCGTTGATTTATTTGTCACGTAACTTCCGCACTTTAGAAACAATACTTCCGTAGTTATCTTAACTCAAACTTCATATTTTCCTAAACCCATAGTATTTAATCCAAAGCTTCAGTATGGCCAAAATACTTAGAATTACACCTTACAGCCTGCTTTGGTTTAATTAGATTAAAAAATTGATGACCATACAGTAGGTTGATTCCCATAAGCGGAGGGCTTAACAGAAATGAAAGCCACATAATTGAATGTTTGCTGAAATGCACCTTGGGAGTCGAGGCTTACTTCTCTCCCAATTGTTTAAATACCTACGATGTGTAGCCAATAAGAACATTTTCCAAAAGTCCAAGTATTGATTTAAATGTGCATTTTTATGTCTGAACTTCTAATTCATATTTATTTTATTTTCAGTATTGTTTTACTTTTTATCTAAATAGAGTTCATTGGTAGTGTTTTCTCTCGTGCAAAGTCGATAGACCAACGAGAAGACTAATGACAAAAATAACCATCCCCATGCCAAGACCACTAAAGAACAGACTGTACTACTGCCACAGAGAGGTTACGTTTATTAAACTTTTCTTTAAATGAAAACTCTGTAGTCTATTCCCGAGGCTCAAGGCCACAAATGAATAAAGACAGGCTTTTGTTCCAGCAGAGCTCCAGCAGGGAGAAATAAAAGCTTCTCATTCACGCTGGACCCCTTTTGATGGTCTCGGAGGACAACAGAAAAGCAGATATGTAAAATAAAAAACGGAACCAAGCTCAATTAGCAAAATTGGTGTTGCTTATCTTCGTGTCTCTTAAAACGATAATTAAGCAGCTTTGGTTTTTCTATTGTGGCCGAGGCTGTTAAAGTAGTTAAGCTGCAGTAGATTGAGCAGTACTTTAAATGGCTGACTTCCTAAAATAATATGTAGGAATAATTTTTTAATAATAGCTAGATAGCTTTTCCCGACTTTGGACTTTGGTATAATTTGGGATACTGTTAAAATATCCCAAATAGTCCCAATCCAAATAATTCCACATAGCCTTTTAAGAATTCATAAATTACAATATATGTGGCGTTGCGTACAGGAGGAATTCTCATATGTGCTTTGTGGATTTAGTTTCTGATTGGTAAATACATTAGCAGTAGGACTTTAAGGAAGAACAGAGGACACGTTATTCTACAAAGACCCCAACAAAAATAAACTTTTTCCATTAATGAATTCCACATTTTTGAAATATCAGAGACAGTAGCAACAAAAGCGTGAGGCGCATAAAGTGTTTTAAATTCCTAAGACTTGATGGAAAAACAGAGTGCTACAATCAGAAAGCCAGAAATTCCTATCATTGTGAATTTTTCAGAGTAAAGGGGAAAAAAAGAAAAAAAACTGTGGCTGAAACCCTCTGCTCTCCTGTGGCACGTTGCATAAGCAGTGGAAACGTAACTGGAGGACAAACCTCTCTCTCTGCCTGCGCTTTGAATTTTGAATACTCAGAGGAAGAAGGTGGGATTGAGAGACAGACAGACGGACAGAAATAAAGGCAAGGATGGAGACGGAGTGAGCAGTCTGAGTGCACACAATTCGCCAACTAGTGTTTAAAGGTTTAGGAGTTCAGAATCAGCCTGGCAATTCCTCTCAGGCTTTGTGAGGAAAAGTGCCTGCTGTTATCATGCAGGGCGGGGGCACCTCCTCGAGAAAACTACAGAAATAGGAACGCAGCCTACATATCCGCCAAGCAGAAGCGGTGGTTTATCACACTGAGATACGCTCATATAAGTATTTGAAATCCTGTGAAAACGATTCTGACATTTGCAGCCACAGTTAAATTCTTCATCATCATCATCATCATTCTCCATCAGTCATCTAGACTGTGGTTATGTTGAGTACCTGATACAACACTGCCTTTTCTTTGATGGACAGAACAAGAGCTTGCTTTTCACACATTTTATATATAAAAGATAATAACACTGTGCTTTGCAGACAGTTACCCCTATTACATAAGAAGTTATGCAACACGTGAAATATGAGTGGTGGAAAAAGTTCACAGCCAAAAGTCCCTCCTCCTCCCCCTTTCTTCTTAATAATAAATTCTCAAATAAAAATAAAAATCATAGTGTATATTTGAATGCTGTGGTTTGCATTTAAGAAGCAAGAATATTCTTTATACAAAGCAAATACAATAATTCAAGTGAGACTGAATATAATGGAAAGAAATAAAGAAGAGAGAAAGCCAAGGTGAAAAGCCAAAATGAATTACTTTTGAGGATCTTCAGCTCAATGAGCAAGAGATCAAGCAGCAGCTCCTTTTTGATTAAAAAAAATCTAACTTCTGACATATTTAACTTTTAGCTTACACTCAAATATCACAGGATTCCCCACTTTTACTCCTGCTGCCACCTACATTTAATTGATAGAGCTGTAAAAGTGTAAGGGTGCTCCCATTTTTCTAACTCTGTGGTAATTTAAAATGATGCACAGTATTCATAAAGACACTAAAAGTTTGGAATTTATTTTACATAGGTCTTTTGCTATCAATATAAGTGCAATATATCAAACTTAAAAAGAAAAAAATGGACTCACATCTTTCCACAGAATCTGTTGACTGCTGGATTTACTGCTTGCGTCCATGATGCAAGAGCACAGGAGGAATCTTTCCGACTTCTTAGCTAGGGAAAATACTCTGCGTGGCTGAGAGTCCAAGCTTCATACCAGTGCTGTAATTTGGGAGTGTGCTGAAGGGGAGGGAAGTTTCAGGTGGAGTGGAATTTCTGAAACATTTGTGATAGCCATTAAAAGCAAGGCAGATGTCTCCCCTCCGTTCTGCTACCATTTCAAAGGTAGCAAGCCATGAGTGGATTCACTGAAAGATAAACCCTCTGTTGAATAAATGGCAAACTATACTTGTATAAAAAATACAGTAGTGATTCGTACAGTAGTACATCGTACCCACATAGTGCAGATGTCGATGTTTTCAGTTATATTTTTGTGAAGTATCAAAAACAGTTCAAGTGCCTGCTCTCTGCTTTTGTTCCCCAGTCTGTCAGTCTGCACACTCAGCAACAAACAGGTACAGCAAACAAGAGCCAAGATGACTGAAGAGCGGCATAACGAAGGAAGCAGCCTTATAAAATGAAAATAATTTGCACTTGTGCACACACAGGAGTAAACAAAGGGATGAGCCAAAGAGTGTTATCTGAGGACAGATGTTTAGGGCTTGCTTTAGCACATAAAAATACTTTAATCCATGATTATGGTGCTTTATTTTTAATTGAAAAACACTTAAAATGATATCTTCTACTCTCGTTAAAAACGAAATATATGCAATTAATTTTAATAATGTAAATTCTGGATGGTAGATATCTCCTACTTCACTTAGTTTATTCCCACATAATTTCTTTCCAAACTTGTTGTAATGTCACAAAGCACTTCATACCATCTCGTTCGGGTACATAAATATACAACTTAGTGTATTAAAACATACATTTTTGAGTGGGGCGGAGACTTTAAGGCATCTTGTTGTAAGAGCTGTTGCCCGTAACAAACAGATAATGCAAAGCTACTTTCAAGGGCAACCAAAAAATACAAAAACTCAAAATGTTTAAACTCAGCAATGTTTTTTTGTCTATGTTTCTGTTTGTAAAAGCTGAGACTTCATTGCCTGTCATTTTGTTAATTTTAAACAATGCAGGGGTTAAATAATACCTTTGATGACACTAACATATTTGCCCCCTCAGAACTTTGTACTATTAATACTTTTTGGAAATGTCAGGGAAGGTGTGATCGCACCTGAAGTTACTTTTACCTTAGGTCAGAACTGTGATGGAAACGTCATATTTCTGTTTGTATTTTTTAGCTTCATACTATTCAGGTTCAGATGGTCTCTTTACCTGTAAACATATTAGTAAAAGTAATAATGTTAGTCAAGGTTTGTTTCCAGCCGACTACTCTGCACTTTGTAATGTAATATTTTAATGATGTGCTGAAAAAAGTCAGACAGAAGAGAGTGGGAGAAAGAGATTATGATAATGATGTATGATTCAGACCAGACCCATCATGATATCCAGCTGTTTTCTGTAAATTACCTTCTGTGGTGTTCATATCACTAACACACCTCAAGACACACCAGTCAGGGTCATCATTTCCCTACTCTGTTGTTGACAAGAACATAAATAATGGATGTTTCTGGATTTTGTTCAAAGCCAACATGATCTTTGCACTTGTCATTGTTTTAAAAAGGATGGTTCTGTCATTATTAGAATGACATCCTCGTGGATTCATCTTCTTATTATAGACACATGCATAGACACATGCATTTCCAAACATTTGGTCTACCTATGTTGTAAATGTATTATCTTTTCGATTTACACACGGCATCTATTGCACGTCTGTCCGTCCTGGGACAGGGATCCCTCCTCTGTTGCTCTCCCTGAGGTTTCTCCCATTTCCCCTTTAAACTGTGGGGTTTTTCCTTTTTTGGAAGTTTTCCCTTGTACGATGTGAGGGTCTAAGGACAGAGGGTGTCGTATTGTCATACTGATATTCTGTACAAACTGTGAAGTCCACTGAGACAAATGTAACATTTGTGATATTGGGCTATATAAATAAACATTGATTGATTGATTATTAGAGATAAGCAACTGAATCAAATTGTTTAAGGCTATGCAACAATCGGGCTACGGTGAAATACTTTAGGATGCCAGAGAATACAAACTCCTCACGAAAGTCTGACGTTCAACACAACCACCTTCTGCCGGCCGTCACACCCTTTTTTCCCCCTGCCCCATACTACATATAGGAAACACCACTTCCTGCATCCCCACTAAACATTGGCAATGGAAGTACATGATCTAGCGGAAACCTCTAAAATGAATTAAATGTCCCTCTTTTACCTATTTACAGATTACGGTCTTATTCCTGGCATTGCAACATGTAATTTAAGATGGTCTATAATGTATGGTTACAGTCATTTGGTGACACTTAAGTGTAAATGCACCACCCTCCCATATAGATCAAACTGAAGGAGCACACATATGTTCAAAAAACTCATGCCTGTTGATAGGGAACAATGAACAATTCAACAACAATTTCTCTTATCGAGTGACTTGATGGACCATTCATCATAGATTCATTATCCATGATGATGCGGTATTTTTTCAATCGATAGGTTTTGGGTTCGTTGGTTTCCTTGGGTAAGATACTTAACCCCGAGTTGCTCCGGATGGCTTGGCCAACGGTGTGTGAGTGTGTTTGAATGTAAGCTTACTGAGGCAGGTATTACCTTGGATGACAGCCGCTGCCTCTGTATGAACTGGTGTGAATTATGACTGGTATATTTAAAATGCTTTGTGTAGTCCTAAAGAATGGTGCTATACAAAATGCAGTCCATTTACCATGTATCATACTGGATAGGATTTTTAGTGTTATCACAAACTGGTAACGCTTCACAAAATAGGTAAAGTGAACTGCTCCCATTGAACCTCTCAGTATAAATAAGTACAAGGAATTAATGGCACTCCTCAAAAATAGCCACTGAGGTTCAAGTAATAAGAAACAAGCAGATATTTGGCTGTTGATTAAGAGTTAACTCTATGGACATTTCTAAATTATATATCAATATGTAATCTACATAATAATCAAACAAAAAAAGTTCTGTTCTCAAGGTATTTGTCATAATCTATATAGTCTGAAATGTATGGAAGAGCTACTTATTACCTCCTTTAAAACCTAATGAGTATCTTGGGTACTTTTGTTAAGTGTCACTCAACTTTATTACCAGCCATCACCAAAACACACGATCACTTTTTTATTTTAACATGTGATGTGATGGGGAGTGAAGGATGAAGCCCACCTGTGTTTGGCCTATTTATGAAAACCACCTGTCAGTCTTTTTTCCAGAGATAGCACACAAAAGCAAAAGCTGATAAAGAAAGTTTTTGTGGTGATTTCCCGTTTATTAAAAACACAATTTCACGAGCTAAAAGTTCCACTTCACACTCGATTTCCAGAAGTGAAAAACGACGGCTCGGTCAATACCATCGGAGGTGGAGCGTTCCGGGTGAAATTGGTCAACCTGCAAGCCTTTAGTGTGCCAAGCAACATTTGAGCACATATTAAGTCTGTCAGATCTGATAGCTGTGGGACCTCGTCAGCTCTTTCCCATTGATATAAATCTTCACAATTACCGTGACATTTTGCTTGGGTAAATCAAGCGACGGGTCTTTCAGGAATAGTGTTGTGTCAGCAGCAGAGTGGAGCATCCTGGGACCCTCATTCCCCCGATAGCATTCAGCGGCAGGCTTTCACACCTGCAGAATAGAATAAACAGCAATTTAGTTTGGAGTGCATACCAGATACTCACAGATTAGAGCAGAGGTTGATGGGAGCAGCCTTAGTAAACCAGGAAGAATCACAGAATAAACATTTACTCTTTCCTCTTCAAGCTTCAGGCCTGATGGCTTTGATAGGAATTTCTGTCTTTTGTATTTGTCACTTTTGTAAACACAGATTGAGCACTGTGACCAACAGCGAGGCCCATTACAAATCCAACAGACCAAGTTGGATCCTGTGATTTAAAATAAATATATATAAATAGACTGATTTCCTTCAGACAACAGTAGTTTTCTTCAAACTGACTTGTCATACTATACAGGCAGACGCTGGCTCCAAAAACGTGCAGAGTATTCTGCTCTCTTTTGCAGTGGCCATCTGGAAAAAAGCTGTTCCTTGTTTGCGTTCCTTAACTCTTAAGCCAGCCTCTAAAGCCTTGTCGAGCTTCTGTCGCTCAGAGAGAAATATGTGGTGGAAAACCCACACATTTCCCACGTGCTCATCCACATTCATTAACTGTCCCTTCCCACATGAAGGGAGACTTTCACAGCCAAAAAAAGAGAATAAGATGCGGAAAGAATATGTGCATGAGAGATGGACGTACAAAGAGGGAGGAAAACAGGACAGAGAATTATTTGTCTCTTTTTTTTTTTTTTTTTTTGCTACACAGAGACAGAAAGAACAACACCCCTGTGGATTGAATCACAATTTTGAGTGTAGAAACTCGTTCGTACAGGTCAAATGTGACATATAATCCTGGGTGATTTGATTATCCACCTCCTGGCTCTTACACCACCTCAGTCTTTTATTACAGAGGTAGCGATGGGGGAAAAAATGGGCTCATGATGAACGGCAGTCACAGATCCTGACTTGGTCTGGAGGAAAGATCTGAGAGCCTCCATCCGTCATCTTTCAGGATCCTCCGTGCTCCAGTGACGGTAGGAAGGAAGTGTACCTCTGCACAGGAAGTTTACACAGTGCTCGGTTTCCCAGGAGCCTCTTGGTTCTTCAACAGAGTGCAGCAAGGATCTGACACATCACGCTGATA
The DNA here is from genome assembly GCF_902827165.1 of Trematomus bernacchii. Classification (NCBI taxonomy): domain Eukaryota; kingdom Metazoa; phylum Chordata; class Actinopteri; order Perciformes; family Nototheniidae; genus Trematomus; species Trematomus bernacchii. The sequence continues at coordinate 4,272,578 of NW_022987409.1, forward strand.
TACAACTGCCAATTCTTAAGTGCAAAAATACTCATGAGGCCCAGTGAAGTAGTAGCAGCAGCAGCAGCAGACTTTATTGCTTGTCAAAATATGCGACTGTACGCGTCTACAGTTCAGGTTCATTTTCAGTATTTATTGTAAAGTGGTAAAATTGAGTCCATTAAACATCTCTTCTTCTGCACACCTTTTTTAATTCACCTAATGTTCTAGCAATAAGTAGCTGATTGACAAACATTTTAATAAAAAAATGGCAGAAAATGCTGTTTGAGACTCTTGAACATATGGAGATGTACTGTAATACTTTTCTGTCACGTCAAAGTTAATATCTTTTGGTCTGGCACTGATAAAACAGGACATCTAAAGACTTCTCTTTTTGATGGTTTTCACTCTTTTAAAGGTGGGGTAGGTAAGTTTGAGAAACCGGCTCGAGATACACTTTTTGTTATATTCCATGGAATGCTCTTAACATCCCGATAGCAATGAATATCTTAAGTGCTTTGACAAAAAATCCATAAAAAAATGTCATCTGTGGAAGCCGTAGTACTGTAAAAAGCACGACCAATCATTTTAGCCGGCCCGGCTAAAATAACTGGATGGCCTACCTGCCTGTCAGCCTTCCATCTGTGCACAAACGTATCTCTTGCCCTCATTGGTCATGTGCGCGTTCGTGTGTGTTGGAGGAGGGGCTCTATAAGGAAGTGGCAGATTTTCTCCGGTTGTGTATTTTCAAATTCTAGCGATCTCGAGCCGGTTTCTCAAACTTACCTACCCTACCTTTAATTTCAAATAAAAATAATAATTAGTTGCATGCAGTGCCGATTCTAGAGTCTGTGGGGGCCCTAGGCAAACATTCACTGGGGGCCCCTCGAACCAGCTTTTCCTCACCACGCACAGCCGACAGCCAGCCCCCCCCCCCCGGAGCGGAGCAAGGCAATGAAATGTTGAAAGATAGGAAAGATAAGAAGCAGCATTTTCCGGCACACTATGCATGGGGCCGCCTTGAGGGGGTTTCGCGACATGTCGTTGCAGTTAATTAAAGGGTGTTTCATGTTGTCGTTGCTGTGGACCTTCTTAATCTACCTTCAATGGGGGCCCCCTTCTGGTCCGGGGCCCCAAGCAGTTGCTGTCAAGCAGTTGCCTGCCTTGCCGGCGGCCCTGGTTGCATGACTAACATCCAGCTAGGATTTTCTCTCTGATATGCACCTCATTTATCTGTCATTTGATTAATAAATCACAAAATACCCTTTCTTTGCAGGATACCATTATTTTTTTAGGATACCTTTAAAAAACAAAAAAACAAAACACACATTTGATCGTAATGGATACAAGACAAATAAATACAAAACAAACATTACAAACAACTTTTCAGAAAAAACAATTAACCCAATGGGTTCTTTTTTCAGTAAAAAGCAGCAAATACTGCCTTTTCAACCTCTTTTTTCAAACAGTGTGCAAATGTAAATCACTTCCACCTTGTTATATATCTAGATAACTTTAACTCATTAAAAGACTATCTGTAGTCGTTGTAGAAAAAAACAGGTTTTAAGTGAATTCGCTGCCTTTTTCTTTGAGAACAAATGCAATAAAGTGCAGGCTCAAAGAAAGGCTTGAAGTTGCTCATTTAATTCGCTCTTGGGATTACATTTCCCAATTCAGAAATTCACATCGCCTCCCTCTTAAAATTGTAATAGCTAAGATTTTATAGCCACTTTAAGGTGCTCCTTCTCTAAATCTCCCCCTCAATTTTGCCAAAGATAGTTTATGGATTACTATTTTAGGGAAGAGTTGTGCAAAGTGTTTTTCATTTTTTAAGGATTTTCATGTCTCGGTAGAAGCTCGTGCTGTCTTCACCTTTCTGTGAATGAACTGTAACAGTCAGAAATATAAATATTTTACACATTTTATTCATAAACATATCCCGAAGTTCATCTCAAAAACACAATTTGCTCATTTCAAAGTACATATCAATTTATATCAAAGTATGGGACTCTAAACAGGAGTATGTACCTTCTCTATGGAGTTTCTCTGAGGAAGAACAGATGAATAGGAATATGGATTATGGCGCTGCAAATCTTCCAATTCCTAAATTCATTTCCCAAATCTCACCTTCGAGTAAAGCTATTGCTGGGGGATTTTCTCAATTTCCTGCTTGATGGGACAGGTGTATTTACTTACATAATTGTATTCCTCATCCAATTTATAATGCGATTAAATATTAATACAATCCTGAGTTTGAAGAGGGGCAGATCTGTGAAAATCAACTAGACAGCAATATTGTGAAATTGTTCTCCTTGCTTTGCAACTTTTCAAATCATCCATAAATGAAAGAGAAGCAATGATAGAGAAAATATTCTGCACCTCAGGATACATTGCAAATGGTTTTTCAACAAATAACGAACTCTGAGTGGAAGATAAAAAAGGTGCAGTAGGTATTTCTCTCTGTGATGATCTTGACTCATCTCGACTGAGCTTTGTTTAGTTAGCAGACGAGCTTTCGGGGGGGAACATTGAGTTGTGAAGTCAAAGTGGAACTCTCCTGAATGAGCTTTGAGCTTCAAGTTCCCAATATCCCAGCATGTGTGCCTCAGAGTCAGACAATAGAGCCAAATGCAAGTCATAGCCAAATCGTAATTACCTCTGCACCCTGCAGAAGCAGACCAATTGACTCCTCTAGATGAATGACAACAGGTAAAGGGCAGTGATTAGCCGCAGGCCTCACAAGCTTTGTTTAGTGCAGAGGGAGAGGACAATTCTCTATATAGGGCAGAAGATATGCTTCACTTATTACGCTCCTATTATTCTGTAGACTTATTATGGGCGCAGTTCTGCTCAGTACTGGAAATTTTGCTCGTCACGGCCGGCTGCCGGTGCACACACAGTCGAGTGCATCCAGATATCAACTTGTTTCTGTTGTTTGTTCCTGTTGTGAAATCCTAACCAATTACCCCGTTATGTATTGTTGATGAGAAAGTGGAAAGTGATTAATATTGAATTAGTTATCATAATATTTATATTTTTGGGCCCATAGTTTGTCTTTTAGTATGTCAAGTAGTCATTCGCAATTAATGAGGGTAAGTCAGCTTTAGATTTTTAGAGACTATTAAGAATCATCTTGGTGAACAACATTATAAACACGCAGTGACAAATGTTACTCTGCTTTTTTTCCCCCCTTTTGCAATCCAAATGACTCTTAGATTTTCAGGTTCAAAAAAAGAAGAAAAGAGCTGTAAATCCCTGAATGCTGCACATAGAAAATATTCAAGATAAAATGTCATTTAGTCAAACTGAAATAAAAAACAAACACACTCATTTATAACTAGTGAGAGACATCCGCCTAATTACAACCTAGGTGATAAAACCTCACCGAAAAGGATTAAATGGTGTACAAAGGCTCTTCGCTCATGTGATGAAATACCCATTTATTTGGGGAATATTGATTATACAACCATTAGTAAATAGGTAGTTAATTGTATTCAACTTGATGTGTAATTTGGAAGCAGTAATAGATCTTGATTATAAATCTGACCCTATTATTTTTATTTAATAGAGTTTTGCTTTACGCAGAAAAAGTTGAACCCTTTAATCTATAACATAGACAAATAATTACCATCAACAGGGTTTACATTCATTGCATGGATACATTCATTAAGAATGATGTGGATCCAACTGCATTTTTCTGGTTCAGGCTTTGGGTTCTAGCATCGCAAAACTCAAATCATACAGATCAAATGACTAAGGGGGTCGTCTATAGTGATACCACGACTCAATGGTTCACCTCAATTTATGAAGGTTTAAACCATATTTAAGCTAACTATTCTGAATACCCAAACTGGAACAAAAAAGCTCTCAAATATAGTTTTACTGTACTCACTCGGGACGAAACGACAGACTGACACGTTCAGTGAGTGAATATTGTGGAGCGTTTAGCCGCTAAAGAGACAGAAGTGGAACCCAACATTTTAATTGAGAGTAAATGTTGGACACACTGCAAATGAATGATAATGTTGCTTTGTCACTACTGAATGTGTACAAAAATGATGAATTAACATGTAAGCTTGTTATTTCTGCCACAAAGATGCCAGAAAGTAAGTTACTGCACCTCTAAAAGTTTAATTTAGGAATGACTGGGCTCTGGTTTCAGACAGAGGGGGGAAAGAGGTGCTGCAGCACAGGCAGGTATGAGAAAAATAAAGACCTTTTTGAACAATAAAGCATGTCACCTTAGAGGAACAAAATACCATTTTGAAACCTGAAAATGACCAAAATAGGGTCTCTTTAAATCTGATGAAAACAATTAGCCTCCTAAATAATCAACTTTAAAGGCCACACACAGTCATTGGAAGGGCAACAGTTTTTATCCATTAAACTCTCACACTTTATAAGGTGTGACATTTGGTCAGAGTGATCTTTTTGAAGCATAAAGTGACGTGACACAGCTGGCACAATGTGTGAAAGCTGACGCTGAGCTACTGAAGTGAACGGGGATTAAATTATCTGTGAAAACGTCTTCTACTGTGATATCACCAGAACACCTGTTGGGCTGCGACAACAGGCACACACTCTCCAACTGAGATCCTACATCTCGTATTCAGGCAATGTAGTAATAACTAGATAATGTGATTTATCTGAGCTCTAACATGATAACACACACAATGTAGTGAATGTGAACAATCTGTTACCAATCTGTTATCATTCATTTTGAACAATAGACTCCACCGTGAGATAACACAGGCAGAGAGTACTGTATACAGAAATAATCTTACGACATGCATTAATTGGATTATAATATGCCGCTATCGCTAGCTGTAATCTTAATCCCCTGCTGAGGACACATCTGGATCTCCAGAGAGGAAAGTAAACAACTGCTTGCTAAATGATGCTCAAAATCTCATGGAAATAAAAGTTAAAATAGTACGAGGTGAACAGCACACAGAACATTTAACCCTCCAGGGTGTTCGAAAGCAGAATAAGTACAGATTGTGCAGAAAGCTTTGTGGAGAGGCTCCATGGGAGGATGGAAGTCGTTCCCAAGCAACAATGCTGATTCGCTTTGGGGTATTGCAGAAGTGCTATTGAAAACTGGACCATTACAAAAATTAACCCCTCGCCTTCTAAAAAAAGGCTTTCATTCTCATGCAGTAAAAATAAATTGGCTGAATAACAGTATTTGTGTTGAAACCAAGAGTTGACTCATTATATTATTCATTCAATTCTTCATGCACCCTGCTGTGGCCCCTCAAAATCTATTTTTCCGGACAGAAAGTAAGAAAAATACTGCAAAAAAAGTACAGCTCTCAAAATGAGAAGTCAGTAGAAAGGAATAGTATGGATGTTATTGTTGAGGTGAAAAGTCATTTTAATAGATCTGTCTTAAACAAATAACGTTGAATGTTGAGGTCAGGTCTCATGTGGTTGAGTGATGTCAGCGAGAAGAGGAAGGAGAACAGTAAACAACAGTGGCAGAGATGGATTTACAATGTTAGCTCTGTTGATGAAGCAGTGTCTTAAGTGCTACTGCACGGGTAAACACATGAAGGGAACAAACAACTCAACTCAGAGCAAACCTTTCATCTATCCACGGCCTCTTCTGGTGGTGAGTGAAACTCCAAAGTGAGAAATACAATATTCTTTGTTTCAGATCAAAGATATTATTAAGACTGTTTATACCAGTATTACTTAACCCCTGAAACCCCTGAGCCTGGCACTAGGAAAAAGCCATGTTTAAAATAACACAAATCTCCCAAAAACATTAACATAGCAATAATAATGAAGATAAATAAATGCATCTATATACAGTATGCATTTGATTGAAGGGCTCAGTGCTATACAGGCAGATCAAGTAAATAGTAATTTTATATTTTTACCAGCAATAGTAAAAAGCAAAGGGGACCAATTTGTCTCCTTGACCCCCGAAACTTCCAAACTGTGGGGTGTTGCATGAACGAGGACACAGATGTGCACATGTGCATGTGGGCTACATTTTACACCCATGATTTCACACATTACGATTAATCAACAGTTGGCGTCAGCAACATGCCAAAATATTTAGCAACGCGCAATGGGGAGAAACATATTTGTGGGGCCTCAAGGATTAATGTAACTGTAAAAATGGTTGAACATTTGACTAAAAATAGAGATTCCACATGGCAAAAATATTTAATTACAAGTAAAAATCCTGCATTGGAAAGGCAAATAAAATAGCAAGTCTGAAAAATGAAAATATTAATGCAAAAATATGGCCCCTGCATGCATTTATATCTGTACGCAGCATTTTACTGTTGTAATTGTTCAATGTGAAGCTAATTCGTCTTCAATTCTGTACTGTATACTGAGCTCTTAATGTCATCATATGTTTTGTCTATAAAATCTTAAATATAACTGTCAGACACATATAGTGCTGGTGGAGAAACATATACATACAGTATATAGATCCAAAATACAATTTAATTAAATTTAAATTAAAAGGACAATTTGACCCTCGAGTGATGTTCTATCAAGAGACTTGTTTGTGTAGAAGAAATTATCCGTAAAACATTTTTGATTGTTATAACATTCCGTGTTTTTTTTTGTTACGGTTTGGTCTCAGTAATAAGAGTGCTGCACTTTTGTTCTTTAGATTTGTTTCGCTGCGTCCCTGCTTTTAACCGCAGAATCTGGTTTTCCTGTGACGGTTTTTATGAGAGCATCTGTTCAAAGATTCCCTGCAGCTTTGACTGAAAACATCTGCAGAAGCGTATTTGTCCATCAAGGAGTTTACACACTAAGCTGCCAGCTCTGTATTTTCTACACAGATTAAAACCACAGTACCTGTATATTATATTATATTTCACTGGCACGCCACTCATTATAGGACCTCTAACATGTGTGGTCAGAGAATTTACATTTTCAATCTATGTTTTAGTAACCATATTTTATTTGAAATATCTGGTAATTATTAAAGAAAATGTAATCTCTGGACATTTGCATACATAAAGTAGTTATGTGAATTAGTAAAATATGGGCAATGCTTCTTTTTAAAACTCATGAAAATAAATTGAATTCACCAAAAAGATGGCCAACCTTCATTATCTTTGTGCTCATGAGCAGTGGGACAAAATAGACCCATTCATCACGTATTAATTATCATTATTCGCCTCTATGGACTGGCCATGGACTATTCAACTGGACCTTTACTTTCTGAAAAACCTTCTTCAAATAAGGGCTCTAAATTATTTTTAATGTAGTCATTTTTCTCTTCCTTTCATCAGCAGAAGCCACGGACTGCACACAACTACATTTTAATTTGGCGGAGAGGAATAATTCACCTCATCACTTTGAATTACGCACACAGCTAAAAATGTAATAATGGCTCTTCTTGTATCTATGTTCAGCTAGTACCCAACATTAGGAGATTCACTGAAGGGTGACACGGGTAAAAAGAATGAAAGAAGAAACCTTGTCTAATGCTTGCTATAGTAGGTCATTACATTTTCTTTATCTTAAGTAAAACTCTAACCAAAAGGTAATAATTAAATACCAAGAATTTTGGGATACATAGAGAACTGAGAGAGTAACATATCTCCATTACCCAACCATGGCATTTTGTCAGTATCAGTATTAGACCATCCAAGTGTTACCTGAACTTTTATGGACATTGCTTATGAATATTTGATCACAATGACCTTCGTAGAGCTATTACAGGAAGGTAATAAAGCTCAGAAGTGTCTGTAATGGCAGCAGAGCAGTAATAGTAGACTTTTGTGATGAAAGAGCAACCGAAAATTCAGTGCTTCTCCGACATCTTTCCTGATGCAACACTGAAGCGAACAAAAATGCTTTTCATATTAATATAAAAACATCATTTTAATAGAAAGAAATGATCATTTTCTGCTGCATGCCAGTCTTGCCACTCATTCATCATTAGAATCATACTCTTGACAAATTGTAAACGTAGACATGTCATTTTATACATGTATAACATTATAGTGTGCTTTGATTTTTTTTTAGAGCTGGAACATTTAGCCCAATAATAATAACTTGGTGGGCAGAAAATGACTCCGCTACGATTGAAATATTTGATTTCTTGTTTTTTAGGTGAAAATGCCAAATAGCCTGCGGTTTCATCTTCCTTAACCCTTGTGTTGTGTTCGAAAGCTGTTACCGTTCATGGTGTTCGCGGGTCAATTTTGACCCATGATTTATTTCAGTCCAAAACACAACAAAAAAATTACTATCATCCAATATTGTTTTAACTACATCATAACTAACTTATTATACATTCATAACCGTACAATCCTGTAAATGTTATGGCCCCAAAACACATTACACCACATATTGCACACATGCATGTGTGTGTTCAGGTTCAAGTGTAAGTGTACATATTCTTTGAGAAAGGTTGAGTTCCCGTCGGGGGAGGGGGGCAGAGGGAGGGGAGACCAGGTGCATGTTGCGAACAAATATTGTTACAGTGGATAAAGGGGGTGGGGCTGGGGTGTCTAAAGTCAAAGATGAATCTTGATTGGGCCAAATTTGACCCCGAGTCACCCACAACAATTCAGCTGGGTCTCCCCAGACCCGAACACCAAATGATCCACTTTTTTTTTAGAGACCTTCAGACTTGGCTAAAATGGTCAAAATCAGTTGTGTAGTGTTTATATAGCTGTTGTGGAGGATATCATGAAGCCTTGTTCCGATAAAAAAAAATAGAGCGTAGTTATTATATAATTTTAACTTGAAACGGGTCACAGGGGGAGACCCGCACACAACATAATAGGTTAATGTGAGACTTTGCTGCTTTCCTCATTTATATGAAATCAGTTGTATATATATATCTATGCAGAAGTATCATGGTGGGAATACTCATTAGTTGCAACAACCCTTTTGTTAATTGTTAAATGCTAAATAATTAGGGTCAAAGTAGACTTGGTGTTCAGCAGGAAGTGCATTGTTAGTCCTGCCCTCCTCCTCCTCAGTTTGTCAAGTTTATAAAGAACATTGCCTGAGGCTGTGGGATCGTACAAGCACTCTGAAAAAAGAAAACACTACATGTGGAGCTCTGATGTTAATTTGTCTCTTCCTGCGTACCTCATTGTAGTCGTTGCTATGACTTCCCTGATAGCTGACTGCGTAACGCGCCTGCAGCAGATTATAAAGACCCGTAAACATCGCAGAAACCACTGAAAAGCCCATTTTCGGCCAAGGCATTTCTTTCTTTCACAAAATGCTATGTATAGTACCTAAGCATCTGAAAAACACTTCAATAGCACTTTGCACATTGCTGTTGGAGCAGAAAGTGTCTCACAGCAGCGGTAAAGTGGGAACATGCAACAAGAAACACGTTGCCGATTTATCTGTGAATTTCCTCAGATGGAACTCAACTGATTAAACTATATTTCTTGCAAATGGACAAAGTAATTTACTTTATAACATTTCCTCATTGAATCACCCGGTGTATAATTGTAATCAACTCATATGTACTCTTTCTTTTAAATGTGCTCGTTCTGAAATAATAGGAGCTATAATTGCTGTGTAATTACTTTGTGATATAATTAGACCATGATTAGCATGACACTGGTGATATTCTTTGGAGCACTTATTTTTCCCCACTATTTTCGGAGATTTGATTTTTCACAGAGTAAGGCAAAAATAATCTAAACATCACCATGAAAGCCAATTACACCTCAACCTGTTTTCTGTTTTCCTAATGTTGTCTCGTCAATAATCAACAGATGTCAGTTGGAGTGTTTGTTTGCTTACAACAGACCATTAAATTGATTAAAGTGACGGTTAAATACACATAATCATGGAGTCTTCTTTGAGACAACATGTTAATAAAGCCGATCTCCCTTTTAAGTGGCTGGCGCTGTCTTCCCGGGTTTATAGCAACAGCAGCAGCAACAGCAAATTCACTTCCATCCATTACCTTGTCAGAAACTCTGGATTGGGATTGACTCATCTAGTGACTCCCAATCCACAATACATCTAAAATACTCTCATGGGACCCAATTTTCTACCTGTTTCCCTGCACCTCCTCGTTTGAGTTATTTCCTCTGTGAGCACAAGTAAGCCATCACGCTGGACAATACTGAAGACAAAACTTCTAACAATGATGAAAGACCCACACGAACCAAAGGGTCTGTTTTGATGCACTTCTTTATGAAATATATCGGCATGTCTGAGCCCAGAGACCCGGACACATTTACTATTTAATGATTTGTTCGCTGGCAGAGATTTTTGCACGGAAAAAATGGTAATAGAGGGAAATAATTTACAGTTCATGCAGTTTAATTTAGTGTTTGACTTTTAAACAGGCTGGTGATTTGCTTTGTAAAATTGAATTATAGCATTACAGAAGCCAACATGTTTTACACTGAAGAAACTTATACATTTGCCCAGGCCAATAAAATAAAATGATGAAAATGGCTATTAAAAGTATTAAGAAGTGGGCTAAAATCCCTATTTCAAGGGGTAGCTGGTTTACTCCTTGCTTACTGTTTACTCTTTGGGGCTTTCAGTAATTGATCGGCTGCACAGAGGTGGATCTAGCATTGAGATGTCCACATTTCTGACTGATGTCCTTGTTATAGTACGTCTCCCTCCTCCCTCTTTCTGTCCCTCAGCTTCACAGAGTCTGTCCTAACGTATTGCTATTGTCTAGAGGTCACTGTGGATGTCCGAGTCATGTGGAGGTGGCTCGTCATGCAGAGCGCTGCATGCTTCAGGGAGTAATCACAAGCCTCCAGATTCCCCCATCTACATTCTTCGCTGCCCTTAGGCCAACAAACCAGATTTTTCATGTCAGCTGGCATGCACCTTCAACTCATAAGTAGCTGTTTGACTTTCCCAAGTCTCGCATCAACCACACATACTCACTCCCAGGCAAGGTTGCCATATCCTTGGTCCGTAATTATATGCCAGTTAAGTGTCCACTTGCGCATGCAGATGGGCTGGGCTCCTTAAAAATCCAGGTAGCAGGTTGAACGGATCTGGACAGACTATTTATCATTCCCTAAGGGGGAGCCCATATTTTAATAATAATATCAAACATTTCTCATTACTTTTGTTCTCAGCTCCCACACCTCCTTCCACACAATACCAACAAATATATATAGGGAAAACATTTTAGTTTATTTTCCGTGAATGTTGACAGCCGTGCCTAAACATTTTTATTTGTTGAAGTCCAGTTTATAAAATGATGCAAACAGGCAGGCTTTCTTCTATAACCTCTTGAAGCACTGGTTAGTACTGTAGTATTAATTTGACTGTATAAGCAGAAAATGAATAATATAGTCATTCACATGTTTTCATTAGTTGATAATCAACTAAAAATAAAATGTTTATGTTGATTTAGAGATCATTTTTACCTACCCTGAAGGCCACCGTCGTTCTTCAACATATATCAGGTTGGAGTGAGGCGAAGGTGCTTTTATATATTAATGGCAGTAACGCAGTTTTGCACTCATCTGTTTGTTACCGCAGTCTAATAAAGTTGTTTTTTGCAAACTGCAACTGCAAAGCTTGAAACCACCAAATCCTACACACTGTCCTTGTATCTTTTTTCAGATTTTCTCTGATGGCGAAACACAAAACCTACATTAAAGGGGGTTCAAAGGTGCTGGATACAGATGGAGAAATAATGTACATAAAAAATGTACAGCACATTTCTGCATGGTTCAAACAGAAAGAACTGTCCAATCAATTCACAAAAAAATCCTTTATCCAAGTGAATCAGCCTTCAGAAAGCTGACTGATTGCATCAGTTACTGATTGTGGCTCATTACTGCCTACTTCCTCTGAATTGACAGTGATTCTCGATTGGTTTGTATGACACAAAGTACTGACAGGTATTTTTAAACAGTAGTTACTGCTGTGATGTCAGGGGGAGGTTGTAAAAAGGAAGTGCTAATGTCATATATGTTCATAGATATAGATATGGTAAAAATGTTAAATTGGACTCTGCTAAAGGTGTGAGGATTTAGTTGCATCCAGCGGTGAAGTTTGTTCACAGTTTAAGGGTGCAACATGGCACACTCTGCTCCTTATTTAGATATGAAGGGCTCATTCAAACAAAACCTAAAAACCTTTTCAAATCCCAAAAATGATTATGAATAGTATTTTTCATTTCTGCTGATAGATCCCCCTTCTACACACCGGATCTTCCAAGGTCAGGTATTTTTTTTCTGTACATGCGCTTTATCTGGCTTTGACAACATAAAGATTTAAGCAGTGAGTCACATTTTTGCATTTGCTGCTTTTTGATGTAAAAAAGCAGAGCATTAGAGAGGCTGGTATCTGCGAGTGTCAGCCTTGAGTGCTGAGAGTGAATCAGGAAAACACATCAACATATATATCTGAGAGTACATTCAAAATGATCCCGCTACCACTGTTATTTCTTACATTTCTGTAACAGCATACACCTTGATTATTCATGCAGCCATACGTTCACACCTCCCTCTTTATTCTCCTGTCTCAGGTTTTACATGCTGTACATGTGTTCAGAAAGTCTAAGTAGCAATGATGGTTTGTGATTGACTTTCCGCGTGATGGGAACATCGAGAGTGTTGTCTTCCCTCATTACAACCACCAAGGCCCAGCTGCAGAGACAGCTGTGCGTACGTCAACACCTGCCGGAGGAGGGACAGGAGATATCGCTCGTCAGACCTGATCTCAGCTTGATCTCAGCTCCCAACCAAACTTCAGTGTGTCACAGTAAATAAACATGAAAACACCTGCAAACGTTAACAGTTCAGACTGATTTGGAGTTAATTAAAAGATGCCGATTGTTGGGTTTCTCACATTCTGGAAGAACTGAAGAAATGCTGGGTTTAACACCATGAGGATCAATTGCTCCACCGTCATGAAAATCTTAATTAAAAACATGCTCTGATGGTGAGATTGGCACCTCTTTTTATGTGGGTCTGTGGGACTGTGAGGTAATTTCTGTGAACAGTTGAGAACCAGTCAGAGACATCTTCCAATGGGACAGGCCATCGTCTCACACTCGGAAGTCCTGCAAAATAGTCATTACTGAGTTCAGCACAGTCAGCAGATTTCAGCAGAACTTTGTAGCCCGCTGTCGGCAGCCAAATTGAGACTCAGCGGAGGTTAACCATTGGCTTCCCTTGCTAACAGAAAAATGTGGAGAGTTGTGACCTCTGCTGTCCTGGATATAACATACAACAGCTTATATTGGAAATTAGCATCACAGTTCAGTCCTGTCACAGCTCAGGTTCAGTTTTTTCCTTTTGGGACTTCAGGTTCTGGGAAAACGTAGCTGGCCATACATGAATGTCTCGTTCTAGGATGGACTTTAAGTATTATTATGTTTTACTATCTTTTTTTCACACCCATAGTTTTTATTACGTTCGTTCTTGTTCTGATACTACACCATTTAGATTTTGCATTTGACCTTGTTAAATCACTTTATAGTGACAGTAGATGAGACAGATATTAAAGGAAGGGAGAGAGATATAGGTATGACAAAAAACTAGAATCAAGGAGATATTGAGGTCCTACAGTATGCATCTGCTTTGGCGATTGGACTCACCCTATTATTCTTTTATCACACTATTGTTAGCATAACCCAGAAGATCCCATCCTCATTGAAGACATCATGCTTTTTTAAAACCGGTAAAACACCTGTGCTTGGAATCTCACAAGATGCAAAGATAATTTCCTAAAGCAGCTTACCGTTGTAGTTTTTGTAGTAAGCTGTCACTCATAATTAATGGAGAAACACACTCAAATCTGGTAAAAGACCTTGTTTATTGGTTAAGCCACCAGGGAACTTCTTCAATTTAAAAACGGGAAATAAGTGAATGCAGCAGTACAAAAGGTTTAAGGCACATCACTTGATTAGCTCAATACAGAACACTTGTGTCAATCAGTTGAGCTTGTGTCAAGCATCAAGGGAATTGTAGTCCTGGGAATGGTGGATTACAATTGAAAGACACAGCGTCCATCTAGACAAACAAGAGTTATAAAGCAAATGTAAAAAACACAGTTTGCACCATGCCATTGAATCGTCAACTGTTACTCAAACAGGTGCATTTAATGCTTATGTAAAAAACTAAAATAATGTAGCACAGAAGATAAAGCTACATCAAGCTTTAGAAGCAAAGTAGGACTAACATATTTCTTAGTTAATCTAATTGTATTTCTTGGTCTTTTCATGGGACTTGTTGCAAAATATAGAATAATACAGAAGAAGATCATCAGACTAATTCATAAACCACCAGGCCAGCAGACTTTTAATGAATAACATTGCACATGTTATTGTCACTAAGACACATGTGAAGTATGAATGCAACGTCCAAATGATCAGTTCAGGTGGCAAAATAATGTGGAGTGTGTGTAAGCGTCATGTTTGAATGTGGAACAGGTGCCTGGTGGAATCAATCATGGCCATCCGTTTGGTTTTCTAGGTCAGGGTGTGACGAAGATGAGGAAATATTTTCCCCCCGAAGTGCAGCAGGGTTTTATGTGAAGCAGAAGCTATATAAACTGAACTGGAGCAGACTTTGGCCTCTGCTTCATGAGGTTGTCGCACAGGACACTCATCATCTCTGCTGCATCATTGCGATGATCCTTCATGTAATATTGACTATCTGAGGGGGGGTTTAAAGCCCAACACTTGTTATCCCGAGAAGTTTTCTTTCTAGTTGCATCACTTCTGATCTCACTCTGGAGCACAACCACAGGGCACACTGCGTTTTGTGATACTTACACCTTTGACTGTTCGCTGCTTTTTTTTTTTACCTTCCCTCTAATGACCAGAAACAAAGCTGGATATATTTGCAATGAGGATTTGTTCTCTCAAAGTAATTAGGGGGTGATGTCCGCAGAACTCATAAAAGGTATCGGTACAATGGTGGTTACCATAGAAACCTTGTGGCCGAAGTGGTCTTCTGGGAGACTTGCTTTAATAATATACTGGCCAAGCAGAGAAGGCAAATATAATATCACTCTATAGAAATGCCAGTCAATGATTAGATATGACTGCATCGCTTTTGAGGGGCTGGATGTATAAGGTCTGGTAAAAAGCAATTGCCTGCTGGGGTTTGAAGGAAAATACCCACAGGTGAAAAGCAAAGTCATATTACCTGCAGTACATTAACCTTAAGATGATGCAAATAGGTCCTACAACCAGTGTGTCCCATTACTGCAAATTCACATAAGAAAATTACAGCTGCAAGACATGAAGTTGGTATTGCTTGGCAACCAGCAGTGTGTTGTGTGTATGTTTTTGCATGCATTCCCAACCATGTACAAATGTATTTTTAAAATCTGATTACAATTATTATCAAATGCATATTTAACTCTTTTACAGCAGAGTTCAGAAAACGGATTATCAGGCCATTACCCTGCAGGGCAACTGACACACAAATGAAGAGTGTCAGATTGAAATGATTCATATCTTCAGGCCTTTATCCTCACAGATATCTCAATGCAAATAATTGGGCACCTTTCAACCTGTCTGCAATTATTTTCATTAGCTTGATTCGTAGATCTTTTCAAATGTGTAGTTGAAGCATTGTTTTTTTACATGTTTAACCGCTGATTTGTTTCATTAGGTGACTGATAACATGGCTGCCTCCACATTGGGGAGACAGCTATGTTATTGTTTGTTTTGTTTTTCTAAAAAATATGGACTGAAGGTAAAACACAATGGGTTTAATGATGCATTGTCTTGTTATATTGCTGTAGTATTTGGATATGATACTTTAATCAAAGCATACAGTTGACATTTGAAATCATAAAAGTCAATTTTAGCTTAAAAGGAAAACTAATATTGTGTCTAAGTTGATCTGTAGATCATTTGTGCTCTCATATCCGATTAAGATATTCTTAAAATGTTATGGGTTACGAAATGTTTGTGGTGATTTCTAAATGTATTTTTAAATAAGGAGCTACGGTAGGTAAGGTACTGCACAATGCTAAATGAAGGACACCTGGATAAAGCTTAGGACACCGCTCTTTCCACACTGCTAGAAATTGCGTAAATTGTCCAATGTTTCACTGAAGAGATAAACAAATATATTACATCCAAAAGAAAATAGATTCACAGAGGTTAAACAGAGGGTAACTTTTTGTTTAAATATCGGCAACCTTTCATTAGTCTGATCTGAGTGAATGCTTAATGGTCATGTCAGATTTCAGAACCTTGTTACTTGTGTGATAAATGATTTGTGCTACTGCCATCCCCATTTCTAAACTGTTCTTCAGAATAAAATATATACAAATGTGTACTGTTCTGTATCTTTCTCCCTCCTTAAACCGACAATGAGGACTTCTTTTTATATTGTAAGGTCATATTTGACAAACAATAGATCTTGATGAAGGATTTTCATTTGCTAATGAAATGTTGTAATAGAAAATAGCTAAAAGGGCTCATATGGAAGTCCTCAGCCACGGCCTCCTCAAGAGCTCCTTTTGATTTGAATTCGAAAGCAGCTCCATATTACTTTTCGCTCTGGAATTGATTGTCATTATGTGTCTTTGTCCATAGTAACATTATATTCTCTGCATAACTCTTAGTTGCAGGCACTCAAAGTTGTTACGCAATTAGCCTTGGAGTAGTTCAATTTTAGCCTGACACTATAAGAAGCACTGAGCCGGGTGAAAAGGCACTCCAATTTGTCCAATTCCACACTTCCGTGGATTTGAGTAATCATCCAGCTATACTTGCTGATTGGCTCTGAACAGCAGCTGGTATTGAATTGCAACACCATGCTATTTGTAATGTCTTTTCATCCTTACTTAACTCAGACATAGAAATTACATTATAATCCAAGTGTCCTTAAGAACAAAGACCTGTTTATGAAGAAAAACGCATTTCTATCTACTCTGTTTGTTGACCTTGCTCTCTGTCTCTCTTATATAGAATATTTAAATATCTCATTTGAAATGTGCTTATCTCATCTTAAATATTCATGTTTCTTAATTGTATATCACAACACTGTTATGGATGTAAATGAGAAACTACCTTTGTTCTAGTCAAAGTGTTAGCTGGTAATACTGTACACTTAAGTTAGCTTAACAATTTTTCTAAGGCAAGAACATAGAAGAAAGAGAAATGAGACGAAGAAAAGAAAGTAATATTATGTATTCTTTATCCGTCAGTCTGTGTTTCACCGTATACAATCTGTTCACAGGTTTTCCCTCCAAACTCAAGGCTGCACATCTTGTCAGGATAATAAATACTAATTAGTGAGTCAGGTGACGAAGCATTTAGGTAGAATGAAAACCTGCAGCCCCATGGGTCTTAATGACACAAAATCCACAAAGTAGCAGAATCTTGAAGGTGTTGAGAAATAATTGTATGATGTGTAAGAACCTGACAGAGACATATGCTCTGCTAACGGACAGATTGAAAAAGGGCTGGATGAAGCTCTGTGATAACACCAAGAAGACAAGTGACTAAAAGATATCCTCCTTGCTTTGTGTTGGAGCCGTGATCTGAAGTAAACTCTATTGGACAAAAGATCTCTTTCACGATCATACTGCCGTTATTGAGTTTTTTTTATCTCCTCAGTGTGGGATCATTTGGTACCACTTTACAATAAGATTATACCCTTATAAAGGGTTTACGAATAGTTTATAATTCATTTATTAATTAGGTTGTGAACACTTTATAAATCATTAATAAGCTTTTATAAGACATGAGATAAACAGGGCACCTGTGACCGGTTGCTTGCCAAATAGTGAGGCCACATTTATCTGTACTGCTACGTCTTATATTGGCTACTTCGTCTTCTTCATCAGCCAGCGTCCTTGGTATCTGTTGTTCACTGAGTTGATTCTCGCTAAGTAGCCAATATAAGGCTTAGTCATCTTGCCAAATAGTGAGCCTGTGTTGATGTATGAAAACTATGTTAAAACTGGTTTATAAATGGTTCTTAATGATTAATAAAATGTTTACAACCTAATTCATAACCTAATAATGATAAACCTTTTATGAATCCTTTATAAGGGTAGTCTTATTGTAAAGTGGTACCGATCATTTTACATTGGCCCTGACAACTTCAGGACCTTTGCATGCTTCTCAAAATCTCTGAATTGAAATTGACCTGACTCATATCTCTCAATATGCACCTGAATACTCTCCGAGGACTTTTTTTCTGTTTATATTATTTATCAGTCAGGCCACCAGGCTCTCAATATTTGACATGCTTGGGAATAGTGTTAAGTTCAAATTCATTCCTATGCAATGTGTTTGGAAGGAAAGTGTGCATTCAAATACTAGAATAATACTTAATGATGAGCTTTTCTGTGTCTCTTAGTGCTTTGGTTACTACTGAAGATGTCATTCTTGAAAAACCAAGAGAGAAAAAGGCTAATTTCCTAACATTGTTTGTCCAATGCAGCCTGAATAGGGGACTTTTATTGGCCAATAAATAACAGTATTACACAGTTGGCGCTCTAGTGAGTATTTCTTGCAGCCACGACTGACTCTAAATAAACTACAGCGGCCATGTTGAGTGTAATGAAGGAACATGTCACCCTGTGTAACACTGTGGCTCGTTGATGTTTGTTTTTTTTATAGTACATGGACAAGAATGGGGCTCGATGGCACAGAGGAGCTGTATCAGGCTTTGGCTGCACAAGCAATACTCGTTATTGGGATCAACTCATTGTTGATTTGGGACTGGCGATAAGAAAAGTTTATGATATCACAATGTTTGACCGGGTTCAGACATCTCTTTATGGGGAGGAAGATTATTTTCACAGAATTGAAGGCACCCTGGCCAAGGTGGAATCCTTTCACTGGATATTGTGGCCTTTCTTTAGGACTCACCATCCAGGTCCATGGACAAATATAATACCAAGTAGCCAAATAACATCACCTTTAATAATTAGTTTTTTTATCCTTTTTGAATTTTGTTTTTGTTAGTCTCAGTCTCAGTGTTGTCTAAACACAGCTTAGACTTATAATTGTGAAACCTTGTTTGTATTCCATGTGTATTTCTGTTTCTCAGCCTTGTAAAGAATCTGATGTGATGTCCAGTCCTTTTCGGAAAGACAAACAATTAAAACTTCTGATCATGAAAAACGAAAAATATCACGACTCACAAAAATAAATATAAAGGCCTTGATCTGATGCGAAATAGGGCATGCTGTGTTGCATTGAATTTGTTCATACTTTTTGTGCCTTTAATAAAACCTACCCACTTAGTCCATTGAGAAACTCAGTGCCAATGTCACTGTATAATACACAACAGGTGAAAAATATCATGATGGAAAATGGAGCTGGAAGGCATTTCTGTAAAGAAGTTAGCTACACCACAGCACACATTTTTCATCTCTCAATCAGCTGAACAGTGCTTTTATTTTGCTTGAAAGGCTGCAGTACTATTGACCTTGGTGTTGCAGACGCTAATATACACGTACAGTATGTAGAGGGGCAATGTCATTTTGATGGTTAAAATGTCTGTTTGTTTGTATGTACATCTGCACTTATTATGATAAAGTGGTTATGTCGGAAGCATGCAGTTGTCTAAAAAAGGAAACACCCTTGAACTGTTGTTAAACTATAGTATAATCATTGCCTGAGTTTATCAGGTGAAATAATATATATAGAGAACTATGTCTCCAGGCTGATAGAGAAAGTAACAAAAGTGGCATCGACAGAGTATAATCTAAAGCTACATCAACAACAGTCTTAAGCGAAAAAGCCTTTGTGAAAATTATTTATTTCCGATGCATTTCAGTGTGAATAGTACCAGCTTGTTACTAGTGTTACTGTAGCTCATTGTATGAAAATTGTGGTTAACATGTTGCTTGAACTTACACTGTTAGCAAAGTCAATGAACCTTGCGCAGCTAAAGAGACAACATCATAGGAAAGTCTCAGTTAAAAGCAGACAGTGAGAGAATAATTTGTTTTCAAAATAAATATTATTTTAGCCACAGAGACATCTCATTAAACCTCACTTGGGTGTATTTTCATGAGCTTTACTCACATATTGCCACTGTCTATTGTGCCTGCATCAACTATAATTTTTTATTTTTTATGTTTTATTATCAAGCCAGATTTTCCACTATTGAAATTATGATCTTTCTATTTGTAAAAAGCACAAATAGGTTAAGCTAAACCACTCCTCTTCAGACCAAACCCAACCATTACATTACATTACTATTATGTTACTTGTTAGATGCTTTTATCCAAAGCGACTTACATACTCAATGCTGTGGACAATCCCCACAGGAGCAATTTGGGGTGAAGTGTCTTGCCCAGGGACACAACGACATGCTGACTGCAGTGGGGTTTGAACCTGTGACCATCTGATCCCCATACCAAGGCTCTATCCACTGCGCCACACGCCTCCCGTCTATTCACCACCACCAGTGTCTAGACGCCAGGGGGGTTTCATCGAATCGGTTCTACCCTCCCGAATTATACTTCCTGCACAACGGGGCCTAATCGCCAAAATCACCATTACATTAATTTGTGTATCTTTGCAATAAATATGTATTCTTACATCAAAACCGTCTCTCCTGATTGAAATGGAGTAGGCTGTTGCGTGACAACGGTTTACCCATTCAATGCAGAGCCACAAATACTTTTTCACATCCTTAAATCAATGTTATCTTTAAATCAGGAGTATGAACTGGGCTTTTTGACAAAATCAGATTTTCAATAGATTGTAAAAGTGGAAAATGTGTTTTGCGCTTTTGTTTGGGCTAAAAATGTCCCTCCAAATATGAGGGGAAGAGAAAAAGTGTGTACAAAAAAGAACACAATCAATTACACCTGTAGATACTGGAAAAGCAACCAGATTAACTGATAAAGAAAAAGCCATGCTTTTTTTCTGCTAACAGCTAAAATGATGGACTCGTATCTGTTATGCCACTAATAGGTTTCTGAAAATAGGCCATGCGAGGAACTGCAGCTTTAACCAGTTCGGCATTAGCCCAATTTCTCAGCACCCGTTGCTTGATTTCAACACGTTGTATTCATTTGTGTGTTATTTATATTCAATTAAAAAAAATATCACACTTATCATCAAACTGGCATACATTGACACCCCTATGGACAAGGTTTGTTTGTTAAAATGCATTTGACATCAGTATTGACACCCTCACCACTGCTCTGCCTCAGTGAGGGGGCAGTGGTTGGAGAGGCCTAACTGCTTAGGGGCTGTAAATATGGAGCCTGTTCCAAAACTGATAAACTCTGTCCACTGGTTGTGTTTACATCAGGCTTAAGCCTTGACATATGTTTTGGAAATGAACATCTGCTGAAGCTAGCGATAATCCTATAGGCAGCCCATTAAACACCCGAGGTTCATAGATAAGATATACAGTATCCCTATTTTCCCTCTCGGCCACTATAATCTTGAAACTGATTTCCAATAATATGCATGGGTGTGAACTCTTAAGCTGTCTCAGGCTAATGCTACTTATCTGGTCCAAAACATTAACAAGGTATTTTCTGAGGTTAAAATCACTCTGGATACCCCAATAATGCTTTAATCATTTCACTTAGTGTCAGAGGCGTTTATCTAAATCCAGTAGATGGATTTGGGGAGGGGGGGGGGGGTAACAAGCACACATTGTGGGTACAGTTTAGTATACATCACTTATCTCAGCCCTGGATTTCACAGAATGATAATACCAGCCAGTGTTTTTCATTCTGTCGTATTTGATGTGCTCTTATAATGTAAATCGTGCACTAACTCAATGATTATCATTTACTGTGCGTAGCATCGCACTAAATCGTTCTTGGGACTGACCTCACATCATTTATAGCTTGACATAAAGACAGCGGCTGCTGGAAAATATGGATATAATTTCCATTTTTATAATTTCAAATGAAATACCTGGAATGCCTTTCAAGATGAAGTACTTACGAGGCCACCATCAGTATGCTACCCAGAGTTACTTTGTTGTTAAAGCTTGAGAATAAAATCACATTGCTAGCATCAAATAGTCTCAGGCAACTACAGGTCATCAAGATAACCAATCCGAGCCGATGTTTTGAAACTTTTGATGTCTCTAAAAGCAATAGTTAAGCTTTATAACACAAAAATATTTAATAAACATGTTTTTCAAAAACAGGAAACCTTGACACTATTAATGTTGTATTCGGGGAAAGAGATATTTCCAAGTATTAATATTGTGGCTGCAGTGCCCTTCTCCTTCGACAAGTGTACTTACTGTAGGTTTGCTTCATGACTCTGACATTTCAATGTGGACTTGAGAAATGTTAAAACATGAAAGCATACATGAACCATTTTATTAACTGTGCATGGGTGGTAAAAAGAAAGATGACAGGAGAAAGGTCCAGCATTCATCAGTGTCAGATATGCCGTGCAGATGGCACTTCAGTAACACAAAAACAAGTGCATCCATTTAAAAATAATTGCTATTGCACGTTGCAAACAATAAAACACATTTGCATAAAGCAACCAATCATTATCTAGCATGAGAAATAAGGTGTCTGGTTTATAATACATCTTGGAAATATACATAAAACCTGAGGGGTCTACAGTATCCAGTAGTGAAAGTAACTGATTGCAATTTGGAGGTAGCATATTTGACCATGAATATTTTTATTTTCTATGACTTTATACCTGCTCCCACTATATTTCTGAGGCTACTATCATACTTTTTACTGCACTGCATTTACAGCTTTAATCTCTTTTTACTTTGCCGGTTCCGATTATTAATATAAAATATAATTAACAAATAAATGATGACATGTTATTTTTTATTAAGATACATGGCCGTATATTAAGTAGTTGTATCAGCTTAACCAGCTTTAAGATATATTATTTAGTGTTAAATAATCATTGTGTTTTGTGAGTTATTACATTTTTTGGTACTATTAATACATTTTCAAGTAAAATGTAAATGCCTGACTGGAGTACACTGTTTTTGCTAATGCTTGTATCACTAAATCTGAATCCACCTTCCACCATTGAAAGTATCCATTTAGTGTTAAGCCCAATTCAAGACACTTCATGTTAAAATAAATGTTATAAAAATGGCACATCTATGAGTCTATATCTCTTGTCCTTTGCATGTATTTTTATTCTTCATACTTTACTCTTTCTTTGGACAAG
This sequence comes from Trematomus bernacchii, assembly GCF_902827165.1. Lineage (NCBI taxonomy): Eukaryota > Metazoa > Chordata > Actinopteri > Perciformes > Nototheniidae > Trematomus > Trematomus bernacchii. The sequence goes on from NW_022987409.1 coordinate 4,295,622, forward strand.
TTTGCACATTTCTGCATAAAACTACCACTTATGATATGCACCAAAAAAACAAATAAGTGACAAGCCAGGATGAATAAACTCTCAACATTCTTTATTTTGTCATTTATTAAAAATAGTGTATACAGTGCTATAACGAACCCTGTGGTCAAACACGGTACTGCAGTCACGTCCACGTCACCAGTTGATTAAAGGAAGTACTGTAGGAGCGAAGTATCAAACAAATTGAATTGTGAAACCAGTCAAATCATACTTGACTTTAAAACATACAATAAGCCGGTAACAACATCACTTAAGAAGAGAGTTAGCTTTTTTCCCAGTGTTGCTATGAAATAATCCCAACAGTGTTGTAAGAATAGTTAGCAGCTAGCAGCAGCATGGAGGGAGGAGATGAGTTCTTCTTCTGTCAACATGTGCAGATGGATATTATAAGACATAGATCGACCACTCGACCTCCATAAAAAGAATGGAGAAACAGCGTCAATGTCAAACAAAGTGAGTAGAGTACACCCTCTGAATGTCTGTCAGTTTGCTGCTCTGGCTTGTTGAATTTCTCTTTGTGGCTGTATTGATCTCCTTGAAGTGTGGTCGTTGATGTTACATTATGTGCACTTTCTTTGCACTTTGTTTGTCTGGTTAATATGTTGCATGCTGTGACTTGGGGGACAGAGTCTGCCACGACTTTTATTAAAATAAAAAATGTCCCCAATAATACATTATTGCTTGTTTAGTCAGCTGTTGAGGGTCTGTGATTTGTGATTCGGGCCTGTGTGCCAGGCCTTATGAGAATGTCTTCGTCCTTGCTTTGCTTTCAAGCTGTGTTGTGCAAAGAGTTATGAGAGTTGTTGAGTAACAACTGTGCTGCTTATGCTAAAAATGTAGATGAAACTGTAAGCAATTTACCCTTCTACTGAACAGAAGGGCAATATAGAGATACTTGTAATTAACACAATTTATGCTACTTTAGACTTCTCTCGATTACATTTGAGGGTAAAGGTTGTACTTTTTACATTACTGCATTTACAGTATTTAGCTGCTATTGGTTCTTTTTACCTTTTTAAAGTTTACATACAAAACCCCCGGAGTCCCAGGAAATAAATCCTGACTATAGTGGCACATAACAATAACAACTTGTGTGTACAAACTATTATATGCTGTGAATAAGATAAAACAAAAACTTTTTGAGGACCCTTAAAACAAATGTCATACTCTGAAAGGGGGCATTGTACTCTTTTGGTTCATTTTGCTGGTTATTCTTATGTACTTTGGCTCAAGGATAATTTTAAATGCACCGATTTTACATAACAGAGAATTCTACAATAGTATTGATAATTTAGGGTCTATTTCAGTGTAGGGTAGACATATTTAAAAAGTATATATTTGGACATGCGTTTTGTTTGCTAATAAGGTACAATGGTTTCTTGCGAATAACATTTGATTAAATTGTATTTATCTAGTATAGACTACCAACACATATTTAAAAAAATTGAAATTGGTAAAAATAAGCTGGAAAGAGTAGAAATAACTGAAAGCCCACCAAACTATGTTTTTCTTTTTCAAGGCATTATGTAAGGCTATCAAGGTAAATACTTAAAAGCATTCTCTTTTCAAAATAACTTTTTCAATGTCACTGCTTTTTCAACTAATCTGTATTCTTTCTTTTAATACCAGTGCATTGAATTCTCTCTATGAAGTGTGTGGGGGCTACATCATTTCTGTAACTTTTTCGTTTGAATATTACAACAAGAAAAGAGACTAGTTTCTTGCCAGTCTGAAGATAAAAGATACAGCTTTTCTCTATTCATGCCATTATTTTTTTCATAACATGCAATGCAGTTGCATGGAACACCAACACAACCAGTATTATACAAGCAACATATAAGACATGTAAGAAACGGTCACTGATTTGATCTATTTTTATTACATTAAAGACCTGTAACTGAGCTTGTATAATAGCCTATATTTTCTAGGACTTCATTATTCACAGCCCACTTCTCTGTAATTTACCATCTCAGAAATATATTCATACCTCGCTCCTTTCTGTATTTTTCATGATTTGAGTTGAGAGTCAAGTTGAACTTTTCTATATTCATGAGACCAAAATAAGTCTATTGCACAGTGAGCCTGTGGGGGAAAATGGAAAAGAATAACATAACAAATTCAGACAGAGAGAGCCACATAGCTGTGCCACCACCACTTCCAATCTGTAGCCGGAGATGAGTATCAGTTTGGTCAAAGCGCTTCCTGTGTGCCGGAGCCGTCCTTGGAACTATTTAATCACAACATGGAACTCTGTGGCAAATTGTTGCTCTCTGATTGGCCGGCGCTTGACAGCCATGACCATATGGTGGGAAGTGATATACCTACCTGCTATCTTCCCGTGAGTGATGTCTCCAGTAAAAATGATTACTTCATTTAACCACGCATTATTCGCTTGGCTAGGGGTTGGAGCAAAATAAAAATGTATTAAGCCGTCGGGTGGTGAAGCACAGCACATCAGCTGAGCCCGCTGAGTGTTTGTGTGATTGCCTCAAATGCGACAATTTGGGGAAAATAAATGAGTTAATGTTAGTAAGAAAATGTTAGTGTAAGGTGATCAATATTTTTATATATATGCTCAATATAGAGCTGTTTGTGTGCCTCTTTTGTTGATTTCTGTTGGTGGCTCATCATAAGTGGTCAAAAAAACATTATTTTCTTTCTAGTTTTGCTTCTTTAGGTCACACAATTCTGAAACGGTAAAATTATCATTAATAGGTCATCTGTACAAACTATAAGGTGTAGGGCAGATAAGCATTTATTGTATTCCTAAACTAAGGAAGCTGATGTACAAACAAATAATCTGTGAAATATGGTAAAACATAGTTTAGTTAGTAATAATAAGGAATACAAATTAGATATTATAATTGTTACACTGTACAACACTGTACCAAAAATAAATATTAATGTCCTTTTAGCTTCAGCTTACAACTGAAATGCACAGAGCAGAGAAATGTTAATTAAATGTTTATTTTTTGCTATAAGAAGAGTGAAAGTTAAGTGTTAGTGTTTGTACAAGCAACATATTGTTAAAAACTACATTTTGAGCTTGTCATACACAGATAAATATTCTCACAAAAGAAAATAAACACAATGCCTGCTCATGAAGAATTCCACGGTGGCAAGAGAAAACCCTGGTAATTGAGAAAGTCTTCTGTTTAGTGATATTTTCCAGACAATTGTACAGTGATACGGAAATTACATTTACATACAGCACGTCTCAGAGAAGGGACTGCGCAGATATGTGGCATTTAGGTAAATGTCACCCAAATGAATAAACAATCTTATGAGTTTCATTTAATATCCATAGACCATTATTCATTAGTGCTGAGTGACATACCCTGCAGTTGGATCAAACAATATTTTTAACTCAACAAAGCCACAAATAAATGCCAATAAATGATCTTTGGCACCAGGAATCTTGTGTTTAATGATGGCAATGCGGGATGTAATGTAGCAATTACCATTATACGTGCCACATGTGAATTTGAAGATACTACGTCATTGCCTAGTCTTGTCATTAAACCAACAAATTTAATAACAGGCTCATTATACGTGTGCTCGAAGAAAATGTGCGCTTTTAATGTAGAAAAAGTAGGTTTTTTTTATGAGACCCTGCTGTGCGTGAGCGCAGAGACAATATTAAGTTACAAAATTGAGTTATCCTCCCAGCTAAGTGAATCCAAGGACTCTTATTACATTACCCAACGACATGCAGATATATACGGCAGTAAACTGAATATTAAGAAGAGCATGTGATTATATCAATCTGCCGTGGTAATGAGAGAGAAATAATTCAAGGCTTGAAATGCTTCAACGGGAAGATCATGCGTGTTCCCACTGTTTGGAAAGGTCTTATGGTATAATTATACAAGAGGCGAAGATTATTCATATTAAATATTCACTACAACAGGGGCTTTAGCTGTTACATGGAGCCGCTCTGCGACTGACACACTGTGCCAGCAGACTGTTTCATTGTCCTGTTACTTATACTGAGCGTTATCGTAGTTGTTGACCTTGTTTGTGGAAGTGACAGCTTGCTATAGAAATTATAAAATGCTGTTGAAGTCTTGAATTCGACAAACAAGCTTTTAATTCACTGTGAAGGTGATAAGTGGCGAGGAGAATTGACATGTTTGCTGATAGAGTGGAGAAAACACAAAGCACGCTGAATGTGGGACTCCGCTCCGCCGCTCTGGATCCCTCTTATCAGTCTGCTATAAATCAGTCATAACCAACTGCTGAGCTACGACAGACAATGTTGTTGTGGACACCTTCAGATATTCACCCTTCTTTGTTTACACTTGACATTAACACCTTCTGTTTCATCTTCCCATAACCACCTTCATCACTCACAGACACATTTTCACATGACTGCATTGATCTTTGTTGAGAATAAACTACATGTTTCTATTTTGAAGTGAGGAAGATAATGGACTTTTTTCCGAATTCATTTTTCTTGACATGATGTTGGGACATTTACCTTGATCTACCTTATACACTATTGCATTCTTCCTTAGTGAAAAACATGTATGCATTGGAAAACATATATAATGGTGAATTAAATCAAACTGTGTGTAAGATAACCGATGATGATACATTTTTCTCTCAGTCCACAGGCACATTTTGTATTCCACTCTGTTTACGTTTCATCTTAATATCCCCCAGAGGCAGTTTAGCGACTTCAAACAGGTAGAAAATCTTCAACCTGTTGCTAAGTTAAACGGTCCTTTTAGCACCTCCTGTTTTTTACGATCCATTAAGACTAATGATGACCCTTTTCTTCAGCTTCAGAGAAGACGTTCCCCTTGTCAAAAGCGATCAGCTGTTCTCTGAGACAAGCATATTGCCTTCACCGCCTGATAGCCTCCTTGAATGATCTGACAAAGTAGAGAAATTAACCGTATTTTGTTCTCATTCAAAACTCTCCGAGACACGTCTTCATGACCTGATAATTGCACTGAGATTTCTGGTTGCAGTAGTACCCTAAAGCAAATAGAAAATAGACCCATGATTGGAAGGTTATTGGTTTAAATACCCCGACACCCCCAGCACCTTGAAAGGGATAATGAGCAAGTAGTGCTCTCCCTTTTTCACCAGCTAATGTTGAGGTGCCCTTGAGCAAGGCAATCAACTACTACGGTATGCACTCAACTCAAATGACTCACGGGCTGGTCTCAGCTCCCTGATGGGAATGTACGTCATTAGATGGCTTTAATGTAACTCTCTCTAGCTAACCAACTTGTCTGCTAAAAGTAACTGTGCCCTGGGCTCGTCTTTCCCGTGTTGTTCATTTTCTTAATGTGGCCAGTAATAGTACATTTTGATGGGATACAATAGCCTGGCTCAACGTAGTTCAGTAGTTCAGAGAATCTCTCGCCGTCAATCACGTTTATTATCATTAGCATCATGTCCTTTTTTATAACAGCCTCTGCTAACCATTGTATGCAAACTTTACAACATTGACGTTGCTCTGGAGTTTTAACCTAAGGTGCTTACCATATTCGCGATGATCAGTGTCCTCTTTTAGATTGCATGCAATACTTCAATTTCATTTCATTGAGCTATCACTAACACTGATCTATTTTCCCATTGTTGGGCCAATCATTTTTCTGAAATGCAATGGTGAAAAAATTGCCAATTTTGTTATACTGCATTTGTGAGCTCCAGAGAAATGAAACACAAAACATCACTTTTTTAGAAAGACAAATAGCATCAATTAATTGGTTGTTGTTATTTGTATGCAGGTTTATTTTCATTTTTAAAGAAATGCTTGACGATAGTGAACATATCTATTAAATATATTTACCATAAGTCTTGACACTGTGCACAAGCAGCATTGTGTTACTTAAGAACCAGTGCTTAATAGAAAGTACCCAATTATCCAATATAAATAAACTGCACCAACAATAACATTACTTTCATGTTTAAATATAAAACTTCTTACATTTTTTTCTGAAAAGGCAAACTGGCACAGGCTGGAAATTGAGGGAATGATATAATTAAACTGCAAACAGCTGCTATTTATCCAAATAATTTGCGCTCCATAACCCCGAGTGCTATTTGCACTTCTGTGTCAATTTTTTTTTGTATTTTGGACCGTGCAAAGATATTTGTTTGTTTTTCAGTCCTTTGGTTTAATAAGACTGCTAATATCAATTACACTGAATATTGCCTTGTGTCTGAGCCTCTGCTGCTGGGTGCTGCACTCAGGAGAGATAAGATGCAGGAATAGATATAACCTCTAAACACAGGATTTCTAATTGCTCTGACATTGTCCACGCCATTGTTTCTCATTGGTATGTTCAGGTGAAGGAGCAATTTGGTCTAATGCATCGACACAGATCATTTCCCTGCACCTCTTTTCTCACTCCTCACCTCACTTCATCAGCTGAAGGTGGACGGCAGAGAGAGTAATAAACTGAACCCATCTGTTCATCTGTCAGACCTTTTCTCTTCGCAATTTATGGCACGTCTATTTGTTGAAGTGCCCTCCCTCCCACAGAGGCCTAGGGAGAGGTTGCAGAAGTGAACAATTCTCACACCGGTTTCAAAACCAGTGAAACTGATTTGATGAGTGGAGTCACATCGTTTGTGATGGAGTCTTCAGATAGACTAATGGCAGTCAAGGCTACAAATTGCACCCACTTAAACTCATATCTTGGTAAGTCTACTGTCTGAGCCTAAGAGCAGTCGGCCTGACTCCACAGAGACAGGTGCGCTCCTGGCAGCTCCCTCTGAAGTATTGTCAGGCATCTTTTAGTTGTTCCGCCCCAATCAGAAGCAGCTCCAGAGACAGGGAGTGGGTGATCCTGCACACCCCGTACCAGCTGCTGCCTTTGATCTACTTGCTAGGATCACTTGGTTTGGATTATGAAGCCATCTTTAAATGCAACCGCCCATATTTTATCCAGCAGGAAGCCAGAATCCGTGCCATCTGACACAACCTCTAAAACAACTGCTGATTAACAACAGAAGGCCAATCAATTCCCTCTGTGAGCAAGCTCAGGATTCACCACTGCTCTTATGGCAGACATATGGTAATTTTTTCATTTAGCATAAATTATTGTCTAGTGCACTTCTGTGCCTGTGCTGGAGGTCTACTGCTAGAGTTGTCACAGTGTGTTAAAGCTCAGCATCAAGTTTCAGACATTTATTTACTGAGCAAATCAGAGAAAATGCAACGATTACACGCCAATCTCATCAAGATAAATAATCATCATTGACCTGCAATACCCTTCAGAGAGAACTAATCCCAGAAAAACAATACATTCTGTAGCATGAATCATACCTGAATAGTTAGTCAAGCACTTATTTGAAGTGGATTTATAACTAAAGGTTGTGAATTTGTATTTTCACACAGGCTGAGAAAATGCTAAATGAGTGGGAAAAGTCAACAGTGCTACTTAACCCCCCCACAACAGCCACTGCGAGGTGTTCCAGTGGACCTGCCCACTGACTAATTGTGGACACTGCGGCTGTTGAGGACACCCTCAGGTGTGAATGTGAAAGCTAATCAGCAGCACACACACCTCTTCCATTCCAGAATTAAAGCTCTGATTGTCTGAACGTTTAAATGATCACTGTGAAATTGCCAAGTCTCTCTCTCTCTCTCACTCCTCTCCTCTCCTGTGTTTCTATCTCTGGCCCTTGTCCAAACCAGTCCTCCCCTTCCTGAACTTCACTCCACATGAAGTCACACTCACAGGGCGAGGGTATAAATAAACAGACGTGGTTCGGGCGGCACAGAGCTCACTGTCGCCGCACAGCAAGAAGATCCTGAGTGTGTGTGTGTGTGTTGAGTGTGTAACTCGTGCTCCACTCAAACTGTGTCCTCCTCCCACCCCTAAGACGTGCATGGTTGGTATTTGGGAATACTCTTGCCAAGAAACTGGCCTGAGATCTGGAGGTGGTCCCCTGTGTTGAGCTGTGACTTCCCACTGCTCCTAAATAATTAGGTTTGTTTGCCATTTTCCGCTTTCATTATGCACATTGCTGTGAGGAGCATGCAGATATGCAGAACAAGGCATGAGTATCTTCTACACCACATCTCATTTAACTACAGTTTCATGTTTTAAGGTGGATGTAATTTATATTCTAAACCATACAAATTGAATAAACCGTCTGTAAGATAATTGCTACAAAAGAACAGAGTAAAGTTGAATATGCAGAATTACCAAGTGTGACTTACAAGTTCAGGAATCTAAATGTTTGTGAACAAAAAGATGAATCTATTCGGCTTTTTGGGGTTTTGTCTTTCCTGTTGTGTGTTATTTAGGTTTCTGTGCATGTTAATGGTCTGCAAAGGCTAAAATCCGAAAGTTCACACCAGAGGGACATTCTCTCCCACACACATTTACAAATGTGAACCTTTAAACGAGCATAATAGGGTCCCTTTATGTATTTATCACTTGCAGCATTTATTTTCTCTCTTCTCGTGAAACTTGGCAGAACGTATGAAGAGTGTAGCTCACAAATTAAATGATAAAAAAAGTTAGTAAAGTTATGATTACATATATAAGCTTCTTAACAAAATAGAGCTGGCCGGTAATGTGTTTTGAGAAAGTCAGGAATGAGTTAATTTAAAAAAAAAGCTCTATCAAAGTATACATTCATTATAACTCTGCAGAGCATTTATCATTCAAGGCCTTCACTAAAACGTAGACCATACTGTACATGTATATCACCTCAGTGACCTGTGACTTCATACTTTATTATAGCTATCACCGTCTCATTCCCCTTTGTGATTTGCTGCCAGGCTCCATGTTCTTTGAAAAACACAATAAAAGTGGAGCACAAACTAGAGAAATGTATTTGTGTTGATTAATGTTGCTTCAGGTTAGTCATTTAAACAGAATGACTAGTCTACAGGTGGGCTCACCAATAATATTTTAAATCAGATCTGATTTCAGAAACGATAAACAATCTCAGTGCAAACTTGAGCAATAAAGTCTTCAGTTGTGATGAATGATGTTTATCAAATCACGTCTGTTTTTGTCTGGTTGAATCTGTTAGTTTTGCCGTCTTTATTAAAACCAGACACATTTAAGAACACACTTATAATTTCAATTATTTTTTCATCAGCCTTGTTATTTGATTCACAGTTTATCAATCCAACCATCATTTAATAATTTACTTTGTTTCAATCACTTAAGTTTTGTGCGTCCCGTCTCTAATACTGATGTGTTTGATGCTCCAACACTAACGCTCTCTGCTGAAACGCTTCTCTTCTCCTGGAAAGTGAGCACGGTCTTTACAGATGTAGAGCCAAGCTGCAGCCTTCCATGGCACATCCACTTGGAGTGACAGGCTGCCATTTTGATTTAGGGTAATAAAAAATATCCTCCACTTTGCTTCCAGAGCTGACATATTGCATATGCTGATGCGGGAGGAGCAGCAATTTATTTCTTCACAAGGGGTCACTTGTACTTTTAATAATTCATCCGGCATATGTTGAGATGTCAGTAGCTGCTCTTTGATCAAAACCCAGCCTGTCTCTCGCTGAGCCATCAATTTCCAATGAAAGTATTTGGACTCCCAACACACACCTGCTCGGAGATCTCCCTCATGTTCCCTCGCACAATACTCCTGAGATGATGAACTCAATATTCTCCCGTGGTTCCCAGCACTTAAATATTATCATCATAATAACAATGGGGATGGGAAATAATTCCATATGATCATTTATCCTCCCTTCATATCAAAATTAATCATATATTGAGATGTTGAGACTTACCTTGTCTAAATTGATAATAACAAGCACATACTAACTAAAATTTGTCCAAAAATCTGATCTTAAATATTTAGATTTTTTTCACGCTTTAAGAAGACAACAATATCTATACATTATTTCTCAAATTTGACTTAACTCTTAAGTTCTGTTTGCACTAGTTCCTAAATAAATGAGAAAATACTAACTTTTTTCATTAATGACGTTTTTAATTCAAACTGGAGTATACAGAAATAGGCTCCATCGTGTTTTTTGAACTATTCACCCAACACATGCCATGTTGAGATAAATTATATCACGATATAAAAGAATCCCTTTTATGGTGACAGCTTTTTTTGGCTTTTTCACCCAGTCCTAGGTCACAGTGTTGTAGTTAGTAGATGGAAAATAGTTGAGCGGTGCTGCCTGGAGATAACATGGCAGCTGTTACATTTCAGAAGTCGGAAGCCTTCTGCTGCCCTCTTGGGACGTCCACAACTGTCTCCCCTCTCTTCCTTCTCCTCACTGCCTGTCAATGAGCCTTAATGGGAAACATTTCTGCTGCTGCTGCTAGGTCAGATTATTTTTATCCCTCTCTGCACACTAATGCTGTTTGTGTTTTGATTATTTGCAGTATTTCTAGATTGGAATGCATTCTTATCACTGTGCTTTCATTACATGTTACTTGTTAGACGCTTTTATCCAAAGCAACTTACATACTCAAATACTGTGGACAATCCCCACAGGAGCAATTTGGGGTGAAGTGTCTTGCCCAGGTACACAACGACATGCAGTGGGGTTTGAACCTGTGACCCCCTGATCCGAACACCTACGCACAACCCACTGCGCCATACTCCGCTGCTTTCAATGCTGTATAGGATTTTGTTGTCCTTCATGGCCACCGTTCTCGATAGATAAACGTGTAGCTGCTGATTGAGCCAGTTGGATTATGAGAAAGAAATAACACATTTCACCAGCATACTGTAGTTGGTGGATTTATCTTGATGTTGTTTCTTCACACTTTCCTATGTGTTGCTACAGGTGAAGGATGGTTGCATTGTTCGGAAAGCAAGGAAAGGCTCTTCAGTGCTCAGTGAAGCGAGAAGCTCAATCAAATTACAAAAAAGGTACAATATGGTAGAATCAAAATGATAAACTCTCAAGGGAATAGGAGACGAAGAAACACGCATCTTTCCCCTTACACACACCTTTTTTAATTTGTAGTTTTATGAGAATTTGTGATACTGCTCTCTAACAACTTGTTATTCAAGCGCCAACTTAGTATTCATACAAAAATAATTGGAATATAAGTCGACAAAGATATTTCCCACAAGGTAGTAAATGGTAGTTATAAAGGGTAGATAATAAAGTTAGGTTTCTATGGCAACTGCCTCGCACAGCTACAATATCAAGAAGAGTGAAGAGCAGAGGAGGGGAAGGACGAATTCATGAGTGTGCCTGTCTCCTTTCTCTAAAAATGTTGTTAATCTCAAAGGTCCACTGAGCACATATGCTGTCTGTCCGTGTCTATACAGCCTTTTAGATATCAGATGAATTGAATGAGGGTCGAGTTGATAGCAAAAAAGTGCCCAAAAAAGAGGAAATCTCAATTTATTTCTAGATACAGATAAATATGACAAATGGGTACAGTGTGTAGTGTTACTGTGGTGGTTAATTGTTTAGTTTGACATCTATGTATACAAAGGATTATAATATACACAAGAATTGTCTTTATCAGCTTTGGTGAGGCATATATTTATTACAAAGTGTTGATATGTATGTTTGGCGATTTAATTTGAGGAAATTATAGCTAAATGCAAATGTAAGTAAGCTACAATATTGAAGGTAACATCCTGTAAATACATTGCGGTCCCTTCTGCAAAGACATTTGTTTTTAGACCAGATATTTCCCTGTGTGAATCTATTCATAGATGTTACAGCCACACTGTGCAGGTGTCTATCTTTCTGTAGACTGTTGTCTCATGACCTGCCAAAAGCGTCTCTATAGGGTATTTACTAAATATATTCAGTACACTTACATAAGAAACAGAGCCGAGTTACATTCCTAGTTGTGATAAGGGGAATTTTGAATAGATATTTAATATGCTGTTCCATAAATTAGGACGGCAGCTAATGATGGATTTAACTAGAGAGCAGTATCGGTGTAGCATGTGGCCAGGCGTTACACACTGCAGTTTTTTATAGTCATATATATTATAATCCTTTTACTTGGTGAATCTTTGCCATTGCCATTGTCTCGGGTCAGACACACTTTACTCGAAACCTTTTATGAAGCAAACCCCTCTCTGGCATTGCAATTTATCAAACAACATGTGTACTTACCTTTTCTCATCAAAAGCTGAGACTGCAGTCAAAAGCTTTTTATCAAAGCAACTGCAGACGGTTTTTCTTTCTCTAATGCAGTTCAAACACCGGCCCTCAAAGGTAACCACTTTTCTTTGGTCTTTTTTTTAAAGGGTAATTGGTGGCACACACAAACACGTGCATTTTAATACTTTTCGTTATGGTCATATTGAAAACCAATTATAAATGGTCAACAAAACAACATCTTGAAGCATCATGATACTCTGCCATGCATTTAGCTGCTAAAGGGTGATCTTGCAAGTATATTTTCTTATTTATTAGTGAACATCTAACAGCAACACAAGAAGCCTGAATTGAAACTTATAAGATAAAAGCTTGAAAGAGTGCCTCCATCAAACTGTGGTCAAAAGTTCAGCTCACTTCCGAAATACCTGTCTGCCATCATTAACAACATCTGTTGTGTCGTCGTTAAATGTAAGATTGGAAAATGCATCAAATGATCTTTTGAACAGTTAGCACTAAAGGGCAAATCACAAGAATGTTAATAATTGAACAAAAGACAATAATAACTGTAGGTCAATGACTTGGATGACTTTTCTATCACATCTTACTACAGATTGTAAACCTTTTACCTTTCTAAATGCTAAATAATTATAATTTATTTTGCTTGACTGTTTCTCTAAACTATCCAGCAGTATTTCAAAAAGAGAATCACTAGGCTGCGGTACATTTTGGTCACAACTCCAGCTCTGAAACTTTCATGAAAAAACACTATTTACCAACAAACTATCCCTTTGAGGTTTTCCATCTGATTTGAAGCCAGGAAAAACCCTTCTTTCTGTTTGTATCTATACGTTTTGTGTTTGCATAGATAAAACGTAATTATTCTAAAGCTATCTTATTGGTTAATAACAATGCGACTGCACTGAACAACTTTTATTTTAATTGAGTCTTTTTGTATTGTTAAATCTGAGATGTTTTATATGTAATAATAATAATAATACATTTTATTTTTATAGCGCTTTTCTAAAACCCAAAGACACTTGACACTTGTTAGACGCTTTTATCCAAAGTGACTTACATACTCAATACTGTGGAGAATCCCCACAGGAGCAATTTGGGGTGAAGTGTCTTGGCCAGGGACACAACAACATGCTGACTGCAGGGGGTTTTGAACCTGTGACCATCTGATCCGAACACCTACGGACAACCCACTGCACCACACCTCCGTCTTACATTACTACTTTCACTCACAAGGTAGGAAGGCCATTAAGTCCTGCTTTACGCAACTTTGAAAACAATCTTCTCTGAATAGCGGAGTTCATGTATTACAGGAAAGATCTAATTTGAAACTCAGTGATGAGATGAGAAAAAAGTTTACCAGTCTAGTGTTGCTGTTGATGTTCATGGTCTTGAATTGTGCCTCCCTCCAAGCATTATCAGGTGTTATTTGATCTTGAGTGCTATTTGCAATGACTGACTCACACATAATAAACCTACAGAGAAGATGAATGCCACACTGCATTATGATTATTTGCACATTAATGAGGATATCATATTTAGTTGGACTGCTGATTACCACACTGACAGACATACACCTTGGTTTACATTTTGAAAGTCATTCAGACTATTCAGATTATTTCAACCCACCTCTTTTCAGTCAGCAGCTTTTGTAGAAATGCACAGGATCAGTAGCTTTCTGTCGCCTGTATTACCTCGCTATAGCTTGATCAGATGGCTGATATAAATCGTATTCTTTTTCTGATTAAACCAAACAAACACATGTAGATTCCCTCTGTGTTTATTTTATCGTATTATTCTGCTGCCATCATATTGAATCAACACTTGATTTGCTAGGATAATGAAAAGAAAAATACAGCTTCACAGTAAAACGCTGCATGATAAGTGCTTCATGATGTCACTTTGTCTCAGGTGAGAAAACACGCATTACAGCCAATACTTATTTGTAAAGAAAACTGTTATGTTAGGGGTTGAGACAAAATTCTGACACACAATATAATGCCTTTATGCCCTAAGGGGCATATGCTAACAAATGGAAGCTGAAGACAAATGAAAAGCTTATAATGAGCAAAAAACTAAAAGCACTCGAGAATTACGATTCTTGATTAGGAAAACACAATTATAAACAAACGAGCACAACAAGCATGTTTCTGCTGCTGTTGAACTGAAGAAGGCGGTGAAGCTCCATGTTTTTTGTGACTGCTGAATATACACTTTGTCGATTTGACCACAGTTCTGCATGGATGATTTTCCAGTTGTGGTGTATCTTTTGCAAGTCGGATTTCATTCATATAAATAACAGGAACCATCCCTCTATATAGTCTGACAGCACAAAACGATTTTCCTCTGCTACTCTTACTGTAATTGACGAAATGATGACAACTGAGATTTGGATATATTCTCGAATCAGTGTGTCAGTGAAAGTAGCTATTCCTGTCTGAGCGATTTAGAGCAATATGTGAAGTAAGCATCTCCCGATTTAACGGCATGGCAACATGGTATTGTAGATTTCCTTGTCCTCAATGATCCCTTTGCAATTATCATTTTAAATTGGTTCGATTTAATGCTAATTATCCTGCAGCTACTTTGTGTTGATTACTAATGACGTGAAATGTATCATATTACCATTATCTCTGCAATTTTATGATCCATCAAAATGTCTTTGCAGGTTTTAACTAAATCACCTTTTTCATTCATTATTCATCTTATTTTAATTGCCGTATTCAGTTTGCTAAATGTTTACCAGGTAAATCTAATCACAGTTAACCAGGACATGTAATACATTAATTGTGCAATTCAACAATACATGTCGACTTGTACCACATTATTTTCGTGGACGGTGAAAGACCCTCTGTCAGTTTTGATTAATTAGCAGGTTGTCCCACTTATCAAAGTAGAGCTTAATTAAACCCCTCATTTGCATTAGCGCTCAGTGGACCTTTGATTAATAGAAGCTTTTGCGGATAATTTAGTTGATATTTGCTACGAGAAAGGAGAAATCACATTTATTCTCCGAAACATGAATCTGGAATTCTGAAAGATCTCTGAGCTGGGTCTGCAGGATTTGCAGCTCAGTCTGATCATCGAGACTCTAATGGGTAAATGTTGTTGCTCTGATCAGCGATGGCTTGATCTAAATCAACTGGTGCAAATGACAAAAATGTCCCGAAGCTGCAGAGTCGAAGTTAATAAGACATGAGCTGCAGAGGAAACATCCTCACAACTCTGACATCTGAGCCATTCTCACAGTGAAGTTTGACACTGTATACAAAGTGCTAAATTACCTGCCAAACACCCTGATTTCCCACCTTCTATTTTCCACAGTACATGAGGTACCATTCACCCCTGCGAAGTGTATTTATTTTCCTTCTGTGCCTTTCTGAGTTATGAGCCCCATCGCTCTGAGAGCAGTGAAGAAATGCAGCAGAACCTCGAGCAGAAAGACAACAAGAGCCCGGAGTTGTTGCTGGAGTTTGTGTGCTCACTAAATCACTTTTTTTGAAAGACACTTTTTTCGCCCCATGATGATTTTCTGCATGCCATAACCATTTAGTTAGTCACAGTTTAATAATCCATGATTTCCTTAAGAGGAAACTAAGAGCACTTAATGTCAACATGAAACAGCTGCGTTTTAAAGATGACGGAAAGTCACCATCATGTCCCAAAGCCTTCTCCACTCAAATTAAAGCTGGTCAAAGATATGTACAAATAAAAACATTCTAGAGGGAAATGTGTTATTTCACTAAATAAACAGTCTTAATGAATATGTAATTACTTTTTATGAGCATTTGTGATACCCAATGTATTGATAGCATTTACTAATAGTACAATTTAAGCTGAATATAAGTAATGATTAATAATAATAATGATTATGAAGGAATTAATAAATTATATTATGCAGAATACATGTTCAGAGCTGAAATTCTTAATGAATCCATATTGTTGACGGATAATGAAGGCCCAACTATTTAGACAATTCACTGAGTAGTTGACATTTGTTTAAATATATAAATAATTGTTGTATATATATAATTGTAAACTGCATATTCTTGATTATAATTTTTGACTGGATATAGTTTTTGTTTATTGGTCAACATTTAAGACATCACTTTAGTTATACAGATTGCCATTTTGAATAGACTTGTCATACATGTACAGTATACATAGATGTTTTAAAAAGTAGAGTATTTCTATTTTTCACTTACAAAAAAACTGTTTTAAGAGGGATGTTGATGTTAATAGAGAATAATGAAAGCACCATCTGAGAGCAGCGGTAACGGATTAGTTAATTGGTGTAATATGAGCTGATAATGCACCCAATAAATATGCTTATCTCCTAAAGGTTACTCAATTATATCTAATTACTGGATGGACAGGAAATAATTAGTCAATGCAATGATGTCTAATCTTGAGGAAGGGATGAGTGCACTCTGTAAAGTGTCCATGTGTTATCTTCACCCCTCTGTGAGGATTAAAGGAATGTTAATATATGCATTTACCAAGGGAGGTGATGCTAAGCCAGCGCCTGGCTAAAAGGAAGGAATTATGAGAACAGGAAAGGAACTCGGGGTCCTTTGATCGGATTACTCTATTTACATCCAGCGAGTGTTTGTAACTCAGGTGCTTCAGCCAGTCTCAGCATCTGAAGCCTAGGCTGTTATTTCCTCTGATTAAGGCATTGTTAATTCACTCTTTGAGCCAATCAAGAAACACTCTGGTGACAAGGTGAAGCAAACACTTTTTGATTCTCAACTTCAACACAGCCAGATTAATGCTGCAAATGCTGTGAGGCTGCAGATGACACAAGCATTGTTCCAGGCAACGCTCCCTGCAATCCACCCCTTACTTCTGAACAACTCTCCCCATTTCAGAAATGTATTAGGGGATTTGTATTTCTAATGACACCTGCGCCCTGCCACCAGAGCAATGTAAATAATCCCATCACATAGCCCCGACTCATCAGCGACAGGCTAATCCCTTGTTTAAGGCAGTTACACCGACCCCACCCATTAATACCGCCTTCATAAAGACACGGCTTAGCATACATTAAAGCGTTATAATGTGCCGAATGTTTACAGCCAACTTGAAAAATCTTGCTCTTTGCTCGAGGAGAAACATGTCACCTCTGCTGGCTCCATAAAAGGTTCTGCCACGCTGCATCACAGCTCTCGTTTTTTAAATGCAGGGAAAATAAAAAATAAAACTCTCATTTGGGTGATGCATTGGGACAGAGTTAGTGCAGTAATAAATTAGACCAAGGCAAAAAAGGATTTAGTCCTTGGAGAGAAATGCTAAGAGAAGTGGGGGAGTCAGGCTCAAGAACTAATATCTTGTGACGACCTCTCTACCCAAGTAGTTGCAGACAGTCGTTTTTAAACTTATGCAGCTTCACGGTACATGACTCTGTGTAGCATTCCTTCTTGTTAGCTGTACATATTCACAAAAGTGAACTAAAGTTTGAGACCTTTTTAAAAGTGATTTGCTCTTTCTGATTTGGAGACTTTGCTCTGGGTGCCTGGAAGTTAAACCAATAGTTCAGATACTTTAAAGTGGGGCACTTTGAAGTACTGTACTTACCCCTAGCCAGTGTATTACCCAAAGTAGATGGTGTGATTAGGTACATTTCTGTCCATGTATACTTGCTGTGTTCTGAATTGTATTGACAGCGAAATGAAGCCACACAACATGGCACTACACAAATACTAAGCCTAGGTGAAGTGAATTATAGCAGCTATTTGTCCTCGAACTAAAGAAAGACTCCAATCAAACTGCCGCCAAGGCACAAGGTGGCGAATCATACATCCATTGTCCAGGCAATCATTTTATGTATTTTTTTTCAAACTGTACAAAGAACAACTGCTTTTACGTCCTCTCCCATTTACCTTTTCAGCGCCCAATCACTCCTTCACCAAATATATACCTTGGCGTCCAATGCCTGATGTCACCTCGAAAATAAAAGCATTAACAACTACTTAAATTATATAAAATAATGACCAAAAAATGAACAACTTACTATAAACAAAACAGCAATTATTACAAATATGAGTATCTCCAACAGTGAGGTAATTTAAGTTTTGTCATGTCCTTGTGGTACATTAAATACTTACTAATTCACAAATTGTCACTAAGATTTTAACACAATACTCTTTGATTATGTTTCCTATATTATTCTGTTGTCCAGCTACATTACATCTTAGCACAACCTAACTCTAAACTCCTATAACAACCAACCTGAGTTTCATATTTGTCCTGTAAGGCTCAGGTTTTAGATTGTACCTGTTCATTTTGGTCATAGTGCAATTATAAAATCTAGTGCTCCATGGAGCATCTCTCCTGCCTGACAGCGCTGTCAGGCGAATAATCAATCACTCTGGACTGCGGTAAGAGTAGGTTGTAGTGGTGTATGCCTCAAAAATAGTTTAGCTGACTTTAAGGGTGGCCCTTGTTAAATATATAAAATGGTAATGTTGTGCATTTACTGTACTTCACTGTTGGTGTTTTTGAGACAATCATATTCATAAAATACACCAAAAACAGTTTCATTTTATTATTCTGTGCTCATACTGTGAAGATATTTGTTTTGCAATGTTGAATGGACTTCATAAAACCAAAAAGAGGTTTGGAGCAAAGTATTGTTGATACATCAAAACTAATATTGCCTTAATCATCTGTAAATGTGTTTTAGCCCATTGATGTCATGTTCTAAAATGAAGCAATATATAGCTCTACAGATGATTAAATGTTATCACAAAACCATCATCGTCTTTTTCAAAGTTGTGATTACTTCTCATTTTGTTGGCTAACACTGATAGCTTAAAAGCCAGAAATATATCTCAAGTGTTTTCACCCTGCTGGTAGAAAAGGAAAGCAGGCACAACATGAGCAAAAACTGCACATAATGTTCCTCTGTACTAAATTAGATCATGTGGCAGTAAATCTCCTATCACAAAGTTGTATAACGGCATTTAAAAAGAAGTTACTCCTTGGAACAAAACCTACATCATGCTTTTTGCTGCACTGATACTCGAAATAAGTAACCGTTTCATCAAATCACTGTCAAAGGTGACAGTTTGATGGCTTGTTAACATCAACAACAACAACTGAGAACACAGCTCTGATTATGTGGGGGTTCATAAATAGAAAAATATCACATGTTAAAGAAATACATGTCCATAAAAGGACAGAATGTACATCAATATAAATAATTTGTACAATGTCGTGCTGTTGTGTTGGAGACACTCTTGCAGTCTCACTCCCTCTCCGTTTACACAGCAGTTAAATCAGCTTTGAATCTGATGATGTTGAAAAGGTTTGGTTTAATAGCTTTTTGGGTTCAGTCGTTGAGTCAGCCTTGACCCTGCGTGTTGGAGAGCTTCACTCCCGGTAGCTGAGTGCCTTTTGTACAGTGAAACAAAAACAAAGAATGCTGAAAACTAAGAATAAAAGGGAAAGATTGAAAAGAAATATAATAATTCTTTAAAAAGTTAAAAGAAAGTATGGAGTAATTGCTCTTTAGTTTGTGTGTATTCTACTTGATTTATTATTAATCAGTGTTGTTACACATTCCTACACTACTGCAGTGTTTGCTCATACCTTATACTTTGGCTATTCTACCCGCACGCATTGCCAGTACTCAGCATCACTATTTAATGGTATACTATTCCATTACTGCACTCCCATCTCTGAATACAATCTGTGCATGCACATGTAATGCTTTTTACACATGTCTGTTAATACTTCCTGTACAGTATAGTGTACATTGTCTTCTCTGCACCTTAATACAGAATCTGGGGTCAAGTTGCATCAACCAGAGGCAGCTACAGCTAATTATGAGTATTTTATAAGTAGGCTAATTGCTTTTTCATGTACAGTATTATAGGTGCAATAATAAATCATCCTATTTTACTTTGACATCACACATTATCTTTCCTGTAGATCTAGAGTTACTCTAAACTAGACATTAAAGGTCTAGTGTGTAATATTCAATGTCATCTAGCGGTGATAAGGATAGTTTCTCTAAAGATGTCCAAAAAGAAAGCTGAAGACAGGGCATTACATTAAACAATATTTACTGTCATCAAGCAGAGTTTGCTGAATGTATGTATGCAGGCCGTATTCAGTGGGCTTTGTTTGCTGCAGCAGAAAAGAAGCATCAACAATACGACTGCATTTCGTAGTCATAGTGATCTTTATAACACTATAGATATGAGATGCATTTCTTAAAGTTTTCTTAGAAGATAATGAGTGATGCTTGAACT
Source organism: Trematomus bernacchii (assembly GCF_902827165.1). NCBI lineage: Eukaryota > Metazoa > Chordata > Actinopteri > Perciformes > Nototheniidae > Trematomus > Trematomus bernacchii. The sequence continues at coordinate 4,315,971 of NW_022987409.1, forward strand.
TTGATTTGTGCCTCAGAGTAATTAGCAACTCGGCTACTCTGTACGTTTAAAAAAAAAAAATCATTTTAAGAGTGACACATTGTGCCGGCGCAGTTGTACGTCTTGCTAACCGGATCAAAGTGTTTATGCTTGCAATGGTCTGTAAGAGGCCGTATAGCTTCCTGATTACATTACAGACTGACGCAGTGACTGTTGCTGGCCAGGGAGGATTTCCTATATTACACATGCTTGTTGCCTCAGAACTGTACATCCCCAAAAGAAAAAAACCTGCTCCCACACAAAGGCGGCCACCTCTCATCCAGACCCAGACTCTCCATGGCGGTGCCTGTTGCCTCTAAATAGCTGGACCTGCTCCTGAGAGTTTGATAATCATATTGCAGTTTCTGCACTCTGTTGGATGGCAATAGATCAGCCTGTGCCTCCAAGGTACATGTGGCCACCATCATGGACCACATGGTTGAGTGTGAAACCGAACTGTAAGGTCTTTCAGACTTCTTATCTGGTTTCTAAAGGGGACTTGGTGTTAGAAGCCTTATGCGTTCCTCTGCGGGATTTGTACTGAAGCCACATTTTGAGTGCTAGAAGCGCTTTGTCTGCTCCCTTTTGAACCCTCTGGGAAGACTTAGTCAAAGGGGCCTTCTGCCAAAATTGGTCTTTCTTCTCGCTAAAGCCACAGCAAAGAATGTGGGTAAGCTCCACACCTTGTTCATGAGCCAAGTGTGCATGTGCAGGAACTCCTCATTCCCCCCCAAAAGACTGCCTGCCTTCCAGGCCAATCAGGCCAGTGAGTTGGCAGCATATGACCTTGATGAGATATCAAAAGGACTTCGCCCAGTGTGGTCTGGCTCAATATGAGGAGGAAAAGACCTGGTTTTGCCAGTCTGAGAGTCTCGGTGTTTGTATCATGGATCATGCCCTATCCAAACAAAGGCTCTGCAAATTGACTCTACAGATGTGGCAGAGACTGCTGAGGCGTACAGTACAGGTCTGAAACAGTAACCGTGCTATGTTGAGGGTCATCCTGTGTCCATGTTCCTATGGCCTCAGATGTGCTGCTCCCACCAGGGGAAACTGCAGGTTACCTGGAGGTACAGAGACTTGTGGAGGAGTATGAGAAAATCCTGAGATGACAAAGGCTTTAATATATAATTGCTGGAAACATTATAGGACTAGGCGATATGTTAACATTTTCCAAATCAGCAACTGTCAGGCAAATAGGCAGCAATTGCTGATATTTGTGGCTGCTGCTCATTAAAGTTGAAGAAATATAATGACACAAATTGCCCAAAAGATCTCACAAATATAACAACCAATGTACACCAATTCGTGATAGCCATTGTATTCGTCCAATCGTCTAACCCTGAGTTTTCTCCACATGTACTAAACTTGCAGTTGACAGCATTGAACACTTCATAGACATTATCACTTATAAAAAATATGGGTTATGATCATTTTATTGGAGAACCAGCTAAGAAGATGATAGGCAATGTATCTGTATGTGGCTGTGGCTGTCCATGCTTTGTGCACTATTGACAAGTCCTTCAGTATCAGTGCTTTCCATACCATGACAGCACCTGATGGGCCAACAACATCAGCCTGTTTTCAGTCCTTGGGTAGTTTGATGTCCGTCTAACCTTGCTGATAATAATCACTGCGAGTGATGGCAGGCAGGTAGTATGGCTTATAATTTGATTTACAGACATTTCTAACGGTTTATAAACTGCTTCCTGTCAGGAAATAAGGCACAGTAAAGTGAGGTGTAAATCTTGTAGTGAATATGTTTGAGATCTTGGATTGAGGCCAATCATATAACTGGAGGTAAAGGGTGCTGAGAGGGAAAACAAGTTCAGAAGGTGAACACCGCAGGAGCAGATCTGGATTTAAATGATGATGGCTAGAGTTAAATAAATGATACATATTTGCTCTGTTATTAAGAGGGCATATTGTTTGTTTAGCAATTATATATATATATATATATATATATAGATAAAGGCTACTAAAACCATACTTGTTCGAACAAATCATTTCCATTGCTTGGAATAATTGCTTTTGAATAAACATGAATACAAATTATTCAAGCACAAGTAATACAGGGTGAAAAAACTTCTCCTTCAAACTTTTTTTGCATTACCAATTTGTTAATTTGTTGTTTTTCTTTTGTTTATGCTTTTTACTTTCCAGAGCATAGAGTCCTAATTAAAAAGGGTTGGCGATGATCATTTCTGAGTTTCTGTTGATAAAGTTTGGGTTTAAATGCCAGTGTTTTGTTTGTCTGTTAAGCAATGTATTGTGCGTCATGCTCACTGAAAAGAAGACCTTCACCACATGCTGCTGTTGCTTTCTAAAAGAACATGCCTGCTGCATACCTCAGGATTTAGTGGGCCATAATGGACAGGAAAAAAATGAGTGAAAGCTTTCACATTGGCTGGATTCAGCAGTGTTATATCAACCGGCACTTCTGAGTAGCACACAGAAAATGCATTCATATGAAATTGTTAAAGATTTTCAGTGTGAAGAGAGTACTTCTGCACTCAGTTAAGGCGTTGCTGGGCAGACAATAAAACCCGACAGAGAAGCAAAGACATATTAGGAGGCTGGTTCACCTGTTTTTAAATGTGCATCCTTCTTATAAATACAAGAATGATATGTGTAACACTTTATACTTGTGCAATTATTTCCTATTAATTTCCTATAGTTACTGATAAATTATGGAAAGGACAATGAAATATGTTAATTGGAATTTAACACCGTGTTTAAACAGTATAGCTATCATTAATATTTCCAATAACAGTAATTTCCTCTTAATATAATACGTCTTTTAGTTAGCAGGTCGGCTGAACATGCAGACATGAATAATTTGTCTTTTATTGCATTTTTATATTACTTGTGAGAAGGAATCTTCTGACAATCCATTATTTACTTAATTGCAGTTTTTCTTGACATTAAAATAGTAGCAGTTATTTCAAAGAAATTCCCCTGAAACACTGCTTTGAGACCATGTTTAGTGGTGTTGGAACATGTCCTCTATTATTACCAAATTACATTGTGCTTTTCAGGGAAAGCTAAATAAAATGTTAAGCAATAAAACATTAGCAAACTTCCCCTTTCATCTGAGACACTTTTCTCTATCATCACCAACTGTGTGTGTGTGATGGCTGTGGCAACTCACAACTTGATCAAACAGACAGAGACTGAGAAATAAAAGGAACTCATTTTGATCTCTTTTGATCTTTTCTCAAAAATAATATAAATATTTAATGTGTATTGCTAGATCATATGTAAACTCTGCAAAACATCAGGTAGTGTGTGTTTTAGTTTACTTTACTTGTACATATTTTAGAGATTAAACCTTTTGATCAAACATGAAGTAGTCGTCTAAAGCACGACACTAAAACCAACTTTATTTTTATTTTTATTTTGAAGATTTATGTTTTTGAATGTGCTGAAAGAAATTACACTCAGTCTTGTAGTTATAAAAGTAATACAAGAGAGACTTTTAATATGAAATGGTTGCGTCTTTAAAACCCAAACATTTTTGAGTAAAATATTTGAGATACAGTAAATCTAAAGCGGTTTACATTGGTTTTGACGATGACATGTTTGATATTTAATTATGATGTAGATATTATAATCTCCATAGGCTTTGCCACTGGCATAAATTCTGTGTTATTTTTTTAAATAATAATTTTTGGTTGCTTCTCTGGACTTTGGCAATAAACCTCTGTTGGTCTGTTTGTGAACGTGGTGATTCACATCAAAGTGCAGCAACACTGTGGTGAAGCGACTGCTTTGAAGTCCAATAAAAAAACACGGCGACAATGAATGCTTATCGTGGAATATGAATGAATAGATGGTTATTCAAGAAATGTACTGACAACATGACAAATAGAATCGCAATGTGCATTTGTTTACAAAAAAAACTGTATTTGATCATGAATGATTCAGCTGGCTGCCACAGCATGTGGGCATATCAGAGAGAAATCTGCTGGGAGTTTTGGAACACTCACCCCTTTTCTGGTTAAAGCCGTTTTTCATGTCATTAAATATGACAAAAACTCTACTGCAAGAGGCAAAAGTATTGAACCAGAATCATCTGATGACTCTGAATCCTACAAGAAAAGGCTGTTCAGGAAGTTGAATTAAACATTTACTGACTGAAGGATAGTTTTCCATTTTAACATTTATGAACCCCTCATTTAAATAACCTTTTAACTCTGTCACTGTAGTTCCAGTGGCATCATGATAGAGCTACTGCAATCATCCTTATAAACCTCTCTTTCTTTGTGGTATTGTGCACATTTATTGCAAAACATTTCCACTTGATTCTCCCTGAACATTTCCACTGTATTCCAGTGTGAGTATTGCTCGTATTCATATAGTGCAACAAACATGACAGTCAATTTCTCAGTTGCTTGTTCATAGAAGGATCTGTTTGGATTGCTGTGATGCCATAACAGTATTTACAAAGGTGTCGTCTTTTGTTTAAACATTAATAACCCTCAAAGGAATGTGCCTTCTGACTTCAGTGATCGTCTGACTTCCCTGCGCTCGAGTTAAGCCAGAGTTGGGGGTGCGACGTGCGGGTCCGGGGGGGGGGGGGGGGGGCTAGTGGAGCCTCTGTGAAAACTGTGGCGCGCTACACTAGGTGCGTCGCGTTTGCGCTTCAGAGGAGGCTCCCTCTGCAAAATGAGGCCCCATCCGCGAGGGCTCTGCATGATCTGCGTGTAGGGAGGGGCGGCCCTGTATAATAACGTCATATTAAATGCAGTCATTTGGTCTTTAGCAACAGCTTGTGAGAGCAGCGCATTCATCGGTGTTCGTTTTAATGCTGCCAGTTTGTTGACGGCCTGGGACTTCTCATGCTCCCTAAATGTTTCGCCTGCCTTTCGCCAGTTGCTTTCACAAAACTCCCATCCCTGATCTTGTCTGCACTGACGAGCTACTTTTCTATAGCAGAGCAACAGAAGAAGCGCACCGCATTATCACTTTCTCTTATAAAGTGAGGCTTTGTATAGACTGCTTACACTAAAATGCTAACTCAAAAATAGTAACTCAAAATAAAACCTTTGTATTGATTTGTTTAGTGAACTTTTTGGCGTTGCAGTTACAACTCTCCGCCAACAGATGGGGGTGCTGCAGCCCCCTCAGCACCCCCCCTTCCCGCGTCCCTGCTCTAGCGCCACCATGAGGTTGACATCTGTGGCTTTGTGTGAATTGTCCTGATAAGTATTTGATGCACAAACATTACATTTTGCACAAGCATTTATCTCCCCTCTGGGTGAACTGTCATTACTTTGGTGATCCCCTGATTTTTTATCTGGCACTTTCATCAGGTCCAAATTTGAATGTGTCCAAAACATTAGATTATAAACGAACACCTGTAACACTAATGACATTCCTACATCAGCCTCAGTTGTACTCTGTATTTGGCAAATGTAACTGAGCTTTCCTGCTAAACTAAGATGTAGAGATGCACCAATAGCCATTGTCTTTTGAAGAAGTAGAATTGACAGCATACGCAAATATTATTTTGTAACCGTTCATACACTAAACAATAACTTATTTTTTTTTTGTCTCCAAAACTGCACCAGTTACAGTACCTACTTGTTGTCAAACCCTTGTTCTTGAATTTGGTACCGATTGAAAGCTTTATCTCTTCTTCTCTCACGCTGAGGAACTTCTATGCCACCAACATGATGTTTGTGTTTGTAGCTGTACTGGATGATCCAGCTGTTCCTTTCCAGCCTGTTGTGTGTGAGTGTGTGGCTGTGACTTTATTCATAGTGCAGCTGTTTCTGCAAAGTTAAACCATCATAGAGCAAGTTTGTTAATTTAACTGGTAAAAAATGTGGTCATAGCTGTTCCAAGATACATTGTTGCCCGGTGGTTGATCAATCTGTGCAACGTACAATTTGGAAAACATTATTATAATTTTACATTACTATATATTTTTTCATTATTACCTGCTTTACTCCTTAAAATAAATGAACTAGATTCTGAACCGCATTTTTGCACAAACAAATAATATGTTACACATATAGTAAGTGTAAATGTCTGGTTTGAGTAACAAGCTTTGGATAAAAAAAATAGTTTTGGCAGGATGGAGAATAACCAACCTGGAAAGGTAAATGGAGCATACAAATAAATACATAATTCTCCATCTGCACTTGTATCCAGAGTAGTTCTAGTGTGGTGGGATGATTTTTTAATACCAGTTCAGTAGTTGTCAGAACTGGAGCAAAAGGTACTATTACTACTGTACGAGGAGTGACGATGAGGAGAAGAGCAGAGGAACAGCCTCCATTGGATTAGTGTGCCAAATACAGGACAGTGATCCTTGCACAACTGACCTTGACATGTACTGTAAGGATAAGTCTGGTCATATTATTATATACTTCTCATATTCTCACATTATTGCCAAGGAGTATAAGCCCTTCAGTGAGTGTTACTTTAATTACTATATTCTATATCTAACAGTTTACATTTTCCTGTCCAGAATACCTGGTTCATGTTTGAAAAAATTACTTGCAACTTGCATTGGTATTTTGCTTTTAATTGGAGCAGCATTAAAGTGATTAGTCATAATGATTATTAGCAATACTTGTATCTGACTGTGTGCAAACTGGCAGACCCTCTGTACTGGTTTGAGTACAAATAAAAAGCTCAAAATTATTAATTATCTCTGTTAAACATTTCAACAGTGGAGCCAGGGGCGCCGTAAGGGGGTGAAAAGTTAGGACGATTCTAAGGGCCCGTGACTGACAGGGGCCCAAACTATTTTAGAACATTAAGAAAAAAATGTTTAAGTAACCAATGTGGTATCTTTTCATGGGGCCCAAAATCCCTGGCGACGCCCCTGAGTGGAGCTATGAATCACATGATGTTAACTACTATTGATTTGGCTCTGAGTGAAGGGTGGTGGAGCATCAAGAACTCCATTTACAAAAATCAAAGTAAACAGACAGATAAAGGCCAGGCTGATTGTGAGAGTTGTGAATGACTGTTGCATACATAATGAAATCATGAGTGATAGTAAATCTCTATTGACGAGGAACTATCACTTCAAATACTGAGTCTGTGGGATGTAGAAAACCCTTAGAGTTTTGTAAATTAATTTGTGCCACTTTGGCATTGTAGAGGGTACACAAGGGGATCTCTGTAAGCACATTTATATTACTTATGGAAAACCAAGGCCTGTGCTTGATTATTTTGGTAGCAGTGCTAATATTAGTAGCGTTATCCATCAAGAAATATTTAAAATGTGTCAAGGCTCATCTAAATGTAAGTGACTGCTCTGAATTGTGATCAGCTGATGTAAATGTTTTGAGCGAGATAGATGCAGCAGTTGGTAATCAACATGCACATCTTCCTGGCAACTCATGCTAATAACGATCTGTCAGGAGGAGCCAGACAGTTTGGCGCAAAGCATATTTACAGGCGAGATTATCCACTAATTGTTAGAGTGTGGTATTCCCATTAGACATACTGGTCGTGCTTAGGCTCAAAGCACCCCCGTCAATGCCATTTACTGGTGCTTTTACAATGTAATTGGATTTATTGCCCATGCTTTCTAAACAATGCAGATTTGACAAATCACAAATACATTTAGAATAAATCCAAAGACCTGCACATTCTGGACTCTTTTTATATTGAAGCTCTGCCTTGTTGTTGTTGTACAGCTACAGTAAGTATGAACAAAAACCACGCAAGCAACACAATGAATACAAATCTTGACGGAAACCCACGGTAGTTGGCCAATGAAGCATGTATTGAATGGCTATATATTTTCCCTGCAGAATGATAACAGTACTTGACTAAGTTTAAGCATGTTAAACAGTTTCTTGCAGCATTATGTGCTGGCTCAAGAAACCCCAATTACAACTTGGCCTCGCAGTCTGCCCTAACTGTCAGCCGGATCACACGAAAACTGCAAAGGCAGACATTTCACTTTGAAAGGATTATTAATGAAATCTTGCTCTTTACACAGTGTTTCACTCTGACATTGGAAGAAGTTCTCTCTACTCTGAGAGACTGGTAAAGTGGCTGAGTGGACTTGGGGATTGAATTGGCTAGAATTGTCACTAGAGCTTGTGACTTCAATAGTGTCGCTTGGGAAGCTTTGGTCACACTTTAAATCCCCTCACTGTTCGCTGCACTGCACTTTGTTTTTTGGCATGCTCATCATGGGATCATAGATGGATGATATTGCTTTTCAAATTCTATTTGAAGACAGAATGAGTCACAGTGTAGCTGTCAGTATCACAGGCCCAATGTAAGGTCATACTTGCTTTCACACATGATAATGATGTGAAAAAACTGCTAATGCTTTATGCAAAATGAAAAGATAAATTCATCAAACATGAGAGAAAAATGCATTGCACCAAAGCACAACATTAAGATGATCACATATTCACAGTCAAGCGGTTGTTCGCACATGCATGCGTAAACACTCATTTAAATATGCTTTCATAAGCATGTTTCATACTTGTATCCCCCTCCTTTGCATGCTCAGACGCACATTGTACTTCAGTCCGTATTATATCACCAGCACAACTGTGTTTGCCTCAGATGCTTTGCAGTACAAATGCTTACAGAACATAAGCTGTGGTTGCAGAGGGAAATCTCCCCTCTGCAGAGAGAAAGCATCAAAGTTAAATGATCCCAACCTTTCCGTAGACAGTGCATATAAACGGTTCTCCATCCTTGAGCAAAGACACACACACACACACACACACACACACACACACACACACACATACACACACACACACACACACACACACACACACACACACACACACACACACACACACACACACACACACACACACACAACCACTTGGGCCAAACTACATGCTCTTGCCTCCTAATGTGGTGACACTGCAGAAGAGGGGCGAGGGGGATGACCCATAATTCATCAACCCGCACCTTGGACATCTGGTGTTGCGTACAACCCAAGCGAGGGGAGGGCTTGGTATAACCATCACAGCACACCGGTGTCTCTCCAGGCTCTCTAAGCAATTGACTCATTAGCTCACTGCCGACTGTCTGAGGATGCATTATTCATGTGGTGGAAGGGTGCAGCAGGAAGAGTGTGTGTCTCTTTGTGTGTGTGTGTGTGTCTGTGTGTGTCACAGGTGGCCACAGGTCTCCTGAGAGGTTGATGTATGATGGACAAGGGGGATTGTCTGTTCGTAAAGACATGAGGCAGATGTTAGGTGCATTTAGTGCATTCACAGCTAGACACACTTATTTGTTAAGGTGTATGGGTGGTTGAGCATACTTAAAGTGGACCTATTATGCTATATTGGAAATATATATTGTCGGACCATACCTATACAAAACATGTCTGTGAAGTTTTATGCTTGAAATACCAAACAGATCACCCATTGTAGCCATGCCTCATACTGCTCATACCCCTCTTTTGCAGCCCTGTTGCAAACAGTCTGATTCTGCTGCTAACCACGCCCCTTTGTAGCGTCACGCAGCTTTCCCCTGCTACCGGGAGAAGCTCAGCTAAACACTGCAGTGATTAAATGCCATGTTATGCTCCTAACCACTAACCAAGCTTGATTTCTGAAACAGTGTGGAGCTCAAACCTTTCTCTCTCGCAGGGTTTACCACAAGGACATTACGTTACACATATTCTCTCCAGTAGCCTACAGCGTTAGCTCCATGGCTAGCTCTTGAGTGTTAGCATGCTTGCTAATGTAAACACACAGCATATTACTCCCAAAACACGCCGCGCATTGTTTCTGATGCAGCACATAGCTTGACATGTTCTTTCTTAAGTGTTTACCGCTAGAACAGTGCCATTATATTTATATATAATGATAGTTTTGATAGGGAGATTTAAGTTATCCTGTGGTTTCCAAAATAAGGCTCACCAATCCAAGAAATATGTGTTAAATACATTTTCTTGGAATAAAACAACCCCCATTTAATACTGATGTCTCTATGACCTACATAATATACAAGACGACCAGCGGGAAGACTGGCTGTTTTTTTCAGTTTTCTTAAGGCTTGTTATTGGCACCTCTGATTTAAATTAAATCAAGAGAAATCTTGATGGTTTGACCTGCAGTAGGAGCTTGTGTATCAGTAGCACACGAGCCGGAGAAGGAGCCGCCATCTGCAGGTCGAGGGCAGCAGTAAAGCTGAGTCTATTGACAATAGGCTGGTTGCTGGAGGCCGAGCTGAAGAGTTTCTGTTGAACCTTCATGATTTCCTGAGATTTTACCGCAATTGGACCCAGTGGCATTTATGACAAGCATCAACAAAAACTGTGTAGAAAAAGCCCTGATAATAATATGATTGTATAGTTTATGTATGTTTGCCATAAAAAAGACTGGTCAAAATCCAACACAGTAACCTTGAATTGAGTTTTTGTACTGCCCCCGGTGGATTCCCCCACATTTAAAGGAATACTTCTTAAAGAAATAAAGGTAGCCTATCTGCTTTCTTTCCAAGCGTTAGATGACTAAATATATAATTCTTTATCATTGGTATGATCCATATAAAGCTGCAGCCAATTAGCCTAGCATAAAGATTGTGAACATGGGGAAACAAATAGCCTTGCTCTGTCCAAAGGCAGTTAAACCCACCTATCAGCAAGCAAAGCTGGACAAATGTAATGTTATCTCTTGTTGGGATCTTCAACACAAAACTGAAATGTAAAACTACAAGTTTGGAAGTGTTACTGGAGTAGTACTGGGCCTAACTATTTCTTAAAGGGACAAATTAGACTTGGATAATTTAGCGTCCTTGGAAATGTTCAGTTTCTGGGAACAGTCAGCCAGCCTAAGGAAAGAAACGTTGTGGCGGGAAGAAATGACAGATGGTAATGCAGCTCTCGACTGATTGAAGCACGTATCAATAACGGAACATGGCAGTGAAATCTGAACAATATACACTTTAAAAGCATTTGTTCTGGGACAACATGTGCTTGGTGTCTTGCCAATGGGCTATGGTAAGAGTTGAATTTATCACCTAGAGGCCCTCCAGTACAGGAAGAGATGGATAGCAATGGTCTGGTTGTTTCTCCACTCGGCACTGAGTCTGGGATAGATAGAAGAGAATGGATGTTGTTTTGTTGTATTTGGTAATCCTGAGGCGTGGTTGCTGAACGCTACCTGGAAATACATTTTTCACATGCAGGAAGATACGGTATGAGGTCCTTTTCATTTTGTAATAAATAAATATATGTTAAAATATATCCATGTACTCAAATAACATACGTTTTACACATTAAAGTAAAAATAAACCCTGGAGCTGGAAGTTATGAATATGTAAATATCACAGACCTTGCACAACGCCTACCAACGCTACCTAGGGTACGTTTACAGAAGAAAGAGCAGTGTGCATCAAGGTGGCTAGTCTTATAGGGAACCTTGGAGAAATTCTAGCACAATGTACATGTTTGAGCCACAAGTTAATAAGACGCATTCGGTGATTAAGGGAAGTTGGCATCTTTATTTATTTATTCTGTGTCTTAGCTTGTAACTGGATGTGGTGTGTGCTGTGGACACAGCAAAGTTCATTCTTTGGTAGACAGTGAATGAAAGCTCCAGGGTCTGGTGTACATCATAAAAACTGTACACTCCACCATTGCTCTCTAAACGTTCACTATGCTTATCAAAACGTTCTCTCTGTACTGAGACGATTGATCTGTGCTCAAGGTTTAAGGTATATTTCCTGGCATTTGCATGTTAAATGACGAATGGCTTTCGAATGTGTGTCATACCATGTCTTACTCTGCCAAGTTCATTGTCAGATAAGTGGAGAAATGTAAGCACAACTTCAGCCTAATCTGAAACACTCTCAAATATTTTGTTGACCCAGTGGTCACCCAAGCGGTGTCTTTTTCAACATAGTAGTGGTAACCTTTTTTGAAATTTGCTTTATTTATTAGACAGAGCGTCTAAGGATAGAGCCCATTGAGGCTCATTTTAAATAGGAAAACTAAATTGCAAACTTAGATCTAATGCATAAAAACTTGTCTGGCGGATTCACAGAAAATTGTCCATGTTCATTTCAGTCATGTGCTCGTTCTTTAGCACATTAAACGTTTTATGCCCATGTCTGCCGCCATTGTATAATGGCTAATCAATACATTGATTGTTTTAATTTATATAGTCCCGTTATAATTTCAAGACTACTCAAATTTTATTTGCTTTGGGTAAGACAGAGTACTGTGACCAATCTACTTTTATTGCAGTGATAAAATCTGCCTTGATATATCGAAAAATACGTCACAACAGTGAAGCCTTGGGAGTTCAGTTTTGGTCTTCAATACACAATGCATTAAAAAGAAAATACAACTCTCCTGTGAGACTACGGCCAATTAAGGTATACTGAATGTGTGTGTGTGTTTTGTGTGTGTATGTCGGTGTGTGGCGTATTTTACTGTGCATCTGTAGAATAATGGTACCCTTGGGGGGGCTGTCTTAATGACATAACACTGCAATCTCCACTGTAGATGCTCCCTGAATTACAATGGCTCTTGGTGCGTGGGTGTGTGTGTGTGTGTGTGCACATTCCATCACATGTAAACGAATCAATATGATGAATGTTTCAAAGAGCAAACACATTAGATGAAAGTAATTGTGTCTAAGCAGTAATTACAGGCTTTAAAACTGTAAATCTGATACTTGCCCAACAACATGCTAAGTTAACATACCTGCTACTTGTTGACAAAGCTCTTATCATACAAGCGGCTCACAGAGAGGCAGCGGCACAGAGAGATTGTCCTGATTAACAACACCTCTTAGATTAGGGTGGATCATTGGCATTGAGTGGATGAGAAGACTACACAAGATAAAGCCTCTGTAGATGTTGGCTCTTACCCCAGGACTGGGCATCAGCTGTCAAAGTCTTTGGCCAGCAGATAACAACACCACTCTGAGAGTCATGTTTTGGCCTCATGCAACCATAGCTAGTCTTTGACATTTGCAGCATCGATTAGGCTCTCAGGGAACTGCATTGTCTAACTTGACAGGGGCCGAACAGGCAAACAAAAGCAGAGAAATATCCTTCTCTCTTTTACCTCAACATCTTATCCTTCTGCTGAATTGTAGCCTTCATATGTGCCGACTGGCTCAACTTAGCTCAGGGGTTTTATTAGCTTCTAATAGATATGTCATTTGAAAGTTACAAATCTGACAGCTTTTTTACCCAGGATGTATGGTGCCGCTGCTTTAATAGAGCCATCGGTCTGTTTCCTGCAGAAAAGACAGAAGGGACTGGAGGAGCAATGTCTTTGTCTTGGTTTTTCCTGCAGACTTGATGCGAGCCGCAGTGCAAAATCTTTTTTTCCATAGTGAAGGGGATTGAGAGGGATTCTGCACCAATGTCCTGTAAGAAAGCAAGGGTTGATACTTCGGTTGCAAATCCCAAAGACAGACCCCACTCCTCCTGCATTCTCCCTATGTCACCCATGATGGCTCGCATTATGCCCGCGCTTGCAGACGATAGCATTTTCCTGCGATGTGCTTTACATAACAAGATGTTCTGATAAAGGAAAGAAAGGGGAACAAATCTGATGGCTGAAAACATTGGCTACAAACTGTATAGATGGAATAACAGATGTCTAGTCAGACTTACTCTTTGCTCCTCTATCTCGAATGTGATGACAGCGACTAAGGGAATATTGCATATGCATATTTGTACACTTGGACATACTGTACCTTAGGGCTTTTATTCTCCAACAAAGAGAATAAGTATCAGTACACACTTTAACGTCCACTTCAACCTGTAAACCTGTCATAGTAAACAATCTACGGTTTTTACTGTGTTATAATCAGCATGTTTCACTGGTGGCAACTTCTTTAATTATCCCCAGTACTCTCCGTTGTATTATTTGCATTATTATTATTAGATATATCTTGATCTCCCTCAGTTGCAGCAACCCAGTTTTCTCAAAGGAATCATTAAAGTTTAATCTAAACTGAACCAAACATCTACAACCTGAATCCTTTACAAGTCAGGGAATAACTGATACTGTTGCAGAAACCTATTATATGACAGAAATGAAATAATCATAATTTGGTCACTATAAACTCTTTGGCAGCAGCAGAGAACATTTACATCAGTATGAGAAATGCTTTAAGGCAGCTACTACTCAGATTTATTTGACTCCAGCTTTATTTAACATAACTATTAGCCTTTTTCTGCTATTCAACATCTACCGTACATTTTCCGTTATACTTACATGTTTCTCCATGCGGAAAGCTTGAAAAGTGTACAAAAAATTCCTCCTTTACCAATTCTCTCAAACAGTGGGTCTTCACTTTGCTGCCTGCCTTGTTCAGTGTTGTCTGTCCACTATGGTGCAGTGGAGTACATCTGCAATGCAGGGGGCTCCACAGTCTGCCCTCTATTTCACATGTCATTGCCTAACACCTTTCCTTTTACTCTTACTCTAAGCATCTGTCAGTGAGGTTTACCACATGGAGTCAACCATGTGTCTGGATGGTGAAGCAGATTATTCTGCCACTGCTTTCCCTCCTCTCTTTTTCAGCCAGTCTTTATCCTTGCACACAAATGGAGTTTTGGTGAAGAGTGAAAAACAGCAAAGTGTTGCACAGATAAGAAAAGTGACCTCCATCCTCTGTGTGCACCTTCATTGTGTGATAGTATAAAAGTTAGATTCAATTCAATGTAGCAAGAAAAGAAGAAGATAGAAACTGAAAAGTGAGAAAATGTGACTGTAATATAAATTTGAACAGTTATTATGCACAAACATGGCTTACATTTCCAGCAGACAGGACAGTGCATGCATCTGCATACCTCTGAGTTTATGTGTGTTTCTGTGTTTGCATACAAGTGTGTGATCATGACATACTTTATTCCCATATCCTCCATGAGTCCTCCAACTCTCATTCCTTCCACCTCCCTCCCATCCCTATTGGTGATGGATCCACATTAGAATTCATCCCTCATCATCCTGCCGAGTTATGACCCAGTAATAGTCAGCCCCTGTGGCCTCAGCAAATGAACAATAAAACCAGAGCCTTGCAACAGATCTCTGGGGAAAAAAAGCAGGGAGAGAGCCAGGTGCCACATCCCAACATGTGCAGAGTCCCACAATAGTCCTGTTGAGTGAGGTGAAGATGAGACAAATATGGCTTCACTTGCTACTTAACCTTGGTGATGTTTCAGGCATACCTCGCATCCAAACAATATGATGGTGGATTTACTCAAGCACCCTGATGCGTAATGCCTCCAATAGTAATATGCATGCTGTCTTTAGATACAGAAACCACGCATGGATGCGCCAACATAGTGAGAGTCACCGAACTACATGCAAATATCGGTCTCACATGAAATCCCAACATGCACTGGGAGATGGTGTGCAAGGGACACACAGTAAAATGGTGAGGGCAATGACCCTGCCTCATCTAGTTATCTTTGCTCTCTGTTTTTCACGGCGGAGCTGGGTTATGATTAACTTGGCCAAGATGCCACCACATGGGGAGTTGTTTGAAAGGCGAGGGGAAAGTTGTTGTGGTGTAGAAACTGGTCCGATTGCAGGCTGCCTGGGGACTTCACAGGGATCAATACAGCCAGAGTGACAGCCGTGCACTTGATTAAAAGTGACTGCTACATCTGGCAGGCTTGGCCATTACTTTCCCACTCACAGTCCCCGGGGTGAAAGAGCATGAAGTGACAGGCCTCAGTCAGCCCTCCATTACCACCTTTCAGCCGCACCTCAGGTAGCAGTAGGCTAAGCAAAAAATAGATGGACATCCCGGGGGGGGGGGGGGGGGTAGTAAACAGAGAGAGAGAAAATAAAGGTGCTGCATGTCTGTTATTCTATGTGGCCGTTTATGTAAGAATGTGGCAGTATGTGGCAGACTGCACGCTTATGTCTGAGTTTTTGGTACCACTTCACAATAAGACTACCCTTATAAAGGATTCATAAAGGGTTTATAATTAGGTCATGAATTAGGTTGTAAACACTTTATTACTCATTAAGAACCATTTATAAACCAGTTCTAACATAGTTTTCATACATCAACACAGGCTCACTATTTGGCAAGATGACTAAGCCTTATATTGGCTACTTAGCGAGAATCAACTCAGTGAACAACAGATACCAAGAATGCTGTCTGATGAAGAAGACGAAGTAAACAAAGTAAGCTAAGTAGCCAATATAATACTTAGCAGTACAGTTAATGTGGGTTCACTATTTGGCAAGCAACCGGTCACAGGTGCCCTGTTTATCTCATGTCTTATAAAAGCTTATTAATGATTTATAAAGTGTTCACAACCTAGTTAATAAATGAATTACAAACTATTGGTAAACCCTTTATAAGGGTAGTCTTATTGTAAAGTTGTACCGCGTTTTTTAATCCACAAGTGAATGCAGGTAGGTAGATTAGTTTTGGAGCATAACACATAGGTCAGGGTTGGGTGGAATCGAAACAAAAGATGAAACTAAATCTTTGTAAAGACATTCGGGGGATGTTGTTGACATCCAGACATGAATACAAATAATAACGAGGACAGGCAGTAAGTGCAAACTTCTTTATAAATAATTATTACGCCAACACAGTTAAATGTCAGGGGCACCAATCTCTTTATACAGTATCATCTTACACTTACTTTGTGTAAGATCTTATCTCAATCACGCCCCAAATGCATGTGCCAAGTATCAAAGGGAGACTGACATTAAAAGAAGTCGCTGTGCTTGATGTTTTTAATCTCTCTGCCGGAGTACAAGATGCATATTTGCTATGGAACAGCGTGAGACCCATTGACATGCACACAGCTTTTAATAGAGCAATAATGGACAGGCCACATGTCACCAATGCAGGCTTTGAGTGCAGATGGAGCTCATGTGGTGCTAAACAGCTACAAACATGGGTGGTGTGTGTATGTGTGTGTCTGGCAGGCTGATAGTGTGACTTGTTTTTTCTTGTGTTTAACAGTGTAATGGCTGGTGCTTTGGAAATGTCAAACTCATGAAGTGGAGAATTCAATGAATGTCTGTAACATTGAAAAAGAGAATAAAAGTTCTGGTTAAAAAGGATAGATGGACAAGTTTGTTTGATGTATTTCTGTTAATAAAAAAATGGCTAATAACTATTTTTTTGCTATATGACTTGAATGAAAAGAGACTGAGAAAACAGAAATAGGACCAAATGAAAAAAAGGTATATTGAGTTTTTTTTATATCAAGACATAAGAAAGGTATTGATAACAAACAGAAAAGCTCTCTTGGCTATTTTGCAGGCACTTTTGAGAAGATTTATACTCCGCTCATCATATTCTGTCTCATGTCAAGTGCCATTGGTCCTCCTGTATTCTGCACTGCACAACAAATCTTGAAAAACTGATGAAAAATGTATAAAAAGGAATCCTGCTGAATCAGAGATTTACTAGTTACTAAGGTGCTACTAGTCATATACTGCAGATCTGCAGACACATTAGATTAAACAATCCTAGTCAATTAATATGTTTTCTTCTTTAGAAAAGGGGGGAACTGTTATTTGTATTCTTTAAATAGAAATGTCACTTGTTTTCCAGTAACCTCAACCCCTAAAGGACTTAATTTGTTTAACATAGTTCCTCCTTCCTCTAGAGAGCTGCCTAAACCGACACCCATCATCCAGCCTGTGCCTGAGATGCAGTGTGTGTGTACGTGTTTGTGCTGTATATGCGTGTGTGTGTGCGCGCGTGTGCGATAAGCCCCGAGTTCTGCTCAATCTCAGGCACATAATACGCTTCAAAGTGAGCAGGACAACCTGCAGACTCAGCTGCGGTGGGTCATCAAAATGATTCAAAGGGAGCAATCCCATTTAACCCTAACCTCAAAGCCGGTGTTCCAGAGACCCAGTTTCATATAGCCCCTTTCCTCACCAATCTGTTACAATCAAAGTGCCCAAAGTCAGGGACATCATATGAACGTGTTTGTCTATTTCCAATCCTTTTTGCGGGAGGTTGCATCTTCCCGCTGTCCAAATGACGTAAATGTGACGGGGTTCTAATTGCTATTAAAATGACTGTTTTGTTCGCCAAGCATTTGACACAAAAAATACAGCGTGTCTGATTTGAATTTCAACAGCGGAAGACGAGAATGAATTAATCATCATATCTTTGAGTGGAGCCAGCGTTGTACCTGTAGGTGAGCATTATCTCTCCCGCGCGCCCCTTCTCGCATTCAATCAAGCAGGCATTAATTAACGGAGGGTTGATGAATATAGCTCTCAGCCCGCCGCTGATAGTCAGACAGTGTTGAATGAGGCATCCATGTTTCCTGTGACATGATGTTTGCTACTTTGTGAACATGCCGTGCACTATAGAGCCTATCATGGCAACCATGGTGAGACTGACAACACAGTAGCCTCTTCTCTGGCCTCATTAGTTGAAATGTTGTGCATTTACAGATGTCACAGTAATGACACCGTTAAAGCAGGTGACGGCTGGGGGTTGGCATCGCTGAGCCTCTTTATAGTCTGTGTGGCGTGGGTGTGTTTTTGTTTCTTCCTCTCAATAATATAGTATTAACCCAAAGAAAGCCTTGCCATTATATGGAGGAGGATATATTCTTCTCTTTGAGGGCTAATCAGCTAATCAAAATAGTTTTCATTCATATTATTACGTTTATATGGAAACACAACAGTCACAACACCAATTTGATTTAATTTAGAGCAAAGACATTGTCAAATAGTGAAAAGGTCGTAACAAAACGGTTCTTTAAGCAACCATAATTGGCACAATAAGGCTCTAGGTGCTGTCTGTCAGTCAGAAACGAAATCTTTGGAAGCAGTTTTCATGCGATGCAATAATATAAGTCAGAGAGAAGCAGTTTAATTTTGTCTGTCGGAAACAGTTTTTTTTCTTGCCCTCAGGTAAGCTGTTACAGAGCCTACGGGGACAAGATCATGTCAAGTACCTTGTCACCCAGCCCTTCGAATTAGATGATGTGATTTTGCTTGTGGCGATGCCTCATGTTCATCTGCATAATATTTAATATTGAATCGTAGGTTCAATCTCGTGCATATAGTGGTAGAATATGTGGTTTTAACTATACTCAGATCAGAGTCAGATTTCACCCAAAGAGTTGGAAGATAGATTAAGGAACATACATTTTCACACGTTATTAACATTTTCATCATAATTACTAAAGAGACTGCCAATCTTAGGTGGAAGGCTTTGTGTAATGATTATAAAACCTCATACACAAACACTTAATTTGTGTTAATGTGAGTGACTTTAGTGTTCAGAGAAAAGGACTTCAAAACGGTTTCATTTTAGATTTGGACTACTTTTCAAGAAAGAACTGAGTCTAACACCTCAAACCTCCTCTCTGTTCAAACGCAGCTTCTTTACATTTTGTATGGTCGCTGGTCATTAGCAGGAAGTCGTATTCACCACTTGCCCTCAGCCTTACTCAAAGCAAAATCCTCCTCTCACCATCATAACCTGAACACACCATTTTCACGCCAATCTACTGCATGAAAGGGAGCAAAGTATGAGCAATATTTGCAAAAGATTAAAGACAACTAACACTGTGGCTAAGAATTGCAGTGGAGGGATAAACAATCGTAAACGCTTGCTATTTTCTGTTACTTAAAGGGGACCTATCATGCAAAATGCACTTTTGTACGTCTTTTAGACATGAATATGTGTCCCCGGTGTGTCAGGGAACTCACCAAGTGTCAGAAAACACAACCCTCACTCTTTTCCTCCATACCCAAATCTCTAAAAACGGGGCTGCAACGGAGCTGATACAGATTTGAAATTGTTCTGACGTCAGAAACAGGGAGCTCCGCCTATATCGGCAACTCTCCACCTATCAGGGGAATGGGGGGTTGGGCCACGACCATTGCCGTGAAAGCGCTGGAGACGCTGTAGTACATATGCCAGGCCTGTAAGTGGCGATGTAGTCTGCCACAAAAGCAGCGAAGAAGACTTCTCACAGAATCAGCCCTTGCAAAAAACAGGGCTGGAAAAGAGCAAATAGAGCGAAATGAGGCATGGCTAAAATGCATGATCTGTTTGGTATTTTGAAAAAAAAACTTCACAGACATGTTTTATATAGGTATGGTCCTACAATATATTATTCAAATATAGCATGATAGGTCCACTTTAAAGGTAATTTACACCCTAAAATAAAGCTACAGACAAAATGTTGCTTGTGTAGAGAAGCCTGGGGATTTGAAAGATTAACCTCTTTCTGAGATCCGTCAATCAACTTCAATAATAACTCATTTAGCATTATAAAACATTTGGAAATAATGTTGTTATTTATTTCAAGCTGAGATTTATTTCAAGAAGTCTGTATGAGAGAAAAGAAAGTGATGTATTGCCTCCTGCCTTGACATTTTGGTCAGAGGAGTTTTCTAAAGGAAAATGTGACTTTTAAGCTCAGGAAAAGACCAACGATGCTGATGCAATTCCTAGGTTGCCTATAGAGGTCCATAAAATTCATAAATTACTAAAATACCCTTTAACTTGGCCTTCCACTTGACATGGCTAATTTAGTGTCTGTCCGTGGGCTCAGCAGGCTGAGATATCATTTCAAGATTTATTTTGACTTTTATAGTCAACATGAATTAAACACAATAACTTTGCAATAACTAAAACATTATATACTGGAATGTGAAGAAACACGCGGGACAGAAGCTAGGGAGTCTGTGTTTGTAGACAGCATGTGTGTGTGTCCACTAATGTCAAAGGGAATATTGGATGTGCCCTCCCTTTTAATTTAGAAAAAGCCTAATCAATATTTCCGAGCGATATAGCTACTAAGACATCTAAAGTGAATCCCCTGTGGCCTCGGGGACCTCAGTGAAGCACGCTGCCCACCAACACCTCCTGCTGTGTCCGCGTACAAAAACTGGTCCACAAGTGGAAACAGTTGGGTACTGCCAGATCCTTGTCACAAGGGTCGAGCTGGGATGTGTGTGTTATGCTGAAGGCATTAACATTTTTTTAATAAACACCTTGAGGAACTTGTGACAGCAGAAGGCATCCTACTTGACACACTCTCTCCCTGGGCTCATAGAAACAGCTGTTGGAATCACCAAGACGTGCGCTGTGAAGCCCTGCCGGCGTGTCTAGCCTCCACAAACGCAGCCGTCTGAGAATACACACTTTAATACATGCAGCGACTCCTGGGGGTGCATAATACCTTTTTAAACGTGTCATCGCTAAACAGGGGAATTGCAGATTCACTTTTTAATCTCCAGCTGTGGGCCAAAATCCAAATGCAGAATTTCTCGGTTCAATGAGATGCAGAGTAATTGATCAAATTGTCACATACAATATTTGAATGACATGTTTGGTGTGTAAGAACCGTTGAAGCATCATGCGCTGTCAACGGAAAAAAGTTCCAAACTTTGCATATGTTTATTAAGGAAATCATTTTGTTGGACAGGAGAGAAAACGCCTGAATCATTTTAACCCCCTTTTTGCTACGACAGTCGGAGCCATTTAATTGTTTTAGCTGAGACAAACCTTGAGGGGCTGCGGTGCTTGTTGAGTAAATTGAGGATGCTATAAGCTAGGGGTGGTCTGGCTGCAATGAATGGATGGATGGGTTTACATGGAGTGCAAGGAAGAAGTACAGCACATGAATTTGAATTTGGCTTCTCCGTTTGTGCTCACTAGGCTGGAATTAGTGCTTTTCATTACTGATGGCTTATAGGCTGACTGTTTGGCTGCCGGCTGGGGTCACAATAAAATTATGTGTTTGCCAAAGGCAGAGAGGCTGGGTCACCAGGGACTAAATGGCCCAGTTATGAAGAGCAGAGCTTATCTCGCTCTCTGAATCAACGCCTACCTCCAGCTAAACTAAACATACACCATGTCCTGTGGGGACCATCTCTCTGAGAAAACTGGGGACAATAAAAGATCACTATCAGCCTTCCCCTTCATCATGTCACTTAGAAATGCATTCAATACTATATATTTCATGCAGGGCAGTTTTTGTATTCTTACTGATCTGAGCACAAACCCAAACAAAATGATTAAAAGCTATAGTATGACAGTTGCTTAATGTGCTTTATTCTCAATAATTCAAAGCAGGGACAGCAGAGTTGACTCTTCTACGAGCAGAACAGCTGTATTTTTGGATTTCATGCAGAAACAGACTTGTACAGATCATGTCCTTCTATTGATTATACCCCCTGCTGGGATCACTAAATATGATATAAAGCCATCACCATATGCCTGTGTTTAAAGTCCCCTCTTAGAACATAAGCTTGAAATGAGCTTGGATTACGCTTTCAGTGGGGGATCGTTGCCACTGCTCTTGGATGCCTTTAATCATTCGACAAACAACAGTGTGTTATATTAGTATTTTAGGGTGAAGAGTTGAAATAAACTGTGCTGGTATTAAAAGATGTCCTTGATGTGGTATATTTTAAGCTGGATGTTCCCATTGTATTCATCTTCTTTTGATTCGGCTAACAGGCTTTGTTCTGAAATTAACAATAATATTTAGTAACATGACTTGTTTAATATTTCCTTTGTTTAAAACATGATTATCAGTCGACGGTTCATTGTAGTAGTAGCTCTGTTTCTTCTGGGATTTGTTCTGGTGTCTGGTCTCACCACTGCTCTGTGATGGTTTTATTCTTGAACCGAATTTCCATATTTGCTGAAAAATGCTATAGATCTGTTATTGTATAGGAGTGCTACAATTGAAGTATTTTTTAGACCTCATATATGCTGTGCTGACAAACTATAGCCTATCATTATGATTAAGTGATACTCAACAACACCACAACTACAGATAAACTGCAAAACAAATTCATTACCAGAGTTGAATCAACACTGATCTGATATGTTCCTGTTTTTATTCACATCCTCTCACTGTAAGGCGCACACTATCGACTTTGATAATAAATAACTAAGCTCTGTGTACTTGTCGTTGTAAACAGGTTTAACTTGATCTTGTTGTGTGTGGTTGTTCTTCTCAGACTGGAAAGGGCTGGTTAAACATTAATTGCTGTTGACTGTTCATTAGTTGGAAGCGATATAGTGTTTTCTGTCCTTTGTCTTCATCTTTTTGCTAGAAATATAACAGTTGTGTAATACTTTTTCTGTCCTGAAACTTGATCTAATTAGAGAGAGATTTATTAATTAGAATAGTTCTGGCACATTGTTTCCCTGCTCTCACACCTCATTTGATCGGCCAATTTGTACTTTAAAAAAAACTTAATTTTGGTTTTATGTCTTTTCTTTCTCTCCAAAAAAAGACAAAATCTGTTGTTTGTCCTTGTGCTCCAGAACAACAAGTATTATAAGTGTTTTCTGAACTGACACCCCTTATCTGCAGAAAAACATCCTTTGTCAGTGTGAAAGAAAATAGGTACGAAATCCTTACAAATCGTAATTACATGAAAAATAGTTTGTGAGATGAATGTGCAAATGTATGCCGATGATGCGGTCATCTTTGTACATGGGGAAAAACACTGAAATGATCTCATCCTGTCTCTCAAATGCTTTGGACAAAGTTCAACACTGGCTGAACAACATTTGCTTACAGTTAAATGCAAAGAAAACAGTATGCATGATGTTCAGTAAACGACCAGTCAAAATCGAAGGATCCAATGTGTTTTTAAACGGAGTAGAAATAGAACTAGTCCCCCACTTCAAGTATCTTGGAGTCATACTGGACTCGAACTTGACTTTTAAGAAACATATTAAGAAAGTAAGTAATACCATTAAATTCAACTTGCAACATTTTAAACAAATTAGACCTTTCTTAACTGTCAATGCTGCAAAGTCATACCTCCTCTGTATGATTCTATTCCACATTGAATACTGTTTGACAAACTGGTCGTTTGCTTGTGCCACAAACCTTAAGCCAATAGAACAGCTGTACAAGAGAGCTATCAAGGTGTTTGACAGAAAGCCGCATTCATACCACCACTGTACCATCCTTGAAAAACACAATTCCTTGAGTTTTGACAATTTCAAGTCTTTTAAAAATACGTCTTCTTTTTATAAATGTTGACATGGAATGCCCCCCCTCCCTTAGGGGAATTCATCCACAGTAAACACACTGGATGCTGCACTAGGTCAGAAACCAGAGGAGACTGTGAAGTCCACCGTAGACGGACAACTTTTGGACAAAATGTCCTCTCCATTAAAGGCAGCTCGTTCTGGAATAGCCTTCCAACTGAGATACGGGATTGTCCCACTCTCAATAGTTTTAAAGGACAACTTAAAGAATGGTTGAGAAACAAACAGACGTGTAATCACCGCTAAATGCACTTTAACACAGGGGTATCTCCTCTTGCACTTGATGTAGCACTTTTATCTTCTCTTGCACTTTATATATCATAGCTGCTACATTGTACTGCCATGTGGTAAATGCTTGTATGCTGCTCATGCTCTTCCTGCATATCATGTATTTATTTTTGCTATGTATATAAATGTCATGTTCTTATATGTTGTATGTGACGGGACTACGGATGGAAATTAGCTCAAAGCTAAAATCCGGGTCATTTACACTTGTAAGCATTATTTTGTTTTAAAGTGTTCATCAATGTGCACTGTCCCGGTTCAAATAAACGATTAAATGAAAAAGAAAAGAGAAAAATGTAGTGTAACAAAGCAATGGTTAACGTTTTATTGGTTTAAGCACAAAGACAGCTTTTTTCTGACTAGGAAAATGCCAATATATGTATTCTATTGTTAAGGTTATTGTGAATATAAACCAATGTTGACTGCCAGTACAGGAAATAGAAGGCAAACAGCTGTAAAATGTCAAGTATAATGTTTGGTTGATCCACCCACTCTCTAGTTCTTGGTAAATCACATGATATTGTTTCCTCCGTTGCTCCTAGTGGTATTAGCAAACATCTGGAAACATTTTACAAGATTTATGACATACTGTATATAACATGATGCATCATCTAACGCAGTAGTTCTCAACTGGTGGGTCGCGACCCAAAAGTGGGTCGCGGACCCGTTTCAAGTGGGTCGCGGATGTGTGATTGAAGAAAAAGAAGTTGGAAAAAAAAATTGGATTTTTTTTTTTTTTTGAGAAAAAATGCAAACTTTTATTTTGAAGGACCGATTTTCTAACGCTGTGCATGCAGTAGGCGTTGGACTGGAAGTACCGGAGACCATAAATGGTTTTGAAAACTTCTGTCACGTAGTGATCATCTTCTCAATAAAACATCTCTGCTGATGTTTTTTCGAGTCTTCTGGCCAATCAGAATCAAGATTGTTGCCGGAAGTCCCTACGGAGAATAACTGAGGTAGAACTATTCTTTATACATCCATGGGTACAACTTCAGATAAAAATGAACACATAATGAAATATGACCCCCGGTTTGATGATTGACAGGTCACAGAACAATGGGAGCTATCTACCCTTACCCACAATTTAAAGTAAGTCACACACAATCTCCTCTTTACTCTTCTCTCAGCAAGCTGTCAGAACTAAGTGAAAAACAAACAATGGCATAAAATATTATTAATATGTCGGGTAGTAATAGATTTATTTATTTTCTTCTCAGAGTGTACCAGAATGCGTAGTTTATGTTAGTATTTCTAAAAATCTCCTGGAATCCCCCCAGACCCCCCTGCTGGGGTTGGGTTTTCAGCATGTGTGCCTTTTTATATAGTTCAGCTTTGATTCCATTATCTCATTAAACCTTTTTTAAAAGCATACTTTAGTTCTGTGAAGGGATATATGCACTGTACTTCACTTTTATTAATATTGTATTCTGAAAAGCGTATATATTACAGCACGATTTTTTGTTGAATAGATTTGAGTGCTTCAAAATGTTGGGTCACGATGTATTGACCAAGTAAAAAGTGGGTCCCGAGGCCTAACCAGTTGAGAACCATGGGGGTTTTACATTTCATATATTGCAATACTGTTAGCAAGGTGATATCATGTGATTAGAAAAACTGTCAGTATATTCTGATACCCCTTAAAGGTAGGGTAGGTAAGTTTGAGAAACCGGCTCGAGATCGCTAGAATTTGAAAATACACAACCGGAGAAAATCTGCCACTTCCTTACAGAGCCCCTCCTCCAACACACACGAACGCGCACATGACCAATGAGGGCACGAGATAAGTTTGTGCACAGATGGAAGGCTGACAGGCAGGTAGGCCATCCAGTTATTTTAGCCGGGCCGGCTCAAATGATTGGTGTGCTTTTTACAGTACTACGGCTTCCACAGATGACATTTTTTTATGTATTTTTTGTCAAAGCACTTAAGATATTCATTGCTATCGGGATGTTAAGAGCATTCCATGGAATATAACAAAAAGTGTATCTCGAGCCGGTTTCTCAAACTTACCTACCCCACCTTTAAAGCTAACAAACATTATGTTTTCTTCAATCAAAAACACTTTAAAACTAAACAATAAATGCTTTGTTTTTTTGGGTTGGACAGTATGCATCTTTCCTATGTATCTTATATTGTTGAGTGGATCAGTTTTCTTTAAACTGATGCAAAGCATTATTGCACAAACTGTTTAAAAAAAAAAGCAAGCAATGGAAATTATGGATTGTTTTGCAACACTGTGTAATGATGACAAATGGATAAAAACAAAACATGAATTATTTATATACTCCATATACTTTGTTTTATGATAATAAAATAGCCTATCATATTCAGTACTATTAGAGGCAGTAGATAATTAGCTTCAACTATCAAAACACAAGTTCCTGGGAAACAGTGTGAGACAACTATCAAATGCAAATTGAGGGAGAAATGCCCAAAGCTCTCTGGGAGCTTCCCATATTTTCTGTCTTTTCCCCAAAGATTTATTAGACGTGGTTTAACTAACAGGAGGCTCAGGGAAACTCCGCCTTGCTGAATTATAGAAATCATTCCCCATTAAGCATTTTAATGGAGAGAAGAAATTCAAGGACACCCTCAATGTTAAGATTATCACTTCAAAGACAAGCTGTTGACACTCTGGAAACTGTTAACGATGTAATGAATGAATCATGAGCACCGCTTTTGGTCAGAGGGCTGTTCCTCCTCCCGGCGGTGTGGTCTGGCCTCGTCGTGTTGTGTTTGTGACACCCTGCAGCAAGAGTCCTTACCTGACTTTAACTCTGTGTCGCACTGACAGGTGGGGACAGCACTGAGAGGAGAGAAGTTGTTCAGACGTTGTTTCAGACGCTGAGGTACAAAGGGACTTTTGTCGGTCACCTCTATTTCTTGATCATCTGCTGTCGTGCCAGAAAAACAAGACAATTAGGTGAGGACAAACGTCGTGTTAATCTTTGTCTTCAGCGCTGCAGATCAGGGAAGATCATTAAGTCCCTTTGTTATCTATGAAGCACTTCTCCAGAGTCTTAGTAAGCAGACTGCACGTATCTTAGTATCAAATACACTGATATGCACTGTATCATTTCATTAATAACACCTGTGAACTCATGGATGATTGCTGTCTGGAGCGTGACTAAGAGAACAGCAGCATGAAACATCTCAACATTGATTCCTGTGAAAGAGTTTGTTAAACAGGCACTTTGAACACTGATGCAGATTAATACAAGGGAAAAAAATCTGATGATTTCATTTAATTGATTAGGTAGTATTTGGATATTAGATGATCTACCCAGCTGAAACTTTGCTTTAAAGCTAGAATGGAAATAAAATGGAGCAAGCTTTTGCCTATGCAGGAGGACAAAACAAGTAGAGCTGTTGCACAAACACAAATATGTCTTTATTTGTTTTGTCAGATTTATTTCCCTTTTGTCTTGTACTGTGTTCTTTAGAGGGTATAGGCTGGGATGATTCAGCTTCAGTTCTGTCTTCAGAGCAGGTGATACTTTGTGGATTTACTGTTGCTCTCTTGGCGAAAACAATGGGTGTAAGCTTTTCTGTCTATATGCCAATGCAACATAACAGAATTCTGTGGTATTCCTCTAAACATGTACACATGGCTGTAGTTGTGGTATCATCACTTGAATTAAACCAGAGAAAGTTATGGTTACTTTTTAAATTGGCTAAATTGGCACCAAACCTGAAGTTTAGGACTCCTCCGAGGGGTTACACTATAAATCTGAGGGGTTGCTGGATTATTAATGGAATAGGAAAGAGAGCTGTGCTGCAAAAAGTTTTATTTATTTTTTCTTGTAAAGAACACATGTTTGAGCTCGTAAGGACTCTAACCAGTATTTAATAATTGTTTCACATTAATTACCTATACTATAGGGACACACAATAATCGTTTTTACCCTGCCACAGTTTAAAAATGAAACTTAAACATAACATAGTTTCCTCAGCGATATCACGATGTGGTGTAACCGGCACCGAGTTGGCAGATAGGCTCTATTGTTTTTTGGCGGTGGCAATGGATAAGATTTGTATATCTTATCTACAAACCTGATGTGTTTATGAGGAAATTGTTCACAGAGCACCTATTATTAAACTTACATTGATTACAAGAAGACAAAGTCCTCATATGTCTAACCTCCTAATTTTGCTCTCAAAATGCTTTTCCAAAATTATACAAAGGTTATGTTACAGAATAAGAGTGGAAATTAATATAATATAATAAATATACTTGCAGCTCTTTCTACTAAGCCAGGACAAAGGCAAGTCCCAATAAGATGAAGATTTAAAATGTCATAGTCTTACACCCCTTACTTATTTCTTTAAAATGACATAAAAACAACTTCAATCTTATTTACGGGAACCTAACACCGCTGGCAATGATTTGTATTACACCACTCTTCCATAGTGTCCTCTTATGCTTCTGATTTCTGTGTCTACAGGCATCTATGAAATTGGAAAAACAAGAACAACTTTGTGTCTCATGGCTCTTAAAAAGCTCTGTGAAAGAAATGAACGTCCTGTTAGAATTGTTAGAACTCTGAAGAGAGAGGTGTGAACTTGACCTAAGCGGGAGCCTTTAATGAGGACAAAACTCTCTAGGTGATCAATATGGTCCATCAATTCAAACTTTAAATGGGAGTCGACTCACCAGGCTCCCATTCCATAAATTCACACATGGATTGAAAGGACTGGTTAAAAAACGAGTATCAAAAAACTTGTGATGTGGGTGGATTCCCTCTGTTAGCCTCTCTAACAGGTCTACACAAAAGGGATATGTGTATACAGTTTTATTACAAAAAAACGTTGGAAAACATTGTTTGAATAAAAAGATAATAGGTTTCAAATTATCTGTGAATGACCCTGCCTGCAAATCAGCGTGTTGGCATTGATAATCCATCGGAAAGCGTAGGAGAGTGAGAGTGCAGTGAACACGCAGCGCTGTGAGCTGTCAGTCAAAGCTGTCGGAGATGCAGAGGATGTGGCAGGATGTAGAGGGCCGCTGTGTAGTGACTGCAGCTCAAAGTCTTAGGTCAGCACTGAACTCCCAGCTTCCCCCCCCCTCACACTTTCCATGAGAGCTCCCCACGCAGGCCGGCGGGCCAACGATGTCCCCACTGACAGCTGTGATCTGCGGCCAAGTGGCGTCTCCCTCTGCCCGATCAGACCCAGCACCTCTTGTTCACCGGCCAACTGGCCTTCATCCCCGCCAGCCAGGGCCAGGGCTCCTCCTGGTTCCGTATGTTCGGGGCTTTTTTTAGGCCTGTGATGCATGCCAGCCGTCCCTGAGAGCCCTGCGAAGCTGCACCAGAGAGGGGGATTAAACAGATTTCAGTTTTTTTGCAGGAAAGGGGATGGATGAGTGTAATCACCTATAATCTCAAATTCTAGGCCTCTTGATAATGAACCAGGGGCAGTTTCGGTCAGTCACCTACTTAAACCATGAAAAGGACCTGTCATAACAGCGTGAAAGTTGCAGGAAGGAACTGGAGTTGAGGTAGACGGGTACAGTTTTTCTAAGCTCATTTTTCTGTGTTTTCTGACTACGGCTTACTCCGAAGACTGAATACTGAGGACCAAAGTCACTTCAGCCAACGAGCACTTGGCTATTGATCCCCAGCTAAAATGGAAACCCTTAGGAAGTTAAGCTCTCATCGTACATGTAATGGGGAGGATAAAACGGCAGACCAGGACATGCACTCTCTCTAATCTTATGAAAACTAAGAAGTGGAGCAGCATTTTAATTTACTGGGCTAAGGAAGAAATGGGGAAGTGTGCGTCTCATGCTATGTGACACAGCCAGAAAATGGGATAAAGTTCTTTCACTCAAAACATTTAAAATTATGTAACAGAGCAAAAACTGGTAAATTAGGCTTTAGATTTTACACATTTTATAAGATTTTGATGGGTCAAATGTTGTCATAGTAAAGCATGACAGTAATTGCGATAAAGCAAAAATATATTATGTTTTAAAGCCGATAGAAATAAAAAAAGGTGGATTTTTTTAGATAGTCCAAAACCAATAAGACACAGGCATTAGTTTGTGATTTAATAATATCCTGAGAGAGAAACCGATGTAGCTAGATATATATGGGTTTGATGATATACTGTAGCTTTGTAGATGTTACCTTGTATTTAGTTGATAACTTACCTTTGTAATAAAACATTGCAGGCAGAAGAAAGCAAAGATATTAGGAGTTTTCATCTGAGTTAAAGACTCCCATACTGTCAGACATATCGATACTGCAAGACAGCCAATGCACCGGGGGATGTACTCGAAGATACAATTCATGAAAGAAAGAATAGCAGGAGAAGAGGTGTGAAAATTAAATGTCATTCCTTGACAGGGATGTCTGAGAATTAAGCTGGCAGTGAAGTGTTACAAAGTTATTTGGTGACAAGGCAGGAGAAGACAATTGTCAACACTTCTTCCCTTCCAACAAATGCTGGCAACTAAGAAGTGGCTGCAAAGCTAGAATAAGTACGAGACAGTGTGAGATACAGGGAGAGGTGAAGCAATTTTTGTGTGTTTGTTTGTGTCTGTATGATGGCATTATTATAGATTTATAGGAGCCGCTGTGCCTCTTTGGAACTACATATATGCAAGATGCATGGCATGTGCGAAGTTTGCATTGTTTTCTAGTATTTCCTCCCACACTTGTTAGTCAACTAGACTGAAGGGAATACATGGCATGCTAGTAAAGAGTGGTTATGTGACTACACTGTGTACAGTACAATATATCTGTCAGGAGAGAATTGCAGAGAAGCAGCTTTTTTTTTACCATTGCTATTTCAGATTTTGATGCAAATTACAAATAGTTTAATTCATATAAAATTGTCATTTGGTAATGATTTGATAGCTCATCCAACTAAATCTAGCTTTCATTACTGCAGTCGGTGATCATGATCGATATGTGAAATTAGAAAAAACAAATGAATTAAATATTTACGCTATTAAATATGGCTAATCTTAAAAATGTCACTGGTAATAATTATTTTTGACAGTTTTTTTAAGACAGCAGTTAAACACATTGTAATTCCCAAAATGATTTTATTGTTATAGAGCAAATAATGACTGTCCTCCATAAGAGGACATGATAGCATTGGGTGTTGAAATCACACGTTTCTGTTTTTTCAATGCAAAGGTAAAGTTGTGTAATTGTGTGGGCTGAAAAAGCAAGGAGGACAGCGTGGATGCTAGGGCAGAAAAAATCAGTTGTGACCACGTTTGTTTCTTTATGCCATCCCTAAACACATCCATACCTTGACCAAAGCTACAGAATTTCAGAGAGCTCTTATCTTGTGAAACGAGTATGTTTGTGCTTTTTAAAAAGCCTTTGGCATGTTGAAGAGTCTCCTTTGGAAAAAAACCTCATCAGTTGTATGACCTTGGGTCCTGGGAGTAATTGTGTACCAGCATGCACCCTCTTTTCAAAGACATGCTAATGTGAGTCGCAGTCCAAAAGCTTGATGTCTGTGCCATCTCTCACCATTGGAGGCATCGCATGATCCTATCCAAGTCCCTTTTTGATCAAAGTCCCCAGTAAGCAGCTAGTTCCACCATAATGGCCTCGTTCGATTACAACGTGTAAAGTACTCCATTAGTCTTCTCTGTTCATGAATCATTAAGTGCTGGTTATGATCAGCCAGTTTCATGATGAAGTGCAGATTGAGGAAATGGAAACTGCTGGAGCTGCTTGAGGTCACAGGTGGATACAGTATTTTTAAGGCTAAATGAACAATGGCATATTAAGGTAGCGTTTAAGGTCAGGTAGTTTGTGAAGTATGCAAAATCAAGAACCGTCAAACCCTAGAAAGAATTTTCATATCAAAACAAAGCAATTTAAGGCAGTTTATTTCATTTTAGATGCTTGAAATCCCTTGAGATAAAGATGAACACAGAAAAACAAATTACCTTTGTCAAACCACTCTCATTCTCTCGTGTCCTACGCTTATGCAGGGGAGCGAGAACCGCAGTGTCAGATTTCAAACATTTATTTATTCAACAAAAATTGCAAAACCAGAGACGGTAAATGTTTTTATTTATTGACAAACGCATTTGTTTCCTTACTAGTTCAATTTCTTTGAATGCAATTGTTTTTGTGAAGCATAATGAATGAACTGTGTGCAAATGTGCTTTACGAATAAGCTCTGACATGACTTGTCTGCTGCTCTAAGAGGGGATAAGCTTTGGTGCCACGTTGGCTGGAGATGTATCCATTTGTTTGTCCTGCAAGGGAGGGGCAAAAAGAAACAAGAAATGGAGAGGGTTGTAAAAACAAAGTGGTTTGATGATGTGCTTGGACTTCAAAAAAGGTCATTGAAAAGACCCATGTGAAGATGTAACAAAGACGGTGGCAAGTCAAAGAGAAGCAGAAAGTGACTGTTATCCATGAGCCATGCACAGTGCTTAGGAGAGTGAAATTAATGGGTTCATCTTCATCTCATTATTGTCATGATGGATCAGATTGCTGACTTCCCTCAAAGGCGGCTTAATGACTCGTTGACACATATCTGAATGACTGGCTTCACCGGTGGCATCCATTAGTGTGCCACACAAAGCTCTCAGATGTGCTTAAACAAAATTGATAATTACCAAGAGCTTTCATCACTGTAATGAATGACATCAATAAAGGGACAATTCATATTGCATTTAATGCAGTCAGGCCTGCCACTGAGGAGGCCCAGGCTGTTATGAAGTCCAGTTATGATATTTCCACTCACATTTATCATTCTTTTGTTTTGATGCAGCAATCAATTACAATAATACCCAATGACAAAGTCTGATTAAAAGGCTGCCGAAACAAAAAAGAGAGCTACATAAAGCCTACAAAAATATCTGACTGTATCATTGACTCTGTGTATTTGATAGAGCCATTCTTAATGCCAGACCTCATGCAGTACAGGCTATAATAACAAGGTGGCAATATTACCATAATTACAGATCTTCTTCCTCTTCCAGCTCCTTCCCTCGCTTCCTCTGCCCCTCCCCCTCCGGTTTATGTTGTTTCTTGCTGTTGTTAATGCTCAACCTCTAATGGCCATGGCGTCTTCTCCGCCAAGGCTTAAAAACGTTTGTCTGTCTCCTCCATCCCCTTACTTATTTAATAATGAGACCACACAAGGCAGTGTCTCTATTCATAATGGGGCAGCAGCGGAGCCATCCTAGTTGGCATACAAATCATGACGGCGGGGGCAATGCAGCAGGAGAGATCGAATTGAGAGACAAATTAGACCTCTGCTACTGATTGACTCAAAAATCGGTTGAACTCGGTCCCTGTTGATGTGGGAGCCTGGGTTCTGTGAGTGTGTTGGAAGTCTGCGCCTCCTGCGCTCGCACACACTCTGCACATATCTAAATACGGAGATCTGAAGGCATCGGCGTGTTTGTGCCCGTGTTGTTTCGACGTCCTGATGGTTGTCGGTGGCTGTGACAAGCACGCCTCGATGTTTATTCCTCTATATCTGCGCTGGAGAGTTCAGGATCCCATGCCACCCTGTCTCATCTGAAAGAAAACAACAAATCATATCTCCCAGTTTGAAACAACAGACCTGCAGAGGGGTGTTTCGGGAAGGAAATATTTGCTTTAATAATGATTTCAGCATGGTTGACTGTCTGAGAACCGCTCATACAGGTCTCTGTGTTTAAACAAATGCGCTAACATACTTTGAAAACACAAAGTATACTCATTATATGAGTGAATTTATAGGTTCATTCTGTATAATAATTTATAGTAAATGGGAAACCCTATTAATTCTACAGCTCTATTTACAGGAACGGAATTGTAATGGTTCACCTGCTCTGCATTACACATGTATTCAAATAGATGTCCTCCATATTATATCCTAAGAAATCCCACGAGCATCATGATTCGTGAGGGGAAGCCGTGATAATCTGGAAAACAGGGACAACACTTAGTACGCAGGTGCTGGTATGAGCTAAACAAAAAGCCAAGGAAGGCCAGCAACTGTCTGTGGGGATTTAACCATGTAACAGCTTTGATGCATTTTAAATTGACCTCGAGCATACTTTGGAGACAAGGAGAGAGGGCAGAAACACACAAAGCAGACGATCAATTATTATTCTATAATTGGACAGGGCTTTAATGAGGCTGGCGGATGCAGGCTTGTGCACCTTTGTCAGCTGGAGTCACTGACGTGGGTGGCCCAATCAAAGCATGTCCTCATTAGCATATCTCCGCACATTCAACCCTAGCCCTCAGAGTGACCGGCCCTTCAAATAGAAGAGTTTATTCTAGGGTCCAATTTCCCAGTGGTGGCTGACCCCTACTCATTTTTGCATTGCATAATAACTCAGAACTGACACGGTAGTATTTTATTCCTCAGGGGACAGCACCAAACCAAACATCATAATTAAAGCGGGGAAAAAAAAGAGACAACCAAAACTGATTATATTAAAAATAATCATTGAATTATGACTGAGGGAATATCAAAGCAGATGTTTTATCACATGCTGCAACAAAGTACTTCCAGCTTTTGGCTTCAAAGCAAGCAGTGGGAGGGTAAGGTAGCAGCAAGTGTTTTGGTCTAATACATCTGCTCCAGTGACCCACTCATCCCCAACATCAAACATTTGAGCTGAGTCAAAGGTACTGAATCCTGCAACACAAAACCAAAGCAAGGTTTACCAATCCTTTCTTCCTGGTAATGTGTTTGACAGCTGGCTCTGAATCTGCGTCATGTGTGATGTTGGTATTTTGTATTACTGTCTCATGTGTAATTGTTACACATTAATTTATTCATATGATTATGGTTTTAGTTTGCACTACTGCTTTATCTGTGTGTGTGTGTGTATGTGCGGGGGTAGACTTGCACAGCTGTTTATCTTTCATGTGTATGGGTAGGGGGAGAGGCAGATGATGAGGATGCATCATCGAACAATTGATCATCTAGAGATGTTGTTTTGCTTCGTGTTTGCTGATTTTGTGTATACTGTTTACCGTCTTTGTTTACATGTTTACACTACTGACCAAATGAGTTTCCTACAGGCATAATTAAGTTAATCTAGGCATGACTTGATTATATATGATCTGTAATAATAATAATACACAGACACGCAAAGGTACATAGATGTGGTCAATTATACTATACCATGGTCTTGGTGAATATTCAATACCTAATAGGCTAAGGGGCTGGACATCTCTTAGCGGTTGACCAATCAGAGCAAGACTGCAAGCTCTGCTTTCAGACAGAGGGTGAAAAGAGGTGCTGCAGCAGAGGCATTATGAGAATTAAAAAAAAGGAAAAGGTGTGATTTTTCCTTTATAAAAAAAACCAAAAACAGAGGGTGGCAGTACAAAGTGAAATGAGAAATATCAGAAAGAAATACCTTTCACACATAGGCAGCTTTAGTTGAACCAGTAATGACATCAAATGATGTAAATGTGAGCATTTTGACATTATACACAGTAAATATACATGTGTATTTACGTGCCACTCTGTAATCATCTAAATGGCAAACAGTACACTTATCCCACACTATTACTCTGGAAGGCATAGTTTCAGATAAATGTACATAAGAACGCAGACGCCAGTCGAGCTGCCGGTTGAAACGCACCATTACGCTAGTCTAACCAACAATTGCCAACTTACAGATAAAACAGTAGGTTCATGATGTGTTGGGGTCAGTCTGAATACAACTTCATGTTATGTCTTTCTTTCTGATGCACACATTCATCACATATGGTACTATATAATTAGGAGTAGTTTAGGGTTCAGACAGGAGGAATAAAGGATCACAATTAATGGATTCCATTTCCCATGTGAAAAGTGCAATGATAATTACAATGCTATGGTCATGAAAGACCTGTCGTGATATTTAAAGAGCAACAATGAAGAAGAAGCATAATAAAGCTTATTTTAAATATATAAACTGGCCAAGAGAAATGTTTAATTTTGAGGTCAAGCTTAGTATTCTGTGTTAGGGAAAGACAGAAACATTTACAAATCTGTTTTATTCTCATCCAAACACCCGTCAGATTTGGCAGGACCTTGACAGATGGTTGTCACTTCCTTTATAATGGAAAATCTTATTTTATTTAACAAATTCATGATTTCTTTTATGAGAATGAAAGGATGTTTTCAACAGAAAAACTATTGTTGAAGAAGTCATTTCGAAATATACTCTATATATATATAAGCAGTCTGTCAAATAATATCATATTTTTGTATAGTCTATTTTGTTTTAATAGCTTCTATAAAGCTCTCAAATTAATTACTTAATTGTTCTACTCCCTCCCCACACAGAAAGTGTTTTTCTGTTGTTTGTTAGTTAATACACAGCTCCTAATTAATTACTGCCTTTGTTTTTTTATGAGAAAATAAAATAAAAACAAGCTTGTGTTATTAAATAAGAATATTCATCGACATATGCCTTGAATATCTTCCACATAATCTTAAAAGGTACTTGCACACTTGTATCTGAATTTCAACTAAACTACGTCACGCAAGTAGACACTAAACTAATTGGAAATACCACAACTTCGGTACAGACACTCAGTTTACTGTTTGATTCATCATGTACCCGGTGCACAGAGCGCTCTCCATCAAGACAAAGCAACTCCAAGTGACTGCTCCTGTTTTTACAATCAAAGTCAACATCCTGTGTTTTGTCTGCACAGCTGACGCCTCATTATGGTTAGATCACTTAAACCGTAATGTTGTCTCCAGGAAGCAGCCAAGTATTCTTGTTTATGTAGTCTGAAACATAAAAATTGACATTTCAAACTTTCCCCGTCTCAAAAGTTACAGGACAGGATCTGGCAGCAGCATATGGTTGCATGACAAAGTGTGTGTTGTTTGAATATAGGAGCGATATTTCAGCTTTTTCAGTGAACTTTTTTTTTTAAAGCCTGTCAATTTGCTTTGTATTTATTCAAAAAAAGCTGAATTCTTGGATAGATGTGATTGTCACCAACATATTTCACATCACATTTAATTGGTTCTCATTTGATAGTCAACATGTAAGCTCGTAGTTTTGAAAAAGAACAAACATACCTGTTAGTTGGTATACTATTCAGAGAGGAATACAAGTTCTGGCCCCATCTGCTCAAGCCTCCACTCTTGAGTAACACTTCATTAGTGGAGCATCTCTCCTTTTTGTTGGATGGTTGTCAGAAGTGGATGTTGAAAGTAGAATTCAGAAACAGCCTGTGCAATCCTGTTTAATATAATAACAAATATGTTTATAAAGTACTAATCAGCAAATATGTTTTGATGGAAATGTCACACACTATCACCATTTTTGTAATTAATAAACATTTTTAATTAACTTTAATTATATCTGCCTAGTTGCAAAATATTTATACTGAACATATCAGTAGAATGTTCGCCTACGAATTTAATTTGTTTTCCTCATGATATCTGTTTATGACACTCACAGCAATTAGTCAAGTGCTCGAGGAGTTGGTTCATCAGTTGGGTGCAATTAAACCATTAAAAGTTAAAGTTTTTAAAAGTAGCCACAGCCAGAACTCAAACATATGTAAATCCATGTAGAACATTTTATGAAAATGTGGCATGTGGAAAATGTTTGTTTCACGTATTATTTGAGGAACGTAAGTTGTAACCCTACACATAGACACTGGTAATCAAGCTATACACAAGTATGTATCAGTTTCCATTATATGTTTTCCTTTTTAGCCATTACATTTTGTTTCTTTTTACTGTATGTGCCAATTTTGAATGCGCTTACAAACCAATCACAGAATATATACTTTTTTGCTTAAACTTAACCACATACATTATTCCAGTTGAATCTCTAAACAAGATTTTTGCCTGTGAACGTTATCCAGGCAGTAATTATATTTTCCGTAACAACGCCATTGAAAAAAGGTCATGAATAAGTCTGTTATTCAAAGAGACAGTGTTGGAGAGGTCTCTTTTGTCATTGAGTTTTTCGTGGTAACCCTGAGCAGGAAACAATATCTTGACAGTTTTCAGAACACCTAGAAATACATGTTGAAAAGTTATTGAGCCAACTCAAGCATTTGGCATCTGCCAGTCGTTTTTACAATGGACCATATGGACTGTACTCATAAAATTCCCCCCCTTGCTTCTGTCAGCCACTAATGGGGTTAGACAAGGGTATTTGCAATGTTTGACAAAGGACTTAAAGTATACAGAATGCAGAATTACTTAAAGGAACCGAGTGAACAAATGCAAATCTCCCTCTTGGTTAGCCCAACTAGACGAAGCCAAGCCCTTACAAATCTTAACCCAATCTTCCGTTGAACAAAAGTGGTAATCCTTTATTTATTAATAAAATCAAATTGAGCAAATGAGACTTTGGGTTGCTGTCTTGTCTATTATGCTGGAACTTGAAACCGTGGAATTCCTTTCAGACAAATTGAAGCCTTGTCTCCATGCGCGCCAGGCATTTTATGGTAGGTTTAGCAGGGAAATCTCAAAGGCTCATTAGATGTCTTCTGGCTCTGCTTGGCAGCTAAAGGGTATCTGCAATTCTTATCTGAAGTGGCAGGCTCCACTCGGATAAGACGTGATATATTATGAAATTAGGCCGCACAAAACTTTTAAGAGACATGAACCCACGGAGGAGAGGAATGTTTAATGTCACTGCAATATTGTGGCACAGAGTTAACTCGAGGCCCAGAGCGCTGTAGCCTCGTCTCCAGTTAAACTGATGGGCCACATCATTACCAGGCTTCCACTGTGGAGAGAGGGACAGGCAGGTACCAGCAGGGAGAAAAGGACAGAGCAGCGCCTGGGATCAGCTCGGTGAAGCTGCTGGGGCTCAGCTGCCCACATATGCAATTCAAATGCAGAGGCTGCGACAGGGTTGAGCCGGACCAGGTACATCTGTATCTCTTCCGGCTCGATGTGGAGGAGGTGGTGAGTGACAGCAGGTGGGGATGCAGCCCAATTAGAGCAGGGCTGTTGGAGGATGATGAATGGGGCAGGCTTAGAGAGCCTAGGAGGAACGTAGGCATAGGCAGGCTGGAGATGCCCATAGCTGTCTCACTGGATGAGCATACACATGCTGAGGGGCTCCTCCATACCAAATAATGCAGCCCGCATCCACAGGCTGGTGTGTGTGTGTGTGTGTGTGTACTGTGTGTGTGTGCACTCCTGTCTCTTTCCACCTCTCTTCCACAGGTTTTGATAGTAATCAGCTCCCATCATTGAGTGCCATCGCATTGATCTAAATATAGAGCTTGCAGCTGATACTCACCGTAGGGAAATATAAAGGTGAAAGTGTGAAATGTACAAAATGCAGCTCTGTGTTTGTGAATGTAATGGTTATGATTTACTGCACAGAAGGCTATCGTGTAAAGGCTGTTCAAAGCCCCCATCACCTGTTGCTAGGGGATATAATCATGGCGCAACTGCCATGTCGAGCTATCACGATCTACTTAGAAATGTTGGTTTAGTTCTGCCCAGCATTTGTAATCTAAACCCATGTACAAAATGGAGCAATTTAATGCTACTCGAGTATTGATGGAGCCTTTTTATTTCTATACAAATCTAGTTCTATCCAAGAGAACGTTTCATTAGATGTAGAATATATATTTAAAGAGAAAATCACACATAATCACGGTTTGTGCTACGGCAGTCTCATGCACTGATGTCGGGAGTGAGTCTGTAACAAGAAATGTAAATCTGACTTTATAACTTGTGCTGATTGTGGGGCTCCGGCACACCTGCAGGTGAGGGAATATCTTCTGAACCTTTGTGGAAGAGATTAGTAGAGCTTTATAATTCAATTTCATTACTGTATGAAATAGGAGGAGACTTCTTGCAGGCCACCTGTCTACTCCTGTCTTTCTGTGTCATTACCTTAATCCCCTGGAGTTATGGGGGAAAGGCGCTTAGCTCCCCATCTCCTCTATAATGTAGGGTTGGTTCAGCAGTGTCTTTGAAAGTTAATTATATAAACTTCCTGTTTGCACACTGTGAAATAGATATTGGGCGGGTTTTTTGCAGGGAAGGGCGTGATGCAGCAGTGCAGTGCTTGGCATAAAGAGCATACATTTTACCTGTTAATTCCCTCATGAGTTACCTCGCCTTGCATCAGTTAGTGGGAGAGGGGGAATGAGCAAGGCAATTGAAGAACAGATACAGTAGATTAAAGAAAGATAAACAGCTTTAGATGACTGTAGAGGGATGAAGAGGAAGAGGAAGGGTGAGAAGGGGGATAAAATTAGGAGAGAGAGCACATACATGAAAGAGAGAAGGCATGATGGTGTTCTGTATCGGCAAATAAATGTGTTTTATTGCACCATCTGCCACAGAAACTAACCTTTATCATAATCAATGCTTATCCATGACTTGAATGAAACAAAGGAAATCATTAGCATACTGTATGTGGACAGCTTCCACTTATAGCCACTTCTATAAAGTAAAGCTAAGACATGAGGGAGTGTGAAAATTACACTGCCCACATTCACCAAATGGCAAAAATGACACCATGCAGAGGATGTGTAAACCCAATAGTCCCTCAGTTTCACAACAGCAAGTCTTATTTAAAGCCTGCCAAGCTTACCAATCACTGATAAGTACCATGATAGAATACAAGCCATATTTCAGGTTTTTAAGAAAATGAAATGGACACAGTCAGATGAATATGTTAGAAGTTGAACACACATGTCATCAATATCAAGTATTATTAGTATTAGGATAAGATTATATAAACTAAAAAACGTAGCAAAAATATGGTGAATGGCTTAATTTCCTTACCTTGTTTTTGCAATACCTTCATTAGTATCGTCAATTGTATAATCCTTTAAAATACTGACCAAATATTTGGATTAAATTCAGAGGGTCATTATAGTAGAAATAATAATGATGGTCCTTACTTAATGTTACTATTACGGCTGTACCTAAATACTATATCCACTGTTTCTGATTAGTTGATTACTGTATTAGTTGAATATTGAGAACATCAGAAAACAGTGAGGAACGATCATTACAACACCTGAATGTAACCTCTTCAATGATTAGCTTTGTTCAACCATTAATTCAAATTCCAAAGTGTTAAGTTTATAATGATATAAAAAACAGGAAAAAGCAGGAAATCCTCACATTTGAGAATCTGAAACCAGATAACAATTGAATTTCTCAGATTTTCAATGTTGTTGCCATTAGTTTTAAAGGTCACCTATTGTGCAAAATCCACTTTTTCTTGTCTTTTATCCATAAACATGTGTCCCCTCTGTGTAAAGAGATTCCAAAAGTTTCAGGTAAAAATATTCACTTTTTATCCTGATCCATTTATATCTGAAAATTAAAAATCTGATCAGAAAATGAGCTGATCAGATTTTGGCCACTTTATGATGTCACAATGTTTTTTTGGCTTGTGTAACCATTAGCCAATCACCAACCAAGGTA
This sequence comes from Trematomus bernacchii, assembly GCF_902827165.1. Classification (NCBI taxonomy): domain Eukaryota; kingdom Metazoa; phylum Chordata; class Actinopteri; order Perciformes; family Nototheniidae; genus Trematomus; species Trematomus bernacchii. The sequence goes on from NW_022987409.1 coordinate 4,357,607, forward strand.
AGCCCCCCCACCTTATCACCTGAATCTCCTCCTAGAGCACCATTGTCTTCTTTTTTAACCAATTATCTCTCAGAGGGGCGTGGGGAGGGGCTCCTTATTTTCATCTAAAGTAACAGACAGAGAATCAGCACTTTTGAAACGGGTCTGAAACAGAGGGGATTATGGGATGCTGCAATGATCTGTTTGGTATTTTGAGCCGACACTTCAGAGACATGTTTTGTATATATCTGAGACCTATTATATATTGATGAAAAACAGTATAATAGGGGACCTTTAAGTAATTCAACCAACATATAACATATTGTTTCAGCTTTAAAAACAACTTCACAGAAGATGTTCTTAACGGACATGATATGGCGTTACAGAAACAATACCCAATTCCATGTGGAACATTTCGTTTTTAACAAATGTCAACGGTACTTCACCTTTTAAATCCCAGGCCTCACCACGAAATGTGATCATAATATTAGATGATTCAATTTGACAACAGGAAAGTCATTTTAAAAGGAATCTAGATTGAATGTATTGATCTTAAGACATGCACAGAGTTTCAATTGAACCTTTTCCTCAAGTCAAGAATTTCACCTTGTAGAGTTGAAGGTTGGGGTCTCTGGGCTGACAGGCTGGTAATCCGCCCTCCAAAACGTTTGTGTTCAAACACTAATCACCGCCCCCAGCATAATTGACTGATCCCAGTTTGGCTTGTGTTAATTTATGTGTGCAACAACAGGAAAGCTTAAAGACAATCCTTGGGTGTCATCTACATGATAGATCTCTCCCCTTGTGCCCTTGTCGCTGCGTGAAGTCTTATATGTTTACATATCTGGATTTGACAGCCTTGGTAAAAATGCAGGCTTCTGGGCAATTGCATCACATGGTTCCACCCACACCTAAACGCGTCTTTACAAGAAAGATGGTGAAACTTCTACCACTTACATTCATCAAACATGCAAATATGCACTTATTTCGAGACATGTAACATATTTCTATGTTTAAAGTATAGATTGGTGATGAAATGCTTTGATTCTGCTATAAGGCCAAGACTTATAGTGAACCAGCACGTCAGGACTATGCGTTTGAGATGGGAGAGTGAACATGTTGAATTATATATCAAAGGCATTTATGCTGCAACAGCGTCATTCATTTATGTTGTATCCCCATATGATAAAAGGTTCATATATTAATAACTTTATAACAGGTAAACGTAGCTCTACGGTCTACGTTCATAACGATGATGATGAGTGGTTGTGGTTTTATATTCTCTATTATAGATTCAATCATATTCCTTCCCTCTATAAACCCTTTTCTAAAAGGATTGCGAATAAAGTTAATGACTAACTATGGGCCATTATACGGTTTAATGATAATAACGTCTATTATAATAAAACAAATTCCAATTGTCCCTGGTGCTGAAAGTCCTAGTAAAGTATTTCTAGACACAGGGAGCTGGAACAAGGCACAGCTCGTGCAGAATATATGCAGCATTCTGAATTTTTCCATACTTTATATCAAATCTATTAGTATTTTCTGTGCTGCCAGATATCTAATGCATTTAAAGGAAAAGGCTGGTGATGGTGTATATTATCCTCAAATTGGCAATAAGTCCCATGAAAAGAAAAAGCAACACAACATTAGTCCCATCTCTCAGTACTTCCCCACTGTGCCCGTTTGCTCCTACTGGAGACATACATCTGCTCCAAACATAGTTTTACATAGACTAAATATTGGTAATAGTGAGTAGGATTATTCACTGTGCTTTGTACTTTTGTATATTTTTCAGACCGGGAAGAAAAATATATACTATTACTAGAGAATATCTGTCATATATCTTATTTTACCTCAAATCCCACACTCAAAATAACCTTCATATGAGTGCATTTCAGATGTAAGCTTACCATATGAGCACACATTGCCATCTGTAGTGCCTGCCACGGAGATGGAGATCCATACTGGAGGGTCAGCTGGGGTTAGAACAAGGAGTTGGAGACTGGGTCTGAACTTGGAGGGTCATCTGAAGAAGTGGCTCTGTCTGTTGTTTGTTGTTAATCTGAAGAAACCAGAGAGAGAGACCCTTTTCTCCCTAACACAACCATGTCTTTGAGAAATTAAATGTATTACTTGCAGCAGAAAATACAACATGAGAGGGATTCAATGCTATATATGTTTTAATAACATAATGAAGAAATATGTTTTCCTCTATTATACCTATTTATTTTGGGACATTTTTATTAAATAAAGACAGGAGAGGAGGAAGAGGAAGAGGAGGTAAAAAAAAGGTCTCTAGTGGCACACAAAATGGAGACATAACAGTTCATGGTTGGCCATGTGGATGAAATAACGCCTGATACAACCTGCAAAAGGTTTTTAGTTGTGTGCAGAAACATATAATGTGAAAAATTGGAAAAGTGGCCTTAATCATTCGAGACAACCTGTTTATTTTATTTATATTAAACTGAATCCCTAACTTATGTGCTTTTGTTGCTCACTCATAATCACATGTGAGGCTTAAGTTGCAAACCCTGTCCTCTGGTGTTAAAATCCATCGCTTTCTACACCCACCATCCACCCAAACTCCTCCCTACAGCTTCTGTGCGAATGCAGCACTTACTTCGTTACAGAAATAAGTTGCCACTGAAAAGTATCTGGGCACCAATTAGGTTTCCCTTAAACATATTTAGCTGAAAAAAGTATTAAACTATAATTGTTATACAAATCATTGATCTAAACAACAGCAAATTAAACCAAAGCTCAGGAAGGGTAGAGCTACTAATAGGGCTTTTGATTCTGGCGAATAACAACACTAATTTTAGGAAGTGCAAATGTCTAACAGATACATGCTTTGTATCTTGTTTCATACATTATTTATACATATCTGTTCCGGGAGCAGACGCTGTATGTGTCAAAAACCTATCTGATGTACGTGTGACAAAAGATCAAAATGTGGTCGCTGCATGCTGGTGTGCAGACATAGCTGTTGTTTTGGGACATAATTATTTGTCTGTACGTATTGTCTGTACTTTTTCAAATTGTCCACCAGTTGTGACCAGTAGCCACAGGCTCAGTTTCTTTAGTCTGGGAGTGAAAAAACCATCACATCAGCTACCACTTTGAAAAATTCAAACCCTTAGCACAACCCTGACCTGCCAACAAATTATTGTTTGGAGAATTAAATGAATTATGAAAGTGCAGAAAAACTATTTAGTCTTGCATATCCAGCTGCCGTTCTAATAAATCACTGCCACCCAAAAAGAACTAATTTGTGTTGTTGTACTGTGAGCATGATTGATGAGCATGCTCTGGGTTGCAGTGAAGGAGACACAGTTCAACAATTCTGCACTATATCTAAAAGGCTGAAGAAAAAAATGGTCTTTAATCTCTTCAACTGGCATCCATTATTAAAATAGATGTACCCGTACTTTAATGTATTAACATAAGTTCTCCCTTGTATAAACCAAAAGAATAAATTGTTCTGTTGTTTTTGTTTAGAAACAAACGTTTGACAAACGCTCCACCTTGAAATTATGTGCAGCAGCTGTCACTGGTGAATATGCAGTCTGCATTTATTCCAGTCAAACAGTGTCTGTATTGCCACCCTGCTGATTTCTCATTGTATTTGACCAAGATGAGAGCTAAACTTCTCTATTCCCCATTTATGTTTCTTCACACATGAGTGAGGGGCATCTGCTTTTTAAAATATTACCTGCTGAACCCCGCCTCACCAGCTGAGATATTGTACAAATCATGCTGTGCTTGAAGTGCATTAGCTTGTGGTGTCAAACGTTGTTATTATTATCTACACTGTTATATTTGATGTGTGTGCTTTGTAGTGATTTGGCAAATGTCCCACAGTTCTTCAACAATGTATTGGCAAACTATCAGGACACATGGGCATTGTCACATACTAACAACATACAACACAAACAAATGTAAATGTACAAACAGCCACTTTCTCTGCAACAGGGAGAGCAAAAAAAAAGCAACCAACAGTGGCCTTATTGTTGAGTAGGGGCAGATCTGACACCGCAGACATCAAATTGATATTAATATCTATGAGAAGCCTTTACCTTTTGAGTTATCGCTCTAGCGGTCAAATGCCTTCCAGGGGCGAGGCACAGCTGAGAACATGAATGTTTAACAAGACTGCTGCATAGTTCACCTCAATGCAAGCCTCCAGCTCCGAGCTGAATTATTAACCACTGCACGCCTGTTCCAAATTCCTACTGAGATTACAGTTATAGGTCTACACTCAGCAGAGTGCTGAGAAACAACAGTTGAAATTCAAGAAATCCCTAATGCAATTACACCCTCAATAAGACGCAACAGTGACAGAACAAAAACAACCATGTACAATGGGAGCGATACAGACACCTACTGTATGAGATAACAGAAGTGCATTATGGTTGATTTTACTGATAAAAAAGAACAAACCGGCACATGTTTACAGTGAGTCAAACAACATTTCATATTTATGGATCTCTCTTAGTCTGTCTCACTTGATGCTTACACTCAGAGACACAACTGAAGACATATACAGGGGGACCCATTCATTTTAAATGAGTGCTGGAGAACAAGGAGCAACAGAGAGTGCAGCGACAGACAGGCGGCAGAAACATCTCCGTGACTTGTCGGCAGCAGAAAGTTGACTTGAGTTCAACTTTATGCAAATGAGCAGCGATATGATCTAACAATGGCCAATTGAAGGGCAGCTGTGCTCACTTTTTGTTCCTCCACTTCCTTAAACTTTTCATAACTTTGTTCCTTTCACGCCGTCCCTATCAATTTCAAATAAGAAAAACTCATTGTAGTCAAAGGCACTTTCCCTGAAGGATACAATGTGTCCCTGCTTATTTACAGAGACATCAATCAAAAGAATACATTATGAAGGGGGGTATCCCGGGTCAGAGGGATCCCCAGTGAGCTTTCTTAAGAGGTATAGCAACTTCCTGATGAATATTTAAGGGAAACATTGGCACATAGTGATACCTAAAGTAGACACAGCCTAAATGAATGCATATTTTTGTTTATCAACAAAGTAGTGCAACAACAATTGTATATGATTTTATACTATTCTCAAAATGTCAACAGTATGGACAGCAATGCCAACCACTGTCACAAAAAAAGACCCCTTCAGGGACTGATTGTGTAGTAACCATTGTAGGTAGTAAAGTACTAAGCTGGACATGCAAAGTTTGTGCCCCTTTGAAGAGCAGATAAACATAATGTTTAATGTATTTGGTAACTTATATTCTTGTGTCAAAGTTTTTGTAAAGCTTCAAAAACTGCAGTGGAATATTCCGCTGCACATGTTTGCAATGTCAATGCAATATCCCGCTCTCTTAATACATCCATTAGAAATCATCAAAGCTAGACAGGTAGAGGTTGCTAAGCTATGATTGGACAATCATTATTTTGTTGAGGGCTTTAGGGAACAGTCATTTACCTGCATGAACGACTAAGAAACATCACCAAAACCTACTTTCAGTGATGTAAATACTTATTGGCTAATACGATATGATATCTCTAACCCTTTTCCCTACAGACACACACACTCACACTCACACTCACACTCACACTCACACTCACACTCACACTCACACTCACACTCACACTCACACAGCATGTGCATAGAGAAGAGCATTGCTATCCTATTGCATTTATAGTTTACCTGCAGCTCCAGAATAGAATCACATTAGCAGTGGGATTGGGGAGCCCTTGCTTCACATAATGAACCGAGCTTGCACCATATGTAGCATGGAGTCCGGATCAGAATTGGCAAACCAGGAGTGGGCCTGATTGGCAGCTACGTTGATAAACAGCCCTCTAATAGGCTGTGGATAGGAACATCCCATCCATGACTGACTCTGACAGATATCCTGCTCTGCTTCAAAGCGGCACATTCACTCTCCTCACTCCAGCTCCAGGCCTCATCCTTACCAGCAGCTTCAGAGAAAAACAACATGGATAGCAGCCATCTCAACCTCCAAACCAACACCCACCCACCCACTTTCCCCTGTACAATACCTACTGTAGTTACACTGCTGTCTTCTCACACTGAGAGTTACCTTCACATGGTAATTGCTTGTTTCTTTTAAGGGTCCATCCTGTAGACATTTATTCATAATGTAACCTCTGTTCGCTTGGTAAAGCTTGAGTAGCGGCTACTTCAGTGGATGTGGGAGAGGGCAGGGGGTGATGTTGAGTGAGAAGCCAGCGCAGTACTGTAAGAAATCATATAAACAGACATGTTGTTCATAAACCACACATGCTCTGCTGGTACACGGCTGGAAGCACCTTGTAGTTGAGCCTGAAATACAGTGAGATTCCCCTGGCGCTGGTACAAGTGAGATATGTTAGTGGCTGGCCTTCTCCATCAAACAGCAGCACATACACAACTCCTCTGTACAGCCATATGCTGTATATTGCCGAAAGGGATTGGATTGCTTCAGAAAGATTCACTAAAAACAGAGATGCACAGCAGAATGTATTGCTTTCTTCATTGGATGGTGTTGGTACAAGGTTCAAGGTTTGCTCTTCAGAACTATATATTATATAATGATGAAGGTTATAGCTAGTACCAAGGGCACTATAATCATACATACATTTATTTTACAAGAGTAATCTATCATTTGTGTTCCCATGATCACGCGTCAAACGTTGGATTGGTTATCATTGTGTCTAAAGACAAACTGCTGGTGCTTTAGTGCTTAATTCTGGTAATGAACAGTATTATTAACCATTCAAAATGTTCATATTCTATACCTTTATAGTGTGTTCTGTGTCCGTACCCAATTAATAACCACATATCCATCTAGAATGTATAAATTGCCAATCTGACATGAATAAATATGTTGGTAATCCTTAATTAATGTTCCAGAGAGCAGGGATGTGTACTGTATTTTTTAACATTATATACCACTCATTTATGAATAAAAGAAAACGACTATCACACAATAATATATCCTATTTTTACTCACAAAATATACACATGTAGCATGTAGTTTCATAATTTAAAATGTTCTCAAAACCATATTCCTTCATTGAACCTTATAGAGCCTCCATGTACAATCATTTGTAGTGTGTATATTATTTTAAAATGTTTCAATATTGTTTCACCTTTTGGTAACTTTTAGTAAAAATGTAGTAGTTACTGTATAGTTGCATTTAGGGTGTTTTAACTGCTGTACAATGTATAAACGGGTCAAATTTGTAGTATGTTGGATGTAATATACTATATTTAAATAAAGTTGCTGAAATACTCACCAGTATCTCTGGGGCCACACTCACTTATTTTTGCTGGCAACCAATGGAAATAACTTTGACTGACCATGTAACGTAATACAAATATTTAATCTATTGAAATAATGAAATTAAGCTAAAAAAAAGTGTAACATCACAAACCTGATCAATATTTCCAACTGGCCGAGTAAAAACAGAGTCTCCAGTTGCTTCATTTGGTACTGTTTCACTACCATACTTCCAAAATAAATAGATATTTCTTTTATTTATTTAACATTTTTGCTTTATCTAGTCTCTGAGGCTTTTGTAGTCAGTGTTTGATTATCGAGTAAATGTTTCTACTCTGGCCTGATACTTAGGGAATATAATCCATTGCAATAGTGTCAGTGTGCCGACAGTTTGACTTTTACAAATGCAAGAAGCAGCAATTCCAACCTATCACTCACTTTCTTCGGGTTCTTGTGAAAACAACAAAACGTCAATATAGATTCTCATAGTAAGTGGTAAAAATTGTAAAAACCTGATGGGGATAATCTCATACTGTTCACATGCACAGAGAAGCACATCATAAATGTCAAAATACCGTCACTTGTACCAGTGTGTGCAACAGGGTTGAGTATTCTCACCTGCATGCGGTCTCAGTGTTGTTCCCTCACCTCATGCCTCAAACACATTGCTTTGCTTGGCTGGGCCTCAGTTTACCTGCACAGAGGAGGGAAATGACTGCACAGTCAGGTGGTTTCTTGCAAGAAAGTGCATCAAATCTATGCCCTGCTCAACAAAATGTACTCTAAATCCACAAATGACAAGTCATCTGCGCAATTCAGTACTTTTCTCCGATTTGTGGGATTTGGTATAGGAAATAATTGATTAAGAAAAGGTCTAGCATCTGTGCGCAAATAAGAAACAATTACATTTTTAGATTTTTAAGACTAGTATTACTAATGGCGCATTTCCTCTACAGCGCGGTTTAAGCGTGCCGTGCCGTGCCCGGCCCGTTTTTGGTTGCGTTTCCACTAGGCGTAGTTCCGGCTAGCGGGTACTTTTTCACAGTTTTTCTGGCTCTCCAAAATCGAGGTTCTTTCCATGCCAACAACCGGGCTGAGTATGCTAAACTAGTGAGAGAATCGCTGGCAACTACAACAAAATGAACATATTTTACCGTGATTTAATTGTAATACATGTTTCAAAATGATGCCGAAGTAACAACATACTGATACCGGTTAGTAAAAACCATGAATTAATGCTTTGACAAGTCTGCAGAAAAACCTTTTAAAATGCGTGTTTTCTGAATGGAGATTGGCTAAGCTAACGCAGTATATGCTCCGACCGTCCACACTCACAACAACGGCCTATACAGACATAAATAAACCAGCGACTGTATTCGCCATGACACAGACAGTCTGTGGTTTGTACTTGTTTAACTTTTGTCTAGTTTCTGAACAGATATGAGGAGCTGTGAGCTCTGAGGGCTAACAGCTAACGGCTGATGTTGGTTTTGTGTTTCGCATTGAAGATGACGTCACGGCTCCGCCTACACTGTGTTACCAGTTCCTAAACTGTAATGGAAACGCAGCATAAAGTGAGCCTGGCCTAACAAGGCCTAACGAGGCCTAGCCATACCGTACTAAGCCGAGCGAGGCCCTGCAGTGGAAATGCGCCATAATAATACTAAGCCGACATTTTGCCCAATGTTTTTGGCGAATTCTTGAATGTTAATCTATCACAGAAATACACTTCCATTTAAAATAAAAAGGAAAGAAAATGGATTCATATTTGAAATAGTTTTGGCCCCATTTAAAGTGATTGCAGTTGAGTGCTGCATTTGAGTTTTATATATTTGGGAAACCGTTTTTCTTTGAGACCTCTGTAGCCTACCATTTGGTTGGATTGAGTACGTTTAAACTGTGATTTGTCAGTCCATTTTAGACTGACCTTCTACCTTTTAACTTTTAAAAATGGCATTGCTAAGGCAACACATCAGTTGGTAACTGTTTGTTATAGGCATTATTGTTCACTTTATACTGAAATAAATCCTGTTCCTATTTAAACTAAACATATTTTGAAGCTTTACATTTTTTTAATCAATAACAAGTGATTTCTCTTTATTCGTATTGAACTCTCGCTCAGTTTATTTTTTCTCTTTCTGCCTTTTCAATTTTAAATCTTGTTTTTTACTGTAATGGTGTCTTCACAGGTCTCACTAAAAAATCTATTAGAAAGCTGCAGCTAATTCAGAACGCCGCTGCTCGAGTCCTCACTAACACTAAGAAAGTGGATCACATCACTCCTGTTCTGAAGTCCTTACACTGGCTTCCTGTGTGTCAAAGAATAGATTTCAAAATATTGTTGCTGGTTTATAAAGCTTTGAATGGTTTAGGCCCAAAATACATGTTGGACCTAATGCTAAATTATGAACCATCCAGATCTCTCAGGTCTTCAGGGACTGGTCAGCTTTCTGTCCCCAGAGTCAGAACTAAACATGGAGAAGCAGAGTTCAGTTATTATGCTCCAAATATCTGGAACAAACTCCCAGAAACCTGCAGGTCCGCTGCAACTCTTACTACTTTTAAATCCAGGCTGAAGACTTTTCTTTTTGCCGCTGCTTTTAATTGAACTATTCACATCTTAAACTGCACTGTAACTTTTATCCATGTATTTTTTCTTTTAATGTTTATTTTATTATCTTTTCTTTTTAATGACTGATTTTAAATGCCATTTTCTTAATGTCTTCCATTTTTGTAAAGCACTTTGAATTGCCTTGTGTTGAAAGGTGCTATATAAATAAACTTGCCTTGCCTTGCCTTGCCTTTAACATTACAGCGTTTTTGTTCTCATGTACCAAACATGTCTTTTCTTTTTGCAAATCCTTCACAGAAAATTACAAATTTGTAAAGATGGCTTTCTACTGTACGAGACCATACAAAGATATTTTATAGTGTTCTCAGGTATTTTTCTGTACCAAATCAAGCTTTTGTGGCAGGTGATTCCCAACTTTTCAACATAAGTCAAGGTATTTTAAAACTAGCTACAAACTAAATCAATGGAAGCATCTCTGAATTAGAATGTTTGGTAGAACGGTTTCACAGGAACATTCTGTTGCTACCGCCAACATACACTTCCACAGTTTCACAGCAGTTGCACTTTAGTTGATTAATTCACCAATTTGGCAGACCTGCTGTCACAGTCAATATGGAGTAGTATCCTTTATCCACCCTTTGAATGGCCTAGCTGGCCCATTAGCGCATTCCATTAGCTATTCCAGTGTTGTTGTATCATGTTACATACTTAATGCCTATTGAGTAACTTTATTTTTCTAAATGTAGTAGTTCATCATGTTTTTATTGCATGACCTAGTCACCTACACTTTTTTTTAATGCAATTTAACTAAGAGCTAACTCGAAAAAAGTTTAGTCCACTGCTTGTAATTTGAGTGGGGTGCTGACCAAAAACACTGCGATGTTGGAGGATACCCACTTCATTTCCTTAAATTGGATTGTTAAAAGTGTGAAAAAATGCAATGTTGCTGCATGGATAGGAGGATCAATTACATTTTAATGCATTATTATATCTTGGTTCGAGATAGACTTGAAAGAAAATTAAAAAAATCACCAGTTTATATTATTTTGCAACAGGATTAAGTGAATACTGGGTATATATCTTATTAAGAAAGGAGGTCAGGTCAAGCATGAGACATTTTAATGCGTTTTGATAAATGTAATACATTTCGCCAACAAATCAGGAAGGGTTTTCCTCTGACATGCAGCTTTCTGTTTTTGCTTTGGGCTGTTTTTTTTCTTGGATCATTGATATGAGTGGGCTGGCCAGGAGCACAGAGTAGAATGAGTACACAGTCCTCCCAGCCTTCAGGTCACTACACAACTGGGAGCCCTTAAATGTGTGCAACCTTTGAAAGAACTGTTTGCTGAACCAAAAACGCTGTGGCCACAGTGGAAAAAAATGAACACAAGTACTTTTTCTTGTAAGCACCAAGATATCACAATGAAGAACCTGCTGCTGATATTTCCTGTCAGTCTGAAGGTCATTTCACAAAAGCTTACAGTTAGGCTATGTGCTGCTTGTCAGCCATTGTGAGAGCACTTCTTCCCCTTCAGCCTTTCCTTCCTTGTGGCCTCTTTTATATCAAAATGTAGACTAGATAGAAGCGGTGAAGTGAATGAGGCATTTTCTATAAACTTGACTTGCTAATGGCGAACCTTTGACTATTATTAGTCTTTTCATGCTGTGATTTTAATTGGTTTTCAAATAGATTTTAGAACAACAAACATGTTGCAAATAAAGTTAAGACAAGGATAGTCCTTGAAAAGCAGCAAGGACACAAATACAAACTCATTTGCATGTCTTGATTTGAAAAAAAAAGTGTTTTGTATTAAAGACTAACAAATAGGATAATAACTGAATCAATACAATTCCTAAATATTTTAGACCAACCAATACATAAGTATTAATGTAGATTGTTTCACTAATTACTATTAATTGGGATAGATCTTTGTTGATGACTTCTTTTATTCTAAAGTTACCATCGTAATTGATAAACATGCTCCAATGAAAACAATTTGAGTTAAAGTTAGGGATTAACTTTGGATCAGCTCACATCTTATTAGTCTTCACAAACAAAGAGATAACGCCTGGGGCAGATTTTACTGACTAGAAACCTACATATGGAATTATGTTAGACCAAATTAATGCAAAATGCAAAAACTACAATGATACCTCAGGATTTTTTATTGTCAATAAACAAATTAAATAAATGAATCGGATGCAAATTAAAAACATAACTTCTGATCCTTATTGCCAATAGTTTGGTTTGTTTGGTAGATGTTCTAATTGCTATATATGTGAGTTTACAGTAACGGCCCCTACACATGGCGGCGTGCGTTGAAGCTTGCCGGCGGGCGTGTCTGAAGCTCGACCAACAACCAATCACATGAATCTCCCGCCCCGGACACACAAGCACACGGTTTGATTGGCTAAAGCTTGTACTGGCATATGATTCGATTGGCTGACGCTTCCGTCGAAGCTTCAAAAGTAGAACATTGCTCTACTTTTGAAGCGAGCAACGCGAAGCTTTGCTCCCACAATGCGTCATTCAAAGTGAATGGGCAGAAGCGTTGAAGCTTCAACGCACGCCGCCGTGTGTAGGGGCCGTAAGAAGTGCCGGTACTGCTCATGTTTCCCCTTGCAGATTTAGTCAACTTGCCTGTGTCTGCTTGTTCTTTTTTTAACTAACTAATCAATTATAACAATACATCAATCTGTCAAATTATTTTATCTCTATCCTAATCTGGATTTAGACCTATAATTTCCACAAAAACGGCTCTTCTGAAATTCAGTTAAGTGTTCCCATCCTTTAATTAATGGCTAGCTTAAAGGTAGTTATATCAATCTTCCCAAGGATTTGCATGAAATAATAAGTTTCACCCTTTTATGGTAAGTGGGAATGCACTAGGATTTTTACTGAAGCCATGCGCACATATTATGAGCACCGTTATTTAGGTCATCGGGGTTATGTAAAATACATTTTCTAGTATTTGTGTTTGCTCTGTAACTCCTTTCAAACGTTCCCTTTTATATCGTCTGAAATGTTTAATAGATCAATTACCTTTCGTACTGAATTGGTGATATTTAGTTTCTTCTTGGCATGAGGGAAAAAGTAACTAATAAGTTTAAAGTTTTGAGTTATATCTTAACTGTATTCGCAATTGGGTTTGTGGTTCCAGGCGATCATTATCACTGAATTTCTTACTTTATAAACACCAGCATGTTCACAGTTCGGTTTGCAGTTGTTTGTAGTGTTTTCAAACTTCAAAAGCCAAGATCTGTCTTCAACCCTTATTGAACGTGTGTTTTCCCACTCATCAGCTGTGCTCAAAACATGCTCTGTGAAGGGCACAAGAAAAATATTTAAATGTTCATGGTCCGTTATCCTTACTTTTCTTATTTTGACCCATTTGTAATGAATAACTTGAATATGTACGGCACCCTCTGCACTCTATTTCTATGCTGCTATGTTCCAATATCTTAACTTGTGTCGTAGCGCAGCGTTTAAATAATACAGGAACAATTTAGTAAAGGTTGGTCTGTTAGATCACAGATGGTATCTATTTTTCTTTTGCAAATGTGATGAATAATTTACCAGTGTTTTAGCTTACTGTCTCCTAAATGATGAAAAGACACCACGTTCTTGGTGAAAAAAAACCCTCATACAACAGAATTTAACAAAGAGTGGGATCGGATTTACGTTTTACACCGTCCTGGTGAAGCTGGTATCTGCTGACAGGTGGTTAGAAGTGGCTGGTGAAGCAAAACAACATGGAGGTAGCAGATGTCCAAATAGAGTGGGGATGTATGAGAAATGTTCAACATTGCTAGAAAAGACCATCCTGTTTTGCCCTTGTATCGTAAACCATTATTAACATGTGAAGCTGTAGGTACACTTCTCTTCCTTTATATTTGCCCCTAACTTACCTTTTATTAAAGGAGACATGTCATGGCCATTTCCACTGATCATAATTCCATTGTTGAGGTCTACTAGAATAGATTTATATTGTGCAATTTTCCAAACTCACATTGGTTTCTCATACAGCATCTTTGTAAACTACGTGTATTCACTGAATTTCACTCTCTGCCTTTAACAGCTCGTTGTAGCTCCAATAGCTCCAGCCCCCACCCTCCCTGTGAGCACAGTGTGCTCTGATTGGTCGGGACGTTGTGAATCGCGCTGAGCTCCGTGGAGGTGTTGTTTCCTTGTTTAGGATACATAGCGAAACACAGCCAAACTCATCCTGAGCACACACAAACTCACAGCCGAAGTAAAAACAATAAGTGTGGCTTGATATTGAGTAAGAAAAAGGTTGATAAACTCTGTGAGAATGGGTCTGCAGAGAGAATTTCGCCGCGATCCCAACTGTCTGTTATCAGCCTGCAGCCAGGGAGGAGAAATCAGCAGAGCTGCCTGCACTGAGTGTGTGTGAGGAAGTCCGTGGATTGGTCAATTTGGACCAATCAGCGGGGGCTTAACGTAACGGCTCCGCGGATGTAACGTAACGGCTCCACGGATTGGTCCATTTCGTTGGGATCAAGAATCAAATGGACAATGACGTATCTCCAACGAGGCGTTTTGGGGAGATATTTTCTGTGTTAGAGTTTTACTCGCTACAGGGTGTACTTTGAGGATTTTGACTCTGCAGACCGTTTACATCAGGGGTGTCAAACTCAATTTCATCACGGGCCACATCAGCAGTATGGTTGCACTCAAAGGGCCGGTTGTAACTTTAAGACTATATCATTAATTAATATAACTTCATAATTAACTACGTCTGAAAGCAGAAGTCTAGAGCAAATAATTGCAAGTCTTTTCAGTAAGAATGTCACAATATGATTTTAAAAGAAAAGCCACATTCTGGAAAAACATTGATTGTGACATTTTGAAAAAGAGAAGTGACATTTTGAAAAAAAAATCTATTTATGAGAAAAAGGCTAATTCTAAGAAAAAAGGCATATTTGGACAAAAAAAGTCAAATTCTAGATGCATTGTGGGACATGTCGTTTATGGGCAACGTGCTTCTGTAAAGTAGCATGTAACCGTATAATAAACATATTATATTCTTTGCAAGCTCTTGTGGGGCCACATAAAATGAAGTCGCGGGCCGGATTTGGCCCCCGGGCCTTGAGTTTGACACCCCTGGTTTACATGCATAAAAACCTTCATAACACACAAGGGGACGAGTAATAACCGGAAAAGCATGACATGTGTCCTTTAAGAAGCACCATTTAGTGCTGGCATAAGCCCTACAGCCAATGTCATCTTTCACGTGTAGAAGAGTCATCAGTGCTCTGAGTGCAGTGGATCAAAGAGATTGTGATTTGTCGGTTTATTCCTGTTATAAAAACCCCTATCAAAGGTATTCACACAGACTCAATCTAATTTTTCTCATCACTATGCATAGATTCAGTCCATCAGCAATTCCCAAAATGTCTAACATTCATATCCGTATTCATTTGGTTTGAAGGAAAAACTTTTTTTGATTATAATCAGGGGTGAGTGTTAGACAGCCATTTTTGGGGGATTCTGGACATCTTTAAATTATTCCGCTTGTGCATATTCAAGGTTAAAGCTCTCTGAATGAGGGATGATATGAAAAGAAGCGATGGAGGAAAGCATCAGTTGCGATGCTGATACCTTGTTGCTGCAGGCCCTGAGGCCGCTGCTCCTCTGCCTTCCAGTGGGAGGCAGATAAAGTCATCATTAGAAAAGGCTTGAGAGAGAAAGGCTTGAGAGAGAGGGGAGTCTGAATCAAACACAGGAAGGGAGCGAGAGAGGGAGAGGGAGAAATAACAGGTTTCAACTCTACTCCCTGCTCTCACTGATTCTCTTTGAACTCGCAGCCAATTTTGCATGCTTGCGCAGACCTTCGCCTCTAAGCCAGAAGAGCCCAGCGCTTCCGACATCTAACCCCGGTGCTCAACCTGTGGAGTCGATTCCCGCTCACCGCCTCAACTATCTGCTTCAGAAAAAGGGCCAAAGTTGAAGTGAGGAAGTTGACACACCCCTTAGCTCCAGTAATCACCTGTGGCATACGATTCTTTCTCTCCGCTGCCTGTGTGAAACAGTTTTAGCCTTAAGATGAGCGCTTTTACAGCAGTAAGCGCGGCAAAGCATGTTTGGAGGAAATGTGATGAATGGCAAGTGGGAATGTACTAGGATTTCTAATACTGAAGCCAAGCAAACTAAAAGTTCACACTTTATTCCATGCACACATATTATGATCACAGTTATTTAGGTCATTGGGGTTATGTAAAATCAATTTACTAGTATTTGTGTTCTCTCTGTAACTCCTTTCAAAAGTTCAAGTTGGTGGAAGTTAGTAAAAACTCCATAAATTAGAAAAAGCGTACTACAGTATATGAAATATGTATCACGATTAAATAATGTTCTGTTTCTGTTATTCATTTTTGGCAATAGCTACTTCAATATCCCAGCCTCCATATCCCATCTTAGTTATATGATATATAATGTAGTCATTTCTGTGCACACTGCCAGCATTTTTTTTTTTTAGTTTGCGTTCTGTTCAGTATCCTTACTTCTAATCTACATTCATATTATTGTGACTGTTAATCAGTACTATTAAACAGTGTATTCAGTATAAAGAGATAACATTACACAGAGAAAACATTGTCTTATCTTTCCTCAGTCTGTAATTACATTTTATTCAATTTAATTAGATTTTGTATTGTATTGTACTTTAGATATTGTAAATACATTAGTTTGTGGGATGTATGCGAAGTACATTCTGAAACACTGCAATTTTTCTTTTATCTTTCACTTCATTCATTTACACTCTGACTATGCATGTTGGTCGGATTGCCTTAAAACATAATTTAGCTTTGATTTGGAACTGATTTATTTCAGTTTCAGAAGTGAATATACTGTATAACCTGACCCTTCTCGACATGCTTCAACAACTCAGTCCATGTTTTTGTGAAACCTAAATTCCTCCAGTAGAAAACTCCCATAACGACTCCTGTCTCAGACATTGAGCAGAAGGTTGTTCTCCCTAAACCACCCAACAAAGCTCTCACTACCGTCTCCTTCCTCTCCTTCACAGATGTATCCCACATGAGAGGAGTGAGACAGTCCTGGATGAAGCATATATAAGGGCTGGATCGCAAATTAGTTGAGAGTGAATAGAAAAGGTGACAACACAGATCCCTGAGTCATCCCTTGGTAAGCCTTACACCGCTCAAAAGTTAGAGAGGAAGTCCTTTATGTTCACACCGTTCTCTGTTCTGATCCACTGCTCAGATCGGGTTTAGGTTGATGTTGTTGTTAGGCTGAAAACATTATTCTCCATGTGGAAATTATCTGATATCATTATTGAATAACTAAGGTTAAGTTAAGTTATGTTTTTAATTCAGTTTCCTTATTGTTTGTCAGAAAACTTCAGGTCAAAACTGCTTGTCGATTACAATCAAACTTGGTGGAAGGGTGGAACATGGGCAAAATATAACCATATTTAATGTTGCATCAGATCCAAATGACTGGTCAGATACACACATTTTTATTCACTTCTGTTAACATTGGGCGATAGGGCGAGGCATTGATGGAGGTCTGTGGTCTCCAAGTGCCGTTTGTTTTTGTTTCAGATAAACAAAACATATTTTAGTCATTGTGCGCTTTCACATTTTTGTTGTCCCTTAGCTCTCTGATCCTATAACTTTGTTTATTTGATGAGGACTTGCTATAGTGACAGTAGTTCTTGTCTATTGCGAGCTTAGCAGAAAAAAGTGCTGTTTATCTGTAGTACACTGTAATACAGAGTACGCACTCTACATCAGAAATACTGTTAACACTTTCATTGATAATAATAATAAGGTTTCAAAAGTTGACAAACTCTTTTGTTTTCCTACCAATAGCCTAGATTCTAGAAACACAAACAATGAAGAATTGGCAATGTTTCATTCAGTTTCTTAAAATGTGTTTTGTTACACCATAGTGTACGGTTAGAAAATTCTGGCATGTGGGAGGCGTGTGGCGCGTGGCGCAGTGGATAGAGCCTTGGTGTTGGGATCAGGGGGTCACAGGTTCAAACCCCACTGCAGTCAGCATGTCGTTGTGTCCCTGGGCAAGACACTTCACCCCAAATTGCTCCTGTGGGGATTGTCCACAGTATTGAGTATGTAAGTCGCTTTGGATAAAAGCGTCAAACAAGTAACATGAAATGTAATGTAATGTTGTCTTCTCTGTGTGTGTCTTGTGAATACGTATAGTCTATGAATCTGTTACTTTTGCTGAACAAATGTTCAGTTGCATTGGTGATTTGGTCCAGAAAAAAAGCTTCATAACTTTTTTTTTAATTATTCAATCAAAACTGGTGTCATGAAATATATATTGAAATCGTATCTTGGAACAAATGTAGTCTAACTCATTAAGAAACTCAAATAAAAGACGCATTGTCAGTTACACGGTTGTTTATAAAGCCACCTCTGAATTGTGTAAATCACACAACGGTTATATATATATATAAAGTAACTTGTCAGACTGTGTTTGTATTAGATGGAGACAAGATAGTGGATTGTGGACTTTGTACTGAACTTGTACGAGAATGTTCCAGTATTATACAAGCCAGACTCAATGTGATTGAACTTTTTCATTTTCCACTCATATTCTTTATTAAAAACAAGTGTGAGTCGCAGGGGATTTTCACCTGCAGCGTTAACGTAGCCCAGGAAATGAGGTTGTTGAATTATACCTGTTAAGAAAGAAGCTTCACTCTTTTGACCCTTACCTGCACCTCACCGCTATTCAGGGAAGGAGTTTATCCTTATAATTACAATATAATTGCCATTTCATACAGAGTGTGAAATAGAAATGTTCTTATACTGGAAGTGAACTGACATAACCTGCAGTGCACATACAGTATAAGTAATGTCATTAAAAACCCAGAGTGCAGGATGAGTCACATAACCTGTATTCATAAGACTGTTCCGGCATCATTGTGTACTGAGAATCTTTCTTCTGATTTTTTTTTACCGAGCTGTATTTGTGCTATAGGTTCACCATTTGTCATTTAATTAGGTCTTTACGAGAAAACCTGAGCAAATAGTTAAGTCGTTACGGCTGAGCAACTTCTGACTGTTGGCTAATCTATTTTCAGGAATCAGTTTAAACATAAAACAAATGTCTTTCAAATTACGCAGCAACAGCTGATTGCATCGTCCTGATGAAATCTTTTGTTTTTAGATACTTTAATTTAGATGCATATAATACTTTTGAAAGAATCACAGAACTACGTATCGACCTCGTTATTATTTTCACGATTCATTTGTGCTGCAGTTATTTTCTAGTTCCCTCTTCTAGTTTTGCCTATTACAGTTCAGACAATTGTGAAAAATCCCAATCAGAAATTAGTTGTCATATTTAAATTGACTGTCTTTAGGTGGGCAATGGTCCAAACCCAGAAGATCATCATATTGCTTTAATTAATGACCAAATACACCAGCAAAAATGCAACAAGGATTTTATTTTTCTTAAAAATGCAGTTGGTAAGAATGTAGCCCTGGACAATTAATGCTGATTACAATCTTGAGAGACAAAACACATTGAAATGCACTTGAATTTCTTTTTCTATCAAACACGACGAACATCTGTGGGGCAGAAGATCTACTCTGTGCTCTGTATACACATCCACCCACATGTAGAGCGCTGCCTTACTCTGCAGACATTGCGTGTAGTGAAAGGAAGCCTCTATTACAAATGGTTCTATTAAGTGCCCTCAATGGAGGATTTTTAAGTAGCCTTGTGGTAATGATGGCTCCCACCTTCTCTCTCTGCTCTCTCTTACTCTCTCGCGCTTCTCCTAAGCTCAAACCGACCCTGAGAGCACTAAAACACACTTGTCTCCTCATTTCTTTTCAACGACAGAGAAAAGAAGATGACTCCTCTCTCTTATGCCACCCCTTATGAATATCTTAGCCGCTTTTTAAAAGGGGACTTCAGGATTTTGCAGGGCCGTTTGGTATTCAGCCAGGCCGGCTCGTGGTAGGGATGAATGCAGATCAGTGCTTTTTACTTCAGAATGTTTGAAACATCCAACAATCCCTCGTAGAAAAGCGATTATGGATTCCGGGAGAATCTTGGGCGCTGTTTGAATAGGCCGAGCTGGAGGCTGATTCCACTGCTAAGAAGAACAGAGGAGATCAGCCTTCATTGTCAAGCCTGACAAGATTAAGCCGACCAAAAAAGCTGATCAAACCAGGCACGATTCTGCGTGGCGTGAAGCCGTGGCATAGGTGGCTTTTCTGAGGTGTAAACAGAGCTCTGACATTGACAGGGACACTTCATCTCACCCTGCAGGGCCAGACAGAGGCCACACCCCCCCTTGCAACACCGCAACCACCTTGTGAGGAGACGCGATGACCATGAAATCCTTATCTCCCTCACTTCAGCACTATAGCAGATATTGCTGCACAGCGGCATTGGCTGCTACGGTGAAGGAAGTGGCAGTTGGGTTTTATCTGTCTGCAAAGGAAAGAATCAAATACTGGTTGTGTTTCCTTTTCTGTCAAATTATAATTATCTTTGACCTCATTATTCTGGTGCGTCTATACGTGTGGATATTGCAGAAATGTCCCTCACCTCAACTCCAGAGCTTTTTTTTCTTCTACTCTCTGTTAATAATGGTCCACCCCTGAATGAGGTTATTAAAGGAACAGCTGTACAGAATGGTACGAACATAAATTGGGATTTCTGCCCATTTAATAGCATAGCAGATAAATACATCTAATTTGAAATGTCAACCATCTTCAGTTATTCTGTTTTTGTATGTGTGGTCGCTTATGAGCAGCCATGCTAGTTGATTATAACATTAGAAGAGTTGCCTGCTCAGCAGTCAAAAGTATTACAGCCTCCACTACTGTAACAGCCATGTGTCTTCCCCTCGACATTTTCATCTCCTATGCAAATACAGACCCAATGGAGCCGGTAATCATTCATCAGGAAACTGTCTCCAAATGGTAACTGCTTATGTCCTGCTCATTCATTATTCATCACCATGGACGGGTCAGGCAGCAAGAGGCTCCACTAGCACCACATACAGTCAGCCTCATTCCACTGTTTATCTCTCACTATGAGTGTGGAAATTAGGAAGTCCAATATTCTCTTACTTAGCTCTCCCCTCAGAAGTGAGAGCCTGGTTTGCTTCCCCGCCCTATGTATTGATAAAACACCTCGCCCGCTGCTGATACTCCTGTTCATTACTGTGCTTAATGAGAAACTTCTGCATACACTGCGCCGAACACACAGCGAGGGCGCATTTCACAAATAAGAGGGAAATGTGTTTAGGAGGAGGTGGAAGCAGAGTTTCATCACAAATGTGACAGGAAATATGACATGTGAGAAACACCCTCATAAACAGTCCAATAAACAAACACCTTAGTGGAAACTCGTATCTATAGTCTCTCTCCTGCTATCGTGTGCGGTGTTTGATTCAAATTACACACAGGCAGCGAAAACATCAAACCCAACATGTTAACCTAGCAAAGGGAGAAAAACGAGCTTTCTTGGATGCTGCTGCGCCGTGCTTCTGTGTCTTTCTGGTGTCTCGTCTTGATCCCTGCAGGAATTCTCTGTCTGTGTATTAATAACCACTTCAAAGAGAATATGCTCCTCTGAATGTGTTGTGCATGCATTTAGAGGTCTATCTTCCTCTGTTATGATCCCCCAAAGCCGACTACATGTAAACACACCAAAGGCAAATGCATGCATGCCGACCTGCTTGCTGTAGTCTTCCACCGTGTGAGTGAACTGTCTGGGGTTTTTAGTTTGATTCGTTTTCTAGCAAGAGCCCATACTTGTGATGGATGATTTCCATCCGCGATATTCATCAAGGCTGTTGAGAGGGTTACTTATCACTATTTAAATAAACGGTAGGAACTATTTGTATAATGCGATGGAACTATTGGCTGGCAACATTTGAATTTACTTTGCTAATGGAACACATCCAGAAATATGAAATGCGTCCTGTCTCAAGGTTGGCTGATAAGCTACATTTAATGCAGTTGACTTTTGCCCTATGGCGACAATGTCAGCGGGGGATGCCACAAGTTTTAGTTTGTAGCTGTGAGGGTTTTGTGAAGTTTATAGAAAAGGGCCAGGGTACATCCCCTCTAGTCTGTCATCATACTTAAGTGGAGCATTGTCTAGCCCCTGCAGCTCCCCCAGATAAAACTGCCAGTGGTGCAATTTCCCCAAGACCCCTCAGGGCCCATAATTCTCTTTGTAGGTTGTCTGACAATTTGCTAAGCAGTTGAGTCAGGGACACGGCAAGACTGAGAAGTCTCACAGAGCGCTCACTGAACAAGAGGTTCTGCAGACAATTCTGCTAGGTTATGCAAATCATTTAACTCTGAAAAGGGAAATGTCAGATCATCATTCATTACTAAGAGAAGCACAAACACACAGGAAGTTAATGAATTCAAATAAGACAACATGGCCGTTCCTTCAGGGAGCAAATAACGATCCACATAAGAAAAGAAAATCCAACAGATGTACAGTATGAGCACGAGGAGCCAGAAGGCAAAAGGTGGAAAGGATTTTGAGCAGCACTCTCATCTAGCCCTGGTGCTTTCTGGGCAACCCACATTTAGCGCCTCACAAGCGTTAATCACGTTGCCAAGTGTAAAATTGCACGGAAGGAGGGTGTAGGCTTTAAGCTAGAATGACATACATTCAACACGCATGAGACGCTCCGACTGATGTACTTCTGAACGTAAAGGGAGCCAAGTCCTCTAATGATGCGCAATGTTCCCATCCACTTGTCATGTTGCAGACATGATTATGAGGGAAGTTGTTTTTTTTCGGGGTGTTTTTTATCAAGCCATCTGTAATGCTGCAAAACTATCACTATGCTATTCACAAGCACACACTGAAAAGTTAAATTTATGCAAAAATCTGTTGTGCTGCCTGTAAAGAACTTTATATTGTGGTGATTTGTGTGTGCGTGTGCATGTGTGGGTGTGTGTGTGTGTAAGAGCAAGGGGAAGAGAAGGACAGCAACAGACAGTCATAAAATCTATTTTATTTTTATATTTTGGTACGATTACCCATGGATGCATAATCGTATTTCTAATCTTTATCACATTTTTCCCCTCACAATAAACCATTCACAATCAACCTGTAATTGATTGTAAGAATGAAATTGCCAGTTACAATCTGGGATGGAATTGACGAAGGGATGCCAGGAGAGAACTAAATAACAGATGAGAGGACAGGATGAAAGACACTGCTTTAATTTACCACAACTGATTTGATAATAAAACTCCAGCCCATTTCACAGTATAGCCAATTATGTCTTCAGTGTGTTCAGCCAACACTGCTTGAGTTTAATTCCTCACATACATTTAAAACCAGTGTGTTGTCTGTCACTTATCGAACATAGACAATTGTGCATATATTACACTAAATAAATCTGCAAACTGTAAATGAATACCTTGCATTACAATAACTTGTCAAAACATTTAAATGCCCTTTCCACTTTGAAAACTTTTATTTCACAGTGAGATCTCTTGCATTGCAAAACCCTCAAAGGGACCGCAAGGTGACATGAAGTATGAGTCAATTCTTCATGTGAAGGAAGTAATTAATTAGGATGTCAAATTTAGAGAGCATCCTTGCCTTCATTTTTCTTCTTAATTGGGGAATAATTTGGAATTTAGAAAGGCGGCAGATCCCATGTAATGAAGATTGACACCTGTTATCTTTCCCCGTCCCCACCACCCACAGCAAACTAGGATTTATTAAAGCCCCCTGCCCTTCTGTAAGGTTACATCCACGCGCCTCCTCTGAGCTCGGCGTGCAGTTACGAGGGTCACGTCCCGATAGACAGCCACGATTGGTGGGCTGCTGGGCGCCACCCTTCAGGGCACACCTGGATGACAGAACAAGACTGCTCTCTCGGGCTTGACTGCTCATATCCCAGCTGTCTCTCGCAGAGTGATGACTTCATTCTGACTGCGCCGATCCCTCCTTGAAGCCTCCTCAATGGGATTGCACCCCTTAAACTAATATCAGTGTTAACATATGTTGAAAGGTCAAATACGTGTGTTTTCACCTTTCACACCGCACCCTTGTGGTATGATCAGCCCACCCAGAAATTAAAGTTGCTTCTTGGATGTGGAAGGAAGATTAATTGCCCTCTACAGTCTGGTTGTACTTAATCTCACATCCTCGAAGTGTGGCTATGTGGGATTAGGTTGCTCTAAGCCACTAAGCGCTTGGTGAACACACAGACAGGGACATGTCTTATTGCATGCACACATATGTAAAACACACAGCTATGTGGATGGTTGCCCAGACATACATAGGTTCCACCTGAACAAACGCACATGCAAACAAATACACACAGGCACACACACACACACACACACAGCTGCTGAACCAAATGTCAATCTTCTATCCAGCTAAATTCAGCGGAGACGCAGAGCGCTGCTGTGTTGTCACAGGACAGAGAGTCTTAATCAAACCTGAGCTCTGTCAGTCTGTTGCTCACCTTTTTTGTTCCCACTAAACCAAATTAAATGAGAGAGGGTGGGAGGTGTGCGGAGAGTCACTGGTGTGGAACAACCTCATTGACTCCATGGAAAGCAAGACTAAATAATCATTGTTTGTGTGTTGCAGATTGGGCAGCTTGAAAGGGTTAAGCATGAGTGGATTAAAAACGCCGGCACACATCCGTTTCCATACTCTAATCCTCTTAGTGCCCACTCCTAATACGTTTTTCTATCTTTCCTATCTCTCACTGAGGTGAAATATCAGATTAGTTGCCAGGCTTTGACTATATCTTATTACAACCTTATCTAGCACTGAGGGGTTGTGAGCTTCCAGTGAGGTGGGGGACAGCCACTTCGCTGGGCACTGGCCTCACTGCCTTTTGTTTAGAAAATGCAGCATTAAGGCTTTAGTGTTGCTGTGATCAGTGAGATTAGCCTCTAACAGAGATGATTGGTCCATCATCCTCTGATTTGCACATGTATTATTTGTCTACATTCTCTTGTTTACAATGTAACATCTGAAATCTCTTCCTATCACTAGCGATGTGGCAGTTTGACATGAATCAGGAATGTGATACAGCTGTTGTTTGTAATGAGGAAGGTCAAAGTGAATCCAAGGCTGCCTCTTTATATCTGGAGCCCTCTGTGAGATAAACAATGTCCCCTGAGGACCCATCATGTACAGCCATGATGTCTATTGACTGACATGTATAAACCCAATTTTTGCCCCTCGCGTACGTACACCCACATACAACCGATGTAATAGGACACAACTGCAGTAGTGTAAATACTGTAAACAAATAGTCTGTCAACCTAAGAACTGAATTTATACAGTGCCCCCAGCTGAATTAGATCTCGTTCTGCTAAAATCGATCATTTTCTTGCTAAAGTTAATGACACATATGAGAACACGGGAGTCAAATCAATGGGTGTGTTCTCATGGAAGCATCTCTGCTGCCTTATAACATCAGAGAATGTTCCATATTTCCAACTACCCCCTACAGACGAGCCACGGCGTTGCAATAAGCTTTTGGAGTAATACGACTCGCCATTAACACCGAAGGTTATTAAGTGGTTCTGTAACAAAAAAGGTCACCTGTACAGATAACCTTTATTTAAAAGCTGCAAAATAAATACTTCTTACGATAGTTTCTCTCTGTACACGCAGCATCCTAGATCTTAGCACTTTGATTATCGGTCAGTAGACACGACCTTCAGCCTCCCTGTAGCCAGTAACCTCATCATGACCTTCACAGTTGCTCATTCAGATGCTAAGTGAAGCTTTATTTGTATGTATAGCGAATGGGAACATCCTGTTATTACGGCATAGGAGCGTTTACATGTCACTAAAAATGCTTACTTAAGTAGCTATCCCTGCAGTCAGATTGCGGAAGCAGCATGAATTAGCAATTGTAATTTTTACTTAATTCATGTGTATTTGTATAGGGACAAGAATGTAGCATAAACCAATGCCAAACACCACTGCATGTATACCCTAAGCTAATTTTGCGTTGGCCGTCCATAGATTTAACCACATATTTTTTGTTGTTAATTAGCAACTTAACCCAGAAACAAACTGTATGGGTTATATAGCTTCTTTAAAATTAAACAGAATGTGCCATTATGTTACATTGTATTATGTTGGATTCTGTTGTGTACATTGAACTGCCAACAATGCTGCTTCGCAAAAATGTTGGCACCATTCTGTTGACGCTTAAACCGCTCCATGTAGCAGGTGGGAGATATCGCAGCTGTCAAAAAATAGAAGAATAAACTGGGAGTCCAATGTGACAGTTTTTCATGCTCAGGCTTGTCAGTACAATGTGACGTGAATGCAGCAGACAGAATGTGCTTGAAAAGTCAATAAGTTGTAGCGGTAAGTGGCGGTTACTGATGGTGCAGGATGCTTTTATTGTTTCATTAATGTTGTCCTGCTTCCTTGTTGTGGTTCTGCTGCCTCGTTTTTCTATTTTTAGTTCTTTATTGTTCCTATTTATGGAATTGATGTGGCAAATTCACATGTATTTGGTCATGACTCTGTTCCTTTTTCATTATATGTATTTACACTGTTTAAAAAACAAACAATTTGATGCATCCATACCAGTCATCTAACAAAACACTGTGAGCCACCCATTCACACTGATATAATGCCAAACAATACACCTTTGACTTGTTCTGTCTGCCTGCAGTGCTCATATACTGTGCCTGCACTGCAGTGCACTTTCATATCAGCATAGAGAAGGCACCAGCTAATCCACAGGGTTATGATAGTGAAAGTCCTTTTTTATCCACCTTAAGATGATCCTGCTTTTGCAGTCCTGTGCAGCCCAGATATCAGTCAAGAGCGGAGGAGAGAAAAAGTACACAAGTATGCGTCAAATGTACATCCTGAGGTCTGCAAAGGGCCATGATGTCTCGCCCACAAACTGTTTGGAGTTGTTCCACCTTTGTGATCAGTGAGGGACACAGCAGAGGAGCGCCCAGGTTGCAGCACTGACAGCAGTATAAACACATATTGATGGGAAAGTTTAGCAGTGTAGGTGCAGTAGAGGCTGGAAGAAGCTGTTATTAGCCTCTCCATTGTGTGTCTTCACTTAATAAGGTGGGCAGTGGTAAGACAAATGGTCTGTGTGTTTGTGTGAGAGTTGCAGATTGCATAATTTAAAGACACCCTGCAGAGTTTTCGACCATTACTAATGCCATGGACCATTTTATTTGACGAATGGGTGTATGTATTGTACACAAATTGCGTCCAACTCCTATGCTATCCACTGATTGACAGTTGTCTGCAGTAATGTGCGAAGCTGTGCATCATGGAGGATAAAGAGGAAAAGTCTATTTATCAAGTAATGATGTCAACTCTGCATGATTCAAAAAGTCAGCATGTGTTTCATGAGGAAGAAAATGCAGTCAACATGTTGTTTGGGCATCAACGATACACACAATTAGTTTTGACAAGTAACACTGAATGTTTCCAGAGCCCCTTTAATATAGTTCTAAGTTTTATAGTTTTAGTAACATTTTAGTTAGTTGATTATGTTATATTCAGTCAACAATTAACACATTTCTCTCTGTGTTCTGTTATTTACATTACATCTGCAAATAACTCATTGTAACAGACAGTAACACAACGTCTATTGAAAGAAAGGTAAACATTAGTTTGATGTTAGAGTCCATTTGGGATACAGGAAAGATTATGGGAACATCAGTACCTCTCACCCCCCATGACATTTTTGAACAGTCTCCTTTTCAGCAGGCCAACAGAATTTAATCTGACCTTACCATATGTTGAACCTTCTGTATGTGCTAATATCAGCAAAATTCTTCAATGGGCAATTCATGGAGGATAGACAAAAAGGGAGGCACTCAAATTACTACAGGTTGTTGTTGTTGTTTTAGTATTTTTACAAAAACACTTTTTCCAAGTGTTTTTCCAATTGAGACATGTTTGCTGAGTTATATTTTATGTACTCAAAGTGTGCATGCTTTGAATTTCTGTATCCCTTCACAGACTGAATAGCTTGTAAATTATTGTTGTTTTTTCATCTCAAGGTGATATTTTCAAATGTTCTCAGTCATTGTGTTAATTGTGATGTCTCGTTTTAAGGCAGCAATTTCCCTACAATCCCCAAATTGTATTTCATTGAAATCAACAGTTACTTCAACTCATCTATTTATAATATTGACATATTTCTTTACACCTTTTTATTTTTGTTTTCATAGTTATCGTGGCTGGTTTGTTTGCTTTTTGTCTTGTGCTCAGTGCATTGTAGATGAATATATTTAATAAATCTGTATATTCCAAGAACCCGTATCATCAGATAACATTACAGAGACAGCACATTACTTATTAATGGCAATGCAACAGGTCATGTAGCTAAAATAACTTCTGAAGAAAATGTATTTTTGTGTGACAGAGGATACTGTTTTGCACATCAGGAATAGCTACAGTGAGTCAGCAAATGGATGCAAGTATTTGAATAGGACTTTGCTTTAAAACAATTGTTGGTTTATTTATCCATTCTTCCGTATTTTGCATTGTTGTTGAGTTTTATTAGTTGACCAAAAATTGAATCCATTTTGTGGTTTCGGTTTTTGTTTATTAAATGATTCTGGTTCTCGTCTTGTTGATGATTGTTAACAAATACATTTAGCTGGAGTTTGCAAATTCCCACTGCTTTAATCAATGGGTGTTAATCCCTAACAGTCTTTTCCTATGTTATATATAACCAACCACTATAGTGAGAAAATAAAAGAGAATGCATCAAAGAGCTTTATACAATATGAAATATCACATTTCTGAAATGTAGATTTGCACAGTCTGTGCACAGGTCTGAGTGAGTTTTACCTCCTGTGCTGCCATTCACAGTTCACTTCCACGGTGCATTGATCCCGAACTACATCTTGGAAAATAGCCAGAGCCCAGGGAGCAAGTAGAAAACAGTTGAGTAGCGTTTCTAGAAACTGCTGACATCATCTGCATCTCTCTCTCATAAATTGAAATACATGGTTGGTTAAAACACATGAATGAGAAGGAACAACTCAGGTGGAATATGCATGGGGAGGATTTACAACCGAATCATGGAGTGGTTTCCAGGGAGGCAGAGCACCTGACTGTGGACATCTCTCTTGCTATCTCTACTGTTCTCTCTGTCTCTGGCTGCTGCGGAGGGCTAGCTAAGGGGAAATTACCCATGAATGAAACAACTGTTGACACAAAGAGAATTATTTTTTTGCCCTTGCTCCACTGTACGGGCAGTGGATTATGAAATCCTGTGATCCATCCTCAGTCCTCAGGCCTCGGTAAACATTAGATGACACATGGGGGAAAGGAATTCCCATAGCCTCAGGGCCAAATTGCCTCTTGCCAAAATAAGCAGCAGCACCCCACTACATAGTAAGAGAGATAATAAAGCCAGGTGGTGCCAGAAAGAGCAATTATCTTAGATGTTCAGGTATTAAGGACCTAAGCATGCCTGGAGGTTGTATGGAATAATAGAGGAACATGTGGCTGAAATAGAAATGGAAAGAGATATTGAATGTGAAGTTGATATGAATATATGTAACCTTGAGACTGGTCTGAATGACTTTGTGCTTATAACAAAGACACCAGCTGCAACGTTTAGTTGACTGATCAATTAGCTGATCGTTAGAAACAATTTTTAAAACTGTTATCGATGAAAAAGTATTAAATACTTGGATGGAAAATAATCTGCTTATTTATCAATATTTAAAATAATTGTTAGTTGCAGCCGTTATCATGGGATGGTTGAAACCAAAATATTTAAGAAGCATGTTACAAACAAGCTGTTAACAGCCCAACATTAGATTAGAACAGCACATTTTCACTATATATATATATATATATATATATATATATATATATATATATATATATATATATATATATATATATATATATATATATATATATATATATATATATATATATATATATATATATATATATATATATATACTGTAGGAATTGTACTATGCCACACTGATGGACCGAGACACTATAAATCCTCAGGTCTCACATTGTTCACACATTACTACACTGTTGAACAAAGTGCAGTATTATATCTAAAAAAAGACTTCAGCACATAACTGGCAACTGTAACCCAGTGCACAGCACAGTTTGACTAGAAATGAATATAAAGGAAGTTATGCATTGAATACATTGGAAAATTCACAAGTTATTGAAAGATTATTTGATTTTTTTCATTTAACATGCATTCTTCTGACCTGTAGGAGGTGCAGTTTGGTGTAATTTATCCCCCTTTGCACCCAAGTAAGATGTCAATGTGCTTCATTGTTTCAGGTAAGATTTAATTGATACAGCTTCATATTTTATTTTTAAAATAATTTATTTTGACTGCGCTGTGTTTTAAAAACTGAAGTATACCTGCATACTGTCAGCTAATTCCAAGCAATATATTTGTATACATGGTTAAACTACAATAGTTTAAACTTACTGTACCTTTAAGGACTTCATGGTTAGCTTCAGAAGGCAAAGCAGACTCATCTCTCAGGCCTGGGCTTGGTTCCATTGGGCTTGAGTAAAGATTACCAACTGTAATGTGTTTATTTAAAAATGCTGAGGACCTCCAACTCTTCACGGATCATAAATCAGTGTGTGATGTTAAAATACAATCTGCTTATCCCAGACCACTCCATACCGCATGCGCAATTAGTGTATACTAAACAGCATGATATGCATTTCATGTGCCATTTCCTTAATCCCACATTGCACAGAGGGATATGAGTCTCCCAAGGAAATCAATCCTCCTGTAACCCTGCGTTTTCTTCTCTCTCGGATTTCAGCAAAGGGAACTGCCACCTTCCTGTAGCACCTTACAACACCTTTAACGCCAAAGGCTTTGAAGACAGCTAATTTCCATACTAATTTCTTTCTTTTCTCCCTCCCCTCACCGTAGTTCCAGACCAGGCACGAGGCAAGAAGACATGTGTCGCTTGATCTAATGGCAGAGGACTAATTGCATTCTGGGATACATGCCTGGAATTCACAATGTTCAACAAAAACCATGTTATGCAGGCAGTCCACATACAACATCGGGACAATTAATAACCCTCCTTCAGGGGAGAACATTTGGATTGTCCAGCCTCCCTGAAGACTGCACTGCTGCCTTTATTGATATCTGTGGCCAGATAGAGACAGGCCTGCCATCCCTAGGCAGCTTGACTCCACTCGGGCTCCACTGTGACTGGACTGTTATGAGGCCAACTTATCCAGCCTGCTTCAATCATAGGAGCACAAACAAGCCCCTAACCACACTGAATGCTAAGCCAGATCAGTCTCGGGGGTAGTTTGTCAGGTTTTGCAGGGATAACATAGCATGAGATTATTTTTTTTCTCTCTTGCGCTCACTCTCGCCGTCTCTCTCCCTCTATTTTGATCTCTGTGTCTGTTATTTTGAATTCACATCTCTCTGAGGAGGAGAATGCCTTTTCGACACATGCTGACACGCACACACACTCGCATCCATACATAGTGGCATAGACACAAATACGCCGGTGCTTACACCCACACACACTCTCACCTCCTATCTCCTCTCGACACAAGCAGCCAAAGCATTCAGGCTCTCCATTTATTTGGTTCAGATGTGGTTCAGCGGTAAAATTAAGATGAGGTGTTGACAAGCTAATGCTGAAATAACAAGACCTACTAATTTGTGGCGAGCCTTATGGAGCCTGTGCCATCAAATGCTGCTGGAGCCCAGTATTAAGGTGATGAAGTGCAACATTTTAAACTGGCACAATCATAGGGCAAAGCTCTCATTACCATGAGGACACCGGTGGCACATTATGAAAAGCAATAAACATGCCCCCCTCCCTCCCCTCTGCGCCTCATGCTACTGCATCTATCACACTGGCAACATATGGGTGCCCGCAAGAGTGGCTGTTCTTAGCCGCCTGGGGTTTGCTAAGAACTCTGTCATGGTCAGTGTAAAAGGTAATGTTGTTTTGTTAACACAATCTAATTCTTCACCAGCAGGAAGTCAATGTTTGTTAGTGTATAACCTTTAGTAGTGTCACTGAGGCTTCTGTCTTAGGTGAAAACATGCAAAACGGTTTTGCTAGGCGTGTTTCGGAGATATAAAGAGGCAGTGGCAGGCAGAGTGAATGTGTTCTGTTTGTTTGGAGGGAGGTTATCCTCTGTGAATATAACCTCGTTCTCTCATTTTACAGCACACAGCCCGGTCAGGCTAGTCGGGATTTAGAGTATTACCATGGCTAAATCAGCCACAGCCGCTCAAAAAAAATGGTATATTAGATTAGACAGACAGATTAGAGAGGGAATAAAAACCCCAACAATATGTTATCCTCTTCTTGGATCTGCAGGATATGATGAGGGTCAAAGATCAACACACACATTTACTTAAAACTGAAATATGTCACCATCTTTCAAATGTCGCTAAGCATGGCCAAGCATGCACCAATCTGAAAGCTAGTGACCATGATGTCGCCGTTCATTGCTTCACTCTGAGGGGGTGAAGAGGCACACAGCCGCACTAATTTGTCTTGACGAGAAAACAGCTGTAAACAGCCCAAAGGGAGGCTCCGAGATAAGCACCGTGTTGTGGCGATGGTATCAGGTGGCAACAATGTCCCACCCAGGCACCATACTACATTTTCAGGTGTTCCATACACCCTGTTGTGCCTATTAATCAGAGCTGACATTGAATAAACACAGCAGCACAAAGCTAATTGACCGTACGCCAGGTGAACAGAAACTTCTGTGTTCACAGATCATGTCCATTGTCTTTTCATAGCCTTTGGTTTGTGTTGCTTTTTCAGATTTTCTTATATTTATTCTTTGTTTTTTTTAAACAGAGGCACGCCTCCAAACAAAGACAACTGATTTTGCACAGCAGGTTAATAAGATCGAAGTGAAATCTCTGGCAGGGTGTTGTCCTCGTGATTGCACCTATTGTGTTTCATGCTATGGAAACAGGGAAGAAATGTGAAATATCATTATTTAAACAGTCACGCATTCAAAAACATGCAGCTCAAAAATCTGTAATCAATAAAGCAGACTCGGTCCAAAATGCCCAGACTCAAATAATATTTGTTAACGGCTTGGGTAGCCTCAAGCATTCATAGTCGGTGTAAAATGTTCGATTTCCCAATTCAGGTACGTCTAAAAGAATGTTTTTCAGCGGTCAATTCCTTTCAGGCAAAAATGAAATGTGTTAAAAGGAGCACTTTGTTGATTTGGGAGAAATACAATTGTTAATGGCAAATACCAAGAATTATTTGAAGCTGGAATGCAAGTCCTCTTCTTAAAATGTAGCCCCTGCAGGCAGAGGACAGATGAGTGAACCAAAACATGTCTAAGTATGTCCTGCACGGTGTAGAGTTTCTTATGATTGTGTGATTGTCACATTTATTGTGATAATGGTTGTCTCTTTTGTATTTTGTAGACTACATGAACAGTTTTAAAAAGGAATGCATGTCTACCTTTATCATACAAAATAAATCAGAATGAGAAAAGATGGAATAACTGTCTAAAGTTTTCCTTTGATCAAATTCCATTATACAGTAGTTGTATTTCGAATAACCTGCGATATTGACATTTTAGTTGTATAAACCTGTACATCCATTAAAATTACTTTAAAAAAGAGCCATTTAGAGTTTAAATTGCTATTGATCATGGGGACATTCAAAGAGAAGATTTCTCCACATGAGAGGACTTGCATAAAGCCTGTTAATTGCCATCTAACAGCATAAATATCTAAACCAATTAGGCACAAATACAACAAGCTTCTCTTAAACATGTTTCATTTCAGAAGCAAATGGGTCATTGGGTTACTAATTATTAATTGTTCAACACCAAACTGAATATTAAATCAATGCCGCTCTTGATGATCAGGAGCTCCACTAACCATTCAACTTCAAACATCCCCATTCAACAGTTCCTTTATTTGCATCTGTATGCATCAAGGTCCGCATCCACTCTGATGGGAGACCATCTGCAACCTTTCCCTGAACATGTCAGGCAGAGCAAGGCGAGAGCATGCTGCTATTCCAGTACGGCTTTTCATGAAATATATTGGCATTTCCAAAAGAAGCCCTCAAACATCTGTGCCCAACAAGCGCAGCATCAGCAGGCATGAGAAAAGTTTACAATAAGTTTAATTTGTTCTTACACTCAAATAGATAAAAAAGGAAAGTGCACAGAAAGGGCCCACATACTCCTACTTTAGTTTCACTGACTGATTCATACAGAAGTGACAGGAAGGAAAATAAATAGTATTGTGTGGTATTAACGCGGATTGAAAGACACAAAGCGGAGCTGTACCCACGGTGCGCTCTCCTCCTCAACTCAACCACGATGGGAGTCCCAGGCCAGTGCTTTGGGAAAATTAGGATTAAGACAGGATTAAAAATAAAAGTAGCACAACAACAACAAACACCATGACAAAAAATAGTCGGTGAAGAGAAGAAAAAAAGCACATTTTGCTGTTGAATTGTACTTGAAGCCAGGTTGGTGAGCCCAAGGGACCCTCAGATGGATGGGGAGAGTTGATACTAATTGATGAATCATGGACAGCCACAGTGTGGAATGGAGTGGAGGGCGTAACGTCATTGACGAGAGACCCATAGATTAAGCCTGTCAGTTCCCCTTCCTTTTTATGCCTCTGGCAAAGGGTGCTCAGGAGAAATCAATTTTTTGAGAAGCTGTATGGATGAGGACCATAATAATAACGTCATCTTCAGCTCCAGCCAGAATAAGCGTGTCCATCTTGCTTTTTCAGAATCAATGTGCCGCTGTCTGTCTTTGCTGTCTTGTGCTAGCTCCTGAAAGTCCATGTTTGAGCATGGGCCGAGTTCCAGTGGCGGGCAGGACATAGGGGTGATAATGCCAGCATCTGTCAGAGGAGCTTAGATATTCCTTTCCAAGCAAGCAGCAGGGACAGACTACAGACGTGTGCCATTCCTTGGCAGCAGAGAAAAGAAATGATATGAAATAAAATCAGTCATTCTCTGTGTACTTTCAACCGCACTGGTTCAAGCTTTGCACCACAAATGCTTCGAAAGATATGTTCAAAAACCAGTGCGAGGTTGTGAAATTCCCAGGAACTTAAATAGCCTCTGCTGCCTGTCTACAAGTTTAAGAAGAAACCTCTGCACATCCTTTAACGACACACAGCACAGAGCTAAATATATGTTAGGAATTACATTTAGATATTCATATATTCCTCTTTTCTTAAGATATTTTTTTTCTGCCTTAACCTTTATTAAAAAATAGGACATAATATAGACTGGAAAGAGAGTGGGGACAACATCCAGCAAAGGATTTGAACCTGGGCTGTTCGGTTTGGACTTCTCGCTGCACCAGGTGAGCTATCTACACACCCCAGATATTCTTATACTAAAAAATATATATATATAAATAATATTATGCTTGTAAGATTGGATTTTTCTCTAAAATATAGCCTGTGGGGATTGCACACAGCATCCAGTTTGGACTTTTAATAATCCGCTTGTTTTTCATTTTCAACAATGGGAATTAGCTTGAATTACATAAAACAACTGACATAAATTCATCAAACCTTAGGTAAAGTCCCAGTTTCTCAATTGTCATTGCTGTTGACAACCTTTTTGTGCAATGACAGTTCTGTAATGAGTTTTAAAAATCCACTTGATGAATAACATATTGATTTTTTTTAATACTGTTTTGGTACTTTAACTATATACAAATATATTGTATGATGGTGCCAATCAGAAATCCAGCCAGGATATTAAGTGGGGTCAGTAACTCCTGCTTGAATAACTGACAGATTATAAATGAATAGACAAGTAAACTAACACCAGCCAAAAATGATGCCGAGGTAAACACACTCTAATGCTAAACAGTCAATGCAGCTCCTCGGAAAATGTAAGGATTTAAACGTAGTGGTAAAATCAATAAAGTACTCAAAAGACCGTCCACAGCAGGAAGGATATTAAGGTAAATTGTAGCTCATAAATGAAATATGCCACCACTCTCTGAGAGAAAGAAATACATTGTGGCTAAATTACGGCGCTATGGTTTATGATCAACCCTGCTGCTTCAGGCTGTTCCGTTTCCTTTTTTCCAGACTGCACTCAACTGCATGAAAACCTGCAACAATTGTATTCATCTTAGCCCTCATCAGGCACCATAGCAAATTGGACCAAAACTGCAACTCACACTTTAACATGAACCAACTTAATCTTTTAACAAACTAACAACAAAATCAATCATAGAATTACATAAATCACAGTACAATAACAAAAGGCACTATCCTATTTTCTTAATATGTAATGGTTCATACAAGCAGTATTGTCTCCTCAAAAACATGTCACAATAAAAGCCACTTTTATTATCTTATTGTTGGCTGTAACCACAGAGAATGTGCACCTGTCCAGCTTAGGATCACACAGGCAATGCCAGCCTCTGTAACACCACATCATACAGATAGAAATACAAAATTGTACTATGCCTTAAGTTGTACTTAGCCATCAGAAAGCCCAGAGGAAAAGAAAGTCCCCTGCCACCACCTAGGGTTCTTTAACTCGCTGACATTAAGAATTTATGAGCTTAAAGATTCGTCTGGCGCGACTGCAACATGTCTTGAAAAGTGTTATGGAAGAGCAAACAAGTTGCTTTGTTGATACTTGCCTGTTTGTCAAGATGTGATTGCACAAGAGAAAATATTCTCACTAAAGAAAAGCCTATCCATGGCATTTTACAGTGAGGATTGTAGGGGGTTACATGGCTTCTTTTTAATTTGACAACAGTATTATTCATGAATGTGGGTAAATGATTGTGAATATCCCCTTGCTATTGAACCTGTATATAAGACCAAAGGTGCTATACATTTATTCTGAATTATATAAACAGATGTATGTCCCCTTAGTACTCTAATAGACATAGTATAGCTGGCAGCTCCACTAAATGGTAGCTGCCACTAACTCCCATTCATCCTCAAGTGTATAATTTACAGACACAGTTTAAGGAAGTTTAATAAATAAAAACATAAACAAATTGGGTAAATGACATGTCCATATTGCAGAACAATGACCTTATCCATCCTATACACAGTTCAATCACTCCTCATTGATTAACAATGATTGCACGTGGCTCCGATCTAATTCACCTCTTGGACAGCATATTAATTGTGGTCAAACTGCCGACTTTATATTCCAATATAAAGAGGAAATTGATTTGCCACTGTGTGTCATTGTTATTCCTGTGGCACGCTGTTGTTTTTCATTGGGGTGACACAGTCTGGGGGTAAAAAATGGACAAAGTGGAATAACAGAATCGAGCGGACGCTAGGTGTCACCCTTGTGACTTTGAAATCGGCCTGCCCTCCACAGGATGTGATGGCGGCAGAGCGCGCGGGTGAGAGGCAGACTGGCTGCACGGGAGGAGGGAGGGGGTGTGTGCGCGTGCGTGTGTTGAGGGACCGGCTGTGACCGTGTCGCGTCTGTCTGTGTGAGAGGGGTGAGATTTCAAGGAGGGAGATGAGAAAATATGTGCGAAGCAACAAGAGGAACTTTCTATTCAGCCGCTTTTTTTGTGGCAGACTATTGTTTTTTGTCTGCACGTAACAGGCTGTTCACGTCATAGGGAGCCTCAAAATGATATCGACCTTATGAGTTAAATGGGATTCATTGAATAACAGCTAATAATTGATTTGTTGTTTATTTTTCTTATGATGGTGATTAGCGACAGACTACAGGTCATAGTCCACTCACCTCACTATTAACCTTTATAAATGTGGACTGTCCAGCTGACAAACATAAACGATTTAATTAGCTTACAGTGAAAGCAATATCGTCTTTATTATTAAGCTGACTCTATTAGGCTTGTGTCTGGTGTTCATCCAAACGTAGTGAGTGTAGAATTGAACTATTGGTCGTGGCCTTAAAACAACTGAAACCAATTATTGACCTTGGCATTTTAAAGAATGTGATATGTCATATTTACGTGTCCTATGGGGATATGTAACATTAAGCTGTCTGTGGCTCTTTTTCCTGCTGTAACTACGCACATTTCCCCTCCGTGGGACTAATAAAGGTATTCTGATTCTGATTTGTGTAATTGATAGGGAAGCTCAAAGGCAATGCTTTTTCGAAAAAAGCCTTTTAATTTTTGTGACATAGAAGAAAAAAAAACGTGGGTTATTTGGTATTGATTTTGCCGAAGGCTACATGGAAACCATTATCTATAATGTAATTTTTATTCATTATTGTGAATTGCCTCACCAAGGTGCCCAGCGTTGCTTGAGTTCAGACTCAAGAGTCAGGTTAGGGTATAAATGATGTAACAAAAAGTGTACAGCTGCAACTGAAAACTTAAAAATGCTGTGGAAGGAAGCTGAAAATGCTATTAGGATGTTCTGTGTTTGGCATAGAGTTTACCAAACTTTTTTGACGTGTCACTGAGGGTCAAACAGATCAATATAAGTACACAATTACTTCGAGGATCACAATGGAGAAGAGATGTGCTGCAAAATATTACTTAATTGCCCATTGACTACTATGAGAGAAAAACAGGACACACATGTGAAAAGTTATCCTTAGCATCTCTTCTGCCTCCGCTGGGAGAAATTAGTCTGTAAATCTTTTTTTGTCTGCATCACCCCATGGCATCCTCTCAAACACCCCCATGGGTCCCCAGATCCCACTTTTAAAACCGCAGCTCTAACGATCATTTAATACACAGCTTCGTGTTTCAACTTGTACGCCGTAATTGCCTGTCTCGTCGTCCATCTGCAGGAGAACAGGTAGTTGGCGGTGTTTCATTGCTGTACTTTGCCCCACCCACCAGCAGCTCAGCCCTCCTGTGTAACCCCTGATTGGCTGAGGGGATTGCAGGTCCTGAGACTGAGCGCTGTGCTCCGAGCTGCGCGTCCGCCAGTGTGCACCAGTGAAGCGAGAGGAGCGCTTGTTGGAGTCAACTAGACAGCCTACTGGCAACGAGTGGTGAAATCTTTTTTTCTGCCTCAACCAGGCTGGATATAGGGTACTGTGCTTCTACTTTGCTGCAGCCCAGCATGAGACGCATTCTGTACATACACTAGGCTCCTGCATCGTTTCCTCCCAACTGGCTTTTGGCTACGGATTTTTATTTTTTCATGTTGAATGGACTAATTATCGGGATATGTGCAGCCTTTTCCAAGTGAGATACGAGGAAATTAATTACTAAGTAAAAAGCTTCAAGACTCGCGGACGGGATGAAAGACTAAATCTGCTGGAAATAAAAAAGGTAACCGGGACTTCAGTGATGAGACATTTCTGCAATCGCACCCATGTTCTTTAGGCAAAGATAGCCGGACTTAAGCTGTTGAATAATTATCTGACTGGAGATTCTTTAAGCTTCTTCCATCACATATGCAGTTTGAAAGCAGATAGCCGAAGAGGACATTGTATCACTGCTTTGTAATATCTCACAGAGCAAGGTGTTTATCCGAAATGCTTCTTAAGTATTTTCTGGCATCAAGGCGGAGAATTTAACACGGACTTTTTGAACATCGTTACTTCAAATTGTGTGGACTTGCTCACAGGAATTCTCATTCCCTCCCTTCACTTGAAAATGGACAGTTCATCCTATGAGTCATGTGTAAGACCAGTTCTGCCGCTTGAGAAGAACTGCATGGATTTACACCACTAAATCACTGTTGTGAGGAGATTCAGCATGTTCCCACAGATCTGTCGTTCCCAGTGTCTCGCCCGCTGCAGTAGACCGGAGGATGTGCTGTGCCTGAGAAGAGTAAAATAGGCTGGAGCACTTGTAACAATTATAGCTTTCACACCATGATATAATTTTTTACACACAAGAGCTATTTGTCATCCTAACACTTTTTCTGGACATTTAAATGAAATGATTCATTTGGAACATTTTTCCTGTTTCCTCTGACGTGTAGTCCTGTGCGTAATAATCAAGCTCTTTTTTAGGCAGAGAAAACTCAACAGGTACAATGCAAACCAAGGAGATGGAATTAATACAATTAATTGCTTTGTGGCTCTTATTTTGGGTCGGGGCTGAAGCTGTTATCAACCTAAAGTATGGAATAAACGAAGAGATGAAGCCCGGGTCAGTAATTGGAAACGTGACAAAGGACGCACTAAAGCAAGGATTTCAGATCGCACTGCAGCCCCCGTACTTGAGGGTTATTTCAAATTCAGAACCACGATGGGTGGAACTCAGTCCAGCCGGAATCCTTACAACCCAAATGAAAATAGATCGAGACATAGTTTGTCGACAGAACCCAAAGTGCATTATTTCCCTAGAAGTGATGTCAAACTCTATGGAGATCTGTGTCATCAAAGTAGAAATTGAGGATTTAAACGATAATGCCCCCAGATTCCCAACGAGCCACATTGACATTGAAATTTCTGAGAATGCCTCCCCTGGTACCAGGTTTCCCCTAGAGGGGGCAAGCGACCCGGACTCGGGGATCTTCGGAGTTCAATCATATTCCATCACCCCGAATGAGCTTTTCGGACTAGAAATCAAGACCAGAGGGGACGGCTCCAAAATTGCTGAGCTTGTTGTGCAAAAATCGTTAGACAGGGAGACCCAGTCCCACTATTCATATGAAATAAGTGCAGAAGATGGAGGAGACCCTCCTAAGATAGGCGCGGTCCAGTTAAATATCAAGGTGATTGATTCTAATGACAACAACCCTGTCTTTGACGAGTCAGTGTATACTGTTAATGTGATGGAGAATTCCCCTATCAATACATTAGTCATAGATTTGAATGCAACGGATCCCGACGAGGGTCCTAATGGAGAGGTTGTGTACACGTTTAACAGTTACGTCACCGAAAAAACGAGGGATGCGTTTAAAATTGACTCCAGAACCGGAATCATCACAGTCAACGGTATTTTGGATTATGAAACAAGCCAAATATTCGAGATTGACATCCAGGCCAAAGATTTAGGTCCCAACTCTATCCCAGCTCACTGCAAAGTCACAGTAAACGTGATGGACACGAACGATAACCCACCTATCATCAGTTTACTCTCACTGAACACAGAGATGGTGGAAGTTAGTGAAAACGCGCAGCGTGGATATGTAATTGCGCTGGTGAGGGTGTCAGATAAGGATTCAGGGGCAAACGGCAAAGTGCAGTGCAGGCTACAGGGCAACGTTCCGTTCAGACTTCAAGAATATGAGAGCTTCTCCACTATACTTGTTGACGGCAGGCTGGACAGAGAGCAAAAGGACACATACAACCTGACTATCCAAGCGGAGGACAGTGGCTCGCCTCCTTTACGCGCCACAAAATCTTTGGTTGTGAAAGTCTCAGATGAAAATGACAACCCTCCCCACTTCATTAAACCACATTATCAAGAGATGGTGATGGAAAACAACCTCCCGGGTTCGTGCCTGCTTGCAGTATCAGCTGAAGACCCGGATTTGGGCATGAATGGCACAGTTTCCTACTCCATAGTCCCCGGTGAGATTAAGCACATGGATGTAAACACATATGTTAGCATAAACCCATCAGGCCGCATTTACTCCATGAGATCATTCGACCATGAATACACAAGGACTTTTGATTTCAAAGTGTTAGCCAGAGACAATGGTAATCCCTCTTTATCAAGTAACGCCACGGTGCGTATTGTTGTCTTGGATGTCAACGACAACACACCTGTTATGACAAACCCTCCCCTAGTAAATGGCACAGCGGAGGTTTCCATCCCAAGAAATGTTGTGGTGGGTTACATGGTGACACAAGTGAAAGCAGACGACTACGATGAGGGGGAGAACGGCCGGCTGACCTATACCATCTCAGAGGGGGACAGGGCTTTCTTTGAAATCGACCAGGTGAACGGAGAGGTGCGCTCCACCAGGATGTTTGGAGAAAACGCCAAGTCCAACTACGAGATCACAGTGGTGGCGAGGGACCACGGCAAGCCCTCCCTGTCTGCCTCGGCCTACATCATGGTGTACCTCTCTCCAGACCTGAAATCACAGGAGCCTATTGGACCTGTCAACCTGTCCCTCATCTTCATCATCGCCCTGGGCTCTATCGCCGCCATCCTGTTTGTCACCATGATTTTTGTGGCGGTCAAGTGCAAGAGGGACAACAAGGAGATCCGGACGTACAACTGCAGGTACTGACTAAATCTGGCGTGTGTGTATTTGTATGTGTATGTGTGTGTGCATATGAGAGAATGAAGGTGTGCCCGTGCCAGCGATCGTGCCTGAAACGGCGAGTTGTTGTGAGTGCATTGCTTTTTATCGTGCAGCATGTAGAGGCCCGAGTGTGAGGACTGCAGATTTATTTTTTCCCCAAAGCTGAAAGTGAGGTAGACGATAAAGTCTGATGCTTTAAATCAGACACATTCTGCTGAGGCCCACTGTTCCGTGTTGAAACGCAATTGATTGATTTAATCCACCCATTGTAACCAATTGACTCATAAATATGACGGTTCAACTGTCATGTTCAATTTGCGGGTGTGTTGCCGGACAATTAACGTCCCACTGGTTCAATAGCAGTCCCAGACATTTATTATTTAACGTCCACCATGGCTGATTGGCTGTTATCAGATCTAATCCGGTGTGATTATACACACTTCTCTGTAGGATCACTCACATATTCCTCTGCTTTCATCTGCAGCAAGGGTAATTGTGAGTAATAAAATGAAATAAAAATAAATAGCAACATTTAAAAGTGTAGGTTATTTAGCAAAAATCATGTATATCAAATCATTATGAACTCTTTACCCAGTTTCCTGGAAAGTATAACAGATTATTATTTTCCGGTCCTTTTGAATATTGAACCTTCTGTTTTGTTCATCAATCTGAACATCAGCTATGGCTTTGATTTCCCTGTGCCACATTTCCACTATAAATTTACATATAGATTGGATTTGAGAATTTAACCTGCAGCTATAATCATATTTAGCTCTAAACATAAATTTGTTAATTCAAAGTTAACTTGGGCTTT
The DNA here is from genome assembly GCF_902827165.1 of Trematomus bernacchii. Taxonomy (NCBI): domain Eukaryota; kingdom Metazoa; phylum Chordata; class Actinopteri; order Perciformes; family Nototheniidae; genus Trematomus; species Trematomus bernacchii. Next base: position 4,400,375 of record NW_022987409.1, read on the forward strand.
TTTTGATATAGTCATAAAACATATTCTAAAATTCCACAAGTTTTGTTCAGATTTTATATCTCAATATAGATTCAGATTTAATTCTCATTAAACTATTTAATTGAATTCGTCACAAGTACTTTTCAACATTTTTTTGATTTGCAGATGTTCAATTTCAAATGATTGTTCTCTCTCTAGTAGCTCAACCTTACCTTAACATTGTTAAATGAAGAAACCACATCTCTTTGCATGATTGTGGTATAAAAAAACACCTGATTTGATCCAGAAAGACCCCGTGTTGACAATTTGATCACAACACAGCTTCTTTATGCAAAATAATATTTTTTACATAATCTTTACTTTTTGTTCCTTGTAGAAACAATTGCAGAAAACTACAACTTCCAAATGTAAAACAGCTCTGAGTACTTTACTTTCCTAGTGTGAGCCCATTTGGTTGCTTTAATCAGCACTGATGTGTTCTGCTTCTCAGTCGGCACCTTGCATATGAGGAGCAGTTATCTCCAATTTATTGCTTGTCCTCAGTCAGTCTGTCTGAATCTGAACATTTCCCCTCCCAGATTTCAATTTAGGGCACATAGAGAGACAACATGTTACAATGATAAATGAAAAAGAGATTGAGTATTTTCTGCTCTCGCAGCTGCCCATTTTCCTTCCTCTGAATCAAAGGGGAGCAGAATGGGGGAGGGAGATGTTTTGAAGATGCAATCTAAAAGAAAAATGAAAACGAACTACGCTGCTGCGTCTTAGCCAGTGTGATTTTAGAAGCGGCACAGGATTAGAGACACATTTTAGTGAGGAGTAGAGGCCAGTTGGGCCTGGGATAGCAGAACATGTTCAAGAAGCAGGAACAGAGACATTCCAGAAATGGTAATTTAATGGGTAACTTAACATTTGTTGTGGGCTTTAACATAAAATAAACCATATGCTCTGTGCTGTAAGGTTAAAAATGGCCTATTCCAGAGTTTGAAGTTATACAGATGGTGAAAAACATCACAAATTATATGGAATATGTTAAGTGAGGTTTGTAGTCATCACCATGGAGAACTCAGCATCTGTTCTCCTGTGAAAAACTGCAAGGCTCTGCGAAGAATGGATATTTCCCCCACTCTGAGGATCCTTTGATAAAACATGGCTGTGTTGCTCATTTGCTCTTATTAAAGTCAAAATACTCAGTTCAAGTTTGCAGCAGCCACTGAGAGCAGCTAAATGAATTTGAATCTGCAGTTCTCGTGCACTCCGTGCTGCTAGTGGGCTCGCCTGATAATGAAAGAAGAAATGAAATTAGTGTGGGTTGTGTGCTTTGAATATGATTGCATATACCGGTAGTGCTGCTCAGTACCAGTGTGTTCGTTTGCTTTGCTTCTGTGGTTTTGGCATGTTTGCATATTGTTTGCCTGTTTGTGACATTTTGATTATTGAGCATGCAAATGGAAACAAACAAGGGAAAGCAGCTCCATGAAGGCCGGGTGTGGGGAATCACTTAAGTGTGCTGTTCCACCCCTGGACACGAGCAATGAGCGCTTGTCTGGCACCCATGGTCGAGTAGTGCCCAAGCTGGCATGGCGGGCGCGCTCTTTGACCGTGTGGACAGGGGTGGCTAAGGCAGAACACTGCTTTATTGAGTCTGTTCAGTTTCTTCTACTTGCGCAGGGTGGCGGAGTACTCTTATGGCAACCAGAAGAAGTCCAGCAAGAAGAAGAAGCTGAACAAGAACGACATCCGCCTGGTGCCACGTGACGTCGAGGAAACGGACAAGATGAATGTGGTGAGTTGCTCGTCTCTCACCTCCTCGCTCAACTACTTCGACTACCACCAGCAGAGCCTGCCGCTGGGCTGCAGGCGCTCCGAGAGCACCTTCCTCAACGTGGAGAACCAGAACTCACGCAATGCAGCTCCCAACCATGGCTATCAGCACCCGTTCACTGGGCAGGGCCACCAGCAGCCAGACCTCATCATCAACGGCATGCCACTGCCAGAGGTGAGATACAATCCGCTGTGCTCTGTCCTAAATCCTTGGCTGGGCTGCTATGGGTGTTAAGGGGAGAGGAAAAGGGTTTTAAAATGGGTTCTCATGACTAAACATGAATAAACACTTAGCGTTATTAGATTCCCTCTTTAATTAATTATATTTAATAGCTCTCTTTTATCGTGCTGAATCCTAAGAATGAGCAGTAGAGAAGCAATGCAAAACCTATCATCACATCTCAAGGTCTAGTGAAATTTCGCATTCCATCGTGACACAGATTATAATGTCAGTGAAATGTCCGCCTGTTATTGATGGAACACCGAGCTATCTCAAATGGCACGTGTGTCGTTCTGTCAGTGGATGTGAGTGGAATCCTTCACAGCATTTTAAGCCACAGAGACATTGAGGCCGACCTGTGACTGAGAGAGCGCTTCGCCAAGCAGAATTTACAGGCCTGACGAAGTGGATTATTTGGCCCTTCTAACTCCACTTGTTTTCTTTATTTTTTTATTTGTCGGTGCTGAGCTATTGCAAAATGAACAGCGGGTTTGAGAAGCTGCCAGATGTATTGACCCGTCTAATCAGCTCCCCCACACGTCATCTCAGGTGCTAGCGAAAAAGGATAATCATTGCTTAAATGCTTTATCTGTGTGTTGTCCATTTGGCTGCAGTATTACCGCATGGCCGCTCTGCACAGCCAGCCATTGAATTACCCTGACATACCATGCATGGATCCAGCAGAGCAGTGAAAGACTATTCTGCCTGACAGAGTGTATGCAGCCCGGCTGATCTTTAGTTTATAGATTTACCTATGTATAAACCGGTCTATTGGAGTCTTTGGGAAACCTTTCTCTTTGTGACCCACTTGTCCTTGATCCCATGGGGGAACGGGGAATTTATGTTTGTGTGTGAGGGGGAAATGCATTATTGTGTGTGTGTGTTTGTTTAAGAATGTGCATGATGCTCACTCCTATAGACGGCAGCTCCACACACACACACACACACACACACACACACACACACACACACTCTTGTAATTGATGACTCCAATCTCCGTTTGACATTCAGTGAGAAGAAGGTGGAGGGGAAGGGGGATTGGAAGTGTGGGTCTTAAAACAAGAAACACAAGATGGATATTGATGTATTGACTGGATGATCCAGAGAGATCCAGGCAGCGGTGGATCCTGAGGGGTCAATGAGACCTACTTACAGGCATGCTGATTTACTGGGCCTGTCTGAGCTGGTTCTGACTGAGTCTGTGTGTAAGTAACACAGGTGGAAGGGATGAGAGATGTTATGGGGGGCTGTGCTGTGGCGTTATCCTCTCAGTGCAGGCAGAGGTGGGGGATTCAGCAGGTACACGCAGTGACCCGTATGCTGTGATTGTATTTGCTGGTAGGTAGTGCTATGCGGGTCACCAGCAACCTTTGCTCAGCCAAGAAAATGTGCACAAAGAGATCACCAAACGTTGTAAAAAATAACTCCAGCAAGCATCCTGTCTCTGTGGCTTAACATTCCAATAAAAGCACATTTGCCGCAGGATTAGCAGAGACTTTATTTGTTTCAGCTAATGAAAAAGTGGAGAGGGAGACAAATAGGGCTGAAGATTGATTTAGATGATTCCATATGCAGAGCGTGGAGAGGTCTTGATAGAGATGTGTGAGGGCAGATAGAGAGATAAGTAGGGGAGAAGTGAGCGAGGGTGAATGAGTCTTAGTGCCAGGTGTCTGAGCCTCCACCACGTTTCTCATTTGCTTAGAGGCAGATGATTGGCTCGATAGAGGCCGGGCCTGTTTAGCATGCAGCTTCCATTGCTGTCCGCCTTGCCCATGATGTTGACAAACATCTCTTTGACCCAGCCTGTGCACATTTTCCCCTGGACTAAGAAGAAGATAATGTGTGTGTGTGTGTGTGTGTGTGTGTGTGTGTGTGTGTGTGTGTGTGTGTGTGTGTGTGTGTGTGTGTGTGTGTGTGTGTGTGTGTGTGTGTGTGTGTGTGTGTGTGTGTGTGTGTTGTGTGTGTGTGTGTGTGTGTGTGTGTGTGTGTGTGTGTGTGTGTGTGTGTGTGTGTGTGTGTGGTGTGTGTGTGTGTGTGTGTGTGTGTGTGTGTGTGTGTGTGTGTGTGTGTGTGTGTGTGTGTGTGTGTGTGTGTGTGTGTGTGTGTGTGTGTGTGTGTGTGTGTGTGTGTGTGTGTGTGTGTGTCTTCGTGAGAAATAGTGTTATAGCGAGGGAATGCCTTGTACCTCCAACGACTGCTCAACAACAGTTGTCATTTCGTCTCCTGCCCATTGTGGCATTTGCTCTACCATATGCACAAATGTTGCTCTTAAATATAAAATGTTTTCAGTATAATTGCAATACCATTTATAGCATAAACAAACAGCAGTCAAATGTTAATTGCTTTGTTACAATGAGCAAGCATTGGCTTGAAACCACTTGACTCAACAAGTCCTACACCCAGATCACATTGACTGGCTAATACACACGAGTGGTTACACTGTTGTGATTACCAAGGCTGCTTTGTCCCAAAAAAAAATGTTTTCATCCTGAGGGCGACCTCATAATTATCCATGATTCATTTATCCACGGCGGAAGAGCTTTTTGTTTTTACACCGGGGCAGGATGATAACTGTTTGTTTATTTTCTAAACGTAGATTAAAATGATCACAGCCATCAAAATGTGGATAGAGGTCGGATTAGGTTTGCTAATGGAGGTAGAGAGGATATAGAGTGGACTCACGTCTATATGTAAATTGTGTTTTTGATCGATGCAAAATTCTCCTCCATTGTTAGTTTATGTGGGGCAGCGAACATCCTGCCTATGTCAGAGCAGCTAAACTCAAGCTTTTCCTGCTTCAGACAAAGCACGCTGGCACACGTACACACACACACACACAGCAGACTCGGCCAAGATAACAGTGACAGGTCTCCCCGAAGGCTTCATACCTGCAATTGCATTGTGTATATTGGATTCTCCCTTGTGAGTATGTGTACCAGTATATACCTCCCTGAACATGGCTGTCCATTGTTTTGGAAAGCATCAGCTGTGAGATGTTTGTTAGACCTGTCTGTGGTAGCACTAATATGAACGCTCACAAGAGAATAGAGCTGTCTTCCATGGCTTAATTACACTGAATCACTTGGTGGGGGAGACAATTATACAGTAAAGGAATGGCCTTTGGCTAGAATGTTTTTTAATTTGTAATGTCTAAGGCTTCTCACACCTGTGATTGCAGATAATGAGCGTAGCGGGAAAATAAGATATCTTACTTTATTGATTAGCTTCAAAATGGAAGTTGGACTTTGCAATTTATGGTGTAAAATGTTTAGTTCAGTTAATTCATAATCAATGCAATCACCCTCCAGATGCTTATTGCACCGTTTCCCTATAGATACTGCAGCTACATAAGACTCAGTGTTTCTGTAAGGCAGTGTGCTCCTCAGTGTCAGGTTCAGATTCTGACTCAAAGAGAAATGGATGTATATTTTGCGTTTGTTTGTTCGGATCCCTCGGTCAATCAAAGGATCCTAAATGAGAAAAGAAAATTGAGAAAAGAAACAAGTGACAGGGACATGTCAGTGCACCAGTCGTGCCGTTTTTCCCTGTTAGGGAGGAAGAAGTTTTGATATTGATGTCGGAGAGACAACAGGGAGTGGTTCCAGCAAGGCTGCATATCCCTCGCTATCATTTCACATCAGGACAATATGCATGGGAGCATTCAAACGTGTCATATTGAGCATGCAAAGTAGATGTCATGCTGTCAGCGCATACTACACATCTGTTGAAACTGCCAATCTTCCCCCACACACCTACTCACAAACACACACGCACACACAATATTTCTTATGGAGTGTCACATTTATTTGAAATATGGACTGTGATATTATCATTTACATCATTATGACCGCCTCAGAAACCTCAGAGAAGTTGAAACGAGAGGCATAATCCAACATATTCGATAATCAAACTCAGTAGTGATTCTGCATTTAAAGTACTGTTCTAATGTTTTTTTTTTAATATTGTCATTCCCTGGTGTAGAAGAAATGCTTGGCTATGGATGTTGCAAATCAGATCCCCTTAATAGTTTCTGTCGTTGTAGTGTTAGATTTTACGGGCAGCTCTTACATATTTACTGCTGTTGCTAACTGTTTTTCATCAGTGCAGACAGTTTTACAGTATATGAAATAATTGATATTTTCCTCTCATCTAGCAGCTTTGCATTGAAACTGTAATTCTGTTGGTTAAGTAAAGAGGATGGTACAGATTGTGAGTGGAAATTCTGTCTCTAAAATGCGTCCCTCCAGGCTGTATCTGGCTGAAAGCTTTTGTTTGTTGACTTGAACATGCTGTGATTGACAGAAAGTAGGGAACATCAGCAATTGGTAGAGAGTGTAATTGGGAGATGACAACATGGAAAGTAGAGAAGCACGGAGTGAGAGTAGAGCTCCTCAGCGCTCACGTTGCTGCTGAATGCTTCCCATGCTGCAACAGGAGACTCTGGCTTGAGATCATTTCAAAATGTACAAGTTCATTGCCTTCTTTTATACTTTCTAGTGTCTGTCAGTCAGCTTTGTATTCACAGTTTCAATGCCGTTTGGAAGTGAATAGATGTGAATGAGTCTGACATTTCCAGCACAACTAATTAAAAACAATGGACTTATTAAATGAAAGAACCATCCTGTCATTTACACCTACGTGTCAAAAAGAGTTGATGCATGAAATGACATTGAAACGCCTCTTCCTGGACACATTGTCTTTGGTATATAATTATATACAAATATATATTGCTTATACTACACTGGTGTCCATAAAGTTGTAATCAAATATGTTGTACCTCTTCTCATGAAATGATTGTGTCTATATAGGAATACAAACAGGAATGTGTCTAAAAACAAAATTATTCAAACTTTGTGGGCAACAGTGTGTGTATGTATGTATATATATATATATATTGTTTTATTGTTAACAGACAAATTACAGCCATTCTTAAAGCATACACTACATTGCTTCTGATTGTAGCCGAGGTCATATGCTCCAAACCAGTATGGAATGTCCCATTATTCACTTATCCACTAATTTTTACATTATTTCAAGAGTTCGGCTTGAATTTGCATTACAAGAAAACGGAAACAAAACTAATGTCTTGCTGAAGAGCTTTATAAGAAAAACCAAAGCTGCATACTCTGATGGCATACACTGATTTAAATTCCTTTTTCAAAACCTCCCCAGTTTGTCAAAGAGATAGAAAGACTAATGGTGGTGGAAAGGAAAAAACAGATATTTTTAAATAATGGAAGGAATACATAACTGCTTGATCTTAAAAGCCAGTTTTCTTTTTACATTTGATGTGCTGTAGGAGTGTGAGGTGTATGTTGCATTCTTTAAAGTCTCCTCCTTTCAAAGGATTTGAGGAAGAATCTTTTCATCTCCAAAAGCTTGGGATGCACACTGATTGAGTGGCAGATGAACCTCTTAATTATTTAGAGAGGTTATTTGTAAGGCAGACTTCAGAAATGCTTGGCTTTTCAAGTGTCAGTGTTTATAAGGTGAAATAAAGCCTTGTCTGTCAGAAATAAATTACCAGTGTGACAGTGATGTACTCAGTGCCCTCTTTATTGCATTCCTCAGATTGCTCCTCCCATTGTGTTTTCCACACAAAGCTGGGGAAGCTGTAGGGTGATTGTGTGACATTACTCAACAAGATGGTTTTCACTTCATGCACAACCAGTGCTAGTTTTACACTCGGTTGGGTTTTTATAGCCTTGACCCCAACCCGCAACACCCCATCACTTCACGCCATTCTCGATGTTGCAGAGGTACAATGAAATGACATAACAACCGCAGGCAGCCAGTCAGCGGAGGGCGGGCCGCCGGGCTGCCACCCTCTCGTCGGGATCAGAGCGCCCAGCCAAAGAGCTCAGGAGTCAAAACACATGAGTGACGGCGTCTGATGAACACATTTCACTGCATGTGTCCTTAACCACATGTGACTAGAAGGGAGCATGCAGAGGGAGTAATGGCTACTGTGGAGAAATGGCAGGGCAGAGAAAATTGAGGAGGGACGGAAAGAGAGAGATGTCTATTTATAGAGCGCCAATGATTTTCCTCAACCTGTAAGGCTACTGCCTGAAATATGTTATTTTCCCCTGTAAAATGTGGTGTAAAGATGAGATGGTTTTATTGCACCAAACATATCAACCAGTACAGAAAGCAATAATGTCACATAACTATTACTAGTACAAGATGTTTTTTCCACTGGAAAAAAAACAAATATGATTATTTTGATATACCTGCAAATATAGGAGGTGGTATTAACAGAGGATTGTGGTTTCAGAAGACATTTTGCAACAACTCTCTTTGCATAAAATCTTGACAGTCCAGGAGGAAACCATCAAATGATTGAACATCTTGATAACATCAGCAGACTATATTTGCTACAGCAGACGTTTTCAAGCTGTTATACACCAGAGACACACAAGCACACAATTACATAAATATAAAAGAGTAAAATCATATGGCACTAATCAACCTGATAATCCATCCATCTCTCAAAACGATTTGACTTGGTTCAAGACGAGAGAAGGAAAATATATTTTAAATGACTTTAAAAGCTCTATCATGTGGCAAGAATTAACTTTTGTGTAAACCTATTAAACATCAAAGGAATAGGATTTTCTTTGTGGAGCCACAGATAGGCACATAATGGCATTAGTCCTTCAACAATTTATGTTAAAAGATTTCGACTGGAGACGTACGTTAATGCAAAGAGGGTTATAATGGCATTGGGCTTATAGGTTGATGGGTTCACACGCTAAATAGAGTGAAGGAAATGGACATAGTGATGATGTTTATCTCTGGGGAAGGGGACATCATTACGCACCTTGTTAAGCCCTGCAAGCAATGCTGCATGGACGTAATTACCCATTTAAATGAGTTTCCTGCAGCAGTGTTTTTTTATTTCTCAAATTAAACTCTCAGACACAAATATGCAGCATTCTGTTTTCTGTCATGGAAATCCAAGTCCCAACACAGAGGGAGCTAACGTGTGACAATTTACCCTCAAGAAAATGGATTTATTAAGACATTTTGAAGCGAGCATACAAAGCCTTCCTCACATTTTCTTGCCAAGTTTTAGTGTCAAACCCCTGCCGTTTTTAATGTCAAGCAAAACTAAGTTGGAGAAATCTAATAGTGAAAAAAACAAGTCTCAGGAAGAGCGATGACAAGGGAAAGCTACAGGAGAATAAAAAAATAACCCCATATCTGATTGATGCAGATTTTGCTGTAGTTGAAAATGGCTGAAGTTACATTATTATACTGTAGGATAGAAAAGGTCATGTTTAAAAACAGAAGCCCTAAGACTTGTTATGGCCAGGAGTGAAATCTATTTGCCGTGGAACACTATTTGTTCTGTCGTATCCACTGTATGTCAAGACAAATGTGCCCGCCTCTGTCCCTCTAGCTCAGAAATATTAAAACAAAATCATTTGTACAGTGCGTGTTGGCATGCAGTGAAAGGAAACATCGACCTCGTCGTTCCTCACAGATAAGAATAACAAGGGACTCACAATCAAACTGCTCTTTGGGGAAATTATCATTTATTTTGTTCTGATGTGTCGTGGAACAACACAACCAGAATGTTTTCTACCAAGTAAACGAAGTGAATAAAAAGTAATTACAATTCTCTGGTAATGACCATTATGATTTGAGTGGACCAAAAACTAATTTCATCCAAATGTGCAGGGAGAAAAGATATTAATTAAAATTCATCAGTATCAGTCTTTTTTGACTGTCCTGTTTTAGTTGAACCTCGGGTTAGCAGACGTGTTGCCACATTGTTAAGAGAGTTCCCAGGGCTTGAGGCTGATGCTATGCCATTTGAATGACAGGGAAATTGGGGTGGGGGTTGGGATTCTGTGGATCGTAACAATACTAGCTGTGAAAGGAAACTTTTCCAAGCAGCCAGCTATGACACCAGGGAAGAATGACCTTTCCAAGTGTCCTGTTTTTTGCCTAAAACAAAGAGGAGGCAGGACGATGTTAGTTAGCATTTCCCCCCATCAGATTAAATGTCAACTTCTGCATGCATAATTGTATGGAGGAAGACTTGGACCAATTTGCTGGTGGACACAACAATCCCGAGCTTAGTTATCCACTGCATTGCAGACAGTGTCACGATACTTCAATGTCGCCTGCTTATACTTTACTGACTTTATTTTTGTTATGTTTGGATCTGTATGTCAGAGACTGGCTTTACAATAATTGCAACATCGAGTGAAACTTAATTCAGCTGGATACAAAAGAATCCCTTGGTGACATGCCTACCATTTTCAAAGTATTTCAAGAAGGCAGAGCAGACAAAAGGGAGCAAACATTATTGTATTACACACAAAACTGCTGCATTATACCTTTGTTTTGTTCGCTCCAGTGGTTGAGCAGTCTTTCCTGTTTCTCCCCTCCTTTCATTTCAGTAAATTCATGCAGCACTTTTGTCTCTAGACATAAACCTGGATGTGCATTAGGAAGTGCATGTATGGGATGTTTGATGAGCACAGAGGCTGTTGGCAGGCGAGCCGCTATAGCAGCAATATCGGCCGCCTCGGAGCCATGCAGCAGTATGGCTAGGAGAGCAGCAGGGTAGCGTAATTGTGCATTGTTCATCCACAGAACAGAGGCAGAGCATGTAATGAGCTGTAGCATTTTCACCCAGCCAGCCTAATGGGCTATGACCGAGTATAGGCCTCTCGCAGCCCCAGCGTTCCCCCTGCCCTGTGTGGCCAGTGTCTTGGGCCTCTTCTTTTCTTTTCTCCTATTCTCCCCCTTCTCTCTGCTAGATCAGCATCAACCATTCCTTCACCCCTGTTATCCCCCTGCTTTATCTCTGCTCCCCTTCCCATTGTCCCCCTGTCTGAGGAGATGGTGGGACCCCTAATGTGTTCAATGTGTGGCTCCTTTTCTCATTCATGATGTCTGTAAAGCTCTAAGCAGTCAGTCTGATTCGGGCTGACATAAATCAGAATAGCTCATTGATGGAGCGCCCTGTGCAGTGTGATTACATTAAAAACCCAAACACAGCATACAAATAAAAGTTCAGGAGGAGAATTTGCTGATGTTAGGTGTAGGGGATTTGTTGTAAGAAGTCGGCTTATTTTTCTATCAAAGGCTGTTTTGCATTTTGATTATCTAGTTTTCCTGAAAGCAATTCAGGTGGGCCCGTTTCATTCAGGTTTGTTTTTTCTGGGATTAGGGCTTTTCAGAAAAGGCCCTAGCCTATTATTTACGCCCATATCTAGTTTCTTGGGAGGCGGGAAACCATTTATTTGCTCAAGTGATACCAGGTCAAGTTGGAAAGACAAGGATGTGTGCCAGGGAATAGATTAGGTATCCACTTCGGGATGAGCTTGGAGGATAAAAACACTAATAATGATAATAGTTATGATTGCCTTGCAAAGGAATTGACAACGACTTTGCTCGCCTCTTTGTGCTCAGGAAACAATATTCAGGGTTCAGTCAATGTCTGGCTGTGGAGCACAATCGGACGTCAGTTTTTACTTTCCCCTCACGTCCACCATTTGACATACCACAGCATAGACAGCCCAGTTAATGAATGAAAAGCACTTGGCCTGTGCCAGACTGCTCCGAGTGCACTACTTTCCCAAGTAACCTCCTTGGTTCAAGATTACTCTCCTGTACCTGCTGTCTTTTTCAGAGCTGTTCCCAGTTTAGTCTTGTGGTGAGCCATTGAAAAGGGAAGGCAGAGTATGAATATTTCTCAAAAGCAGGACTGCTTATAATCGTTGTGCTGAAATAAGAGAGGTTGACTGCGCTGTCAGGGAGCACGGCAGGAGGGTCACTATGGAGCTGCCCAGTGCCCTTTGTAGTTCAGGGATTGTTACATCAAAGCAGGCTCTGATGATGGTAATGCATCAACATATAGGGTGCACATATAGTAAGACGAACACATTGTCAAGTAAAAAAAATATTTAAATGAATATATCAACATTAAGAAATGTTAGTTATAGAAATGTAACTTCATTTTTTGATGAGAAGAAGTTAATGAGAAAGTTGCTCTGTGATATGTATAGCCTAGCTTTGCACAAAGCATAGGGAAACGGTAAGCTTCCCACAGTGTTTAAACATTCACTTAAAATAAACGTTTGACAATTAGTTTCTGGTTCAGAATGGAAAAAGGATACATATATATGATTACTTTTGGAAATATTTTTTCAAATTAAAGGAATAACACATACTGGGTTCATGAGTGAGCTTAAGAGATGCTGCTTTTGTTCCTTTTTGACATTAATTTTAGCTCTTTCCCCTTGCCTTGAGTCATAATGCTAGGCTAAGCTAACCTTTATTTTAGCTACAGCTTCATATTGAGTGGTATTCATTTTCACATCTTAAGTAAATCACTGTATTCCCTAAATGTTGATATTTTTCTCCAAATATTGTTGCATAAATGTATTTTCTCCTTGAATACATTTAATATTCCAGAAAAAAGAGAATCCGGTTTTAGCTTGGTTTTGTTTTCTGCGTTTTCAGCATTAGGCGAAATGTGGCCCATCCTAAATGTTAATGTTGCTGCCCTCTTTTTGTTTGTGTGCGATAGGACAGCAGACAAAATACCAAGAGTGGCGGGGGAGGACAGGCATGGGAGTTGGTGTTCTGACTTTTCATTTGTTCGCTACCCAGTAATGATTATTTTAGCCTCTAAGCCCCAGATTTGGCCTTGTTTTGCTATGGGAAGCAGCATCAGTAGGGACAGAGCAGCCTTGCCCGGGCTGAGAAGCTTGTCTGTGGATAAGCTGGTTGGCAGCGACTGTCAGGTACACGGCACGGAAGACATTTTGAGTGCAGTCACAGGGGGTCAGCAGGGAAGTGAAAGGGGAGAGAAAGGCCAGCTATTGAGTTTAGGTGAGGACAGGTCGGGTTTTGCTTCCAAATAATGAACGTGTTTTGTCCGGATAGCTGAATGAGAGCATTTTCTAATTATAGACCGCCATCGTTTGCCTTGTTAGTAATGCTGGTAACAAGCCAGTCGCCAGCTTGCATGAGCAACTTCAGAAAGCTGACTTTTGGTTTAATTTGGAGGACTAGCTATAATCCAGACTAAATCCCTTAAAGCTGAAGCCCCCCCCCCCTCCCTCCCTCCCCCCACCACAGTTGGATTACGGGAGTGTCTTTAAAAGGATAAGGACCTGCTTATCACTGCTTCCCTCAACACTTGTTTGGGGCTTCAGATGTGGGGGAGGACGGTTCATCGTCACTCAACGTGGCCGGTGCGGATATGAGTCAGAGATTAGGCATCTGACGACTGAGATCAATGATAATCACAATTTATGTTTTTTAAACCCCAGCAGTCACAAAGGCATATGGATTTGAGCACATGCCTGCGCTCCCACGCCAGTGATTTTCATCAGTAAGTTGAGTCTAACAGAATGGAGCAGCTAAATCAGATGTCCTGCAGCACTTTATGCTTGTTGACTTTAATCATTTTCACACGGACATTTATGAACTGTTTGACACCACGGCTCCAGCCTTTGTTGCAGAGAAAATTTGATCTGAGACCCTTGGAAAAACATGCAGTTTGTATTTATTTAGCAATATTTCCATACATTTTCTCCAAATAGGAATATTAGACAAATGGACCATCTCTGAAAACCACTGAAATAACATACCCATTAAAAGCCTCATCCAGCATTAATTTATTTAAATGAATATTTTGTCATTTTGTTGTTGTTGCTCGGCTATCAGCGGAGACTCCAGTTTAACACTGCCTCTGGCCACAAACTCACCCTTAAACCACAACTTGTTGCTTTTACACTTCAGGTTTCTAGTTTATTAGTGGGCTGTTTCTTGTTTTTTTTTAACCTTGGATTAAGGCCAGCTGTTTGAAGTCGTTATCAATCATCTCAGCGAAGTCTCTGGAAGAAATTAAATAAGTGTACTTCTCCTAAAATGTCGAACTATTCCTTAATGCTTCAATGAAATGAATGCAAACCATTGGCTGCCCAGAGGCCGGGCAAACACATGCAAAAATGCAAATGCAAAAAAAAACTGATATCGACAAACAAAGATAGGAGCTACAGAAATGGTTCACCCTACCAATCTACTGCTGTTTTTAACACTCGCTGCTAATGAACTGTTGTTAGATTCTGGGGGGTGGGGGCATCGGGGTTAGTGTTACAACAGGGAATAGAGACCAATCTAGGACACATATATGTTGTTTGAGATGCTATATTTGAGTGTGAGTCTGTTATCTATCTCATCTGGGTGTGACGCTGGGGAGGTGAGGGAGCCGAGTGAATTCCCGGTGGATCCGGGCTGGGAACCCTGCGCTCTCATCACGGGCAGACTGGGAGTTACAGAGAGAGTCGAGCCACATGGGGGAGCGTAGAAATAGAAGTACTTGTGTGTGTGTGAGAACTTGTTTACCTCGGTGTCAACATTTTTGACTCAGCTCATTAACCTGTGCACCTGGGTGAAGCAATACATCTCTCTGTCTTTCTCACAATTAATAATGATAACTGAGGGTGTTATACACATTAAACCTGAGATAATGAACAGATGAAACAGCAGGGTGACGGGGCATCTATCGCACCTCAGAGGCAGCGATCGATCTCAGCTGATTCCAGTTCACAGATACACCCTGTAGCACTTTCCTCAAATCTAATCATGGATCCATTTTAACTATGTTAGCGTGGAGTCTACTTGCCATTAAAATGGGTTTTCAATTTCTATTATTTTGAGAGCATTGGTTAAAAAATGAACCAAGTGCAGAGGGAAAGTAACAAGCATTCGTCTTCCTTCTCTGAAAGATGGAAAAGGAGAAGAGTCTCCAACTCATGAGAGCTCCCCCCCTCCTCTTATCGCTCCCCCTCTCTTCCTATTAGCCATGCAGCCAGCATCCTCTCTAAATTGTTTTGCATGACCTTTGCTACAGTAGCTCTAATTATTACCATCACACAGGCCCTGTAAGGCACACAGCTAATTATACCGGATTTATCTGAAGGGACATTGGTGCCATTCTTCATAGACATGTCTTGGCTACCGTCAGTGCGGGTGATCTAAACCCAGAATAAGGTTAATTTGGGTAATACAGTAATAGTAATTAGAGCCACAATAATTACAAGCATAGTTGTAATAACAATGAAGACGAGGTTATTAGTATTAGGGGTCTAAATGAACACATATGCAATACCTAATGTAATTGAGAAGAACCACATTGTCAAAAAAGCACCAGGGTGAGAGGCGCTGTGCAATATGCATAATGACATTTTTACGGAGCCAGATTGTTGTTTCCCCTGAATCGGTGTTTGACAGTGGTAGTTGAAAGATATATTTTCAAAGGCATTGTGGGATTACCCGAAGTGTAGGTACCAGGACCTCTCGTCATTGCATCTCATAAAGAGTTGTTACTAGAGGAAGTGATATTTTTCAAAGCGCCAACATGAATGGAGAAGGGCAGTTGGAGCCGTCTTTTGGCTGGCGGGCAACTTGTGTAATGAGCCTAAGAGGGTTCCAATTATTCCACTTGCGATCAAAAAGGAGAAGGAGATTACTTCTCTTGCGGTTTTTTTTTCTTTGACATTTTACACAGTAACATCTTTTGATAGGGGCTGGGGGAGAGAGGGAAAGAAACGATTGCTACTGAGTGCCTCATAGTCTTGAGCAGACTCCTGCAGCACAGTCCTTTCTAGCAGAGACAATGCAATGCTTTTGTAGCTCACACATATTTTTGGGATTTATTTGTGATAAAACTACTTTTCCCAGTGGATGCAACATTAGCTGTCGCTCAGACTGTGTCACCTGCAGACCCAAAATTGAGCTTTCACACGACTGCAGGCTTTGGCTACAGCAGAATTGATGCCCTATTTGTCCACAGAGCTATTGTAAATTGTGAGGAGGCAACAGTGGAAGTCATGTTCAGCACAATACAATGGGGACTTGAATTATTTGATTGTGCACGGATTTTTTCCTCTTCTTTTCACTTATTAAATTCCAAGATTACAAGTAAAAGCACATTAGATGCCTGGCGGTAACTAAAAGGATTTCTCCACTATAGGATATCAGCCTAGGAGAAATAAACCATGAAAAAATCCACAAATAATATTATGTACCACTGCACTGAGACAAAGAAAACTCCAATCTGCATCAGCACAGATAAACATCCACCCCTAAGATATGTTCTTGGTAGATAACGGCTTAGTGTGTGTTTTTGCAACATGCACACACACAAACGGAGACACACAAGTACACAGAGCATAGCTTTGATAAGCAGGAAAATTACTACATGTTGTTCATGGTGGCAGAACAAAAGGATTCAAGGTCTTCATTTAAAGAATTCAAGCTGTGGAAAGGTGGATGCAGGGTTGAAGATGCATTTGGAACAATTTGACTTCATAATATACATAATTAGGGGGGAAAGGCGATGTGTGTGAGGTCTGGGAATACAGTGCCTTGCCTTCCCCTGTGAATCCACGGCAGGGGTGGGAGGCAGAGAGATTCACCGTCTGTTGCTGTTTTCCACGACCCTGTATATCCCCCTGCAGTGAAAAACGATGTTTGCCCCCAAAGACAGCCCTAATACAAATTAAATTAAATGAAGTCAGTGCAGCTAATCCCTGTGTGTTTCAGCTGCCGAAACAACCCCCTCCCTACCGAATGAGTGGGTCAAGCCCGCTGCATCTGGCCCCCTCTCCACCGGCCCTGCTCTCAAGCTGCTCGGCTCCCAGTCCCTGACGGAGACGACAGCAGGGCTCGCTCCCACTTTCTGCCCCACTGCGACTGTATTTGTGTGTTTGTGTAACACGTCGCTTTCACTGTAAATTCCCGTTGTGTTATTCCCTCTCTGACTCACAGTGTTTATTCCCTTTTGCTTGTTTTGCTTCTGCCACTGTGTATCAGAGCATTTCTTCAAGAAAGATTTATTTTTGTTTGGCTAACACATTTCTCACATATTTTTTGTTTTTCCTGGGGTTTCAGTTTTTTGTTGTTGTACATTTGCAGTTAAATGTAAAATATATAGGATTCACATGTCCACATTTTTCAGACAAAGTACTAAACAGTGTAATGGAAAGCAAACACAAAGCGGCATCGGACCACTTAGTGTTGTGTGTTGTTTTGTTCTGCCTGTGCCCTGATGGCAGCCTGTCACCGTCCTGTTAACAAGCTAGATTTAAAGATACCGTGGTGATGTGCGAGCAGCTAATACTCTGCTGTCAATCCCGCCGCTGACAGCTGCCGAGAAAGACCATCGCAAATATTAGCACCAGATGTGCTTCTCATTGGAGCAGGCAAACTGGATCAAAAAGCTAACTAGGCTGGATCACTGATAGGAGTACCCTTGTTGTGACGCGAGCAAAGAGATCTCGTGTGCCCATCTGTTTAATAAAAAGCCCCTTTCTGTGATACGTACCTTGGCATGGGGCCCGTTCATCCACCCCTGATTTGTGCCCCTGCTCGGATTTCCGAGACAAAGTGCACCAACTGAGTTTAGGCAGCTGGTGTACACTGATATTGCTTTCAGAGGGTTGAGGTAGGCGGGTTGCTTTTTGATGACCAGGAGTGTGGGGTATGTGTTTAGCGACAGCATGCGCATTAGTGTGTGTGTGTGTGTGCGTTGCGGATCTGAGCACCTGCACACATGCCCTTTGAAAAGCTCCATCACCTCTCCATCCAGCCAACACGCATTGTAAACATGGTTTGTTTGAGCGAGTGGCCTGGGGTAGTTGGATTAATGAGCACTGATGAAGTTCCACTTGTATCCTGGGTGCTGCCTCCCTATTTGCCCGAGTGGCTGTAATGTGGTAGTGTATCTGGAGGCGGTGACTCATTCCCTTTACCCAGTGTCAGATTAAGGCATGTCAATAAACAGACCCACTCAATCCATCTCCGAGAGACTGCATCCGCTCACAGAGCCTCCCAGTCTGTAATGAGCTGCTGCAAATCTCCATCTAACTAAAATGCCTGGAAAGATGCCTTGTCACAGTGAGGGAGAGTAAAACAGCGAGGGAGTGGGGGCAGGGAGTCTACAGCAGCACCGATGTGACTGGCAGCCACCTTTAAGCTGCTGAGAGGAAACGTAGCAGGCGTCGTGCTCCACCATGTTGTGGAGTGCAAGTGGATCAGCTTTCCTCAAAGATTCCCCATTTCTGTCGTCCTCATGTGTATTGAGTTAATCAAAAATTAATACTAAGTTTACTGATTTCAAAAGTGACTCAAAGTTAAGCTGTTTATTCAGTCACTGCTCTCATGTAAGCATTTAAAGGGATGTGTTTACATAATCTGCAGTGTCTCTGAATGTTTATTTTTATGTCCCTGCCCAGGGGAGGTGGGAGAAACCTCTTGGGAATTCCTAGTGCACTAATTCAGCGCCCCCCCCCCCCCCTCTCTACACAGGCTAATATAGGGCACAACTGAGAGAAATAAATTGCTATCTAGCAATTCTCTCCTTCAAATTATAATAATTAATATATGAAACAAAAAGTCTACCTGGATTAGATGTTACACTCAACATTTCTGGAGTCTGTTCACAAAAATCACCACCTACCTCTCTCATGTGGCGCCATACACATATGAAATGGATAATGGGATGAGAGAGTGTGAAAACTTTTCGGTCTGACATCCAAATTAAAGAAAATCCCTCAAGACTTGCCTAAAGGGGAAGTGCCTGCTTTTTGAGTTTGATTAGGCTCCACAGGCTTTAAGAAAAGTAAGCCGATTTCTTTGAGGAAACAGCCTACATTTTTCCTCCCTCCTTCCGTTTTACTATGTAAAACCATGAATCATAATCTCATAGAAAGACTCAGGTTTTCTTTCTGACTTGAAGACAGAATAAGTCTGGAAACACACACAGACCTGAGCGCTGAACAGGTGTTAAATGAAACTCTATCCAGCCTTATCTGCACCCCTATTAATTCTTGGTGGACATATAACTCCAATCTGAAAGGCTTAAAAGCACCAGCCTTGTCTTTAAAGACAAAGACAAAACAAAAACCCTGACCCGGGAACCCACACAGCCACCAACAGTTTGAAACACGTTGGTCCTGAGCGGTGATTCTCTGGTAAGACAACAGCTTCGACTTAAGCCTCTTTAGCGTCAGCCGACTCCGCTGGAATGCAGACGTCTGCAGAGGGGGCCTATTATTTAAAATCTTTTCATCATGCTGAAAGGGAGGGAAATAGCTTTGACGTTGAGAAGCTCATGAATAATGAATGTTGTTTCTATCAATGTATGTATAATTAATCACATCTCCGCTAACTGGACTTCTGTGGAGCCGGTAGGCCTGAGTGACATGGAGACTTGTCTGGACTATTGTCTCTGTTTTAAGAATGAACGACAGCCGCAATATCTTCTGTAGTTTCCTATGTGGGGGTGAAACACAGGTGGAACAAGCAATAGCTTTACTACTTGGGCCTCACTTTATGACAGGGGGTGATTGTTTTGGTCAGAATGAGTGTTTGTTCGATTTCACACGGTAAGACAAGAAAAACGAGGAGGAAGTGCAAGCAGGAAGTGCTATTGTGTTTTCAAATCTGTTTCGTTGTGTTCCTGAGGAGCTGTTATTTAGTTTGCTCAAACAATACACAACACTAACAGATGTGGTCAAGGACACAATTGACCTCACAAAAGCCCTCAGTTCACCCAGTGTATTTATTTTCGTCCACTCACAAAGGCTGCAGAATTGTACAAGCTACAGCAGAGCAAGGGGGCATTTAAAAACCTTTTCAGCACAGAATCACTCACTTTCATAACATGATTGATTCCCAAATGGGCTACTGGGTTTGGGGTGAATTGATGGGTGATGAAGTGAAATGATGCAGAGAATGTGGCAGGTTATTTGTCACACATGTAGCCTTCTGTCACAATTGATTGTGTATAATTTGAGTTTTCAGGGGAGCCAGTTGATATTAAATGGTAACAACTCTCTGTATTCATCACTGCAGGCCCCCTTTAGCAGGCAAAAATAGAAAATGTAATCTCATCCACAACCATGGATGTGCCTCAGGCACTCTTTCACCCTTTTTACCACTGATCCTCCCTTAGGGGCCCTGCCCTCTATAAAGGAAGAGGGAAATCTATAATCTAGCAGATGGCAGAGGATATATGGGAAATTCTATAATCGGGAAGAAGGGGCTGATAATGGTCGTTGGGGTGGAGGGCAGAGGGGTGGAGGGTTACTGCAGCTCAGGGGCCGAAGAGCATGTCTTCATACTCACATAAATAATAATAATAGACAAAAATATAAACCCACTCCCAGCAGGTGCCTTGGTGGTCTCTGTCTCCGTCATGGGTGTCACTCTGACTGGATGTGAGCTGCCTGGAGGTGCTGCTGGGTGCAGACGCAGAGGCAGAGTGGTTGGGCGCCAGCTCAGTCCTGCAAGTCAGGGATTGGCGGAGCCGTGCTTTTGTGGGGAAGCAGAAAGAGAGAGTCTGTGTGTGCAAGAATGTGAATGTGCAAGAGGCTCAAAGTGTAGCATTTCTTTTCATAGTCAAAGTGTATAGGATGAGAAAGTCACCCGTAGACACACACACACACACACACACACACACACACACACACACACACACACACACACACACACACACACACACACACACACACACTACTACAAAATTACATGAGGGGAATAAATGCATTTATAACAAGGCACTTTAAGACACTGACCATCTTTCATCCGGTGGAGTTTTTCCTCTAATTTCATTCTCTATCTTTTTTTTTCATCACTACTCTTAAAACTTTATCACAGCCAAACCTAGCTGGATAATAAAGCCTTTTTATTTTCTAATTGCAACTGGCTTGCCCTGTAAACCCCTTGGATCTATTTCTCCTCCTCTCTCCCTTTAGCAATGGGATATCAATAACAAGGCACATTATGTGTAACATTTCCTTCCGGGACCGAAGGGAGTCCATGAGCGTGCTGCAGAGAAAATAAACGGCGACTGAGGCACAATCTCAGACTGCTCAAACACAGAATGAAGCAGCAAAATTCGATCTGACAGTTTTAATTGATTCTGTCTAGTCTGTTGTTCTGTATGTTTAAACTGTGCATTTTAGTGTGGCAGTAAGAGCATTTTGTATCCACAACAAACACGGCTTGATGTTTTTCGTCAGCTAAATTGATGACATTAAAGGGTAGCATCCATGACAGACATGAAACACTCACTCCTGAAATCAATTTTTCTTCTCTTAGATGCTCAATTTTTCCAGACACAGTCTGGTACAACCCGCCCCACCCTGCTTACATACCTTCTGTTTTTAAGCAGTTTAAATCATATTGGATGGCTACAGTTAATGTCAAATGATGACTTTGCTTAAGATCAATCATGTATCAAGCAAGGTTTATTATTGTACTTTAGTAAACTGACATTATTCCAGTCGCAGACACAGCCTGGCAAAGACTGCAGAATTCTGATTTCTTATCTGTCCGTTTTTTAAACTGTAAATGTAAAAGAAAACTACTTTAAATTATATTCTTGACTAAGAAAGAGATTGCTGATGGAATCATCCTGCATCCCTTTTTGAATACAGTATGTTATCAGTGCATGTCGCTGCATCTGTCTATATCTTTCCAGCTTGCTTCCCTGTTCAAATGTTATACTGTGCTGTATCAGCCTCAATAATACATACAGTAGGGCAGCTGTGTGACATTTTTTTCTCTCTTTTTCTCTCCTATCTGTGTGACATCTGCTGAACTTGTCGGGTGTTTACTGGTGTAACAACTGGTGTCTTCACTCCCCACCCCTCCTCTTCTCTCTGGTGCTCCCCATGCCCCCACACAATGAATACACTTGCATCCAGACTACAGAACCAATTGTCACGCTGGGAGGAAGGCAAATCAAATCTTACGGCAGCAACTAGGCGAGGAGATTGCTTTTCCTCTCAGTCGCAGAGGAGCGAGCCCATCGTCCCTGTGCCTCCGGTTTTACAGGAGAGAAAGAAGCAAAGGGTGAAAAGGGGAAAGCTACTGGGCTGCAGCAGCTGGACCACAAGTCTCCCGCAGGTCAAGTCTCACCCATTTCCTCCCATCTTCACCCTCTCTTTCTTTCCACTCCCTTACCCACTCATCCTGACACTACCTATCATTCACCCGGCGACACCAGGGACTACATTCCTCCCTCCAGTCCTCCAGATGAAACGGAACAATAATTACGGGGATAGAGTGACTCTGGCCGCCAAACTGGGGCCGCTCAGATCACAACAACACATTGTCCAACCTGATTAAGTAGCCATTTGTGGCATCCTCGCTGTAGTTAAGCAGTACTCATCCTCTTGCCTGAAACTTGACCTCCCAGGAAGATTTATTGACATGTCCTCCAATTTGAGGTTGGTCAGAAATGTGGGGGAAGACATTACATTTCTTTACAGGAAGCACGGACTAATGCATCCGATTCTCCCTCAAAATAGGCTCTGTTGAGTGACTCACCATTGCCTAAGGTTATACACTCACATGTTGGGAGTTGTGTATTTCCTCTGACAGTTCCTCAATTGAGGAAATGTGGTTATCTCCACTGAACCCTTTATTAACAAGCAGCTGCCGGGGTGAACGTGAGCTGTAGAGGAAGCAGCAATTTTGAATACTATATGAAGAGTCTCCTTTTGGTCGTACCTACTACACACACTTAGGAGAGCTCAATGTAAAAAGCCTGAGAGGGTATTGCATTATGGAGAGTACAATTCCATTTCTGGACTGGAATAGCTTGAGAGCCGGGGCATACTGCCTTCCTCTCCAGGTCGTTCCTACACACAACCTGCCATCCAAACCAATTACAGGCTGCAGCCAGAGTGACATTCACAAGAAATGTTCTATCTTGTCTTTTAAATGAAGTTTTCCCCTTGTTACTCATGCCTTGCATTTTCATTAGTCTCCCACTGGATGCACAGCCACTGTAGAAGATGAGGCAGTTTAATTCTTCCTCACTGGGACCATTGGACTCCAGGCACATACAGCACATGTTTTCTATAGCATAACAGCATTATTAATACACATTATTGATCAATAATAGAAGCGTATATCTATTATTCTTTTAATGGAAATATATGAATCTTTGATGAAACACCACATATATGTGGTGCGATTTATAAATGAATTAAAATGTGTTAATCATTAATTAATAACAAATCTGAGTTGCAGTGTGTTGCCACCGCCGTTACCTTTGATATTTAATGGAGTAAAGCTGAACGGGAACAAAAGGAGTCAGGGGTAATACAAGAGAACAAACATGGTGTGCTCCAAATTAAGAGCTAATAATAAAATGTTAATTAAATTCCTTTTTCATGATTTAACCTCTCTGTATTAATGAGTTAAAGTTTAATAAGGGGTAAATGTTAAAGGGAGACAGAATGGTGTTAACCTTCAGCGCAAACACATTGCATCATAATTGAGCAAACCCCGAACAGAGGCCTGCCCTTGCATTGTTGCTGATCATTATACACATTTTCTGGAAAAATAATTAGGAGGTGAGAAGGCAAACAACAGATTATCCCCTAATGATTGAAGGTAGACCTATGCATTTTTGAGAATACTGAAAGATAACTGTATCTCTGATACACACACACACACTTTTTTTTAAAGCAACTAAAGAGACAGGAACAGAGTCAGCATCAGTCGGATAATAACGCTGCACAGCATATATGTTGTCTCTGAAGTTCAGAAAATGGCATCAATACCGCAAATCTAAACAAACAAAGACATGCATTGGTAGCATTAACTAGCTCTTACATATTTCATAGGCTGCAAACAGGTCATGGGAGCTATTTGCCAGAGGTACTGTAAACATCACACATCGGCTGCTGTGATCTGTCTTCACTTTTATTTATTCATGTATTTAATTATATATTTATATCAAAAGAGACTCGTGAAGACTTCGACTACTGTGTGACATTTCCGCGGCGCCGTTGTCCTCACTGCTTAGATTCTTTGGCATTGTGGTTTGATTTCCACGGAGAAGCTGAAAAGTTCAAAAATGTTCAACCCCATTAACATCTCCTGAGAAGAGTGTGGGCACAGTTTGGTCACCATGTATGACAGCTGTGCGCGGCCGCTGCTACGTCAACAGCAGGCCCGTGTCAAATGTGTAGCTCACTTGATAATCAGCAACTGCTTCAGTGCCTGCATTAACCTTTCTTATCAGAGAGGATTTTTTTTTTCAACAGGTCTTTGATATTGGTACTACGGACTTCCCTCGGAAGCCAGCCATTGACTCAAAGCTCTTTTTTATCAGCATGATGTATCTGCGCCGTGGAATTTTAAGTGAAGGCTCTGCTTTCTTTCTGCAGAAAACACCTGCATCTTATCAAACTTTGTCCAAAGGGTCGTATCCTGGCTTTTCGCAGGACTGGGGAAGTCCTTTGAGAGGCTTTGATACCCTTTGGCCCCCTGACATCTTACCAAGTGTGAGTAGAAGCTTGGCAGACGCAGCAGGGGTACCTGCTCAGTGTTCACTCGCCCCTCTGTCCATGTGCTCTTACTCGTCAGACATTCTCCTTGCTAAATAAATGTTGGAAAAAAATGAATGTCGGATGCCTTTGAACTGTGTTCTCTAATGTGGGTCAGAGATCTATCGTATGCATATTCAGAACGTCTTTTCATCTGCAATTGTGGAGTTAAAATTCCCCTGGTACACTCTTAATTTCATCTACTTCTCTTGGAGTTATTTATTTAATATTTCTACATTAATGTCTTCTCAAACATGGTAAAAGTGAAGAGTTCAGAGAAGAAAAAAGGGAAACTTTTCTTCTCCCTCTGTCTGCATGATAGTCTGTCCGCCCTAATGACTCCATTTTAAAGACGGTGGGCTGACCGGCAGCGGAGGGATGGAGAGCGGGGAGGGTGAAGAGGAGAAGAGAGGCTCACTGCAGCACTCTCCTCGGCTCTCCACTCCCAGTCAGCCTCTCAGTGTGTGTGCTTTGAAAGAGAATAGGATTCAGCCCTTTGAAAGCCGAGGCTGCTCACCGGGGCCTTTGTGGAAAATAACATTTCAACTGAAAGCCAATTACTGGTAACATTATTTTGGTTGCTTCCATTATTAAAAGTACCTCTCTCTGTTTGCCCCCCATCATCCCTCAACCACAACCCCCACCCCACCCACTCATCCCCCCCACCCCTTTGCTTCGTTTTTTTACAGACGGAGAATTATTCCATCGACTCCAGTTACGTGAACAGCAGAGCCCACCTCATTAAAAGGTATGTGTTGATTAGGAATTGTTACCAGCACCTCGTTACCATTATTATCTGTAATTATGTTATCTAATGAGTGCACCGCTACCGTTGCAGCAGCTTGCATGTGTTCCTGCATGTTTCTCATTCAGTGTAATTGCAATGGGAGGATAAGATTTGGGGATAAATAGCATTACTCCATAGTGCGTTTAGTAGACATTTGTTGAAACGAGCCACAAACTCACGCTCACAGATTATTAGATTACACACAGCAGCAGCATCAGCAAGTAATGATTCTCATATTTACAGGTAACCTCATTACTCGGCTGTAATTCAGTTTATTAGCAACACGTGTGGCTTGAATTGCGTAAGTGTAAGACTTAAAACAACTACTCAATGATTGCATTATATTCAAGAGATTTCTCAAGTGCTTTTCCGCCACTGTTTTTCAAAACATGAATAGCTTCATGAATAGTCAATAATTATCTTCTCTGTTTTCACCGGGTGGAAGAAGTGTGGTATAAATGTTTTCATTGTGTTTTGTATTTCAGTCTACCTGAAACAGGATATTTGATGGGGGTTACGGGAATGCAGGGTTTAGGGTCATTTAATAACTCCCTGCAGCCAGGGTTTTGTTACCAAGCCCACTTGGGAAACTACAATCTTCCTTTTTACCTGCAGCTATGTAACATCCCAGCTTTTCTTTTGTTTGAGGCCTTCCCAGTCTTTTGAAAAGCTATTATGGCAATTTCCCCCTCAAAAGATTCCGGCATTAATGTAAACAAAGAGCATTCAAGTGTGGGCCTCTGCAGCACACTACAAAGAAATCCCCCCAGGAGCCGGTGAGCCTATGGTCTGGGACAGGTGCAATTACAGTGATAACATCAGAGAGCCAGCATTACCTGCAGCCCTCTCCCCCAGCCGGGGGAATTTCAGGCTTGGGCCCAGGAATGCAGATACCTTGTACTGTCCTTCACTTTCTCTTCATTTCTTTTTGTTTGCACACTTTTGTTTACTCTCATTTTCTCCTCTCTCTACCGCTCTCTCTCCTTTTATAACCTCTTTTCTCCATCTGCGTGAACTCATCTCTATATTTTTTCTCTCCTGCAAGAACACATGTTCATATATTCACCCCTATTTAGTGTTGTTTGTAAAGCGGAATTTGTTCCAGTGGGATGGAAATCAAATGAAGGGAAATCATGCTGTTACTGTGCAGCTGTTGATTGTGCCCCCCCCACCCCACCCGTTTTATTGACTGTGAGCCCCAAACAAGACAGATGCTCAGTTTGTATGCTTCCAGCGTTTCCTACATCCATCTTCCTTCCAGGAATTCCTGATTACTGCAGTATTTGTTTGATTGTAGTGAGTGAGTGCCTCCTGTTTGTTCAATGCGATGCCCTTGAAGTCAGTGCATCCATCCAACATGTCCTTGTCTGAGACACCCCATAGCTGCCGTGCTATCTGTGAAATTGAAAAATGATCCAAAAGAGGCTTAAAACGTTTCCTTTTTTCATAGTTAAGGCAATTGCAGAAGCTGTATTCTTAGTATTTGAAACAACTAAAAAAACACAATTTATCTGTTTTGAATTCCTGGAAATAGACCAGTTAAATAATTTATATGAAAAACAGTAAAAGGGACAAGGAGAGAAAGACAGACTGCTCGTCACAAACCATCAGCGTAAAGGGGACGAAGGAAAGCATGTGAAATAGGTGATGTGACATTTAATCAAAATTTTCCCTCTCCTCCCTGTTGGCCCCCATGTAGCACGTCGACATTTAAAGACCTGGAGGGGAACAGTCTGAAGGACAGCGGCCACGAGGAGAGCGACCAGACCGACAGTGAACATGATGTCCAGAGAGGACACTACGTTGACACGGCTGTCAATGACGTGCTGAACATGACTGTCCCCCCCAATGTTTGCCAGCTGCCAGACCAAGGTAAGACTGCTGCTTGTCTGAGTGTGTGCGCTGTGTGTGCAATATCCTTTGGAGTTTGTTTTGCCAGTTTCAAGATAAGACCAATGTGTATTCATTTGTGCGCCTGAGTCTGTTTTTATGCCACAAGAGCATCTCTTAAGGTGCATTATGCCCATTGCGAGCTTCAGATGTGCAAGTATGAATAACAGCACAGTTTTTTTCAGTCTTTGATGTCCTGCTAGAGCGGCTAATGTGAGAGATCTCTGGCAGCTAAGGCTACCCTTTGATACAAGCTTAGGCAACATTATTGACTGATAGAAGCCATGTCTGCTCTCGGAGGGGGGGGACCGACTTTAGATGTGCTTGAATGGCAGCAATTAGGCACACAAAGGTAGAAGGTGGAAATCTACATATCTCCACATGTCCTCATCCATTATTCAGTAGGATCATTTAGCAGGGAATTAATGTTGATGTTTCATTTCTGACTCACCGTTTAAAAAGACATCCACTTGGTTGGCAGAAGTCAGTGTAAGGGTCATACTGATTCTTAACTACTGCCAGTCAGACTGAGGAAGAGAGTGGGTCAGTAAGGGGAAGAGTGGAGCAGACCAGGAATCTACTATATGCACCTGAGGGTATTTACCAAGCTCAAAGGTAATGCCACATGCACAGGTGTAACAGCTCAGCAGAGCATGAGAGTCGGTGTGTGTGTGTGTTTGTGTGAAATACGCAGGCATTTCAGAAATACTAACATTAGTTATTATATACAGAGTGAGGTGGAAAACCAGGATGATATTTTAAATCCCGCTCCTGAGGACAGCACTCTCTGATATCACTCGCTGTATCTGAACTTTACATATGCGATGTGCTCCAATTTGGGAACTTGCCAAATTTCTTTTTTTCAAAATGTTGGTTCTGCCCCAGTAAGGCTGTCTACTCTCTCTCTACTCTACTTTTTTCTTCCTCTGCTCTTATAGGGTAGACATTTTAATGAGCGAGAGATAATGAAAAGGATCCTAGTTTCTGAAGAAAAGCATAAAGGAATGAAGATTATGGGATTTTTTAAATGTATTATTTATCCATCTATTTTTATCAGGGGACTGTGAAGTGTGTGGGTGCGGTTGGAGAAGCAGTAATAGACATGTGGGGGCTCTTCCTTGTCTGTTCTTTGGCACATTTACCTTACCAGATGCTTCACTTGGAGTCATTTGGCTGTTGATGTTGTTTGACTAGGGAATAATACCATTAGGCAACCTACACTTCATGCTAATGTGGAATACAGTCATACAAATGGATCTGCCTTCACGGCCAGTTGCCCATATATTGTAATGAGCTGAGAAATACAGATAGACGTACACAGGGTCAGGAGTTATGGTGGTAACCATTAGAATAAACGTGTACTGCATCAGACCGTAATGAACAATGAAAAGTGAATTTGCTGACTATTGGTTGCCAGCTGTAATCACTTCACAACCCGCAAAATAATAATTTGCCTTAAAAAATGCATGCTGACAGGTCTTCTACTGGGCGTCTCATTATTGGAGACAATTAGAAATGATGTACATGAGAAATATTACAAGTGGGAAGAGCTCTCTGAGGCAGTTCTTTTTTCATTAACACCACCAATGATTGTATCTGTTTCAGCAAAATGAATGCATGCCTCTTGAATGTGTAATGCAGTCCACACGGCTGGTAAACAAACAGGAGGCTATTTCACAGTGCTGTCCACTTTTGACCAGAACAAATAGATGATAACAAAGTATCTGTTTTGAATTACAATTAGGTGGTTTGTTATTGGCTTTTCCTTTTTTTTTTTTTTTTTATTCCTTCCTGTTACTGTCTTACTTCTGGCCAGCAGTTTTCCTCAGTCAGGTCTTAACAAAATAGCTCCACTAGAAGCTGCTTTTGTTTTGGTAGTCAGTCAGCAGCAGTGGTCACACCAGAGAGTAATAAGAGGCTGTTCATAATTATTAAATGAAAAGACCAAAGATCCTTACACGTACAGAAATGTAATGACAGAGCAAATGAAATCGTCCCTCTATTACCATCTCATCGAGTAATTACACAGTTAAAGGGCACAGTGGGCTGACAGAGATGGGCAGATTCAGCATGAGGCACATTTGAATCTGTCTCTCCTGTTGTATGAGATGAGGTTGTTTTTTTTGTGGCGCTCCTCAGGAGAACACTAGCTTCCTCGTTTCCCTCCTCCATTTTCTTCTGTGGAAACTCACTTGAGGACAAAGGCAGAAATAGAACAGTTGAGGTTTATACAATATGAGAGCCGCAGCGGTTACAGTCATGTGATGCTGTGGTTTCACTTTGAGCTCATCTGTCTTAATTGACAGAAATGGACACTATCTGCGTGTTCTACTGCGTGAAATGAGGGAATCGTCAGAAAACAAATAGGCCTGTTCACTAAACACTGTGCTGCTTAGGTGTCTTGCGGGACTTTAATGTTGTATACTGCGGGTCTCCTGCCAGCTAAAGCAGAAAACAAGTTGAGAGACTGCAATTGCCAAAGGACAACAACACACACAAGCCAAGGAGAGAGGAGCCTTGTTTCTTTCTTTTTTTTTTACTGTGCTGTTTTTTTTATTGTGTGTTAAGTGCCAAGAACAAAAGGAAGCAGGAAGGGGGAAGGAGGAAGGGTTAAACTCTCGGGCTTTAACAGAGCAAATGTTTACCATTCCCAGTACCATGTAAAGGTGATGTTTGCCCAGGAGACAGGCCGTTACCTTTTCACAAAGACCCTGCGTTCCCATCATGTTGGGAGCTTTCATGTGGGAATCCAATTGTGTGACAAGACTCGGCTGCTAACTAGCCGTGCGCTGAGTCACCGTGGGCTTGTTCTGTATCAATTTAGTTTGCAGTTTGATATTTGGCTTTCGTCCATCAGAGAGAGCTGTGCTTTTTTTTTCTTCACTGATGCGCTTTCAACTACAGCTATTCATTATTCCTGCTCCAGCCACCACCAAGGTAACTTTCAGCGAGGTGCTTCTGAAGAGATTTTGGACTTAAAACTGAGCGAATGCCTCTTTGTTGAATCCCTGCCAAGAGTCTAAAAAGGCGTGTGAGCTCTTTTTTTGAAAACCTGACCTGAAATATCCTTATCGCAGTGGATTAGATTAGGAAGTATCTGAAGAACAAATTACATTAAATCTCTTAAAATCTATAAAGGAAAGGCTATCTTTAACATGTAATGGCTCTGACATATCTGCCAATAGAGTAATAATGGCTGATATGGGTGTAAGTATAGACTGAGAAGAAGAGCTATATAAAATGAATTCACTTTATCTTTATAGGCATGTCTGTGAAGTTAGGGGGATTTGGTTGAAATGTGCGACATGCTAGCTTTGGCTCTGTAGAACCATTAGTGTCAAGGGAGAAGCGAGGGAACAGACTCCGAGGGGGCTGGTGACAAAGAGAGCTAAATCTATTTTTTTCAACTTCCTTTGATTGTCATAGCTCACACTTTAATTCCTCCCGGATATGGATGAGCCATGGTTTTAAGGATTAAGATTCATGTATTGTTAAATCTCTCGAGTTATCTCTGCAGGCGGGAAAAGGGGAGCATGATGTTGCTTAACAGTGTCCGATTTGTGAGTTTAGAGGTTTCGGTTCTTGATTTTGGAATTATTTCCAGGTCAATTTGTAAGTGTTTTTCAAAAAAAGCCCTTCCTCTTGGCTTATTAGACTCAAAGGAATCCAAGACTGCTCAATTAACCAGAGCAGGCCTCTTTTATTTCTGACATATTCCTCGGCCTCCACCTCTGGAGAATATCTCTCATCTATCTGTTAGCTCCCTATGGGTGTGTGCCTGAAGCTGGAGCCCAGGAATGGAAGCCCCCTACGTGGGCCGCAGACTTCTCCATATTCCCTTCTTCCATCAGCAGATCCACAGGGTTTCACTGTTCCTAATTGATTTCAGGCCACTCTTTTTTCTTTCTCTCATTCCCTCTCCCTCCATATGTCTCTTCTGCCTTCCTCTCCTGTTTCCATCTACTGACTGCAAATGTCTCCAACCCAACATCTCCCAACTTTGTGCCAGTCAAGCAGTTTCTTTCCCCTGTTGAATTAAAGAAAGAGTAAAGGCACCTCACATTTTTCTGCTGCCCTAAATTCAACACGGGAACATTTCTAGTTTGCAGTTCTCTGATCTACTAACGAAAATGCTGACAGGTGTCAGAATCAGGAAGGCAACAGGAACAGGGCTGTGCTGACAACACGAGAAGGGGAGAGGGTGTCTGTGAGAGAGGGAGACAGAGATGGAGAGATGAGCTGAGAGTCTAGTAAGCAGTCTTAGCGAGGGAAAATAAAAAGAGGAAAGGAGGAAACAATCTCTCTGACAGGTAGGAGTGATTATTTTTTGCATTCTCTCACTCCAAGATAACTCTGTGGAGGATTTGAGTGATTCTCAAACAACATTAGATTGAATTAAGCACCAAAACTCTCCTTGTGATTCGGGCTGGCAACAACACGTGTTGCGTTATGATATTTTGTGATTAGATTAACATACAAACTCTATACTGACACCATCCATTTTGATTTGGATTTGCCTAATCTAATGTGTAACCCATGGTGGAGGTAAAATGGCTGACAGTGACAAAGAGCTCAGTGCAATACAAGCATTAAGGAAGATAGAGTGCACACACACTGCATGCTCAAACACACCAGAGACGGCTTGCTAGCAGGTGTACTGAGGTCTGTAATGAACCACCGAGATGCACATTTTGCCTCCGAGATGTGGAGACTTGAGGAAGTACCGTATAAGGAAATGAAATGTCATTTCAAGCTGTGTCCATCTGTGCTCATCTCTTTTATTGTGCTTACATCGCTGAATGAATTTAGTTTGGCTTATTGCGATTAAACCTAATGTACATTTAAATAAAAAAAGAGC
Organism: Trematomus bernacchii; assembly: GCF_902827165.1. Classification (NCBI taxonomy): domain Eukaryota; kingdom Metazoa; phylum Chordata; class Actinopteri; order Perciformes; family Nototheniidae; genus Trematomus; species Trematomus bernacchii. The sequence goes on from NW_022987409.1 coordinate 4,432,318, forward strand.
TGACTATTGTTGATTTTGCAACTGGTACCATCATTTAGAAGAAAGACGTAGAATGTGTGTTCTCCATATTTATTTTTAAATACAGTTTCTCACCGAGTAAAACAAGCCCGTTTCTGCCCAAACTGCACTGCTTTTATGTTTGCTCTGAATTCAAATAATTGGCTTTTGCCTCTTGGTAGTTTTTGTTTGCAGTACTTGCATAAGTAAACCAACAAATTATTTAAAAAGAAAATATGGTATGTGAGCTCTTCCCTTTAGTTCTTTAGTTAATACCACAAGGGAATGAGTTAAGAGATGTGAAGAAGTGCTTAAACAAACTTGACATGTTTGGATACTGTTAAGTTTTTACGAGCGTCGCCTCTAGCTTTCTCTTCCTCAGTTTTACACAGCAAAGCCAAAGATGTATTCAGAAGGTCTTCTTCCCCAGCCCAGACGGAAAACATATAGAAATGTTATTATAGTACAATGGCATCCCCTGAACCCTCATTCTGCCAGAGCTCTCCTGAATATACCCCGTGTATTTAATCAGCTCAAGAGGGGACTGCTTATCTCTCTGCACTTGTCATGGATAGCGTATTGAACATATCAGAGGGAGAAATGGGAATAGTTCATTATTTTCTAGGGCTCACAATGAGCCTGATGTATCTCATTGCAGGTCCTCCACTGACAGCTCATTTTCTAGACAATCCTGGCATTCAGTTCACAACGCGGCAGGGCGAGAGAGGGAGAGACACGGAGAGAGAGGGAGGAAACACAGAGACAGGGAGAAAATAGGGCTCCGGATCTCCATTGCTTATTCATGACGCTGTGGCATGCTAGGTGTGTTAATAATCTCCGCAGAAACCAAGTGAATCACAGTTGTTTGTTGAACACCTAGCCAAGCTGGGCCCCAATCGACAGCAGATGGGAAAACAGGGGGATCAAGATGATCCCAGACAGAGGGAGGGAGATTAAGAACAGGTAATGTGCTGAAGTTGATGGGGGCCGAGTGTGTATTAAAGCGAGAGGAGAAAGTACCTGAATTTTAAATCTTGTCTGAGAGCGTATGTACAAAGTATATTGAGTGTGTATGTGTGGCTGCAAGTGTGTGTCTTTAAAGGTTAATCAGGGAAGAAGAGTGAGAGGAGGAGGAGGATAAAGAGATGGCGCAAGAGAGAAATACCATTGGTGGGGGGAAATAGAGTGAAATTCAAGTAGCAGAGCTGCAGCGGTCTCTATAGTCTTCTCGCCTTTTGTGGCTCCGATTGATTCTAGTTCTGGTCTGAGGGACCGAGGGAGCAGCCGTTTTTCCTAACCGCACCTTTGTGTTTTTAATTCTTTGAGGTCACTGAGTGGGCACAACCCCATTTCCACTGCAGCAGAATTCAAGCAATAAGACTGGGGGTTAAACTAGAGGGCTGTGTGGCTGGGCGGCACTGCAGATAAAAATCTTTAACGTGTCGAGGGTCTTGTACCTCCGGTTTGATGCAGGCTTGCTGCCATGGACTCTGTCTGAACACAATTTACATTTAGCAGTGATTATCTTATCTTCATGTGATTTAAAATGTAACATAATGAGAGGTCAACAAAGCCTCTTCCCCCATGGTGTTCTTAGTTTTACAGCTTTCCCACCCACAAACAGTGCAAGTGCTCTCTCACGCTGCCGTGTCGTGACAGCCAAGGCAAATTATTTTTCTTTTAGAACTACTAATACATTCAATGTGATGTTGCACGTGTGTTGAAATGTATTATGTTAAATATAAAACAGCTAAACCAAGCCATTAACTGTAATATACTGAACAATACACAGTACAAGGCTCAACATGAACAGTTGTCAGGTTGGCATTGCAAAGATTCTTGAGAAATAGGCAACTCATTCTTGGCCTTATAAATGTGTAAAAACAAATCATGCATAGAAATTATTTGACTGAATAATGTATGCGTTATAGATATTTCATTATGTATTATATCTGTGAAGAATATGACAACAGCTGGTATTTTATTCAAATTCTTTAAAGTATCCGTTAGAAGAAAAAACACCACACATTCATTTTGGTTTCTGTAATTAGGCTTTTATTCTTTCAAAGCGCATATTTGTTAAAATACTGAAGTAAAACTGCATAGTATCTTAATTACTCAAAATATAAAGTGACTGAAATTGAGGCTGACATCAGCTCTTAACAGTCAGCGTTGAACCCTGCAGTAGTGAATTACATTACTGTCTTACTGAGAATGGTCATTTGATGACCTTAACATGGTAGATTTTAACACTTCCATCCCAGCACTGGTCCGGACATGCTAATATCCTGGAGTTTTAGTGCAAATGAGGAGGCTGGATGACTGCTGATCAGCTGAGTGAAAGATTTCAATGCCCTGCCGGGGGAATGTGTCCCCAACTGATGAGCCATTATTGTCTGTCTTGTCAGGAATCTAATTTGCGTGGGTACTAGTTGGCCACCAGACCCACTCTGCCTCGAGGACGGAAAAAAGTAGATAATGTAACTTTAGACCCAATTCTGATCCTGTGCTGACAACTTGAGTCCCTCTCAAGAGTCCCTAAGTCCTGCTTTTGTTAAGGTATAGTCCCTAATGCGCCTGACAAAAAGCATGACTTACCACAGCCTTGTTGCTGAAATGGTATGACTAAAGACTGATACCATGTGGAGTAAACAACCTGATGAGGACATACTATACACATAGACTGACTCAAAGGAGCCTCAGTGTGTGGCTGGAAGTGGGCAGAAGAGTCACCGAGTGACTGCCAAAGCAAGGCTTGTATTACAGGGATCCCAGGATATCAGACACCAGGCGGCCTGTGTTCCCTCCAGGCAGGGCAGAGTCTGGCAGCTGGCCCGTAGCCCAGATAGCTATAATCAGCTCCATTACCTGTGACTCCCATTTATGAGCCCTCATGGTGGACCCATGGCTATACTGCGGGGGTTAAGGATGCTGTGAAATGTAGGAATAGCTAACTGAGCATGCAGTTGCACATGCTATAGCTACACCTGCTGCAGACACATCCTTTACACACACAGAAGCACATTCGTATGCGCCACATAACCACATAGTGAATGGGGAGAGATTTTCTGGGCATTATGTGTCTTGGCACGAGGCGTTTGTTTTATCTTCTCCCTCTGTGAAAGGAAAGATTACAAATATACTCTGCTCTGTTTAAGGGGGGAATCAGCTGTCTTCTGACAAGTACATTGTAGACCGCAGTTGTCTGTCCAGAATACAAAGAGACATTTATCACTGCAGCTGGGGTAACGGAGGAAGTGAGAGGGGGTGTCTCCTGTGCTGCAGCAATGTGCTTTTTTTTTTAACCCCTATTACTTCCTTTCTGTGGGAAAAACACTATAGCTCCATCCTCTTTAATCCATTTGAGATGATCTATTTTTCTTTTTCATTCTCTACCTGCCACATGCCTTCCCCCCGCCCCCCCTATTTTTTTTTATCTTAGTTCTCATCACCTTGTTTCTCCTGACAACATTATTACTCAGATGGAATATGTAGCGGGAATATGTTAAGTTATGTCGTCCTCCTCAGTTGTGGCAACAAAAGGTTACTACCTCAGGCATACTTCTATAATATTTCCATATTTCCCCTCCTCATGTATATTCAGTTAGATGATTTATTCTGCAACATTTAAAGCCGTTGAAATGCAGAATTTCTCTCTCAGAGACTCTGCATACCCTGTGAAGCATAGCATGGCAGAATCTTCTCTTAGGATTTGTTCTCAGCAGAAGTTAAACAGAGGTTAAAGAGAAGTCGTCCGAACCACCTCTATCATTACTATCTTTCATTCACCAATTAGTGTCAGAGATCTCTCTCTGTCCCCTAGATGACCTTGCAGGGATGAGCTCCCTGTGTGGTAATTCAACATTTTGAGTAGGCCTCAATGGTGGGAGTCACGTTTTGGCTGCCAGTGACCCAGATTATAAAGTATTGATGAGAGAGTGAAGGGACTGTAACAGAGACAGTGTGTGTGGACCCTCCCCCAGCCTTTTCTTAGTCACCTGTCTCTGCAAGACTTCACTTGGTTCCTGTCTTTCAACACTTCTTCATATTCAAGAAACTCCCCAGACCTCAGCTCTCTTCAACTTAAGGCAGTGGATTAACATGCAAACTAGTTATTCAGATGAATGACACATATATGTCTATAGAGCAGGGTTATCTTGGTTAAATGTAGATCAATATTTGAACATGCATAACCTGAACACTACGTTGAGTTAACTAGTCAATCTAAATGACCGTGTTATGCACACACTGCAAAGAGCTGCCTGCCTGCGTTGTTTCTCTTCATGTGTTCAAAAGGTCAAGAGCTGAACAGGATGCAGCGTTGTGTTTCTCCATCGGGCGTAGCTGGCGGTGGTAGATCACCAAATTAGAGTAAATTCATCAACATTAAAAACATTATTCCGACTTTGTATTGTTCCGCTATAAGATATTTCCTTTAGGCTACCATTCATCTTTCTGGGCATTAAGCTAATTACCATACTATATTAGTACATTATGTAAAATAAGGTTTGTGTAAACCATGTAAGAACTACATTAACTGTTTCACAAATCTTATTTACATTATAATGTTGTCGTTCTTGCACAGTATGCACAAATAATTGCGGTACACTCCAGGAGACTTTACTGTCGACCCTTTTATGTACAATTGACTAAAGGACTGATCTCTCTCAGTGGATGCATCTTGCCAGCCAAATGTCACTTTTCAAAGCTCACTGCCCTCCACCCCCCCATCTTTAAGGGGAGGATAAAAGGTAATGGAAGAGGTCGGCTGTTAAGTTTAATGGCAGACAGGAAAGTCTCAGAATGGCTCTTTTTAATGATGTGCTTGATTTCATGCAGTCCTCGTTAAAGATTAGGCCAGAATGCATACAGAGCACAGGCAGGGAACTGTGGCCAGACTCTGCACTACCCCCCCCCCCAACATCTGTAAGATCTGCAAGGGGGTCTCAGGCTCCTTTGTGAGTTCTCAGGCTCATCGCCCTGCGCTCCTTCTGTATTCAGCTCACATTAGCATCAGAAAATAAATAAAGCAAGCAATCAGGCCGTGACCTCTTATCCACGGTGCCTCGGCCCCTCACCCTCCCTCCTTCTTCTCCTCCTCCCCCGCCTCCTCCGCTGAACTCGGCATAGGTTTAACTAGCTTGGATTTGCAACTGAATGTCAGGCTTGGTGTTTGGCTATACCACAGGGCAGGTTGTTCCTCGGCTGTCTCCAGAGAAAAGAGACTCGGGGATCGAGGGGAGCGAGGGAATTGGATCTTTGACACCTGTCACTTCCACTCTGCTGCACCTTGCTCCCTTGCCACACATAAGGACTTTTCATGTCACAGCTCAGCATGTTATCATGAGTGGGCACAGGGTCTGAGAAATCCAATTACTACCAGTGTGTCAGACCCCTGCCATCATCCTTATGTATGCTATAGTCATGTTCCTTAAATCAGAAAAGATGTGCCTATTAGTTCCTTCTCTTTTCTTCAGACCAGTCTTCCACCTCCATTTCAATCTGTGTGTCTTAGATACGAGCTGCAGCTGCCTCACTCCCGCCGACAACCCTCCATATAGTGCAGCGCTGACTGGCTGGCTGGTGGGTGGGTGGGTGGCTAATGCTACGGACATTGCTTCTGACTGTCTGATATTAAGTGGTATCATGGTGCAAGCCTCACATGGAGAATACAATGGGGAACCTGGGAAGGAGTCAGCATGCCTCACAGTTGCCTAACTGAATGGCCTTTGTGACAGGAAATAGAAAGTGTACTAAGAAAGGCCTCTCTTCTGCTTCTCCTCTGCCCAGTAGGTGTGAATCTAATGCATTTCCACGCAGCAAGGGCCCAGCTGTTTTCTCCTTATTTCTTTTATATACAGCTTGTCCCTGAGTGACATTGTCAATCCGGTTCAGGGGGAAATAATGGGCCTCTCTTTTCAAACAATAATAGGTGTCCTTATGTATCCCACTCCATCCCACTGTATATGTGTCTGCATGCTGAGCCTAACCTGCCCATCACTCCACATACCACTATGTTATAGTGTCCTACTTCTAGAGGCTGTTAAAATTGCTGGGAAAAGATGAAAAAAAAGATCAAATATAAGAGAGAAGGACCCATGCTGGTGCTTCTGCAACAAGATAAAATAGAATTTAAAACACATAGACTTGGCTGACACAAAGTGAACATGACTGAATGAGAAGCCACATTATATTAATTATGTAACGCCACTCTTTTGAGCCAAAGCTGAGGTTCACAGACAGAGAGAAAGGAATTCCTAAGTTATTGGTATGCGGTCAGGTCCTTGGGAGCTGGACACATTGACAGTCGCTGAAGAATTGTGTTTATTTCAGATGGCTTAAAGAAATAGAGCTTTTTAGGAAATCATTATCTAAAAGAAGAAACTATGACAAATGTCTCTTAGGGCAAATAAGATAATGGTTTATTTTTCTAGGATGTTTATGGGTTATAGATTGTTCAATCATAAATCTATTTTCCCCACAATAGTTCATGTTGGATTTTTGACTGTTGGGATGAAATCTTGGCTACGCAAATAGGAATCTTGGCATTGGCCAAACATCATTTGTCATGGACCTCTCAATTTATAAGGGAAAGCTTAATGTCAAATAGACATTGTGACATTGTGTTTTTTATCATCCAGCATAACATTCTCTTGACATTTCCAGATTGTTAATTCACAACAATTAAAATAGTATAAAAGGGATTTCCTGACCTATAGATTCAGTGTAGGAATGTCTAATTGTGCTTTTTGGTTTAGGTTTAAAACCAAATGACATCATTGATTCACCTGACATAAAGCAATGTTTTGTTCCCCACAGTTTTACATCAGTGAGTCTATCATCAGGGGGCGCTACCATCCCTAAACAGCATCTCCTCTACATCACAGCTCCCTGTAAAGCTTTCCTCTCCCGACAACCCCATTCATAGATGTAATTTAAGAGTCTGTTTCTGTTCCCCTTGCTTCTCCCAGACTCAAGGGTTTAGGAGCAAATTAGCTTGCAAGCTCGGTCAAGCTTAAACACAGAAACAAGGCGTTTTTGCCGGGGTATTTAAAGATGTCCTCTGCCGATGTATTGTTGAGGAAACGAGCCAAGCAGACAGAGGCAGGTAGGCAGGCGGTCTGAATGGCTGGCATGCTGGAGTGGGTCTGCAGCTGGCCTGCTGTGCGGAGTTCTGGGCTGCATTGTATTGTTGCTGTGGGCCTGGGGCGCCAGGACACAGGTTAATTTGTAGCCCATCATTAGAAGGGCAATTTGGACGCTGAGAATTGACAAGGGTGACATTTACTGTGTAATTAGAGCAAAGTACATCACATCATGGTACAACACAATACTTCTTCTACCTTCATCAACAAAAATTAGTAGTTATTTATTGCTGATGCAAACCATTAGAGCAACAAACTAACTATTAAAGAGTCAACGATAGCCCAAATGATGTTACAGGTTATCTATTGTAGATATTATCTATTTATTAACAAGTGTTGAATGTGGAAAGTATTACTAGGCAGAGCCACCAACATAACTGGAACTGAATCAAAAACATTGAAGAAATACATACTTCCTGAAACCTCTTTTCATTTGCATAATGCATCATGACGTCGCTTTTTCTTTGTACATGTTTTAGTTGACATGTTTTTTCGAATAAAGTCTAACTTAAGTGTAAAGTGTACCAAGAAAAAATGATTAGATCTTTCATATATGCCCCTTTGAATGACATCCAACTCTTCTGTGGCTAGATTGGATCAGAATAATGTATAGGCAACAACATATGCAGTTTGCTCCTTTGGTCTGTTATTACTTTTGTATCATATTGACCATGTAAAAACACCTTTTTTCTTCAAGCTGGATCTGCAGTGTGATTAAACAGTTGGGCTTTGTTCAAGCATGACAGCGGCCTTTCCAGAGGCTTTCGTGTTTAGTAAAGTTCAGCCTCATGCAGCCAGGCTTAGGTCTCTGTGTCTGGGTTAAATCCAGTCCAGAGTGCCTGTGGAGAAAGTTAAACAGTCACTGGCTCATGTCACGTTTGAAAACCAGGGCATGAATTATGGTCTAAAAACCTGCCCCTCCAAGCGTTGCATATGTGATGATAGAAGCCAACGGTAATGTTTCCACAGTCTGACTGAGAAACTGCGCCCTGTAGGAGCGAGTGATTGTAGAAGCAGGGCACAACAAGGTGAGGAAATCCTTTCTGCAAACATTGTTATATATTGTATTATTAGAAACCAGACCACCCATGCACATCATCATGAAAAGCAGCTCACATCATTTCCACTACATCAAGCAGTCCATTGGCTAGTGGTCCTGCTTTTGAACAAAACAGTGCTCTGCGATGACATAGTGATTTATAAAACACCATAGCGATTGCTTTTTTTCTTCCCGCTGCTGTTACACAGCTGTTAAACAGATGCTGTTTGTACCAATTTAGAAGCTAGTGCATTGTTTGTCAACACCAGTTTGGAGATGCATTCTTTATACCAGGACCTGCTGCACAATGCACAGCCTGCATGGGCCAGCAGAGAGGGAGGGAATACATACAGAGTAAGTAAACATTTGTCTTGAACTGCTGCTCGCTTTTAAAACAGTTACTGACAAGAGCTTATAAAGAACAGCGACTGTAACACTAGCTCAAAATGGAGTTAACTTGCCATTTGGTATCGGCTTTTGGGAGGACACAGAGAGGCCTGGTGGAAGTGACAAACTGTCAGACACTTTCTGCAGTGCTGCATGGATTAGACAGTGAATTTGTTCTTGATAAATTGACTGGTACTAATGCTCAGAAATAGAACCGGTGCCACATGAACCCCTGGCTTCACCAGCCGTATGACAGTACTAACAAGGCCGCCTAGTGAGCCTAATTTCCTTCACAATTAATATTTGACTGGAAGAATAGAAGGAATTCGGTTCAGATAGGCAGAAGTGAGAGATTTTTGGGTGAAGGATTTATTTAATTACAGCGATGTATGTGAGACAGCAGTACTGATGAGATGAAAGAGGACAGAAGGAGGGGAAGTATAAAGGATTGGCTTGTGCAGGGAGCTGCGAGGGATGAATCTGGGGGTGTCAGAGGGGGGATAGCTTGATGTGACTGAACCAGATGCTGTTGGGAGAAGGTGAGGACTCTGTGCTGTGTAGAGAATGATGGCTTGCGTGGCGCACTAAGGGTGCCCCTCTACTGTTTGTAAAAACAAGACCATCACACTCCATCTTGCCGCTCCCGCAGGAGCCAGGCCTCCAGGCTGATTTATGGCCCACAGACTGAATTGGCTGGCTGGGATGACAGCAGAGCTCGGACTCTCCCTGGTGTGTAGTGTGGGAGACTGCTCGGCCAAGCCTCAGCCTCAGCTGGCCGGAGAACTGCCCTTTGCTGTAGTTAGGGCAGACTAGATGTTAAGCTCCATCCCCAGTGTTAGGATCAGGCGGGGCCAAGCGTGACGCGTCTCCAGCATGCTTTGCAGTCAGAGCACCAACCATTCACAGTCATCCTATATTCTGCTGGTGCCATATTTTCTGCGTTTTTCCTCCCCTGTGATACTTCCATCAGCTTCTGCATCACAGACTCCATCAAGACTCTGTAGTAACAATTTAGATTTAATCAATCTTTGCCATCTGACTGCCAGGATGGAAAATTAATGTGGAGAGCAATTAGAAAACAGCCATCTCAGTGTCAAAATAACACCAAGATGAGAGCAGAAAAGTAGGCGGCATTTTAGCAGCAAATGAAAGCTTTCTGTACTCCACTCAGACATGGCTCCCAGGCTGTCCTCAGAAAGGGTCATCAGGACTCTGCTCACATGTATTTCACTTTCTGTACATCAAATCAGTCCTCGCACACAGCAATAACAACAGGCTTAAAGCAGCGTCAGGGTTGCTGTTAGCTTTTTCAATCACTAGAACTCAATAATTGTCTTTCCAGACTCGAGACAATATATTTGATGGCTTTTTGATTGGGTTTAATATCAAGGACGTTTAAGAAAGGACAGGAAAGCAGGGAAAATCAAAGGGATGCATTAAAGTGCAGGCCCCAAGAAAACATCACAGTAATATCTACATTATTCTGTCTGGCTGTCTGCTAGTGCTTATTTTCATGTGACAAACTAAATCAGAACACTGATTGTTATTGCTACAACAGAAAATGTCAGCATAGAGGAAATACAAAAAAGTAATTTAAGCCAAAAGTGGCAGACACTCTTTGTAAAATGATTTATCATGCCACGCTGCTGTTCCAAATTCTTTTCAGGGTTCATGCTGTAAAACCGAACTGACTGAATTGTGTCATGCAGCATGTTGCCATCGCCTTTGTGGCTCCAGTTAAACCAAGAAATAACAAATGAAGATTTGTCACCTGAATATGTTCTCACTTCAGCTCAACCCCGTGTCTGGCCCTCCAATCCTGCCTTCTGTTTATTGTGGCTGCTTACAGACTCATTCTACAGGATTACATCATTGTTCTCAACCTTGAGGCTGTGTGCACTCATTTTGGAGTGAAAAGCGTCTGTGTTTTCCAAGCCCTGCTCCATGTGTTAGCCAGCCAGGACGCAAAATAGCTGGCGAAAGCTCATAGAGCTTTTCGGGGAGTTGCCTCTTTCACTGAACACATACCTTCCCCTTTGTTTCAGGGGGTTTAAGTCTTTTGCTGATTCTTCTCTTTTTTGCTAAATTAGCAACAAACAAATAGCACCTCCAGCTGTAGGACATGAAGGGATCATTATATGCGGTGCACAGGGGTAAATTGAGCAATGAGCTTGTCAGGTTATGGGATCCCCATGCTGAAGCTGAGGATCTGTCTGCTGTAATTTGAAGTTAAGACACCTTGATCTGATTGAGGGGAAGCGGCAGGCCTGAATCGGCTGCTGGCATGCTGCAGATGTGAGATGAAATGGCAGGGAGCATGTGGGGTTTTCTCCCTGTGCTGATGCAAAGTGATGCTATTCCAGGTGACTACAAACGCAACAACATGACCTGCATTATCAGGAGAATTTGGCTTCTGCATTTAAAGTGGCAGTATTTATAATTTTTCAAAACCATGCGCATCGGTACATACATATTTAATGTGCTCCCTAGTGCCTTTATACGTCGTTGGACCTTATTTCAGCAGTAAGTACAGTATATCTGATTTGATAGCAACACTTTGGTGTTTTTCTTCCTCTGCCTCCACTACCAACAATCTGTTTGTATTTCAAATGTGGAACACTTAAAAACCCAGGCAGCCTCCGCCTCCCGCTGGAGCTCCTTCAGTAATTAATAGGTATTAAATTGTGAATAGGAAATGTTCCAAATGACATCCTGCACCGTACTGTACTTTAAATCTGCTCCTGGAACTGATTGGCAAGCTTATTTTCCTGAACACTTTGAATACACATTCACAGCAGGAGGTGCCTTCACTGTCTTCTATTCTCCACTTGTTGACTTCCAAAGTACCGCGGTAAAATCCATTAATTCATCTCTAACCATTACAGTTTATGGAATAGGAGGAGATTGTATTTGTAAGAGGTCGATGGCCCGTCACTTTTTTTATTTAAATGTTTTTCTCTTCCATTTTTTGTGAGCCTTTTCGAGCAACATCTGCGTTTTATGAAGCTCTAAGGAGAGGCAGGATGTGTCAGTGTTAATGGCACTTGCCTTTCAGAACAATGTCATTTACAACCCAGTTGCTCTCCCATAGACCCCTAAAGCAAAGAGAGAAATGCCATTCACTGCATATGCATGCGCTGCTAAGTAGCGGGCATACAACTCGTGTATTTTTCCTTGTGCCTTGAGGCTTTTCATGCTTTAGGAAGTGCTCTGGGCTATAGAAAAAGAAAAAGTGTTTAGAGGAAATTGCATTCATAACCAAGATGCTTGCAAATCTTTAATCAGCAGAGAAAAATATCTGCTTTGTCTAACAAGATTTGTAGAACACTTTCAGAATGTAGAGAAGGGAATTGTGTAAAAGTCTACAAGTTTTTTCAATGTCAGAAAATACATTATATATTATTTCTAAATATACTTAACATTGCTGGAATGAATCTCATCTTTATTGTTAGCAAGTTCACAATAAAAGTGCATTAAGTTCAAAATGCAGTTGATGACAAATCATACATCAGTTTAAAAAAAGGACATGGGATTTGAAAGGGATTTAAAATAACACCGCCGCAGTGGACAATCCAATCTAGTATGTGGGCAGGTTTTATATTTTTTTGTATTCATCGCCTCCATTATGTTTCCTGGTACCTGGTAAAGACTCTCGTAAAGACTTTTGATTACATTATTACATTCTGATTGGATCCCTTCTCTTTAAACAAAACCCCCAGCTTCATGCCTTTTGTCTCCTTGATTGCCGCCGGTGCAGTCCCTCGGACTAATCAGCGCTCATGCAAATGTACATGCATACCGGAGTGGAAAACACATTTAATTTGCTCATTCTTACTATTTGGCCTCATAAAATTATTCTAACTGTATAGATATTTTATGAAACTGCCTTTTTATTCTGCAGTGTGGATAATGTGGACGATAGTGTTGAATGATATGTCATATAGTTTACACAGAAATATTTCCTATTAGTTGTTAATTGGGGTGTAATTGTAGGTTATATTTGAGAGGCTCGTAACAATGCTGTCCCTTGTAAGGATGAGGATGTCTGTATTTATTCAATTATCAATTCTGTGCCGTCTCTGCCTCACTATAAAACATTCTTGTAGACATTGGTCACTCATGGTCTGCATTTTTGTGCGCTGATGTTCATTTTTCAGCCTTCAGGCATGGTGATTCCTCCAGAATACCACTTGCCATATTTGGGTTCAAACAGCCCATGATCCCCTTTACTCATGCATGCAGTCATTTAGTCACCATGTTATCTGTCTGTCTCATAAGATTATACTTTATGAGAGACAGCTCTGGCATATCTGCCCCTGAAAAGCCTGTCTCCAATCTTTAAATATCGATCCCCAGGGTCTAAGCAGAGGTGCCTCTCATGAGTGCAGGAAAGAAGGGAGAAAAACAGATCATTAGTGATTTTAATTAGGTGATCTGTCAAGCTGCGATTGCCAGATGTAAGCGTATGCATTTGGGTCGATGGCAATCCCTCTCACAATCCCCTCTTGTCACCTTGGGCCTCCGGAACGGAGGATGGCTCTTACTAGAAGTGAAACAAGCAGTAGGGGAGCGAAGAAATGTGTCATTGCGCATCTGTGTGGCAGGTTCTTTCTCAAAATTGGAGCAGGTGGAAACACAACAGCGCAGTGGCAAAGATACATTTTGGACTTGTTAGGTTTTCTCGGGCTGAATCATTTTGAAAGTGTGTACTATATATCGTGTTTATAGATTTCTCCCACCAAGCTCTTTCACGATGAACAGTGTATGTATATGTGAATTAAAAACAAACATGAAAACTTAATTAAAGAACTTCAGTGTGAGTACCGTAGCATGACACTTTTTTGGTCGTTGTAATGATGTTAAAACTGTCTTGAAAGTCATTCCCCTCCATCACAACAAAGTACGATAGAGCGCCACTATAAAGACTCAGGCAAATGTTTTTTTCACTCCAGCGTTAAACATCATTACATATTTATAACCCGGCGCCAGATGACAGAGACAGAGAGGAAGAGAGAGATGAACCAGGCAACATCACCGCAGCTCGTCTGGTGTCTCTCTCTGCGAGATATCTGATTGCATTGTTTAAACCTGCCTTTCATCTAGTGTTGCTACAGAAAACCCAATTATACAAGAGTTGCAAATGGACTTTTGATTTAACAATACATAATTTAATTGGCATATTAGAAGTACCCTAAACATCCAGCTCCAGTTATCAGTGAGCGGCATTACCGGGTCTGCAGTCTTGAGCAGATGCTCAAATGCATTGCAAGTGAAAGCTAATCATTCCTGAATATTTTACTTTTTTAATTAAAACAAAATGCAGCATTGGTTTTCATTTATGTGTTCTATTATTTCATGACAGAAATTAAATCAAATAAAAGCCTCATGGTAGAAAAATCTGAGTGCGAATGAGTACAGAAAAAAGGCTGGTTTTCAGACAAATCTAATATTAATGTTCTCTCTCCCTTTTGTGTCTCCACAGATCCCAGCGAAGGCTTCCACTGCCAGGACGAATGTCGCATCCTTGGCCACTCGGACCGCTGCTGGATGCCCCGTGTCCCGGCGCGTGTCAAGTCACCAGAGCACGGCCGTAATGTCATCGCTTTGTCTATCGAAGCCACCACAGTGGATGTGCCCCACTACGAGGACGGCACCATCAAGAGGACTTTTGCCACCTTCGGCAAGGATGGGCCTGAGGACGTGGAAAGGGGAGAGTTAAAGGGAAAGCGGACTCAGGAGTCTCAGGTGTGCAGCCCCAAGGCCAATGGAGGGGCTGTCCGTGAAGCTGGCAACGGGCGTGAGGCATCCAGCCCCATCACTTCCCCTGTGCACCTGAAGAGCCCATTGTCCAAGCCGTCATCTGCCTACAACACGCTGAAATGCCGCGACGCAGAGCGAATCGCCAACCACAGCCTGCTGCGGCAGCCGGAGGGGAAGGACAGTGAGCCAGCTGTCAGGGAGATCAACACGCTTCTCCACGATGGCCGAGACAAGGAGTCCCCCAGCAGCAAGCGACTGAAGGACATTGTGCTTTAGCGACCTACTCTATGACACACACCAACACTCATGCACATGCCGTGTAAACTCACATATATGTACCCCGCAATAGCTGTGTGTACACAGAAGAAAGTCAGGCTGTGGAAGTAGAGAGACACATCCATTTGCAGTATGCAAAATTCACAAGCCAGCTCCTGCTAAGGATGATGAACTGTAGTATGCTGCAGCTAGTTGTGTGCTCAATCTGAGGTAGTGGACGTGGCTTTGTTGTAGTCGCAGTACTTTTTCCTTGTTTGCTTTTTGTTCAGTTTTTCGTATATCAGTCTGCACTGAGTGGACAGGCAGGTTACTGTTGACTGCATGGACATGGACATGGCCAGTGGACCTCTGAAGCGCTTGCGCCAAAACAGGACCCTGCGTGTTTGGACACCTGTGGTGCCGATTCATAAGTACAGTTATGCCTTTTGAACTACTTTTGTATCACAAACTGATATTTGCCTTCTTTGGTTTTTGCAGTTTGTTCTAGCTGCCAAAATCGCTCTTTGTTCCTTTGTATAGTGAGCTCAATCGATGTAATAAACGACATACACAGGATTCATCTAAAAATATTCTCAATGTACTCCTTCAACAGTTCTCAGTGTGTTCAGGGGAAGGAAAGAGAGGCCTCCTGGTCTCATTTGCCACTTTCCCTGAGTAATAAGAGAAACTTTCTCTGCGTATCCCCGAGGACATCCCAGTGTCATCAGACTGAGGTCTTTACAGTATTTATATTTTATCAAGGATGGAGCTAAATGAACTCTCGCTATCTGCCCAGCCGCTCTGAACACTGGAAGTGGGACAGACAGATCCTTGTGTTCAAATTGAGTTGTATGAAAAAAAGACTTACTGCTTTTGAAATCTCCTGTGCCCAACCTTGATTGTAGCCAGTGGAGCACAAATTAGACCTTTGTGCTCTGGTCTTGTACTTTTTTTGACTTTTGACTATGGGGCTAGGATAGAAGGGATCGTCACTCATGTCTTGCTATGTGAAACTCTCTATAGGGTTTACTATTATCATTTTGAATAACCTGTTGTTATGTGACAATCCCTTTAATGTTTTGTTTCAAGAGAAAAAAACAAATAAACATTGGTGTTCAACTGAAGCTACAGTAGCGTTTGTTACACAAACACAAAAATAAAAAAAAACATATATGCCAAAATATATTTTATAAATAATTTAAAAATGTATAATGAGAATATTTAATGCTGTGTAGTTATTTTATGAGTAAGTTATACTTGAAATTAACTTGCTTTTGTTCATTTTGTCTTTTGCTTTTATATTGAATCTGATATTCTTTTCTTTTTCAAAATGAACTTGGATTATTTTTTGTTTACTGTGTGACCCCTGGCAACTGTTGCAGTCTACCTTGTTGTAAAGAGTTTCTTATTGGTCAGTTCTTGTGCCATCAAGTTTCTGTGTGGGCTACTAGAAAAAGTAAAAAGACAAAAAAAAGCGATATCAGCACCAACATTAGTGTTTCAGTTCAATGAGCTTAGAGTGAGATAGCAAAAGAAACCAAAAAAGATGCAAACAAAACCTTAAAATGGCCGGATGTTTCTTATCTTAGAATCTACGGAGGAGAGAAACAGCACCCAGTGTTCTCCAAGCTGGTAACAGGGTTCCACCTATTTTATCTGTTTAATGAGTCACCTTTCCTATTGGGCCCAATCAAGTTCAAACAAGACTTTTTCAGCCTCAACTGAGGGCATTTGGAAGCAGAGACTAGCTGTGCTCAGCACTGCTATCACCCATGCCATCTGTGTTCAGTTGATCTCAAAGATAAGGTTGAGACCAGAGTGGTATAAACAGGGCTCTCCCTCCTACGAGCATCACACAACAGACTGGGTGGAATCATGTTTGATCAAACTAAGGTCTTGGAAGAACCGTGTTGCACATCAGCAATGTGGTTTTATGTTGCTTTGCAGTAAACTATGTACAATGTGGAAAAATATGAATGAAAATTGACAAATTGCATACAACAAACTAGATCTTGTAGCTGAATGTTTTGCTGGTCTCACCCATGGCTTGTGGCAACATGAAAATCGGAATAATCACTGAATGTATACAGCAGCTTATAATTAAACTATTAAATGTTCACTGATTGTTTCCTCGTCTTTACTCACCACACGTAAATTATAACGTTTTACTGATATTTTGTGTGCAGAATTATAAATCTATCGATCAATCACTCAAAGTGAATGTATACAGCCCAATATCACACATTTTACATTTGTCTCAGGGGGCTTTACAGTTTGTACAAACAAACTACACACTCTGTCCTTAGACCGCCACATCAGACAAGGAAAAACTCCCTCAATTAATTGGGGGGGAAAGGAAGAAACCTCAGAGAGAGCAACAGAGGACCCAGGATGGACAGACTCGCTATACAGTAGGTGTCGTGTGAATAATAGTAATAATACCCATGTCATGCTTTTCCGGTTATTACCCGTCCCCTTGTGTGTTATAGCTTTTTATGCATGTAAACGGTCTGCAGAGTCACAAACCCTCAAAGTACACCCTGTAGCGAGTAAAACTCTAACACAGAAAAGAGCTGTCTCTGCTGCCCCAGAACGCCTCGTTGGAGATTTCTCTTTTTCCATTGTTTACTTCTTGGGTATAGTGACGTATTTGGGTATAGTCACGTAACGTAACGTTATGTTACGTCCGCGGAGCCGTTACGTTTGGACCAATCCGCGGACTTCCTCACACACCTCAGCGGGACGTTGCGAGGCTCGCTGCTGCGAGGAGCGAGACACTGTGAGCTGGCTCACTGGTGTGGGGTCGGCGAGACAGCGAGACACCGCAGAACTCAGCCTGGGCACACACACAAACTCCCAGCCAGGCAGCGGGTGTGTGTGTGTTTCGGGCTGGGTTTCGCTGTGTCTCGCTGTCTCGCAGATGGCCACTGGGCTCACAGGGAGGGGGGGGGCAGGAGCTCCAACAAGCCGTTTAGGACAGAGAGTGAATACACATACTATACAGAGATGCTGTATGAGAAACCAATGTGAGTATATTTTAGTATACCTCAACAATGGAATTATGATCAGTAGAAATGGCCATGACATGGGACCTTTAAAGGATAACAATTATTTTATTTATTTAAGGGCCCCACACTCCTCTGCAGCAATGCATCTTATTCTATAAAAAAACATTATATATTTGTTGTGTCTGTCCTGTGACAAGCAGGTGATTTTCATAATATTAGAAAAAAAAAAACAGTGCTGTGATGCATTTTACATTTTATATATTGGGGTTTTTAATAGTCTATTTGGCTTATGTAGACCTATGCTATGTGTTTATTTTCTTTATTAATTCAAGAACATCATACATTTTTCGTACAAAAGAAGTTGGTGAGAGGTAAACATATCAAGTAATACAAAATGACATGACATAAATAAATGAACAAAAACCAAAAAATACATAGGCTACCGTTTCATATTTCAGATACCTATGTGTTGCAATACCTATTTGTTAAGTTTGCTACGAGACAAGCCAAACGTCATCGCCAGCCAGGTGAGGAGTACTAGCCAATCAGAGGTAGAGGAGGGCGGGTCATGCCTTCATCTTAATTAACTCGTAATCTCGCGTTGCTGCAATGTAAACAAAACGGATGAAAAGGACTTCCTGCTCTGCTCAGGTAGACATTCCTCCAACACATAGAAAAAAGTGTAATTTCTGCTACACAAATGTCCTGAATTTAGAACTGAAAACCTTTTGCAAACGTTTATACAGCATTAGCAGCAACACCAACAGACTCTGGTTTGGAACCAGTAGTTTGGAAAGAGGAAGCTAGTCAAGCTAATAAGCTACTACTCGGAAAATATAGGAAAGTTAGCCCAGTTGATAACATTGTAACTGATTTCAATTAGCTTAGCTTTTTTTTATGTCAGCATGCATCCATTGGCAGGTAAGTGTTCATCCCACTTTATAAAGAAGACACGGCTAGCTAGTGTTTAATGTATTTTTTTACTGCCAAAACCCACACTACCATTAGTCCTGTATTCTTAGCATTCAGTGTGTCACATGATTTGAATCAGGACCATTATGAACTGATGTGAGTTATGGAGTAACATTCTTCACAAAAACATGGGACTAAGCGGTCCACCAAGCTGGTCAACTGCCTGTGTGGCCCCTTACTGTAGATGTGCATATAAGTACCCATTCAAATTGAAGGAATCATTTTTTTAGTGCCTATACCCGCACCAATCTGCTACGGCAGAAAAATAAATCAAACTGAAAATTCTCCTTTTGGTTGGCTACTAAACAATTACACTAGTACCAAACAATTACAGGAGCCAGAATAAAAACCAATGTGTACTTACAGTATGTACTGATTTCTTAACAAAAGCAGATGTTAACTTCAGCACCAGTTCATATTTGTTAAAATGACCATTGACCAACTTGAATAATTTATAAAGCAGAAATGGATGTGAGTGCATGCATGAAGTTCTCAATTTTGAACTATATTTAGATCTGCCATAATACATTTACAATCTGTTATTTAATGTGAGTCTCTGAGAACTGTTGTTGTAAACAGCATGATAACACATGGAGTGATGTCTATTCTATTTGTCATGATAAAATGGAAATTAACAGTTTGAGTCGAAGCTGGCTCCAACTCTGCATTAATATTCAATGCATTCACTGTTGCTCTTTCCCATTATTTCCAAAGCAGACCTTTGGGAATGGTCCAACAAGTGAGGTGAGTGTGCGCTCATGTCTGTTTCTGATGGTAGTGCTCTTTTCATTTGCTAGAGTGGGTCACATATGCAATTTTTGAGACATTTAACATCTCCAAATGTGTCTCAAAACAGTACAATGCAGACGCTGATCAGGAACATGTAGCCTGTCATTGAGGCTCACATTCGGCTGGTGGTTAATGTGCTTTCACAGCCAACAGAATGATGTCATTAAAAACAAGATCCTGCTTGAAATATTGATGTTTTTGTCGACTTTGAGTGGAAGGGTCTAAAAGCTATGAAATAAGTTGAAAGGCAAGATGGAGCCTAATTCTTCCTCTGCCAGTCTTCAACAATTGCTATTGCATTTTCACTCAATAAGGGCTCCACTTTTCACCTATCCCATACACAGCAGATCTCAGTCTTGAGTACGTTTGTATGGATTTATGAGGAAAAGCACAGAGTAGATGTCGAACAGGACACATTCCAGCGCTGTAGACAGAGAAGAAGGGGAAATGAGCGAGGGGGAAACACACAGCTGCCCTCTATGATAAGAAAAGGAGGTTGGCTTCATTTCTATAATTAATTTGCCATTCCCTCTATACCCTCTGGTGGAGCCAACATGAAAGCTGGTCTGAAAGAGCGCTCGCTAACACATCCATTAGTCTATAAGGAGGATCTTGTTTCTTCCAGCTAAGTTCCTTTCTCATGGGCAATACCACTATTCTGCCTCACTCACACGAGTTACTCATACGAGTTCAGTAGTGTTCAGACTCCTGGGTCTCCATAACAAACTTGCTAAAGGTACTACCTCCAACTGAAGGGTAGAATATGCATATTTAAGAAGCCAGTCTCATAATCATTGACCTGAAAAACTGACTTATTAGCATAACACTGCAGTAATTCTTTCAAACCTTTATGTAAAGAACTTTGTCTTCAATATCAACAATATTCCCCAGGGTCAAACCCTATTTGCAATGCAGGAACACTATTTGTAAATCCCCAAAATAGTGCTTGTCCACGCATTTTAATTACTCCTGATTCATGGTGGTCATGGAGAATATTCTCCATTATGGGCAAGATTGATATCAAAGGTTACCAGGACACACATCCTATTAACATCCTATTAATGTTTCAATTATCATTTTGCAAAACGGTGAGAGGGGGAATCAGAGAACAATTAAAATGATTTATTTCTGACAGAGACATGCATTTGAAAAAGAGCAGGAGGAGAGCCTGCAGCCTCGCATTCCTTCAATACAAAATAGTTTGTTGCCAGTTCTTTTGAGTGAGACCCCCCTGCGACCAACCCCCAATCAGGCACACTGATCTCTGTCGCTCTAGTGACCTCATTCTATCAAAAGGGCTTGCAGCTGCTCCTGCCTCATTATGGCCAACTCCTTTTCACTAACCTCTGGTGGAGCTTTAGCATGGGATGAGATGGCAGTCATGTTTGATACAGTCAAGTAACATACAGGTCCTACTGTCCTGCTGTTTTGTTGCATTCCTTGAACATCAGACTTTTAACTATGATTTTAAGGATGATTTAAAAAAATAAATAATACATTCTGTTGCTATAGAATAAGGGGGAATCGGTTTTATCTGTTATTTTGATGTGGCAAGAAAGCCTAATGGCACCATGTGAGATTGTTTATTCCACTGACGTTTCCCCAAAATACAGTGTTTGCAAATAATGACTGTCTCTCCAGTCCAGTGCCGTTTGACTGGTTTTTCATTTTATTTCAAGCATGCAAATGAGACACTGACTCTGAGCTCTTTACGCTCACATTTCTCCTCTAATTTCCTTCCACTGAAAAGCAGGTGAAGTGGTCAAGACTTCAGAGTCACGATGTGGAGAAGCTCGGTCAAACATGAAAAATGAAGCTTTAACTTTTGACAGCTGTTCCTTATAACTTAACATATTAAGTATCTTTAAAGAACTGTCCTATTAGTGCTTTTTCACATTCTCCCTAGATAGGAAACTAAACGGATAATGGTTTTGTTCCACAGATCCACACCTTTAAGCAAGACGATTATCATCCCTGCTGGAGAGAAATGAAATTGGCCCAGAGCTGGAGTCACCTCGCCCTGCATGTGTCCTCACACCACATCTGCACCGCTCTCAGTCTGGGCCTGCTCGGAGATTTGAGATGCTTGGCGGAGGCCGGCTTGCTCTGCCTTGTGACTGTTCAGTTCAGACTTTGCCACTGTTGCTGCAGTCACAGTCGTTTGAAGGTGGCAAGCTCCAAGAATTAGATATTAGCTCAGAGACTATAGTGTGAAGAGAAAGTCTGTTGAAATTATGAAGACTCTGGAGGACGTATTTTTCCTGGCAGCAAGGCAAGGCTGCCCAAACAAGAAGAATAACCTTTTGTTATAGCTTTATTTTTGTATTGAAGAGGTTAGTCTTTGTCACAATGAGAAGAGGGCTGGTCATTGCTATCAGTAAGAAGACTGATTACCCTCTCCATCTCCCCACCACAACTACATATCTAATAGGCCTGGCCAGTGGCCACTTCCCTTTGTGGTAGTCACAATGGAACTTTGATCGCCACTGAAATGAGAGGCTTAAACAATAGTCTACATTCAGCGAACACTACAGAGCCCTCAATGAGATGGGGTGCAGCCACATTCCCCCAGCACGCTTTAATTGGAAGTGATGCTAGACAGATCATATCATAACCATTAGTGATGCCCTGATAGGACTGTCCTAGGAGCTGCTCTGTGAAGTGTCTTTGTCGGAGAATGGTCCGATGAGCCCCAGGACCCTCAGTCTGCCATCTCCAGCAGCAAACAGCCTGACCTCAGCCACCTCTCTCAGCCCTTAATGCGCAGGATGCTGGCTCTGGGGCTGTGCAACAAGGGCAGTTGACCTCCCCCTCTCTAGAGGATAAAAACGCTGATGGCGGGGACTAGAAATTAAAGACTATGGCCTTTGAAAGCCTCCATTATTGTCAGCCGGAGCACAGCAATGAATCTCAGCAGCCCTCTCCATAGACATGCATTATCAGAGGGGTGATTATTTGACCTAAACTCTCCGCTTGGCAATGATTTATTTTACCCAGACACAGGTATGCTTCATGACCTCTCTGCCCTTTTGGAGGACAGCTGAGTGACAGAATACACCAGCCTTTTGTTGGACTTTGGAATATAAGTGGGACAAATGTTTCAAAGAAATGTTAGGAACCAATTTTAATCTATTTTGGAGTCCATCTCAACATTTTTTTATCTCTGTGGAATGAATCTTTTTACAGGAATATACAGGGGACCGAAAAGATTGGATCAATTGTTCCACTGCTACAGTAATTCAGAAAGATGGATTGCAGTCCAAAGTGAAACCAAAATGTGCTGTGAAAAGCTAAAACCGAAAGAGCAACTCACTTCAAATGTCAGCTCTCATGGTTAGTGAGGTATGATCGCAGACAAGAGAGTCGTTTTCTAAAATATACAATATCTTGAAATACCTTCGCAGCAGGGAGAGGTCTCTGAAGCGTTTCTTGCTGTTGTTCTTTTCTTTCTGATCTTTCAACAATCAGCCTACCTGTAGTTTGAAGATATTCCGACAAAATCTAAAGTGTTTTGCTGCACATTTTCTCTTTCCATCTGCATGACTCACACCTTTACTCAATTTAACCTGCCATATTGATCATCTACTATGCATTTGATGACATATTGATTTTAACCTCTTTCATTTTTTGCTACTACCCAACATAATGTTTTCAAGCAACCGGTACAGTTTACGCAGTTCATTGCTCGTTTCTTGGCCCTCCGTTTTCATATGGAGTGCCAGGGGAAATAATGCCTCCATTGTGTGCAGGTAAAGAATGCAACAGTGAAGTAAGCTTCCTAGAAAAAGCCTGTAGAGCTCAACACTATGCAAGCAGTGGGATAATGGTGAAGAAGATGAGCACTGAGAACAGCAGTTAGTGTGTGACTGACACTAGTGGCTGTAGTGGGCCCTCATCAGAAGTCATTCGGCTGATACAACATGTTGAATTGAACTGTCAGTGGAGGCATTCAATGTTGTCTGACTGGCTAGTAAACCAGTGATTTCCTCCATTAAGTGTCTTTTTGCCCATCTGATGATTGCATCAGCCTTTTCTTTTATTCTTCTGCAAGCCAAAGACTTCTGGCTGTCTACGCTGTCCGTGACTAATCTGACAATGGTTTCTTAAGCACACAAATAAAACATGATCCGACAGGGGTTAAGTGAGGTTAATTTGATTTGTTTCATTCTTCTATGAGGAAACAAAACAGAGATAGAGTGTTTGCTTACACTATAACTGGTGTGGGGAATGTCGGTTTACAATCAGCTTTAATAAATAGGTTCATACTGTAAAATGTCCCCAAAAATCCGAGCATACATGCTTTTTCATTAGTCATTGCACGTTTCAGTAATGTAGGCCTGACAACTGACATGTATATACACACACGACAATCCAATAACAAACACTATTGTTCATTAAAATATGCATTTATTTTATGAAAACGGAAATGATGAAGGCTTGCATGTTTATTTGCTTATAGTGATCACACTTGGGAAGTAAGCTCTTTGTGGTACATGCTGGGAAATCCCATTTTAACGTTGGATACAAACACAGCCTTATTTCACCATTGGGCGATGGACAGTCTGTATCTGTAAAATCGTTCCCTCCAACTGTCAGCCATGTCAGGTCCCTTACTGTTACTAGACTTCATTTTGGTTTTAAGCTACTTGAAACTAGAAGGTAGAGACAGTAACCGTCTGAACATTAATTTCAACTATGGTGGCTGTCAGTCCTACCTCAAAAATGCCTGTAAATGAATAAACACATTTACAAGATATGGCTACATTTCTCAGCTGTTATTTCTTTCCCAGAAAGACACTTCAACTGCATAAAAGATAATACAAATGTGTCTGTCAGTGATTTGAAAAAAGAAAGTCATAAAACATATGGCAAAACAAAGTTATTGCCTTCTCTCCTGTGACCTTGCTGTTAGGAAAAGATTAGTTTTTCTTTTCAACTTTAATACTAGTGCTTCAATTCTGCTGAAATGCTATTGACAATTACAGGGTTGTGTTTCCCATTGCACTGTAGCCCTGCATACAACCAGTTACCTATTGTGATTTACTATGTGGCTCAAAGACATCGGTACAAAAGGCCTATGGCGCTTTGAAAATATATATTTTACTGCTGGCAGAGCAAACAAAGTGAACCGTGAATAGATAAAAGGCTGGCAGCTGGAATATAAAAAAACACTTGTTTTGTCCTACATGTCACCTAATTAATTTCCCTGTGATGTCCCATTGTGACAGAACAAGGCAGTTTTATTCTGAGCTGCAGTAGAGAACGATACACCCGATCCAACACATATTGGATATTAACTGTAATAGATTATTCATTTTTTTAACATCAAGAAATGTTTCTTTGTGATTATGATTTCGGCCTTTTATGATCCAGATATATTCCTCTGACAGAAGCACAATTAGATTTATGCTAAACTATTATACCGCAGCAATTTAAGTAACTTTAGATCATAAAATGAAATTATACATTAGACAGTACTTGGGTGTAACCATGAACAGTGTTTATCATGAGGTAGCTGCTTTAATTGTACTGCAAGATTGTAAGCATTGTGCAAATAAGTTCAATATCGATATTTTTCACCATGACAGATATGTCCATTAGGAACATTTCTCCTTTTCTTTCATCAAACATGTTTCTTTCACAACGTATTTTCTTTTGCAAGTGAAAGTTATAGTAAATATATATAAATGAAATTCCATAGGGGAGCTTGAGGGATAATTAAAGTTTATTATTAAGCCTATTCCTTATAACAAGTTATTCATGCGTCAGTTTCCAACCAGCCCATTCGACCTCGATGCCAACCTGATTAAATGTTCTTTTCACTCTAGTATGTAGTGAATTGAATGCTAGTTTACAGTTGTGAATGTATGATAATATCACTATTTATTATGTGCTTAATGTGCACTGCACTCGTGGTAATAATGACATGTTTTGACCTTTTTAAGCAGAAAAATGTAACCATGGACAGGGGTCACCAACTAGCCTTGGCTATAAATGCTATATGCAATATATCTACATAATGGTATTGTAAAATCTAACATTGTTTGCATTGTCAGTGACAAATAAACAAATAAATAAAACAGTTGAGATGTTAGAGGGCAGCTTTTGTGAATATCACTCTTCAGTATTTATTGATGCATAGTGTGCCTTTTTGATCAAACCAAATAAAGTGTTAACATATTTAGATAATATGCTAAATATTTACATAGGACGGCCGTAAGAAAATGCTTTTGTACTCCTTCTAAGAGGCAGTGGGAAAAAAAGGTTGAATGGTTTTCACTATTCTGAAGAGAAGAATGAGAGATTACTCAGAGAGCTGAAATTGGAACAGTGTGTAGTGTGCACGCTTCTTATTGTTCTCTACTTTATTTAAATCTCCGAACAAAAGTGAATGGATCGCCTGGAGCTTTGGCTACAGGTGTGTGTAGCTTCTAGTGCAGCTGGTGGAAGAAATTGGACATGTTTTTTGTCGAGTCTAAGTTGTAAAAATGGTAAGATACAGATTCCTCCACGACACAAAAGCAGAACATGAAATAGTGTCTGGAAGAAAGCAACAGGATAGAAAGAGAGCGATTGGGCCATGGTGGCGAGTAGCTGCATCATGACAAATACATCTTCACAGATTTCTTGTGGGTGGTTTATGTAATTTGTTACTCGACACAGGGATAGTCACAGCAGTGTAAATATCTCCATGCTGTGATTATTGTATCGTTAAAATCCTCTAGTTCAGCATACAACAGCTGAAGAATTACCAACACTTGTGGCCACACGTTTTGATGTACCATGCCTGCAAGATATCTCCGGTCCAATTGTGTTGTCCAATGCCATTCTTACGGCTCTCAATGGTTTCATTCAACTGTGAAAACTTCAGCGCTGGTGATTGAATTCAAATTGATGAGCAAATCAATTTTTCTCCTTGATGGAAGGTTTTATTCTGACTCATCGAGTGCAGCTCATTCTAACGACGTTATGCTTTTCCAAGTAATAGAAAAGTCTGGAGAGTGGCTGTCTTTGTTCAATGTGACCTCATGACGAATAAGTAGCCTTCTGCAAGGTTTCTCCCCTGAAGTACTTGAACAATAGAAGGCCTGGGTGATGCAACCATCAGTGCAGGAGAGGGAGGGTTACAACTTCCCTCCCCCATCTCTAGTGATTTCTTTCCCCCACTCTACCCAACTCACTTGGGAGATTATTCTCGAATTCAACAGGATGGCTTCTAATGAACCTGAACCTCAATTTCCAAAGCAAACTAGCATTTTCATAGAACATTGTGCCACCATTACGAGGAGGTCCTTAAGGGATTTAGTGCAGTCTGCATCACAGCTTCAGTGGTGCAGTTCATCAAATGTTAGATCAGCACTGTGGGGCAGGCTACTGCAGAGGAACAGGGAAGGTCATCGGTAATGGAAATGAGGAGAGACCAAGATGTTTTACTGTTGAAGATCTTTTTTCAGTTACAAACCCACAGGTCAGGCTGTCTTTTAACTGCCACACACCTAGTCACTTTTGTTAAAGCAATTACATTATGTGTCACTTCAAAACAATTCCTACGTCCTTTTCTGCCTTTTGCATGCCGAGGGATGCTATTAACGTTTTTTTCAATGCTTTTTGAGACAGTAATTGAGGCAACAGGAGACAAGAATATTCTTGCCCCCTCATATAACAAACATTCTACTCTCCATTCAGGCAAAAGCTTTTTAGACAGACAAGCTGACGTCACAGATTACAATAAAACTAAAATAATTTGCATAGTCAATGCATTATCAAATACAAAAACTATTTATTTTTAACCATACACCTTTTTTTTGTGTATGAATGAATTATACAGGAGATAAAAGGTCAAGGATAATTTGAGGCAGTTTTTTCCCATGATTCTCCCACAATATTTTCTCCCAACTACAAAGATGAATTAATCTTAATAGAACACCTTTATTTCGTACTGCACATCAACTATTGCTAAGCAATGCAAAGTGCGTAATGTTACCATAGAAATATGATTATTATGATGATAATAAATCAAGCAGAGACCAATGTCCTTGTGCTGCAGACATTAAGATCATCAAAAACAAAGACTGGGAAAAATAATATGAGCCCCTGATGGTTTATTTTTTCCCTTGGTAGCACCTTTAATATATAACGAGAAAAGAGTTAATGGTGTGACAAAATCCTTTTTTCTTTCATTACATAAAGAAAGAAATAGGGTATTAACGTTGCTATAGCAAAGGTTTAATTTATGCTTTTTCTAAGTCCTCTCTTGCATTGTGGAAAACAAGGCTGTCTCATTGATTAACTCAATGTTCCAAACTGAAGACGCCTATAATAAATATCAATGCAAGTTTCAGATTTATTTTTGCCACTGCTCTCACAAATATCCGGAGATTATAGCTAAGGCTTTTCAGATTTGAAATACAAAATATAAGTTGTACAACTGGATACCCATCATCATGGTCACAGTGAGGTTCAACAGAGCAAAGCATGTGACCCTGAAAATCAACAGTATAGTAATAGAGATAACACACTTGTCCTTCAGTGCTACAGTGTTTTTCTTTGGAAACAAAGAGCGTTGCGGGGCTGATGCAGACATTCATTAAAAATGGTATTTGGCATGATTAATGATACTTGTAATTTGCTGGGAAAAGAACTGGCTCTATTGGGGCTTGGGAAGTGGAAATTGCACTGCATTGGGTAAAAGGGTGGGTGGTCCTCACCCCTCTCTGTGGAAATCCACTCGCTCTGTCATGTTGCGTTGGGCTGCAATGCCTCTCAGGGAGCAGCTCTGCGGAACACACTGACTTGATTTCCTGTGACGAGTACTCTCTTACTTTTTTCTTTCTTTATTGGACTGATCATTATTTCCTCATTTTGCATTCATTTCATCAGAGATCATTTATCTCTGCCTGCTTTAATGAAGTGATAATTCCATGATAATTAACGTAATCCTGCACCAAAGCAAATTTGCCTAATGACTGTTGTTTTGATAGTCAGAGTTGGTGCATGGGAGAATGTCCACACTGGGAGGAATCGAGGCACTGTGCCAAGCAGAGGAAACAGGAGAAAGCAGAGTCAGGAGCCAAAGGACGGAGAAAAGTACCAGAGAATTTTACTTTGTGACCTTAACTTTCTGCGGTTGGTCGAAGGGACCCTGGCACTTTTTCATTCAGCAGTTCAAATAATTGGGTGCTAATAGGTCAGCTCAGTGAAAGAAAGCCTATTTGGTCTGCTCTCTTGTGTCTGACTACAAACATGACTGCCTGGAGATGATGAGCAGGTGAGGGGGGGCGCGAGCCGAAGTATTGTCCCTGACATTTCATTTGTTCACAGGTACCAACTTTGACATTTCAATTGTTTGATATGTGTTCAACTCACACCCCAGCAAAATTTAACCTTTTCAAATCCTGGATAAAACATCCATAAATTATGCCTTTCTGGTAAAAAATAAATACATATTGAAACAGATTAGCATTGTAAGACCCCATATATAAAACTGTAAACAGATTAGATTTACCATTATGCACATGCAGCCTGAGGAACTTTTCTAACAATTTATAACTACAGTGCATGTTTTTCCTGTCAAAAATGATATCTTGGTTAATTTACTTCAAAGTGAAGTCTGTTAATCACTTGTCATGTTTTCCAGTATTTGTACTGATAGATGGAAATAGAGATGGATAAAAAGAGACCCGACTATACGCCCATACTGTAAATATCCGTTGATTATTCCTGGATCTCCACACTACTTTACATACATGGAGGTAATTTGCATAATTCTAAAACACACAGTCTAGTGACAATTTACTTGAACTCAAAGTGTAAAACCAAATTCATTGTTGACTTTTTAGGATTAAAATGGTTGGGTTCAATCAGAGAAGATTTTATTTTTTGATTATATAAGCTGGAAAATACCATACTGAAGAATTATAATGATAATTTATTGACATGTTTACAGACCAAGACCAAACATGTGGGTTCTGTTTCACACTACAGAAGTAGAAGATTGTGAAATCCAGCATTTCGCAAAACTGACATCCATATTCATATTGCGTCTTGTAACTGTTAGCAAATGATAGGGAGTGTTTTATTTTATCAAATAACAAGAGATAAAGACATAAAGACGCTCAATAACAACGTTAAAGGGAAAGTGGACGTGGAACATTCAGCTGGCTTCAAATATCTACTGGCTAGTCCCTGATGATGGGGGGGCTGGCAGCCAACACATCACTATATTTGTGTGTTTTACATGATTAAACATATGGAGGGAGCTTTAAATCACCCTCACCTTGCTCTGACATACTGACAGCTGGGAAGACCCTTTTATTATTCTCTGTGCGTGGACCGTCAGGAAGTGATTCCATTCAACAAATTAAGATTTATTCTCTGTAACTAAAACTTGACCATTACACCTGATAACAATAAATTAAAAAAAGCTTTAAGTGAATGCTCGGCCCTCTTAGTGTTGAGATCATCATCTGTATTTTTTATATGGTATATCATATAATTTATTAGAATACATAACACTATCAACATTACACAAACCATTTTATAAAATGCTCTAATGATTAATAATTGATTGAGCTTCATACCTCCGCTATTAGAGATATTAAGGTGATTTATGAATGGCTTACTGGTGAGCTTTGAAGAGGTCTTTTGAAGTTTTTTTTCCGACGTATCTACTTTGATACATTTTATATAATGAGACATTTTTGGTTTATAAATGTGGGGGAAATGTCTCCTATTTATTTATATATGAACTTATTTACACAGTGGCATGTGTAAAAAGGCGGCAGCAGGCGGCGGGAGTAAGCATAAAACCTGTTAAAGCAGTGGGCAAAAGTTGCCGTTGTGAGCAGTTGATACAAATTGGGTCAAGATTGATTATGGTGGTAGATAAGAAGGACAAATAAGACCAAATCTGTGTGGTGAAATTCTGTAATAAATAGATAAAAAAAAGATATGACTTTGAAAACGTGCTCAAGTGCTAGTGGTTGTAAAGTACAGTACAGTATGGATAGATGTGTGTAGAAAAGGTTTACGGATAAAAATGATTCCTTTATTGACCGATGCAGCACATGTTGTAAGATGTATTATTCTCTTCACATTCTAATGTCTGCTCAAAGAAAGACAACAAATCCCTGGTCCATGAAATGCCCTTTTCAAAACTCACATGACTTCTTCTGCAAACACCAGACAACAAATGAAAGCCATGACAGCCATCACAACACCCAAACAACAATGTGGGCACTGTATTTTGGCTGAGAAGATATTTGTGAGCAATTTTCACTTTAAAGACTTAAAGATTATTTTCAAGAAAGTGTGGCAATTATGCTGTTATGTTATTACCTGCGCTCCATGGAGCTCACAAATGGCATTCTGCTCATTGTTGCTCCTGGTCACAAGTCCTTCAAGTCCTCCAAATGTTCTGAAGATAGCCCTGGAGGAAAAAGATGGAGTGGAATTACAGCCTGATGACTGAGGCAAACAAAATTGATATGTTATTGATGTGATGATTATTTTGCTCAGCACCCTTATGCCACTACAGGGGAGACAACCTGGACAAGGGGAATACTTTTTTTGCAAAACTACAATGTTGTTCATCTTGTAAAAAGAATAAAATAAGAGTTTAATTACATCTTAAGGAA
This sequence comes from Trematomus bernacchii, assembly GCF_902827165.1. Taxonomy (NCBI): domain Eukaryota; kingdom Metazoa; phylum Chordata; class Actinopteri; order Perciformes; family Nototheniidae; genus Trematomus; species Trematomus bernacchii. Next base: position 4,463,306 of record NW_022987409.1, read on the forward strand.
AGAGGTCAAAATGAAATACCAAAGTATAGTTTACATTTTGAATTACCTTCGCTTCATCATTTCATTAGGTAATTGTTATGACATCTACAGTATTATTCAAATGAAGTAATTTCAAAGGAAGAATCTAATTAAGCATAATATGCTAAATTAGATTCTTTATCATCATCTTTATCAATCATTATTCAAAATGAGCTGAACTTAACTCACATTTGCATTAACTAACAGATTTGCATGTGTTGATAAGTAATTCCACATTAAAGTCATGATGTGATAGTTGTGACTACATTTAGAAATGAGAGAATTCACTAATCACATATTATTTTGATTGATGTATTTAAAACTGCCATAAAGAAACTTCCGCTGATAATAAACAGTTTGCACGTAGACGTTATTCAGGATGATTTGTCGAAACATCAATGCAGATTAACAAAGTGTTGTTACAGATGTAAGTGTTTTGCAAAGGAAATTACATTTATAATTGAGAACTGATCTGGTACTAAACAAAAAAGCTATTACTGCACTTCATCCCATTTACTGAGGAAACATAATGGAAAGTCTTTCAGACCCTAAAGTCCAGCTGTGGATAGCTGTGCCACAGACAATGTTGGAGATACAGGGTGGTCGCTCATTAAAACCTCCAATTTGCCGGGAGAAGAATGGCAATGGGCCCAACAGGCCGCTACAATGCTGGGGATCCGCTAACCCTTTCACAGTGGTGTGTGTGCTTGTGTGTGGGTGTATCAATTAGGGAGGCTTGTTGGGTTTCTCTCTTCAAAGTACCTAAATAATTCAACCATCAGGGGTCAGATCCTATTAACCAGTGTGACATCAGGTCTATATTGTGGCAGTGTTTATATAACTACAAATGATTGGGGAAACCAAAGAGAAACAGGATTGGGAAGGTGTGACACTACATGATGCAGCCTTGCACACTTTGTCTGACAGTGAAAGGGTATCATTGCTATAACTACAAGTATCTGAGCTCGCACTACTAAGGTGGGAGCAATTTAAATTGGCTCTGCTGATTCTCTAACCGCTTCCACCAAACTAGATTAGGAAGGTGAGCCGGAAGATGGACCCCTGATGGTTAATTGAAGTTTTATTAATGCTGCTGAAATTCAAATGGAAAAGAGCCGATACGACCGCAGGGCTACTGGGGAGTCTTCTACATTGCAGTTTTAAACCAATTAAAGGTATTTCCCAGTGTCTTTGTCCTTACATAGTTGGCAAAGAAACCTATTTTCTTTGACCTTGAACGTCCCTTTACGGTTGTCTGTTCTGAGGATACAGGGTAGCTCCCTAGTGAGAATTCTATGTATTATATAATTAATAATTCATCGGCTCACCGCTAACAGATAGCAGTCTGGTGAAGGGACTGACACATTAGTAGTTTGGGGCAGTCTCTTCACTCAACCTTAATGAGGTGTTGATAGTTGATTATGTAACAATACTAAATTTAACTTTGACCTTCTACTTCTTTCTACCACTGTCAAAAGGATTCTAGTCTTTTTCTCAGAAAGCATTCTGACCTACTTTGTGGCCATATACGCGTTCAAATATATACATTACAGACAGTTATCATTATCTTTTGAACAAAAAGACATTGCAAAGTACTTTTGAGACTTCCTTAAATGATTAGTTAGACATGATGTTCACGCTTCATTGAAGTCATTTATCTTCTGAAGTTCACACAGCTTCTGAAAACCCTGACCGCTGCATTTCACATTTGCTCCCTTAAACATTCAGAGGCTGACTGTAGTTTTGAATCAGAGTGCAAAAGCAGTGGGTCTGCACAGCGTGAAACAAATTCACACTGGATGAATGAATGTTAAAGGAATAATTTTACAATTTGAGACATACCCTTATTATTGTTCTTGCAAAAAGAAAGGACACATCTAAAAGAGACCATATAAAACATTCTACCCACTGTGGTTTTGTAGTTAAAGGACAGACAACAGTGCTATATTTCTCTGTTTCTTGTGTTACTCAAGAAAGCAAATAGGCACATTTTCCAAAATGTCCAACAATTCCTTTGACGAAAGAACATGTTTTTCTAGGTTCAGTGCTTCTTCTCCCCATATGTTCTAATAAGTCAGAAAGAGGAGTCAAAAGTGTTTTGAGATATTCTCAGACTTCTGATCTGATCTGTGTCCTTCTAGCAAGTTCCTCAGCTGGAGAGTGTGCGTACTGTATGATGTTGCTGTCTGTGGCTGTTTACTAATATCCATGGATGAATTGACACGTCCGCTTGCTGGTGTTACTGGTGTCAAGTAAATTGAAAACAGGCAGTGGTTGCCGTCATAAATGTGAGTGTGATGGTAACTGACACTATTTACTGCCTTCCCAAGATCAAGGTTGCTCATGCACACACAGTTTTGTCAATTTACTTCTCTCTGTGACAGTGGGTTCCATAAATATCTATTTACACTCTCAAAACTTGCAGTGTTTATGTAGCTACTGTGAATAAAAAAAAGGAACTATAAGCATGTTTTGATAGTATGGTATTTTCAAGTGATTAAGAGTTGGCCATTCCTCCCATATGTGTCCGTTGATTTGATTAAGGGCACCGTGTGCAACGGTCCCCCGCAGACATGGAAATAAGGTGCAAACAGCACTTTGCATATTGATAGAGCATGTCTTTCTGCAGGATTGGACCTTCACAAAAAGACCCTATTAAGTACACCCAGAAATCGGCGCTAACAGCCTTTAGACTGACGACCCCTTCTGCTACTGCCGCTTCCAGTTTGTATGATATTAATATTCATTTTCTTAGTTTTAACGAAGCAGGCAACAGGCATGGGGTGCCCTGGGAGAACTGCGTTTAGCATCAATGGAGATCCAGTCAAACAACCAAACACAGAGGGAGGAAGTTGGCTGTCTCCTTCCCCTGGGCTCCATATTAATGAGATAATGCCACACTGCAGCCAATTACAGCCACTCCCAGACAGATGCCTTTGGTCCAAGACAACCTCCCACTGTAGACTCAACCCCCACCTCCCTCAAGTCACCATTCCTTCACTTGACAATACATACATCATTTCCTCCTGACACCAATCCATACAGGATATATTATGCATGATATTGCACAAAAAAAAGAGCCACCAACAAGGTACTGTATAAAGAAACACTGAAGTACTAAAATGTTCCTTTAACCTTTATTTACATCCTTTGTGTTAAAGCATTGTTTGATTTATTGTCAGTTATCCATTTACCCATCTATTCTCTGACCCCACCTGTACAGGGTCATGGGGGGATGGAGTTTATTCCAGCACACACTGGGCAAGAGGCAGTGTGAGAGGTCACCAGTATATCATATGGCTAACTGATACAGACAGTCAACCACACACTCACATTCACAACATTTTTACCTGACCTACACCTGGCAGTTTTCGGCCTGTTTGAAACCCATACAGACAGAAAGAGCAGGAGAGCAGGGGGGCAGGAGAGAAACTCAAAACACAAAAAGGCTCTAGCTGCTGGAGGTGGGTAAGAAAGCATGACCTTCTTGCTGTGAGGTGACTACCCTTCATAGTCAAATATCATTCATCAAAACCTTCCCAACAGAGTACTGTGAGAGTTTTGACTGTGGCTTCCAATAAAAATGCCATTACACAGCAACCCCCAATATATAACCTATAAACTACTACAACTTCTAGGTGGCCAGTCTAGCATGACAAAAGACTCCAAGTAAGAGTGCTCTTGAAAGTACCTCAGTAGTTAAAAGTCCTTGTCTCACTCGTTGTGAGATGGCTCATTAATTGTACATTACAAAGCTTAAGGCAGTGGAAATAAGGCTACCTGCCTGGCATCACAGCAGCCCTGATTCTGGATGGCGCAACTACATGATCCTTTGAAAAGGCAGCCTTAGTGGTATGGCCTTTACTCAGCACAATGGGAGTAAGCAGCTGCTGTTTGCCTACCAAACTCTGTATTGAGACGGAGAGCAATTATCATCGCCTAAGCTCTTTGGAAAAGGGCCCCGTGGCCTGATGGAATGTACCTTTACCCAGAAACAGCTGCTCCCAAAAAATAACAGCTTTACAAAACTAGCTCTCATGTGACCCCATTACAAGAAGTTTCTTTAAACTGTCTTAACTTTCCCTTATTGTTATTAAACCGATGCTGGCCTAAATGTCATGGAGAGCAATTATGTACAAAACTCATCATTATGATGCTTCAGTGTTTTAACCTTTAAGGTTGGAACATTAAATTGAAATTGACGATTTAGCAGCAATACGTGTTTGCTACATGCTGCATCAAATCAAAAATCATTGAAGACTTTGCACACAAATAGATAGATATAGATAGATATACACTCTATTTATCCCACATTTGAAAATTATTTTGTTCCGGCATTGTGCTCTTTATTTTTGTTTTTTTTACCTTACAATGTGTTTTATTAATATTGATGATCTGGTAAATGTAATGGTGGAAATACAAGTGCTGAACATTGTCAAGCAAAGATAAGCTTTGCAGTTTGAAATGATCTGCTAGTATAGAATACAAAAAAATTACTTAATCTGCGTAAATCTTGCAGCTTCACATGTGTGCAGACAAAAGACTAGCCCATTTCGGGAGTGGAGGCAGACAGATACCAATAGGGGCCTGGGGACTAGAAAATCGTTGGGCTTGGCTGGTACTCAGGGTGAATCAGGGCCAGTAGTACGATGTGTAGGCCCGATACAACTCAGGGGAAGGGGGGAAGGAGTGGCATGACTGGAATTAATTTCCTGTGATTGAGGCAATTGCCAAGGTTACTGCAGAGAATCAAACAGTGGAATGTCACAGGAAGTGTTGTTTCAGAGGCAGTGTATCCTTGGTCACAGCTCATACCAAGGAGATGCTAATGATATCTCTATCTTGTATCTCTTTGAACAACTTTAAAAAAGCAAACCTCTTTCTTAGGTAAGGAGCATCATAGTCTTATTTTCAAAGGAGATCTTGCCACTTCAGCCTTTTGAAGTATTTCATAGTCAGTGGTGTTATAGTGAAAAGACATGAGCAAGGAAAATGAGACGTTTATATGTAACAAAACAATGCAGAAGCCAAATTCAAAGTAATTCATCGTTTGCAAAAACATGTGATGCACCAAACTCAAGTGAGTAACAGTTGTGTTTTGCTAAATGAGATATTCTGGTCTCCATGGTGCATCAGTGTTGTAGTGCCACTATGGGTAATTACACCTTGATCTAGGTTTGTAAGGACCTAAGGAATTGAGCGTAATAACCATAAACTGAAACCAGGCAACTCAAGTAATTTCATCCAAATGGAATTCAGATTGTTAACCTCCTGCAAACCAACTGTGAACCTTGAGTCAACTTTCACACATCTCCTGGGTGTTATCCAATGGGACACTTTAAAAGTCTTAAGAGAGCTGTATTTAGTGATAGGAAACAATATAATCCTTATTGGAATTATGAGGTGATGTGTTAGGTACAGTGGTGAATAACCTTGTATAACTATAATTAAAAACATGTGAAAATATTATATATATAAAAGGTTTTGGTATGACACTATTGAGGTTGGTGAAAGTTGTAGTAATGGATTGAATTATATCGAGAGGTGTTTCTTATATTCTTAAAAATGTACTTGTGTACTGTTAATTTAATGGTGTAAAAAGTGTTTGTAAATAATGTTTCCTTGTAAAATGTAGTGAAGTAGAAGTATAAACTAACAAATAAGGGACAAACGTATAAAGTACATGTATGTTAAATAGTTCTACTTGAGTACAGTACCTATTCATTGTAGTTAATTTCACCACTGTTTGTGAGCATGGTGTACCACCACATTCGTAGCCATTATTTACTGCAATATACCTTCCGGCCACAAGGGGCAGCCATACCTTAAGGCAGCAGTGAGCGCAATGTTGATAAGAAATTCGATGAAGAAGCACATATTGACGTTAATGAAATGCACCTGTTGGAATAAGCTATCATTTTGTAAACTCGCGGATTTATCACACTGATATAAATTGGCTTTAACTTTAGCAGGAAAGTAATTATATGTGACAGTTCTAGATGATATTGTTGCATCACTTAACATTTTACTATTGTGGACAAAAAAAAAGGTTCTGATGGGCTTTTGGTAACATATTTGAATAGATGCATTTGGTTAAAAGTTGCCAAAGCTGTTAAATGAATGTAGCCTACAGCATCAGGGCTATCATCGGCGGCGTAAGAAATGTTGGCTTGGCAAGACTTGGGATCTGACAACTCCATGCACACAGAGACGGTGGGAGTTTGGAGGGGAGCTACATTGAAAGTCAACTAATTTGTTCAAGCCAGGAAATCAGCAAGTATATTGCACAGTTTATTCAATTAAGAAAAGCTGTTTTAGAGCTGTTCCTCAACCCCTGCAACCCAACGAAAATAACTGTATGACACTAACCTTGATAGAAAACATATTCCTTTACCTGTGACCTGTAGTTTTGTGACACATCTTTTAGTTAATTTGCATCAGGAAGTTGGCATTTACAATGTTTACATTTCTGTCATTGTTCCAGAGCTGACTGACTTGGTCCTGTCATTGCCGGCTTTGGAGTGCAACCCAATGTGATCGATGGAGTTTGAGCATTTTATGGATCAGTTTGTACTCTCAAAGTCAATGAAGAAACTCCTCTAAAGGTAAGACCTTGCTCCATTAACTCTATGCAGTGTGATGTTTTGTTTATGTGCATTATCCTAAGCTAGTGTAGTGGATGTTTATCGTGGCTGTTTTTTATTTGGCTTGGTTGACCTGCTTGTGGATGGTTATTGAACATAATTTCTGCTATAGATTCATCTCTTTATGACATTGTTTTCATGAGTTCAGTTTGTCTTGTCACATGATCAGCCTGATGTTGTGGTTGGTGTTACTGTTCTCTGGCTATAAGTAGAGGGCTGAAGGGTAGCTGCAGTTATTGAGAAGGGCTATCATATCAAACTGTTATTATGCAACTTGAGACAAGTTAGGTGGGCATGCCCTTTATTTTCATTTTGGACATTTAGGCATGATTATATGTTCTATGTGGTATTCAGAAGTGCATATTGGCATTGATACTAGAGCTGCAATGATTAGTAATGATAATTCTGTCGGATAATTTCCCGTTTCTCTGTTTTATATCATATTAAACAGAATCTTTGGGTTTTGGACTGCACATTTAAAAGACATTTTTAAACATTTTCTGACAAGTGATTAAAGGTGGGGTAGGTAGGTTTGAGAAACCGGCTCGAGATACAGTTTTTGTTATATTCCATGGAATGCTCTTAACATCCCGATAGCAATGAATATCTTAAGTGCTTTGACAAAAAATCTATAAAAAAATGTCATCTGTGGAAGCCGTAGTACTGTAAAAAGCACGACCAATCATTTTAGCCGGCCCGGCTAAAATAACTGGATGGCCTACCTGCCTGTCAGCCTTCCATCTGTGCACAAACTTATCTCGTGCCCTCATTGGTCATGTGCGCGTTCGCGTGTGTTGGAGGAGGGGCTCTGTAAGGAAGTGGCAGATTTTTTCCGGCTGTGTATTTTCAAATTCTAGCGATCTCGAGCTGGTTTCTCCAAAATTACCCACCCCACCTTTAATTAAGAAAATAATAGCCAGAATAATTTATAATGAAAATAATCTTTATAATCATCACATTAACCTAAGCCCAGGGCTATATCATTTACACAGCACTTCTACCAGCCCAAAACATGTGGGCCTTTTCTGTTTTACTTTACACCTGTTTCACAATGGCAACTATTAAACCTGTGAATAGTCAATGTTCAGAGGATAACCCCACATATTCAAAGATGACCCCTTACCGCAGCAGTGCCAGCAAACACTGAACTAAAGTCAGGGTTGGCCCACTCTAGGGTTTTGCCAGAATGGAATCTTCCTCAGCCCCAGGCCAACAGCTCCCATAGCCCCGGGCAAAGTGCTATTTATGATTAATGAGCTGAATATTTTCTTAACTATTAAATAAATTGTTTAATCCATGAAATAGAGAAACGATAAAATTCTTAAATCTCAAAAAGTTTTATGTTTGAACAACAGCCCAAAACCTTAAGATATTCAGTTTACTATCACATTAGAAAGACGATAGAGAAAATAATTTAAGTGAAACCTGTCATTTTTCTTTATTTGGGTCAGTTTACCAATTGTAATGGATTAATTGAGTCTTTCAGCTCTTAAATCATTGCAGTCTTTTCTATATTGGATCTGCTCTATGCAAGTTAAAAAGTTGGTACTTACTGTAGGCCCATGTTGTCTAATGCACGAAACTCCTTACTCCTTACTACTACTCTTGACCAGTGTGCGGTGGTGCCAATGTTCCATAAAGTGGAAAATAGGATTGTTCTGCAGAAGAAGTTTGAGAAGCTTATATAACAATTGATACCTTGGTCATACTGAGACTACTAAAACGAACACCAAAATTGTGTGAGAAAGATAGTGCTGAGGGGGCAAGGATAAATTAAATGAAAGTGATAACTCTAATAATTTAAAGAAACTGAGTGAGTTATTTAAGGACATCTTATAATACATCTGCGGAGCACCTGCAGCCATTCTCCTCCTTGAGTTTGTTCAGTTTGCCAAGTTTAATTATCCAATCTTGACAAGTGTGTGCAATGTTCTGCAAAAACGACACATCTTTATTCTCCCTCTTGATAACAGTTTTCCTGTAGAAAGTTTTGTGTTAGCCAATATGGATATCAAACGACAGATACACAGATAGGTTGGTAAACCAAGTGAGTTTTGCCTTGCACGTCCAGTGTCAGACTCGCATCATTTATAAAATGATCGCTACTTTTTCCCCTCACTTTCTGTAAAATTGAAATAACTTTAAAGACGTGTCCCGAACTGAGTCTACAGCTGTTGTCTGTTATCCTAAACAAGTTGTCAGCAGCGCACTGGACTGAAGTCAGTTTGTTGTGTACATATTTTGATATGTTTATACATGACTTAGTGCAACACAGTAAGGGACAGCTGAGTTGTGTCAGTTTATGTATGCTTGAGACAAATAAGAAAAGCAACAAAGAAGAAACAGTTTTTTGAGAAATAAGTTGCTGACAGCGAGTTTCATAATATTGTCCTGACAAAATGCTGTTTAGTATTACTAAACGGGAGGAAAACATACCATACCAGTCAGTACTTTGGTTTTGCTTATGACTAATGATTTTAGCAAATTCATCTGACATTTTACGATCAATAGAATGATTATGATAATTTGAATATGGTCATACTGTAAGAAAAAGTATGCCATGCTTAAGTTAAGATGTAACTGCAGCTCACTAAATTCACCCTCATTAGTGTTGATTGCTAAGCATTTTGTCACAGTTATTAGGCCTATACTACAGTACATAGAAAATGCAGTACATAGAAAATGCAGGGTCTTACTTAAGGGGTTACACCAGTTAGGCCCTTCATGACAAAATAAACAGTGGAGAGGTAATGACTTTGTAATGAGGTGTTGCTATGCATTGAGATTAAAGTGAATCTGGTCCAAAGCAAATGAGTTGGGAGGTCCGACCTCGCTACAGAGAATTACATTGCAGTAGAAGGGATTCAGGGATATTGAAAATATGCTTATGCTAGTCTTTTATTATGGAGAGGGAGTGCAAATTACCCTCCCTAAGAACTTAATTTGTTTGAGCAAACTTTACAGCGAAGAGAGATGCGATTTGGCACAGAGTGATCAGGAGAGCCCCAGGAGTTCTCAGATCTGCATATTTCTCTAATTGTGTCGCATGCCTGCAAAATACTGTACACTACAAAAACAGTTAGAGCACACTCGATATATCAATCTATTGTGTAATTTATTCTTTAAAATCGTCTTTAAAGAAGTTGAGAGAATGTTGGAAATGTTTTGAGACAAAAGCACCCCCCGTAGAGCTCATTCACATCTCAGATCTAATCTAGCCGTTGTTGTTCTCCACCTCCAGTGCATTTCAATTGAACCACAAATTAACAGTCACACTTATGGGAAGCAAATTGTAACTTGCAAAATGCTGGCAGTGTTACGATGCATAATATCACTTGAAAGAGTGATGGCAGCACATGACCACAAGTTTCAAATCTAATATATTAAGAACTTCAAAAATGATCTGCAAGTAAAGGTGTGAACGTGATGTTTACATGGCATTTTCATCCAAGCATAACTAAATGAAATGGAATAAATTGGCCTGTACATTATATAAGGGATTATAATCTGACTATGATATTTTAGAAGAATCTATAATATGTGTTTAAAGTTGTTGACTAATTTTATTATTTGGAGTATAATGATAAATAGCTATTTTTATAAATACATATAACAAATACACAATTTTAAAGATACTAGCCTACTATTGATGTCGCCTAAAGGAATTTACAACAAAAGCCAGGGCACTGCTTTAGGCCTTTTATTCACACCTTTATTTACTGTGGAGAAAAAAAGGAACACCCATCAGCAGAGATTATTTGACCTTGAGACCATACATTATGATACCATTGGAATCAACTGAAAACGAACATTTGGCAATGACTGTCCGCCCTTGGAGAGGTCGCTTCTGCCTCTGTCCCTGCAACATATCTTTTATGGCCGAGGTGTGTTCCATAGTGACAATTTGCCACGAGGTCTAAGTAATGCGATGTGGGCAGACAAAGGCGGCCTTTGCCCTTCCTGTTGCTTCCCACAAGGCAAAGAGAGGTTTCTGTCTTGTCAAGGTCAACCTCCCTTTCAAGCAGACAGCACTTCAAACTGCAGGGACTGCAGTCACCTCTGAGCCACCTACAGTAGGAGCCTCACAGAGAGCCCGGCCCTCTCAATACTTGCAATTACTGCCGAGAACACCACACTGCTGTTGCATTGCAGGAGCTGAAATGACAGCAGAGAAGTGTAAACAAAGAGGTGGTTTAGATGTTCCACTGACACATTGGGCCAATTACTCATGTCTGTGGTCTACAATTGGCTGTCTGGAAAAAGGAAAATGGGTCTGAAGTGAAACATCATTGAGGTCCAACAACATAAAATGTTATTTACGTTTTCCCTTCATACCATCAACAAAGAGTTGTTTGGAATTTTGAAGTGTGAAGGCCAATAATTTATTTTTTAAGTTGATAAATGGTTGATATATCACCCTGTGTAATGTTATGAAACAGTAAAACACAAGTACTTTTTGAAGGTGACATTCTCTGTTCTCTGCTGCTGAGAAATGTAGATTGGCTTGCAATGTCTTGTCAGGTCACTGAATCTGGTAAACAGTGCCAATAAAGTCTGTTCAAAAACAATGTGGGCGCAGAGGGAACAATGCTTTTCTTTTGCCAGTTTTGTACATACTGTATTTTTGCTTGTCAAAATCAAGCATAAGCCTTAGCAGAACTGCAGATAGTGAACAGAAGCCTTTTCCAAGTTTTGCAGTGTTTTCTTTCAAAGTAAATTGCAGACTTCCACCACACGACTGTTTTCTTTCCTGTTGACTAAAACCACTCAATTTATCTCAGAACCAAAACCAATTTATTGCCAAGTGCATGCAATTAATACATATATACATAAGTGCCAAATGCATTAGGTAAAATGAGTGGGTAACCCTAACCCTTTTTACAGTGCGCTGATACAACTCTTATACGCATTACCATACACTCCACTTTCTGTGTGCTCATGGTTTGCATGCAGCTGACGCGCAGCTGTACCTTTATACAGACAGATATGCATGTTAACATCAGTGTACAGCGTTAATGTAGGCATCAGTTACCAATTGTACCTGTGTCACGGAGGTCTACAACTTTGTTTTCTAGGAAGAATGTTTTTTAAAAAGCTGTACTTGTTGGGGGTGCTGTTGGCAGTTCTATCGCATATTCAAGCTGGGAGCGCTTGGAAAATGTGCTGGCTTTTCTCTGCTGATTGGACCACAGCCTTTTGTTGGATGGCTGCAAAATAATATGATATTATATGTAATGGAAATATAGAATAGATTCTGTGATGACAGTTTCTTTGGGAGCTGTCCTCAACTCCCACAAGCCTGGACGTTACTTTTACTCCCCTATGATGATAATCTTGATTTTCCGCCACACAATTTGGTTGCTATTGAGGTGAAACAGTGCCACTTTGTATGCTGTCAATGATGACTAGTCAAATCAGCTTTTTCCCTTCCATTCAAAAGCAGTCAGTAGCTGCTCATTGTGACACGTCTGTCTCAAAATACTGTATGTGTCTACAATAAAAAAATGCCGCCCCTTTTCTTGGTTGAGGGGTTTGTATTAAAGCTCAACATATCCACAAATGCTATGTGGGCTATCAAGTGCAAATCTTCATCATCTTTGAAATATCATTTCATGTCAATACCATATAGTCACCAATATGCCAATGCATGAAAACAACTAAGAAAGTAATCATTATTTCTTGAGGTTTTGAATTCCCTTGAGACCATGTTTTATCAAATGAGCATTTGGTCGTTAGTAGAGATGCACCTTGGTGTGATCCCTTTCTAAGATGGTCTCTAGTTTAAAAATAACAGAATATTTTGTTTATTTGTGATGATGCAGGTGTATGAATTTCACAAAACTCTATGCTCTGTACTGTTATAAACATGTTTTTTTAATGTCGATGTTTCATAAAAAGAGAATATGCATTCTGAATGTCAAATGTATTATACTGCAAAGTGAAAGAAACAAGAGAAAGGTTGACAAAGTTGGATAGAAAACCCATTACTGTTCTCCTTCACAGTTCCCTCCATACCTCCTGTGTTCTTGTGAATTAACTTTCAAGGGCAAAGAGTTTCGGCAAATATTTCATTTCCCAAGATGGCCATCACTCAAGCTATCACTTGAACAACTCAAATCTGTCTTTTGTGAAGGAATAAGGGAAAAAGATAGAGGGTATATAGCAAGTTGAAGATGACTGAGATTACTTTGTGGTCTTTTTTCAGTGTCAATATCTGAAGCCAGAAGTAGAAAAAGTAATTGGATTCCTCAAGATGTCTCTGTTATCAGTGGACAATACATATAAAAGATATCTCTTTACTATATTGAAAGACATTTTAATTGTAATTAACTATTAAAACTACACAGTTGCACATCATTATAAATGCTTCACTTAAAGGGGACCTATCATGCAAAATGCACTTTTGTACGTCTTTTATACATGAATATGTGTCCCCGGTGTTCCAGGGAACTCACCAAGTGTCAGAAAACACAACCCTCTCTATTTTCCTCCATACCCAAATCTCTAAAAAAGGGGCTGCAACGGATCTGATAAAAACTGATCCAGATTTGAACACTGTCCTGACGTCAGGACGGTGGCGCTACGGCTATTGGGCCAACTCCACCAATCAGGAGGAGACAGCCACGGCCATTGCCGTTCGAAAGCGCTGGAGACGCTGTAGTACATATGCCAGGCCTGTAGGTGGTGCTGTTCTCACAGAATCAACCCTTGCAAAAACAGAGCTAACATTTTTCAAATTGAGCGAAATGAGGCATGGCTAAAATGCATGATCTGTTTGGTATTTTGAAAAAAAAAAAGTATAAATATGCCTTATATAGGTATGGTCCTACAATATATTATTCAAATATAGCATGATAGGTCCACTTTAAGCTAATTAGGATGAATTTGACTTATTTTAAGGATAAAAAGAAAACTGCTTGTGACATTGTGTTAAATGTTATTTTTTGCTTACTTCAAAAGTATCTATTTTTAATGTATTGGGTCTTTCTCTGTTAGTTTGCCTGTTAATCATTTGATGGTTTGAGCAACATGGCAGTTACCCAGCAGCGATGTAAATTGGGCTTCAAAGACTAGGTTTATTTTTAAAATCAGAGAGCTTGCGGTTCTTATTCAGGTTGATTATGTCGACATACAAAGGCTTGACGGAGAGAATTAAAGAACAAGCGGCAGCGTGTGAAATCAATGCATTCCATTTCCTTTACACATTTTCGATTCTTTGTGCTCAAAGGAAACATCTTGATGGGCCTCATCATGGCGCTTTGAAGAGTAATAGTCTGTTTTCATAAAGCATATCGTCAAACTGATAACAGTGTCAGCATTTTCTCTGCTGAATTAGGTATGTTGACAACAAACGAGTAAAACAAAAAAAGACGGCGTGCTCTGCGTTTAAAATGGGAGGCCATTCAAACATTTATCATACCCGTCGGTAATTCCCCCTTCTCCCACTTGTTTGACTATTAACTGATTATTTGTATATATATATTTTAGGGAGGACAACAAAGTTGGTGTCTAAAGTGCATGTGTCCATGAGGGAGGGGGGGGGGGGGGTGATGTTGAGGACAAGGATCTAGAGGTCAACGTCTTACCGGGTGCTGCTTTCACCACGTCGAAACCAGAGGCAAAAGGTCGTATTACCCCCACCAGGATATGAAAAGAGAAAACAGTGCATTAGCCAGCTTTTGTTCCCCCAGCTTACAGGGGCTGCTCCCACTGGTGCTGCTGCTTCTTTGTCCCCAGGGTCTCAACGGGTCACAGGCCTTCGGGGTAGAAAGGACAGGGGGTTGTCATACTGCTTTCCAAAGGTCGGTGCCTTCGTCTGTCAGACCCCTAAGCCATCAATGGGAAACAACTGTTGCTCCGTTATCGCAATACAGGGATATTAAAGCTATTCATCTCGATGCCCTGCCACTGCTGAGACAGCTCGGAGGGGCTCTGATGCATGCTTAATACACTAATCACGCTCTCTAGAACCCCTCCTTGCTCCCCTAATCTCTTTCTGTCTCTGGGTCTCTCTTTCTCATAACTTTGATAACGCATGCCATGCAAACATAAATTGACATGGAGTACACTCAGAAAATACTGACATCCCCTGCACAAATACATCACTGTGCGCTGTCTTCTGCTCGGAGCCGGCTGGCAGTGTGGTGCCTTCAGGGGACTTGTTTATTTTTCCAATGTAGACCGCTTACTTTGAGGGCTATTTCTGTCTGAAGCCAAGGTCCCATTTTACACCTTCTTCTGGGTGTCCATTTGGTGCCAACATATCAAATTATTTGGGATAAGGATGTGCACGCTCGTGGGTGCTGGTACCCATAATGATCCAACAGAGCTGCTGATGTCACAGACATGATATTATTATGTATGCCTGGACATTTTTAGTGTGGTTAAGTGGTTAAGTGGTTATCATTTTATTTTTTTTGCTTAATTGTTGGTCATCAACATTTTATCAGTTTTATTTGATATTCAGTTTGCAGTAGTAGCGGGAAAAAGAGAAGCATTCTCAGAGTTGAGCGGCAAGAACAAAGCAATTTTTAGCATTTTATTTGGAAAAAGTTGATGAATTATCGACATTTGATCAGACTGATATCTGATATTAACAGATCACTTTAACTCAAGTTGTACAAAAATAGGTAAAACAATATGTATCATTATGTTTTTTAAAAGCATAATCTGAACGTTAGATTAGATTTCTCTTAAATGTGTCTAAAAACATGCATATTGATTTTGAAATGAGCAAATCAAATGGCTCTAATATATAATTAATATATTAAAGACTTTATTGTGTAGGGTAGTACCGAAACACCTTCCAAACTCATTAGAACTAGCTCAATGCATGTTAACACACAAACTCTCATGAGAGATAGTAATGGCATGGAAAGCGCTATGAAGTAAAGGTACTTCCCTAAACAACAGTTGTATTCGATTGTACTGAAGCTCACTATGCAGCGAACTGTAGGTTGACTGATCAATGACTGTGGTAATGTTCATTTGAAGCTGTTCACAGCCACTGGTATGAATCAATAGCTTTTAATGACGATGGGGACTATGTATTCTCCGTTATTATTGTCAGTGATCTTTTTCGAACAAATAATCTGACAAACTAATTCCTGTTCTATAGCAGAGTTTACTGCTGTAACTTATTTTCCAGTCATTTTAACACGTCTAATGTAGTCTAATTTGAAAACAATAGCAGGCCTTCTCTTTTGCTATTTCTAACTTGTCACTTTCTAACTTTATCTGTTGAACACTTTTCTATAAAATATTTGCTAATTATAAATGGCAGAACCCTAATTCCATTAAAATGTGTATTTTTGTTTCTTGTACTGTATTTTCAAAGCTTTATTCCATGGATATAAAATGTAATTATCTTTGGTTCCCTCCCATACCACAAGCTTCAATGACCCTACCATGCACATTCTTTTTTTTTTTATTCTAACTGCGTATGTTTTCCGACATCAAAATGTGTGGCACCCATTTAGAGGAAATTGCTTTTTTGCTAAAAAGCCATTCAATCCTTGGGTCAAGGAAAATCACCCGGGAATAAAAGTTTAAAAAAACATTTTATGTGGATACGTTTTTGCTTTGCTAAACTTCAATGTTGACTGACTGTAGATGAATAGCTTTAGCCTGTCAGAACATTACTATCTAAACACAGTTGTTTCTTGGCAGGATTTAATGTAAACTTCACAAAGGAGCTTTCCGTTCATTCCTCCATCCGGTGTGCTTTAAACCAAGGTTAGCAGAGGTTGTTTTTTTTACCATAACAAACTGCAAGTTTCGTATTTGAATAGTTTTTCATGTTATTGTTTTATGTGATCAACAATCACCATTGTTAAAGGAAATGTAAAAAAAGTGAAATTGTGATCTTGATGTGCATCCAATGTGCGTGGATCACACTGCTGCGGTAGTGCTTGTCTTATTTTTTCAATTGCAAAATAACTTTGCAACTTAACAATTAATATTTATATTACCAACAAAATAACCTTCAACTTGGCACTGTGGTCTTCTCCACACAGCTCATCTTCTTCACCTCACTACTTGCTTTTTACCCTAAACCAATTAACTAAGTCCTTCTGATGAATGAATAAATATTTATTTATTTTTCTTAGTGCCTGTCGGCACATAAAGCAAACAAACACAGGCCTGCTCTAGTGAAAAGATCACTACAAATATATGCATAAAGGGAGAAGGGTCCCTATTAATAATGTTCATTTGTCATTATTAGTTGATGCATGTTGGTTTAATAAATAAATAAAATCTAAAAGGCACAACGTGATTCTTTTAATGTGTCTCCTCACATAGTTGTTATTTATATCATATTTTCTATATGATATTTATATAAAACCATTTTATTTGTCTGTCAGTATAATTTCAATTCAGTCACAGTGCGAAAAGATGGCGACAGATCAAGGCTAAAAGGTGATATGTACTCAATGACTCTTCCAGGCGGTTAAATGATGTGAAATTTCAAATCGAAACCATGACAGCCATCTAAAGCTCTCTTCAAGAGTTTTTCCTTGTGCAATGCAAGTGTCTAAGAACACTAAGGATGCTACACACACTGTAAATCCCCCTGAGACAAATGTGTAATTTGTGATATTGGGCTATATAAATATAATTTGATTTATTCATAGTTTGCTATTTGAAAACAACATGTTTTTTCAGGATGTCCATTTACATGCTAGTGATGATTCTCTCTTACTGTAAGTAGTCTGCGGTGATTTAAAGTCCCCTTTTTTTAGTCTTGGCTCAGTATGCTTTAAACCTCAGCTGAGGTGGTACTGCAGAAAGTACCAGGTACTATCCATAAGGAAAACCAATAAAGAGCAGGAGTAGAGCGGTACCAGGCGATTGGAAACATTGCACAACATATTTCAATGGGAGGGAACTGAATGTACTAATGATAGGGCCTCTTTATTCTTATTGAGTGAGGTTCAAGGTCACCCACTGAGGCTGGCATATAGCCATAACATATTTCCACCTGCTCAAACTGTCTCATCACAACCGTCGAACCTCAACAGAATATTACCTTCGTGCCCTCTGGCTCAGCCCACTTATCCAGAACATCAGGTCGGATGTCATAAGAAAAAGCTATCTTAGATTCATAGTCGGAACCTCCCTCCACTCTATGTCCTATTGTTACAATGATTGGATATGTCACCCTTTGAATAAGACCCATACCTTCTGACTACACTGAATGACTATATAGCTTTAACCAGAAATGACGGTTCCCTGTACAAACAGCAGGTTAAACAGATCTGTAGAAAGTGCCCCTAGGAACAAGAACAATTTATTTTCTAAAAATGCACCCAAATCCTTTAATACCTCCAGCAATCAATTTGACTTTTCAACTTCAACATACATCATAGGGATGGGAATCCCCAGAGGCCGAATGATATGATAAAATTAAGATACTTAAGTCACAAATACAAAATGATTGCGAGTCTAAACATTTATAGTACGTTTCACTAAATGAAGCCTGTACGCATCATATTGTAGCTCAATGGAAGGACCAATTAAATGTTGTCCTTCAACAAGAAAATTGCAAGTTTTTTTTATCAATGTGGAAATACTTATTCCCAATCAAATTAGCACGGGGCTAAACCGATTGCTAACCCTATGAATGCAAGAAAATGATTACCAATGGAAATGCCATTGAGAAGATAGCTTTTTATTGTAGTATTTACCGTTACTTTTATGCAAATGTTTGCAAATGTTTTGTGTTACAATTTGGTATACTGTACAAGTGACTGTGTCTACATAAGTATGTCTTCTTCTTAATAATTGTATTAATTAAGTTAAGATGGTCTGAACAAATAATCCATTCCTGAAACAATCAAACGGGCAGGTGGCATGGTTCAAAGTGAAAGAACACTAAGTAAAGTACTTGCCGGTGAAGTGAGCTGGAAACTCTAAATTGTGTTTGTCTAAGTGTGTTTGCCTTGTGATAGACTGAAGATCCGTCAAGGTTGTACCCTGCCTCTCACCCATTGCATGCTGGGATAGGCACCAACCCCCTGTGTCATTGAACAAAATAAGTGGATATAGAGATGGATGGATGGATATAGTCGATACAACAGTCACATCCGTCCGTCTGTCCCTCTTTCTCTTTCCTTCTCTCTATTCAGGGTTTTTTCAGAATTATCATTCTCGCGGCGCTGCTGTTCTGTCGAAAGGGTCCTAAACTCTGAAACACCGTCAGTTCACAGGGGACCTAGTCCTTTTCCCTGAGCTTTAGTTTCAGTCATCAAGGCCCTATCCCTCATGGCTGCCGTCTCAGGGGAAAAGCCCAGACAAAGTGGCATCTGTGGAATTACAGGAAATCAAGAGTAACAAGATAACTTTGAAGAAATAAGAGCTGCTGGCTCAGTCGTTGCAATAGTAATTATGTAATTCATTACACAGTGTACACTACATTTGTCAAGGACTATACTTAATAGTAAATCACACAAAATGTAACCAATGAATAATCAATATCATAGTGACAATGATAATTAACCGCCCCCAACCTAACCCTTGCATGTTATTGTTTGATACTTTTTTTATTTTCAAGTCATTTTCAATCATTAGGGTCACAGTGCATTCAAATACAACGTTGATAGTTCAATAAGTGTTTTCACCAGTTTTCTGCCTTGACGTAGTAACAACTAAACTCTTGTAGAATTTCATTATTCTTCATATCCAGACTTATGTCTGAGGTGATAGCCCTTCACAATTCAGAGGGTTCAATCGTTATGTCTCCTTAACTGGAAAACGTATTGTACTTATTGCCTAAGTTTGTCCCGGCTAAATATTGTTTGTGTTAGCTGCTGTTGCGCCCAGAGCTAGATGATGACAGATATTTTTATAAACTATTTTCTTCCCTGGCCTGCAGCACACTGGCTAGCAAAAATCTTCAGCTCACCTGAGACCAATGGCAAGGTCACTGGCGATCAAAAAGCCACCTGCTTCACTTTCTTTTTCAGGGTGGGAGTGGGGTCATGCCTCTGGCTGGCAAATGGCTTAGAATTGCTTTGGTTTGAACTGATGTGTCAATTGTGGCTACGCTTTTTAAACATTTTTGTGACCACCCGCTTTTAAGAAATTCAGTATCCAAGTAGGTCTAAGAAGTTGTTAAATGTGGTGATGCAGTTTCAAATTAAGGAGCACTACTGTTAGCAGGTATATCTTCAGCTTCTCACCATTTCTGTGCTCAGCGGATGATTCGAGTTCACTGACTGAAAGCTGTAGCGTCAATGGTGTTTCAGAAGTAGGTGGGACACATTGTTCACCAGATGTAGCATGTGATGGCTGGTATTGCTTTATCTTCCATGTTCAGTTACAGCTTATTTGTTATTAAATACGTTGATGCTTGCCACTATTTTATTATATCATTCTATGTCATCCAAAGCCAGAAGAAAAGCATAACATGTCCATCTTGAAAGTAGTTGATTGCCTGTTTTACATGTTATAATGCTCATTATGAATTCATGTGGATTAAGGAAATGTCTTATGTGGAAGTGCAGTATGGGCTTTGTTGGTAAATTATCATAAACTTTGTTTATTGTTAGTTCATCATGCACATTTAGGGAATTAATTTTAATGATGAATTGAGTATCACAGCAAAACATTGCGTTTCTCTTTGGCAATCAACCCGTGTAAATTGAGGCACTCATTAAGACCAGCATTGTAATTGCTTGGTGGTGTTACACTTTGATTTACTCTCATCAATACATAAATTACAATCACTGCTGTTTGATTATACTGTGTTCCCTATTCTCAAGTGATGAGATGAGGCTGTTAAGAAGTTAATGTATGATATACATGAAAATGTAATCTAGGATAGATGAGTGTTCCTCACCCTCTGTATTCTAATGATATATCCTATTTCTGTGCTGTATACAATATGGTGGTGTCATTTGTCCTGTAGGAATCTGACTACATCTCAATATTTCAATGTGAAGCTCCTCATTTCTGACATCTTCCTCTCTTACCTTCCTGTCAGGCACTTTCACGTCACTTGTACAGATCACTGTAAATATTGTATTATTTCATCTGACACTGAAATACACCTATCTCTGATCTGGTAGTGTTAATTTAAACTAACAATCTTTGTTTTCTATGTGTAACAAATCTGCTCAAATCATCAGTGTTTTAATCATGATTTAAAATAAATTCTGTCACCTAGAGATGTCTTGCTATTTACAATGCCAAGCCTCTTGGCAGATTTGTTGACTCCAACAACAGTGAAATATAATAATTCTGAAAATGTTTAGCCCAGTGGTGTTTTGCAAAAGGCCATTTCAAGAACATAAAGAGCCAGAGGGAACATTTCTTGGAGGCAGAGTTTCTTTTGTGTTGTATCAAATTCTTATGGCATGCTGCTGTTACCCTTCTCTAGTGGTGCATAAAGCCACCCGAAACATTATTTTAGGAGCCAATCTCAAGGGTTTTTACCATTGAGTTGTAAGTCAACTGCAGTGGGATTGTACACTTTACATCATTCCTTAATGTTAGAAGGGCGTGTAATCCGTCATAACTGGTGAAATAATGATATATGATGCAAAGCAGCATATGTCACATAGATACAGATGATGATCTTTAAATAAAGCGCTGTCTGATTGTTCTAATGTGAATGTATGAAGAATTCATGACAAACAGTCCACCAGACGCCAAACTAAGCTTTTGTTTACGAGAATATAGAATTGAATATGCATATATCATTTCAAAAAGAAATAAGCTTTCCAGGGAGAAACAATATGTCTAGATTTGCTTTTTAATCATCTTCAAGAGTCAAACCTCTTAAGCACATCTGTCATCTACTAATTAATGGAGATAGCTGCTCAATGTACTGCCGTTTAGTTATATACAGAATATTACTGTGTGTAATCGGAGGAAGACATTCAATGCAAAAGAAACAATGAATTGTTCACTTTCTGGAGAAACCATTCTCTTTCCAATATATCAGGATTATTCAAACAACATTTCCCAACAGACCGAATATATTTTTTACCCATCAAAATGTTCTATTAAAATGTTTTAGTTAAATGAGGATCTAGGGATTCTTTCAGCGGCTCTACACTTACTGAAGGCATTGCCCACAGCATTTAACTGATGGTATCAAGCTAGGCTAACTAAGTAATGTAATATTGATGAGGGACAATTACCCATAATGGCATGCAGCACTTTCTGGTCATTGTCACCTATTAGCCATTTTCGAAAAACAAAGCCTGTACTGCAGTGCAGAGTAAAATCTAATAGCAGATGCAGCCACAGTCATTCTGTTGGTTAACAAATTAATAATCTTTTTAAATGCTTCTCATGTTGAATATCAATAATGCACTATCCTTAAGGATGCAGTGGTAGCAGCCAAAAGGAAATATATACAGCCGACAAATACATAGATCTGTATGTTGCTTTTCCAACCACTCATCCTTCACCTGCAAAAGCAATGATACAAGCTCAAGGAACGATGTAGCAGAAATCTAAGAGTTAGAAAAGTACATCAAAAGTTCTGAAAGAAACCTATCAACCAGTAGGCAATTTAATCATTTTTCTGCCTGTCATATATATATTTATTTGTATAGATCTTTTATTCAACAAAGAAATTGTAAATTTCAATAACCACAAAGCATAACTAACTAGACCAAAACAGCCACATATTAACATTTAATAAAGATAGATAAATATATTTGATATAGAGTACTAACAATATGTTATACTCCAGTAAAGTGTATATATATATATTAGATCAAATTAAAAGCTACATGTACATAATGGTAAACAATATGCCATGTATCTATTGTAGGTACATAGGGGCATGTCGTTATAATTACAGTTAGAACTGCTTAAGGTAGAAACAAGAAAACCAATGCAATTGTGTTAGCAACAAACAACTTTAAAATGAGCTTTATAATTGCATCGCCCAGCCCTACCAACACATATAAATCAAAATAACTTGGTGACAGTAAAGTTAGATGCAGACAAAAAGAAAAAGGAAGTTAAAGTAAACTACAGGTATATTCACATACATACAAGAAAATGTATAGGACTTGATTTTAGGTTTTCTTGTTCTTGTGGATAGTTTTGTAGTAATTGTTTTATTATAGCCCTGTTTTGAGCGTATTTACAGCTAAGCAACAGGAACAAATCCAAAATGTAATTGCTAAATGTTGATCCTACATTTCGTGGGTTGTGGTAAAAATACAATTATTAATACTGATCAATGTGCCGCTTAAACCGTTGTCAAAGAGCGATCATTCAACTTGACTTACAATCAGTTATTAAGACATGCATCCATTTATTGGGGCGCTGAATTTTCGTCCGCAGACGGTCACATTCCCAGTCAGGAAGCTGGCTGTTTTTAATCCTAATGAGGAGTATTACTTCACTGGACTGATAAGGCAGTAGTCTGTGACACTCAATTTTCAAGACCCAAACCCTATCAAGGAACTATCAAGTGATAGGATAGCTGCAGGACTAGTAAGTGAATGTCTAATGAACTTATTATAAGGCCTTTCTGAGCTGGCTATCAAATCCCTTCTCTAGGCACCAATGCATCCTTCTGACCTGATTTGATTGCACCGTCACATTAATGAGCTCTGTGATGTCCCACATACAGGCTCACTTCGCTTCCCAGCTGCAGCCAACAGCAAAGGGGCATAAGGGGTGGGGGGTTGATTGTGTGTGAGACGGCAAGAGAGATACCACAGTTCTAATAGATGTACGACAAGTGTAACCAGCACTTAAATGCCCCAACTGGTATTTAAAGGTTAATTTGTTTGTTTCTTTGATGAAATAGCTCTCCGTTAACTCTGTTTGTCCAATAGATGTCCGATAAGTAGGCTAACGCTGAATCCTGTCAAGAATACATTCTGTTAGTATGTGTCTGATCTTGCCGTGGTGATTGAATGGGGGAAGGGGAGTCAAAACACTTCGTTTAGACACACAGGACCTGCCCTCACTGCTTTGTGCAAAAACATTGTGTGGAATCAGACCCCATTTGCTATCTATGGGTGTCATGTGTCTGTGCCGGTGGAAGAGAAGAAAAGAAAAGGAGAATTTATTTTCATGCAAAATGAAATCATTTGCATAACACGCGTGAAACTCATTTGCAAGACTCCCCCAAAACTTTGCATGAAAACAACATTGGAAACAAGCAGACAAAAGAAGTTAGGAGTCAGTCGCTTACTGAATCAACGAGCAACTGTGAGGAATTTTAGATAGTATAACTTTAGGCAGTTACCTACCATCAGCTATTGAGACTTTTCTCTCTGTTTTAAACCTTTGGGATTGACTTTTACCTATTGATTTAGTTGCTTGTTTAACACATCCTTGAGTATGGAGTATGTGACCGAAAGTATAACCAAAGGTCATCTCCTTAAGTTGATTGTGAAGGATACTGGTGGGAGATTTTGTTAGGATTACTGTCTCTGTGCGCATAAGCCCTGGGTTTAAACTCTCACTTTATCCATCCACTGTTCTCTCTCTGAATCCCTGCACTGGCTGAAGTCAGAGAGGTTCACTGCACTGCCCCCTCCTGTATGGGAATGACTATGAATATAAATAGGTGAGCTCCTCAAGGTATTACAAGTCGTTCATGCTTGGCAGCTGGTTGAGAATGTCAATACCTACATAATACAGGAATTGTAATTTCCCTTAGTTTCTAAAGGTTACAATAGCTGAAGTGTTCACCTAGGGTTTAATTTATCTTTGGCAACATAATGTGTCACTAAGAGGGTCAAGGATACTGCACAATTATACCATAATCCATCCTTAATGTAACACTTAAATACATCTGGTATTTTACATATTTGAGAAGAAATTACTCCTTGGTACTCAGTTGGTGCTGACAATTAATGCCAGATATATTTTTGACATGATGATAATTGTCTCTGTTTTGTTTTCTTCTTAGCCTCAGGGCGTGCTCTGGTAATCAATGAACAACTTGAACTGGAAATACCTTTTTAAAAGCTTAGCTCTATGCATGTGCAGCCGGGCATGTGAAGTGTGCAAATACAGAACATATTGCCGGCCATTTTATGGGTCAACATGCAACAAGCACGATAAGATTTCTGGGACTACCTCAAGGATCTGTAAGTGGACCACCAGCATACCTGGCAGGAAACAACTAAGCAAACACAAACATGAACAGAGGGCGCATTATCACGCAGGAGACGCATCCAGAAAGGTGAATAAAAGGATGCGGTTTAAGCAGAATCATAGCGATCTGGGATAGTGAAAAACAGCAAAGCTGGGTAACACGTAGGGCCTGATGCTGGGACTGTGTGACTCAATCCTCCCCTGAATTCAAAAATGTTGCTCCTTCCTGTGATCAGTCAGCCCGGGGCAAAACTGGCACTGCTGGACTGCGCCTGAGTGAGAGAGGGAGAGGGTGAGAAAAAGGAAAGGGGAGAGGAGAAAGATGTTGCTGTGTGTATGTGAGTAGGGCTCTAGGCCATGATACCAAACTTCCTTTGAACCAAGCAGCTGCAGGACTGATATAATATTTAATGAAATAATTAGATATACGGAGAATGCATTGGTAAGGGAGTGCACCTTTTTTATGCTGAGGATCTGGAAAAATGCGGTCCTAATAGACATGATTTGGCGAGGTGCCATCATCTCTCTCTTTCTCTTCCTCCCTTCTCTGTGTAATGATTGCAGCCCAACTCTGATATTAAAAATCTGTGCATTAATCCTTTTATGTATTTCTGTGGGCAAAGTCTCATTGTCAGCAGCATTACAGAGACATCATTCAATTCAGTGGTTTTACATTCACAGATATATTATGGATGACTCAACTATTACATTTAAAAGTTGGTTCCATATGTCTAAAGTAAATATGATGAAATTACACCATGTTTATTTGAATGCTGGGTTTTGCCAATAGGCTGAAGCTAAGATATTGCGGCATTAAATGCTTTATCTTATTTTTGTGTCATGTGCTGTCTCTGTAAGTTCAGTTTCCATGGTAATATTCCGATAATGGTCTTTTGAAAGTATACATAAATATGAATAACTGAGATATGAAAAGCTACTATCTACAAGTGCATGTAAACACACTCAGCGATTAATAAAGAAATGCTAATATACTTCTTTTTATAAACTTGCTTTTTTTATTCTGTAGAATATTTGTTGTAATAGCAATAAAGTAGGTATTTGATTTGAAATAGATTCTTTGGGCTGTTACGAATTTCAATGTGATGTATTCCAACGTGTCAACACTCTCATCATTTCTGCTTACGCCGCATCCCCATGCCAAGCGGTGCATATATCAAATCCTTACAGAAACCCATAGCTCATCTTTCCTTGAGCAAACTACGACACACCATGCACTGTTACCTGGAATTTCACATAAGATTAATCGCTTATATCTGAAGTGTAGGACAACTTAAATGCTGCTGATAAATCTGGGATATTTTTTTATTGAAAGCATCATATTATCATGTTTCTTCTGGTAAGAAATGAATTGACATGACTTGATCTTTCTCAGTCCAACGTGATACATTTCATTCTTTTTTTATTATGTTGGACATATTGACCAAAATAAATAAATCAAACACCACATTCTCTTTTTTTTCTTTCGACCAAGTGCCCCACCTTATCTGAAGTGCAGAGATTACCAACGATTTATACATATAATAGCCAAACCCACAACAAGTTTGCTCAATAACAGATAGATGGTGTTGCCTAGCAACTGCTGAGTGCCATAACAGTGTACCTGCTCCTCGAGGCAGACTCCATCTTGTAGGTTTCTCTGTCTTCTAATTGGCCAGGTGGGTAAACACTGATCCCTTGCTCCTCCATCCTCCCATTTTCCGCCAGGGTCTTAAGTGACAGGTAGCACCGACATTATGCTAACCTTCTGACTTGGAGAATGTGCACAAATGCACTGCTACCGGCACGAGTTGACAACATGAAGTATGGGGGACATTTACTCCCCAACTCCAAAGCCCATAACTTAGCTACCTAAAATTATCCTGTTTTCCAACAATACATCAACAGTGTTGTCCCTCATTCCCAATCAATTAGAAATTATTCAGGAGGTAAATTGCATGAAATGCGCTTGTGGCACTTCATGCGCAGAGAAGTCAACAGGCTGCAGGGATATATTGGTAATTATAAACAAGTAAACAGAGGAGCTGGGCCGGATGCAAAACGTAATGTCTGCTCTACACCTTGTCCTATTTTTCAAAGATGGACCGTGCTGTAGTTCTTGTGTGGCAGTACAACAAGCTATCGTCTTTCATAGATGAGGAAGGATTAAAGAGTCAGTCATTGATGTTTAAATAGAAATTAGGGGCGGGACCCCCTTATTTCTAGAAAGTTGCTCAGTTGCGCATGAACCTAATGCCGTATAACATTATGGATATCGCAATACGGCATACAGTAAGTGATTTTTCATCCTCAATTATGCAACTTAAATACCTCACACATAACACAAACTAACTTGTTACAATTTATTATAAAAAGATTACCTTTTGATAACATTAATTATATGAATTATGCTTATGTCTAACATATGTCAGATATCCATTCTGACATCCATTCTCATGCCACTTTTTATTATTTAGCAGCACTTGATAATGAGACTTAAATAGTCTTTGAATTCATTTATCTGTGGAAACGTGTCACACATTGTGATGAGTGGATGTTTTGAAGTCTCGTCTGTTTTCGCATTGAAAAGGTGTCTCACCTCACTACCTATCCCTACTCAAATACTGCCTAATTAGCCACAATTAAGTCTGAACCAAGCTACAAATAGTATAGCAAAATAGAACACTTAATTATCTTTCTCTTCAAGCGAAGAGGGAAAATGCATTGCTAATTAGCTGGTTCTTAATATAGCCCTGCATTTTGTAATACCTTTTATCAACAGGTTCTGAGAGACAATCTGCTCTCAGTTGACAAAATGAAAGACGTTTCCTCAGTATAAAGTATAGTACAGTTTGTTGTACTGTACATTTGCAATGTGGTAAACATAAGTATTTACTACATTCCCCCACTCCCTCGTCAACATGCAACCACGTTTGATCAATAATTCAAAAATAATCATGAAAAAGTGGTAGATTCTCACTCTGAAAGGTTGATCTATACTTATTGGTTGAAATTACCATTCCCAATGTTTACTATGTTCTGCCAAAGTGCATATTAGTATACAGATGAGACTGCATTGATAATTGGCATCTAATAAGCACATTCCTCTTCTAAAACATGACATTATTGCATATTAATAGGAAACCTTTCCAGACATATTCCTTATGTGTGGATGTGTGCATATTCTCATGCATACATGGATGTATGTGTGCATTCATACATAGGCATGCATCATGTTTGTTGCTATCCAATTTGACAGGGTTGAAATACACACTATGTATACAGCTACCAGGCTAAACATTACGTAATGAACATTATGATTCACCAACATGTTTTCCCAGTGACATTTAGACCTACCTCTAATCAGTCTTCCTTCATAGCTGTAACACATGCCTCGGACGGCCTTCCAGGCTGTCATAACCTTGCTGATTCCCCCTGAGTGCCACAGTCTCTGTCCACATACATGATCAGTCATGTCTCACCATTTATCATCAGCCCCGTGGCATGTATCAGTGTAAGTGAGAGGAACTTAGATAGCCATGTGTCACTGTAAAGACAAGAAGGAGTTGGTGACCATCTCGGGAGATTTGATGCAGAGTAAATTCATTTGCTGTGGTGCTGATGATGATGCAGGTCATCTGTACACGCAGACTGGATGGTAGTCCCTCGTGGAGAAAAGAGCAGAGGACAAGAAAGGGGGAGAAATGGAGCATGGGAAAAGGGGGAGGGGGTGAGAAGGGTGCATCCATGCCTCTCTCACACTGAGCTGGGAGGCGAGAAGGAGAAAAAAGCCATAGTGGCTGATAAAAGAGCCATTCAGCTGAGAACACCAAGGACTTAATCGCCAAAAACAGCCTTGAGATTGAGCCAGATCCCAGAGGAGTAAAGAATGGGGAGATAGAGGGATTTCTGTAACCCCTCCATTAATATTATTATTATTTTTTTTTTTTATATTGTCCGTATGACATATATCTAAAGATATTACAATCTAATTAAATTATTCCTTATCTGAGTTAGAACATATTCAGGGCAAACTGAAAGGGCAAGAAAAAGACTAGGAAACATTCAAGAATTTTTAAGGGATTAGATAATGCCTGCATGTCATCACGAGTTGCAACATTGCGGCAATTTCTCTGGCGTGTTTACATTTTTAAATCAAATCCAGATGGAAATGGGGTTTTTAGCCTTCAGTGCTGTTAGCCACTCTGAGTAGCTTTAACTCTTCACATCTGACTGCCTCTCACAGCAAGCTGCAACCGCATTTTAACAGTGTTTTTTAGCCGTAATATATTTTAGTTTGCCTCAAACACTTTAGCATGATCCATCATAGATTGACTTCCACTAGTATGTTTTGGTGCTTTTGTCTATATGGGATTAAAAAGCCATACAAAGTTAAGGGCTACCAAAAATCTAATTAAGGGTAAATACATATTGAGATAAGTAATATGGAGGACTTGTATTGTATTTGAACCATATCTGCAATACTTGTTTTAATATAATATATTGAAGAAAATCTATTTTCTTAAAGGAAAATACCCAGTATGGTATTTGTTAGTAGAATATGTAGCAATACCTGAAGGACTCAGTGGAATAAGTGTAAAGTGTATTCACTGGAAAAAAGGGCAACTCTAGCTGTAAATCAGGGGAATCAGGGGGTAGCAAGTTCGAGTCCCACTGCAGTCAGCATGTCATTGTGTCCCTGGGCAAGACACTTCACCCCAAATTGCTCCTGTGGGGATTGTCCACAGAACTGAATGTATGTAAGTCGCTTTGGATAAAAGCGTCTAACAAATGACATGTAATGTAATGTGATGTAAATGTAGTGAACAAATGACTCTAAAATGCAGTCACTTAACATTATGAAATTATACTCAAGCAAATGACCAATACATCATAACTGTGTTCACCTCCTGTATCTTTATACATTATATTATGATCATATGTTTTTGTGAATAAAGTAAAGCGTGTTTTCAAAGGTTAAACAATATTATGTTATGCAGATATTTATTCACAACTATCTCTGCATCAGGCAAATATTTGTGATAAGGTACTGATTAGTTTTCAACACTATTTAACTGAAGAAGGAAATCGTTAAATGCCCTTGCTAATTTGTGATTCCAGTAAATGCTATTGACAAATGATTCTATACAGTATATCATTACCTCAGACCAGGTGCATACCACCATATGCTATTGAAGCCTGAAAGCTTTTATTCGAAACATTTACTGTTTAATATAAATCTGTTTCTTTGGTTGTAAGTTAATCAATGAATTCACCTGGGCCACATTTTGGAGCTCCAACACTTTAATGGCGTGTTAAATACTCTGAGAATGCATGTATTTACTCAGAAAACCTTTTTTTTCAACAACAGCAACATGATGCAGGCAGCAAACAAGACTCTGATGTTGGTTAGACTGAGAAGCTGCAGACTGTGGCCCCTCAGGGCAGATGTTTCTTTGTCTATCAGAACAACTCTACTCTCAGTTTCTCTCATTGGTAAAAATACGAGCAATACATGTCAGAAGTGTGCACTTTGCATAATGGCATGAGTTTATAAATCTAAATAATGTTAGATAGGTTTACTTGTTATACAAATTTAACCATAGCTTTTTGAAACGGTCTGAACTCTGTAAGAGGCTTTAAAGCTCATATTTCCAGACGAGCATACTGAAAGTTTGTATGCACATTTAAAAGCAAACAGGGTTAGAGCTCATCTTTCCTGATGGAAAGTCTGTGATTCTGTTATTTATCCATTATGGTTGCAGCAAATAATGGAAAAGGAAGAAAAGCTAGTTAAAGGGCTCTCCCTGTGTTCGTAGAACTAAGGTTATAATCCATAATGGTTGCTCTATTTCACACAAGCGTTGCCCTTTAATGAGGTTGTTTTTGCAGGAGGAGTGAAGCCTGATAACTTGCTTTTTGTAAAGCACTCAGTAAGACTATTAGAGTCTTCATGAGCTTCAATTTAGTGCCACTCTCGGGTCAAGTTGTCACGTTTGTACACAAATATAACCCTCGATTTCTCATTATTCTTTTTGAAATATTAACATCTAAAAAATGATGTCATGAAGTTACATTTGGGACCAAAACTGCTTTAATTTGACACATTTCAAGGATGATGAGGCAATTTTGAGTGTCAATTCATTTAGTCTGCAACTACTGATTATTTTATCTGCAGATTATTTCTTGATTTATTGTTTTTTCTACAAAATGTCAGGAAATTTAGAAAAATGCCAATTATCCAAAAACAAAATATACTCAATCAACTTTCATATAAGACAAAGAACATCATCCGACTCTCACATATAGTATAAGCAGCTGGAACATAACTACAAAAAAACAACCTATAAACTATAAGATTTGTTCTAAAGACTGAATAATATGATGTGAGTGCCAGGAAATCTCTACAGCCCTTTTGACATATAACATTTCGACTCATTGTTAAATAGTTTGTGTTTGTTTTGCACCTGGATGAACAAAGGAAGGGCACATTTTCATAGAATTAAAAATGAATTCGCTCAAGCATATGTGCCCTGGACCCGCAAGTTTGTTAGTATTTTTATTAAAATGATTGACATTCCATGATAATCAGCATTTGTTTCCATTGACGCATCTGGGATTGGAATACACAGCAACTACAGTTAGTTGATATGAAAACATGTGCTTTGACCAGACATCTGAGTGAGACACATTTTGTAAAGCATCAAAAACAATGCTCATTCTGTGTTATAGATTGAAGAATGCTGTGATAAAGTGCAAAATAAACAATTATATTAACTGATTCTCACTGGTATGCATTATAAATAATAGCCTGTAGATGACTGCAAACCCTTTTATTTATTACATCACTGCAGTCTTTTGAGACACGCAGCAGGACAGATATGCGTTTTCCACCTGCCGCCTTTAATTTAGGAAGACCCCATTATACACAATAATTCATTGTAGATACTTTGATTGAATCATTCTCAGCCAGCTCCAGGAAGCAAAATAAACATGCAAACTTCTGTGAGTCAGCGCACATAACTCGGTATCTTTCCAGTTTGTTTACGTAAACTAATATGGCTTGGAAAATATTTGTATATCGACTTATCTAATAGCTGTTTTTAGCTGTCAATATATATTAACAATCCCCAAAATATCTAACAGACCATTATCTTTTTTTAAGATCATTTTGGGACTTTTTGCCTTTTATTGATAGATATCTTTATTTATAGTCAAGCAACTTAATTGCAATCTCTGGATACTTTAAGCATCGATTTTAACACCTTCACCTGCACCACCCTCTGGACAAACTTTTAGCCCATTTACAAAGCATAGTTATCAGTATGTAGTTAATTTCACTAATGGATTTTTGTCCTAATGTGAGGTTAAATGAATATTGCAGCCTGCAAGAGTCACTTACATGGGTTTTTGTCTTGATTAAAACAACCTTCTCCTGTGGGCATTTTCATTCTGCTCTCTGCACGTTCACATGGACTTCACACTGCAATTTGTCTGTTTCTAACTTGTTGGAACAGCAGCACCGATTTTCTCAGGTCCCTGTCTCTGGGCTGTGGATGATTTATTTGCCTCCCAAATGCCTGAACCATGACAACTTGTCAATTAAAGTCAGGATCATGGCTGCTGACACATGACACTTTTCATTACATTCACTGCCACGCCGGCACAACAGTTCATATTTAATCACAGCCGTCCATGGGAACCTTAAAATGTTTTTTAATTGGACCTTGTATTACGTAGCATGCCATTTTGCCTTGTTCGCACAAACGTCCTATTTGAAGCCTCAATTTGACTGGGCCTTGGGGCCTCAATCTACATTTGTCCCTTGGGTGAAACTTTATCTTTTATTTTATTACAGCTGACTCTTTGAAGGTCTTTCTACTGTAAGTGTAACATGAACAGGAAGCAATTCACTGTCCTCTTCCAATGATATCAGAGCCACGCATATGTTTGCTTCTACAGAATGCACATAAAAGGATAATAAATGCATGTTAGACCTGAGTCTTTTATGTGATGTGCAATATGAGATGCGGGCCCCGAAGAAGATTTGATGTCATCAAAGCAGAAGGTTTACTCTGGTGTTTTTTCAGGGCATAAGACAGTGTTCATTAGTTCTGAGGACATGCAACCAGCACTGGAGAAAACATTGTGTTTCAGGATCAAATACAACAGATGCATCAATTGACAAGTTCTTTCAGTCCACATAGAAAACTACACAATATAAATTGAGGTTGACACAATTCGCCACCAGTTTACTCGGTGACAGAGTTCGTTGTCAAGGGTAAACTCAGTCAACTTCACCTACATTGAATTATGCAGGAAGTATAGGCAGGGGATCATTATGTGACATCTGCAGTGCCACCAAGTGCTGGCAAAATGATAGCCTGGAGTACTGTGTGATTGGCACTTAATGAGCAAATGTGAGTGACAATGAGCCTTAGCCTGGGGGCAACAACAGCATGGGGCGGTGGTAGGTCATGAATCTAGAATAATGAAACCGTAAACGGTCTCCGTCACTGGTATTGATTTTCTTTAGCCTCTATGTTTTATATCCATGATCATCCACCAACATTGTAGCCACTCACACAAAAGGAAAGCTGCACTTGTAAGCACTATGTATGTTGTAAAAGAAGAAAGGATGAAATAGGGCTGCGCCATATAAAGAAAATCATATATTACTATATTTATGGCCAAAATTGATTTATCGATATTGTGACGATATATTAGGGTTGACCATTGTGTTTTCCCAATGAGATACTCGATAAATAACATGAATGAAATGACTTGGCCTGTAAAGGCAAATAATAAAGCTACTAGAACAGTCTGGTATATTTAGAAAAGTATATTACTTTGCTGTAATGCAGCCTTTAAAACCAGAAAAAGACAACACTTACGATATAAAAATATTTAAAATATAGGACTATCTATTCTCATAACAACACTACTGAAATAATATTGATATTTTGCCCAGCCCTAAGATTAATTAATTATTATTTCTTCAGTGATAAACTCTTTTAGTCCTTATCTCATACTATCTCTTGTGGACTGAATAGTCTTTATAAAACTGCTCATTGAGTATGCAGCTCTACCTTATAGAGCTTAGACTTCAAAGGTCCAAATGGAGGTCCTTTGTCATCACTTTTAAATGGTAAGAAAAAGGACAGGTTTGCAGAAATGACACCTTAGCAGAGGACTTGCACTTGACTCATGCTCTGTTGTCTTATCAAGTATTTCATTAGCATGCTGCTGCTGGAGCTTTTCATAAATGTAGCTGGTAATTCACAGG
The DNA here is from genome assembly GCF_902827165.1 of Trematomus bernacchii. NCBI lineage: Eukaryota > Metazoa > Chordata > Actinopteri > Perciformes > Nototheniidae > Trematomus > Trematomus bernacchii. The sequence goes on from NW_022987409.1 coordinate 4,497,332, forward strand.
GAGCCCCCCCACCCGCTGAGGCCTTCTCCTCCCCGTCCCTAGCTATTATGCAATTCCTCATGGCTGTGTGACTCTCCTCCACTCCCACCTACCTTTCTGCCAGTCTACTTCCCCTCCTATCTGCCACTCACATTTTCCTCTGCGACCGCCTCCTCTCCCCACAGCTACTCTTACTTTTCATTTCATGTCTCCATTCGGTCTCAGCTCCTAAGCACAGGGATTGATGTTTACAGTAACAGAGCTGCCATACTCTGATTTTATGTGTCATCATCAAATTAGCCGTGTGCCACATTTGAATGATCTATTTTTTCACTAAGTGATGTTAACAGGGTGATATGATATTCTCACCAATGCATTAAGGTTATGTATGTATCATTACTAAGCTTTGAATAACTATAATAGCGGCTGCCTGCTGGGGAAAGATGGAGGTGTACTCTAGCATCTCAAATGTTTCATTCATCAACATGAAAAATATCCCAGTGTGAGGCAACAGATGTGATGCAGCTTGGTCACATTTTAAAACTCCATTGAATTAATCTGGTGGTTACTCTGCCACATATTTTTTACTGGTCTTAAATAAGTTTAATATTTGGTTTGAGTTTTAAAAATACATTGCACAGCACCTAAAAACCCTACGAGTTAACACTTTTTGCAAATGCCATTGTTATATGTTGCAGAATAATTGTATTGTTGGACATGTAAGCACGTCGGACACATGACCTCTTCATCTTATTTCTTATGTAAGTCTTATTTGCAAGCTGGATGCTTGTAATCATGTGAGGTTTCAAAACAGGACACCCAGTAACATTGATGCCTAAGTAACAAAAATGCGCTCCTGCTGATAAGTCATATTCTATATATTTGTAACTCTTTAAAGTGGAAACAGAAGGGTTTAGTAAGGAAGGAGGATATGGATAATATGCCAAATTGGAAGCTTTGCCTACATGCACTTGGCAAGTCTTGAGCCAAGTGGGAGCTGCCACGCAGTGTCCTGAGGCAAACTATTGTTAGCCTTTGCATCCACCACAACTGACAAATGTCACTGACCTTCTGTACTGCTTAGCAAGCCAGACTATTAGCCCGTAGCCTCTTAGCTGAATGTATTTTATCAATATAGTGGGTGTTTTTGCTTTTCTCTGTCATTTCTCTTCCAAAAACTGTGCACAACATGACTTATCAGGTACATTATTCAAAAATGAATAACTTTGTAATTTTCAAAAGATGTTATTCAATTTGAAACCCCTTCACCTTTTTTTTTTTAATTTCTATTGAACATTCTTTTTTAAAATTGTGCTACAATTCTCTTCTCAGCTGAATGCAGTGTTCCCCTGAGATCTGAGCGTATTTAAGAGGTGAGGGTGATTTCAGCAATCCAAATGCTATTTAGTAATTGTAGTTCTTTTTTGGCTCGCATTATAATCATTTCACTTCTCTGGTATTTAGTGAGGGCCAACGTATTTGTTTGGTTGCACCACAAATAATAAGGGTCTCTTACAAACAGTGTTCTTGTAATTTAAAGGTAGATAAAACCTCTTTCTATTGAATAGAAACCCTTTACTCTAACACACATTCTGAAATGAAGGACTGTACACGCACAAAGAAAAAGGATTTAATTTAGCTGTGGACCTCATAATTAAAGAGGATGATTTCTCTTCTGGCTCCCATTAGCTATGCACATCTCGATTATCTTTATTTATTAAATAAATCTGTCGAAAAGGATCTAATGTTTATTTGTGGTATTACACCGCTGAGAATCACCCGAACGTTTCAGCCTTGTCCAACTGCTCTAAAATACAACGCTGTTTCTCAACCATATGAATTCATTTAAAGTGGACCTATCATGCTATATTTGAATAATATATTGTAGGGCCATACCTATATAAGGTATATTTATGCGTTTTCTTTTTCAAAATACCAAACAGATCATGCATTTTAGCCATGCCTCATTTAGCTCTATTTTGCTCTCCTCCACCCTGTCTTTGCATGAGCTGCAGCTGACCACGCCCCCCTGCAAAGGAGGGGGCCGAGTTACGAGCGTCGTGTTACCATGCTGTTACCATGCCACGGCAACCTCTCATTCCCCTGATAGGTCAGCTCCTCCGTCCTGACGTCAGAGGAATGTTCAAATCTGGATCAGTCTGTATCAGATCCGTTGCAGCCCCGTTTTTAGAGATTTGGCTATGGAGGAAAAGAGAGAGGGTTGTGTTTTCTGACACTTAGTGAGTTCCCTGGAACACCGGGGACACATATTCATGTATAAAAGACGTACAAAACTGCATTTTGCATGATAGGTCCCCTTTAACAATTCACGATGGATGTTTTTATTATTAATGATTCTGTCGGAATGGTGAAAATGTGGTGGTGTGCCACAGATGGCCCTATGTTGGGGAGACACTGGAAACCCACAGTGCTAATCAATTCAGTATGAGCCAAATGTTGTCTGATAACAGTGAGCACCAAAATAAAGAGCGTTCTCCACTCAAACAGAAAATGCTTGCCACTAATGGGTCAGATTCCACTACACAGATCCATATGTGGAAAACAATGTTAAATTGAATCATACAATAGTCTAACCCATGCTTACAAATACAATGCTAATGTTAAAAGCATACTGTATAAACTAGTGAACATTATACTGTATTTGCCATCTTAGTTAAGCATTATTGCCAATTAGAATTTTCTGATTAGCATTGAAAACAAAGTAGGCTAAGGCCGATGGGAAGGTCATTAGTTTTGCAGGTACTTGCTTATCCTGAGTGACACATTCATGTATGTACCCGATGTCATGTAAAGAAAGTCAACTTCATGGTGGTGCTAAAGAAAATATACTTCCAAAGGATTCATATTTGTCCTGCTGGTGGCGCAAGACGAAACATGAAGGGATCTCCAAAGTCAGTTTGATCGCTCCTCTGAGAATCATGAATGTGGGTACAACATTTTAAGCCAAATTGCTGGACCCACAGACCAACCAAAAGCCACTATAGTGACTAATAGCGTACCCATTACCTATTTCATTCAAAATGTATTTTATTGCTTTGTAGAAAAACCATCCAATAGCATACCCACAGTAAAGTATTGTGTCATGTGGTAGCAGGAAGATTTATTCAGAACCGAATGTAAAGTACAACCTCCACTATTGATTTTCATCGGGATATGCGATTCCTTGTTAAGCTCTTTAACTCCAAGAATGTTTTCTCATCACTGTGATTTCTTGGAGTTCACTGGGAACTATAATCACGTGTGCACTCAGTGGAGATAAGCATCCAAGACACCAAATTACTTTCAGTGATTTCACAGTTTTTAATTGGATCCTATGGATAAAACAATTTGTTATCTCAGTTTTTGGGGGTGTTTGTGACTCTAGGCTTAGACAGACTGATCGGATTTGAATGAGAGGAGCAATGTGGTGTTGGCACATTTTCCAGTCTTGAGCAAAAGGAAGTCCCATGTTTCCACACATACATGCATAGACATAAGCACAACTAGACCATAAAGCAAAACTTAAGATCTATTACATTTGCATGATAAGTGACAGAAATTATAACACATAATGTATTGTAAATAAAACGCTTTTTTTTTACTGAATATCAAACAAGGAAAAGTGCATGTACTGTAAGGCAATTTAGAGTAAGTAGAAATCTCAGCAACATAATTGAAATTAGTCTAAAGTTGACATAAAAAATATAAATTACTTAAAACGTTGTCTAAATTGCAGGACATCATTAAAAAGTGAAAAACATTTAAAAGCTTTTGACTGCTTTTGTGGCTTGGCAACATTTGATGTATTATTATTTTTAAACCTTTAGGCGAAGATGTCTGTCTTGGGTAAGGGACCCCTCCCCGTTGCTCTTCCTGAGATTTCTTCCCTCTTAAAGGGGGTTTGTTTGGCGAGTTTTTCCTTATCCGAAACAAGGGTCAGAACAGGACAGAGGTTGTCATATAATGTGCCCATTGTGAGCCTCCCTGAGGCACATTTGTGATATTGGGCTATATAAAATGGACTTGACTTGACAGGTTCATCGGGCGGTGCGGAAAGAAATATTAGGAACAAGTTTTTCCGACAAGGAAAATTAAAAATGTTGCCTTTAGCCATAGCTTTTTCTCAGTAAAACTTTCTCATTACAAACTATTCAGCAATGTTAATAGTTGACTTGGGAGTGCTTATGGCAGATGTTCAGTGTTTATGTGATGGCTCAGGGGTATGAGTTGTCCCTGTTGAAGGTCTTTTATTCAGTTAATGTGTAAGAAATCTACAGTTGGAAAAAAACCCTTTGAAATGTCTGGCCAGGCCTATTGATATTTTACTCCTCTCTCTCCCCCTCTCTCCCTCCCATTCGAATTCAAATAGCTTTAATGACGTTCAGTATTGCTAATGTAAAACATTACGATGGACTCTATACATCTATACATATGTGTATTAATTTCAAACAAAAGAGGAATTACATTCAACACATTTTATGCTGCTCCCCTTGCCCTATTACTTAACTCCGTAATGTGACAAAAAGAAGAAAATAACTAAATGGATCTAGATATAACTGATAATATATACATATATACATGAATAAAAAAGAGATGTGAGGCTTGGTGTAGATAGAGCAGGTCAGTCTTATTCCTTTATGTTGTGGCAGGCAAAAAATGTCCTGCCAGAAGGCAGCTTTCTGTCATTTCCTCCAGTACGATCTTTGCTTTTAATCAGTTTTTTGATTTACCAAATGATTGTATCGTATGATCTATCTGGCAGGTTTACATTTGCAGGGCTGTGTGAGGAAGTGCTTCTCTGTCTGTACAGCAGTTTCTCATCACTGTTTGAACACTTGCTCCACTTTTGGCAGCCGCAATTTCTTGAACCTCAGAATCAAAATCTGAATACTTCATTTATATTTCGTGGAAATGGTACATGCCTCACTCTATGACCAGCATGTGAACACTCAGTATATATAATTTAGTTAACTTATTTCTGTGTTTCACATCAGTGACTGTGCGCAGGTGTGTTGCCTGTCTTTTTAGGGCCCCAGATTCTGTGTTGTGAGTTGGGGTAGCGCAACTACTTACTGTCCTGGTTAGCGGAATAACTGAGAATCATGCACACAATTCACACACATGCAAACATGAACTCGTGCTCATGCATCATGGTTCCTGGGAGTGGGATCGAAGGCAGTGGGCTGTGAGGATGGGTAATGGAGGACAGTATGTGTCCTGGGATCACGGCGGATGGATTCTCCATTGCGAGGGCGATGAGACCTGAAGGGCGACAGGGAGATGGAGGCATTGAGGGAGAGAGCAGCCGCAGCCCAACGCTCTGTTAGGCGCCTAATGGAGAGACGGCAAGGAAGCAGCAAGCACTATAGGGCCCACTGCTCACAGAGGAACACTGGAGGAACACAAACTCACACACAGGGAAGAAAAGTATGCTGCTGCGAGACTGGAGCATTTCTGATTGACAAAATCCTTTTGGTTCTGCATTACAAGAGTTCTTTGAAGGTGAAACAAGGTGCTGCCTAGTAGCACAGAAAGACCATAATGCATCTGTAAGGGTTGACCGATGTTTTGTTTAATGCCAATGACATAACAATTACTACAGCGCATGTAAGTGGCTGTTCAAAGGTCAGGTTACTTAAATAGAAAGCTTGATTTTCTTAGCTGAAGATGGTATTTCTAAGACACTACTCACCCATAGTGGCATCGATATAATAGACCTAAGCTGCTATAACTCCTGTTGTTGGTGACAAATGACACTAACAAAGGTAATAGACAATTAAAGCCAGAACATTTGTACCCATCCATAACATAAGAAATATGTGTTGTGTTTTGTTCTGCTCTTAGAACTCACTCCTACTTCCGAAAGTGCACTATCAATCCTTTAGTTAGTGTATCAGGCTGCAATTAAAAGCAAATTAGCTTTAAGGTTTAAAACCAGTGCTGCATGTTGCTTCTTAATTTGTCTGTCAGGTCACTGCTTTCGCCTCATCGAATGTTAATGCTGATGTTCAGGCATTAATATCACTAACGATGAGTTGTCATACCGAGTTGTGTTAAAACATGCAGATGGCCCCTTGTACTGTTGTTTGCTATCCTATTTTCGGGAGAACTGTATTTAAGGCCAGACAAAATATTTTCGAGGGATTTATTGGTATTATTTTTCATAGTGCTTTATCAGTTTTCTGTGCCAAATCATGCATTACCTTTCCCCAAATATGTATCTTCCCAGATGGCAAAAAGACTACACCATATTACATTACTGGGACTGCGTATGTAAAATCTGCTTTGATCTTTAAGTCTGGGACAAATACAAATGGGGGGACCCATTTTTTCATTTTCTTCAATTTAAAAAGGAGACATTATTTTCAGATACAGCACACGACTCAGTCTACCTTGGACCGCTGTTATCACGCTTAATTGGATCAAAGTCTTCCATCGCAAAAGGCTTACAATTATTCTTCCTCAGTGGTGGAGGTATTTTAATGAGCTCCTTTTCAAACATTCTTACCTTGCTAGCAACTAATCTACATCATTGCTGTGTTTTCTGTACATGAAGAAAGCCTGGAAAAAAAACAGGCCTTCTTATAAATGAGATATTTTTGTTTTACAAAAGGTTGATATTCAGTTAATTGTGGGTAATCTAACCAGAAGCATTTTTCTGCTGGTTACATAAAGCGCCATGAGTAGGTTGTTCAAGTGTTAGAAGCACAGTAAAGTACCTTTCTGTACATTTCACACACATTTAGGAGGTGAGGAAGAGTACAGACTGCCCACTATGATGGCAAAACAACACCACATCCCTGCATTAATAAAAGGATCTTGTGCACAGCATATTTAACATGCTCTGAACGTGCAACATGTTCAAAGCTATGATAGTCACTGACACACCAATTAAGGCAACACACTAAGAACAAGACTGAACAGCCAGCTATGTCTCCTTCTGTTTCAAAAGGCATTTGTTATGTAGAACTATGACAACAAACATTGCTTCCCAATTACAGCTACCTTCATCTGTGGGAGGTACACTAAAGAGAGTAAACAACTCTTTCAAGAGTGGTATGAGAGTCTTGAAGTAAACAGATACATTTCTAGGTTTTGAAACACATTTTCAGCTCATTACTGAGTGTATGGCGAGGACTGCTTTCGCCACACCAAATGTTCATATATATCTATCCGTATATATACCAGTGAGTGACTTAATTGGGTGGAAAAGGGTAAAAAAAAAACACATCAAAGAATCCGCAATTTACTGCAGCTAGACATACACTGTGCAAGGTATAACTTGTCAAATATATGGCATGAAATAATTACGAACAGATATCCTCACTTAATTAATCATGGTCTCCTCTATCGATGGCCTTTGTGCTGTTTCCACATGTATTCACAAGTGGGAACAGGTTCATTGAAAAGACACAGAGGAGGAACTAGGTTAGAGAGCTGAAGCCCCAGAAGGACTCCACTACACTCCACTCAATAAGAAAAGCCCTAAACGGATTTCTGCGAGGAAACTGCTCAGGGAGAACTGAACAGATTGATGGATACACGTTCTGCATGCTATTGCTAGTGGAACAGCAACACCAAAAGCTTCTCATCGACAATTACAGCAGTGAGAGCAGAGAAGGAGATAAGGCCAGGGGAGACGATGCATTTCAGGAAGATATTAGGTTTGGGCAGGAGAAAAATATATCCACACAGCCTTATTCAGTCTGTTTCCAGCACGGCGTGTCGAGAATCCTTGGCAGTATTACACGAGTGTGTGCAATTCAAATCCTCTCATTGTATTTCTGCAGATTCAATACGTTTCAAGGTCACTCATAGGCACCTGTAATTGATTATTACACACAACCAGCACCAGACTGATAAGCTCCTTTCACCATCTTAACACTGAGCCTCTTTGACGAAGAATGTGTTCATCTCCACTGTTGACTGTCGACACGGGAGGTGTGGCCCATTAATAGAACAGGCGCAAGCAATATGACTGATCTCCACTGTGCCATTTCAAGTCACAGATAATGGAACACAATGATATGATTGCAGAGGCCTTTTCGCTGCAAGACAACAATTATATATCACCAATGCAGCGCGGTCAGTCAAAGCATGTGTGCATTAGGCGGGCCGAAGGAGAAATGGGTGCAGGTGCCAAGAATGTTGTTAAGAGAGACACGTTAGATCACGAGAACAAAACAGATGCATTTCTTTCCTTTTCTACAGGCGTATTGAAAGCAAAAGCAGGAAACCTCACTGCTAAATTGTGTATTGTAACGGTGTGGAACACAATCACAGAAGGAGAATAGGCTATAAGACAAGCCACCGCAGGATTCAAAGGGACACATCACAGGTACTATTCAATGCATATGGCGAAAAATAACATCAGCTTCTGGGGGGCTTTGATAAGTAATCTCCCTCTCCTGTTTCTCCTCTCCGCCACTACTGTCTCGCACACTGCGGGAAGCGTGTGGCTTGGCACAACTTTTGAAGTCTCACTTGGACACACAGCAAAGGAAAGGGTTGCAGGTGTTGATTAGACGTCAGCTTCACTTTGGGAGATAAGTTGCCGTGTGAACAGGCCATTCTTGATTTTCAAGGGCACAGGATGCATTTGAGAGCCTGCCAAAGGTCCGCCTTCATGCTGCTGTTCACACCAAAAGCAACCAAGAGCAGAATGATGCTGTCGTTTTCATGCAGGCTTTTTTTAAACACGGAGAACACACTGTAAAATAACTCTTTCAGTCATTTTATCTAATACTATTGCAAAGTCTTAGCTAAATCAGACATTCAATTAGATGTTCTCATCAAATTAAATTATTTTCAGCAGAATAATGCGTCTTCATTTTGCTTCTCGTTTATTCATCAATAATTCTGAAGTACAAGATGAGAAAAAAGGCACCAAAGAAAAACTGCAGCTTTTATTAATCAGTTACTCAACCCTATACAATCTTTTTTTCACATATATTTTATATTCATATATTCAACAATGTTTACTAGGTCATATGGAATATGCAGAAAGAAAAAGAATGTCTGTAGAATATTCACTTGGCTGCAGGCAGTTGTACCTGGAGAAGACGGTAGAAAATCACTTGAACCTGAACCTTCACATTCTGCAATGTACTGCGGGACTTGAGCTCAGTAGCTCATCATTCAGTGTGTAAAACAATGCAGGTACTGATGATGTTGTTGCTAGGCAACACTAACTACTTGATTATTTATTAAATAAAATGAGGTATGCTTGTGTGTGTGTGAAGGGGATAGTGTATTATTCATGAAAATCACTATTATCTTTCGTATTTTGGCAATCTTTTCTCTCTAGAGGGGAAGCCATGTGATAGCAATGTTCCTGTGCTTATAAACACGATGTGCTTCGGGGCCGACAGAGCTCAAGGCCAGATTGAGATGTGGTGAATGAGTGTGTGTGTGTGTGTGTGTGTTTTTGTAGCTGTGTGGATATGTGTTCACGTTAGCATAGTTTATCTTTTGAGCATAGTGTGCATAGTTCTATATAAAAAAAGCAGTCCTGTAACTGAGAAAAATCACCTAAATTGCAGAGAAAGTTAATTGCTGTGGCACTAAAGTTGTTGTTGCCGCTGACCCAAACAAATTGAACATAGACATTAACTGTTTTTCCTCCTGTAGCGCTGGCAAATTAGTGCTGACTGAATCCTCCTTACACGCCAGTTCCATTTCTGGCGGCAGCAGTATTATTAGACCTTGGACATGTTCTAAGTCCCTGCATTGCAACCGGTTTAGGAGAAATGTAGGTCATCATTGAAACCCCACCTCCAAACCCCCCTCCAGCTCAAATCCAACTGACATCTTTGTAGTAAGAGAAGTATTGGGCTGCACACTAATCCTTCCAGTCATACCGAGTTTCAAATTCCATCTCGTTTTTCTCATTATAGGTTTTGGAGATACTGAGACCCCATATTGGTCAAGAGATAGTTCAGCTAATCTGATGGGGCTCTGTAGTGAGGCCTGTAGAAACCAATGATCCTGGATCCATGGGTTAGGGATATTAACAGCACAGAGCGGGTGGTGAAAACTCAAGGGGAAAGAAGGCCAAGCATGGTGAATATAACCCCACTGATTGCTATTTGTTTGGATAGCCAAAAAACGTGCCCAAAATATCTGAAAGGGTGACTGTGGGTTGTTTGTGCAGAAGTTAAACTAAGAAAGTGAAGACATTTACAGTAGGGAAGGAAGAGGCAAAAACAATCATGTTGCATTGATGTACACGAAAGCAAAAGTGTATTGATTGTGAAATAAATAACAACAACTCACATAGCAATTGTAACATGTGGCTTGTGCCCTGGGGACTAAAAAGCTGTTTATAATTGACTAAAAATACTCTCAGACTTGTCTATACAAGAAAATATACACACCTACCTTCTCAAACACACACCTTTTATTGTTGCACTGCTGTCTGATGTCTGTGTTTCATGTCTTTTTGATGAAGTCATTTTCTCTCTTTGTGCCTTTTCTTTATAATACAAAAGTCATGGATTTTTTTTCTTTTACTTCAGAGATGGCCTCAAATGTTTAGTCACAGTAATTGTATATCTGTGTAACAGGAATCTAATTCCATCTCATAACAGACGAAAATCCTCCTCATTGGGGTGAGCAGTAAGATCAATACTGTTGACATGGTAGAAAATAGGTCAGTATGTGTCAAGTCAAAGCACCACAGGAAATCAACATATCTACTACACTGCGGTCTTCTGAGCTTTGCCTGGCCTGGAAGCTGTGCTTTTGGACGAAACCCAAACTCAAAACAGTGACTAACAAAATGTTAACAGGCAAAACTTCCAGCTACAGCTTACACTTTATATTGCAAAATGTTTGTTTTTTGCTGTTTAGTAACATACCTTACCTACATCATGTGAATATTATTTCAGGCATCACCAGAAGTGATTTACTATACACAAGCACACACACCCTTGTGAGAGCTTAACCACATCTGTGTACACGCTTGTAGATTCACACACATACACACACAGCGGTGGGAAAATGACCTTGGAAAGCTGGTCTGAAGCTTGTGTTGCACAACTGTTCAGTATTGAAACATCATGTAGCAGTTGCTCAACTTCATTGTTTTTTGGAAACATTAAACGTCTCCAAGGTGCTTTCTTTGTAACCTCATTTGTTTATATATTCTCTGCAACTCTCAGGTTGTTGGCTGTGTGAAGGATTGCTCTTTTTCCTTTCCCTGTTCAAGCTGTTTAAGGCTAATCTCCAGCAGAGTTCTGACCCATTTAGGCAGTTTTTATGTAAGGTACATTTTAAGGGAGGCGTGATGCAGATGTTGAGCCGAGGCTGACAGGCCAAATGTCTCCCAAAAATAGAATGACAAGTAAAGCATCTAGGTTTTCAGCGGGAGTTGATTTAAGTTATGTCCCAGGCTGTAAGATACAGAAAGTTGTGTTCCACAGTTGGCAATCTGGCACCATGCTACTGGGTAGTAGACCTTGCTAGGACCTGTGTGGGCAGATGTGCTGCTCTGATTTGGCTTAAGGCTCGCAGTGGTAATGCAGTCTGCAGGGTGGAGATTGAACATGGAGACAGATCAGAGATCTCTCTGTGTAGATCATGTGGATGCTAAGGAGGACATATCAAAATATAAGAGCACAATAAAATTATCACATTTTGAGAACATTTCAGATTAAACTTGCCAAGGGAAAGACGTGTTGATTTCTTAGAGAATTGTTTAGGTAATGTTTATAATGTATTTAATGATTTTAAGATTCACAAACATTTTACACAGCTTAAAAAACATCCTAAATGATTGCCCCAACCTAACCATTTCTATATGTATAAAGACTTATATACAATGCATTTTTAATATGGTCAACATATCAATTGAGAGTGTTCTATTACTTAGGCCTACTTCAATTGAAGTAATTAGTAAATTGCAATTTGATTTTGAAAGAAGTATAAAAAAAAAAAAAAGGAAGGATCATTCCTTGCAATAAGACGCCATTAAATATGATTACTCTCTTTCACCTGTGTGATGAACAAAGGCTGTTCCAAATTATTCCTCCACTCATGTGCTCATCTAATCCTCTTTGGACAGTGAGTGGTTTCTGCATATATAGCTGCTTTAAGAAAGGTACTGTCTTCCCTATAATTAAAGTCATACATGTCTAAGTCCTAATTCAAAAGGCTTGACCTGTTTGTCATGTGAGGAGTGAAGTTAATATCATCAAAGCCGACTTATCTCAAGAGGATGGCTTGCTGATTAAAGGTGGCTTTTAAGACAATCCTCTGCTGACATTCACCTGTATTGGAGGCTAATACTCTGCCTATAAGCTACCTGACTGACAGCTGGTATTTCTCGAGGGGGAATGACACTTTAGCATATGCACATACAAACAGACACACAGCCATCCCCCCCATACAAAGTGTTAAGACCTAGAGGTCCATGGTTTAGACCCGGACCATGGGCACACATTGAACTGCAATCCATGGCTACAAGCCCGGCACGCTTAAGTGCACAGCTATGGATTAGCGGTTAGCCCAGCAGTACCCCTTGATTATGCACTTTGTGGTGACAACCTGAGCACGACTCCATTATAATTGACCTCCTGTTAAACCAAGCAAGCTCACACTTTCCCATAATGGTGCCTGCGAATAAACCTTAAGGTTCTTTACCTGATGCGTGGCCAAGTCACATGGCATTTCACTCTTCAATTACCAGACAGAGAAGACCTCCTGCTCCCAGACTGTATTATCACTACATGCTCTTTGGGTCTCCCAAATGGCAATTATCTCGCCATGTTCACAGGTGATTCAGCATGAGTTCCATTAGTCTCTTGGTAGAATAATGTTACATTAGTTCATGGCCTCTGGTCTCTGGTTAGTTCCAAGGCCACATTAATGACAAATTGGAACAGACTCTAAGTCAGATTTCAAATATAAAGAAACCTTATTACATTATTTCTTTTTTCGAATGACTGGCAGCCCTGTTTTTAAATACAATATATCGTTTGTTTTGATATAAATAACCAATGTCAATGCTTGTCCCTGCAGACTTTAAAGTCGTTCACATAACAATAGCAAAGGAATGGAAGTAAAACTTAATCAAATGGAGACCTGTAGACTTGCTAAGGATTTGTCTCAACCCTGATTTGAATTACTGTCGTGCTTTGCATTTGTAAATGTATTTTTGGTCACACGTCTAAACAATATTATTTGTGCTGGCTGTTTTAGACATTGATACTACTATTATCTGGCTACTAATGCACAATAGTCATGGTTCTTTGTCACCCGTTACAATAATGCTGCATGAAACAACAGTAAACTGTCTACCAGCTCCATTGTTAGGAGCTGTCTTTCAGATTTACATGATCCTTTTCATGATGTCTATGTCACATGTTCTGCGTTTGACACATGGCGCATGAATGCAATGCTGTACAGCAGCCAACTTAAACATGAGTCAGAGGTGTTATGGATGTTCTGAGGCTGAGGATGCAAGAGAGGTCTTTGTCTGAATTTGTGCATAATAAACTCAACCAAGGCCCAGAGGAATATGTTATCATTGGTTTCTTAAATGATCATAGGTAGTGTGATATATATAAAGCCAAAAATGCCAAATGAAAACACCTGTTATGGAATTTGAAGAAAGGCAAGACCCTGCGTTTCCCTGGACTAAATCTTTTTTTTTCTCTTATGCTTCTGAGCAAAAAAATATGAATATTGCATTGCCATTCACGGGCACTGGATCAGGATGCCAGATTGACAACTGCAATGAAATGGCTCTAATGAAGTCTAGCTGTTTATACAAGATATCCCAAGTCATTACACATGCAGACAATTTAAATGTCATGCCATAACACGACATATTCATTTAGGTTTATTATTTGCATTTTAGGTTCTAACCTTACAGTATAAGTACATTTTGCCAATATGGCAGCCACCAATGAGCAGTCGAGTGATTGAGATTATCCAGCTCTTCCCTGAATAAAAATCCATGTCTAAAGAATTTAGATCTCTGGCCATCATTGGAGAAGGGTTCCTGTGTTGCTCATCTGTGTGATTGATGATAGGGCCTTGCTCTCAGTGGTCTATGACAGGGCCTCAGTGGACTAGTCCCATAGCAACTACTCAAATGTGACAAGCAGACCAAGCTGGCAGACGTTGGCCAAGGTGAGAGCAGGACAGATGGGAAGCCTCTCTCCAGAGTATCTGCAACAAAGCAGAACCAAACAAACTGCTTAAAGATTCACTTTAGATTCCCCTCCCTCCCCGTCCTGCAGACCTGGCTCTCTTCTGGCTCCTCCAACAGGTCTGTTTCATTTACGTTTTGACACTGGTGTTCTTCACGCTCCCATGCTATGCCGGGTTCCAGGTCTTCAAGGTTAATCAGTCTTGTTGGTTGTATACGCCAGGATGCATTTGTAATCTCACGGAATTGTCCACATATCACACTGAGAACATTAGGGATAGCAGGAGCGCTGCTCTCTCAATAACCTGGAAGAGTGGACTTATAATGAGTTTGGACAGACAACGCTCCCCTTTGATTTGCTGTCAAATTTTACAACAATGGAGAGGGGTGCTGGTGGAACTCATGTGAGTGCACCTGAGGGGACGGCAATGCTCACACCACCAGTCAACCAGGCTCGGCTCCGCCTCTTCACGCCTGAACGGCATCCTAAACATGGCTGTGCTGACCTTGCGAGCAGCCATTAAACACCTGGAGGAATTCTCCCCGTCTAATTACATCTGCCTCTGCCAGCCCTTCAGTGAAAACAGGGACTGTTCCCCATAGTGATGTTTTATAAAAAGTGAACGGTGTCACATTAAGTTCATTTTTAATTATTCTATGATAAATTGTAGTGGGAGCACAGTATGTGGATAACAATATTTGCTAGGATGATAACAATCTCTGTTTTTTTAGGTAAATAGCATGTACAAACATCACTTCAATATAAAGTTTCTATTTGAGTTGATAATAAATATATAGTATTCAATTTAAATGATAATTAATCTACCTATTGTTTCAATTAATCATGGTCTATAAAAGGTCAGAAAATAGTTTTAAACATGCCAATAACAACTGTAAAGCCAAAGGTGATTGCTTGTTTTGTTTTGCTAACTGTAACACGCCTACTTAACCTCAATATCACATTAGTAGAATACAAGAAACAAATCCTCGACATGGAGAAACTGAATCAAAGGAGTGGATATTATATTTGTTTAAACAATGACTTAAATTATGAATTGATTATCAAAATAGCTGCAGTTTATTTACTGTTACTCAACTAATTTAATAATCATCCTAGGTTTCAGCTCTATACAGGATTTGACAGGCATTTTAAAGTATATTAGATATCAGGTGTTTACATGTCTTATTGCGTCTGCGAATGGTTTCATTTTCTGGCTGCCAATTCTAGATGTTCAAAGTGTAAAAACTGAAATCCTCCAAGCGCCTACAGATGGGGCATTGTATTCATGTGGACCCAATCAAACATGAAATAATAGTATTTGAAATTGTTGTGCATCTCACCACACTCAATATGTGTCTCTTTGATTACCCACAACCAAAGACATTGTTCATCTGGAGCCATGCTGAAAATACTGCAGTGGGTCTGAGAGTGAGTGAAAGGCGTTGGTAATAGCACTTCATTGTAGATGGACAGGATGCTGATCAGAGTGTGGTGGGTGGGCAGGGTGGTGGTGTTTTGATATCATTCAAAAACTCAACCATGACTTCTCGGAGCAATTACTGTACTGTCATCGTTGAAAATGGAGTGTCAAATTCAGATCACAAAAGAAAATGCAATTACACCTAGACCTGACAGGAATGAGAATACCTTCTATTGTTTACACACTGTAGGTTGACCAATGCACCAATGCTTAGCATCTCTCCACATACACAATGTTTCCAGATGAACCCAAACACACTGCAGAAACCATTATTCATTTAATGTTCATTATTAGAGTTAGAATAGGCTTGTAAACCACAGGTTTTTCTGTAAGAAAAGTGTGTGTTGTCCCTTTATACTGGCCATCCTTCTATAGTGGTAAAACAACATGAGTTATTGTTCGGCTTTTATACATGTTCTATAGATATCATGTAAGGGGGTGTTAAGTTTCTATTTAAGGAAGGCCCTTTTTTTTGGAATGAAGCCACATTTTGGTTATGGTTCTTAAATCATATGCAAATCATTGCTAAACAATAGACTTATTTAATGTCAGAATTGATTTCCCATGAAGTAGGAATTGGACCTCTCACCAGAGTTGTACTTATGCAAACTACTGGGGGTGGATGAATAAAAAGTACCCTCAGTCCATTGTAATGTTATCTAATACAACGGCCCTGAGAGAAGTTTTGCTTTTGTAATGCTGATAATGTTCATTGTGTGTTGAGTCATAGAGGTGTGGATGCAACGCAGGATATTTTGAAGCTGCAGTATAGTCAGTGTTGGTGTTGTATTCGATTGCATTACATAGTGATTTTTCTCCCTCGCCTACATTCACCACTGCTCTATCACCCCTACTTTTTGTTTTGTAGTTGAACTTTTCATGCACAGATTTGCTTTTGAGTTAGCATGCTGACTTCATACATTTTGGAAGATCAGGCTCAGAGAAGTTGTGTTTTGGAACTAGTGCTGGGAACGATTGGATTTTTAGAAAAAAACTAAAAGCTTCACTTGGAAGTAGCAACAGAAGAAAGTGGCCAGGCATGCAGTATCAACAGTAACAGTCACATTGATGCATTTGGCCACACCATTTCTTCTTCATCCCATTGAGCAGTATGTCTTCTCTTACTTCATGTAGTTTTTCTCTTTTGTGGTTTACCAGTGATCACCCCTGATTCAGAGTGTGCCCCAAATTCTACCCTGCTGCTGCAGCAACCCAACCAGGAGCCCTTTGAACAACTCTGCTCTATGTTTCAGTACTTTCTGGAAGAGAATCCTGACAGCCTGAAAAGGCTGTTTTTGTTAAAAAAAAAAAAAACGGTTTGAGGCTGCCTGTTTCGATGAATAAAAGTTTAAATCATTCATTTCACACTTGGAAAAACTGACCAGTGTTACAGCTCAGTGTAGGTTGGGTTACATTTTAACACCATGAAATGAAAACTTAAAAAAATCAAACTAAAACGAGTGATGTATTGTATGAAGACTGAAGGGACCTACTGTATGGGAGAAGTGAGTAAAACCAGTTTATATTGTAACCTCATGAAGAAATGGAAACAACAAAAAATCTATTGTATATTTGTTTTAACTGCAATCGGAAACCCAGTTCAGGGATCATAGAACTACACATATAAGCCACATATTTGATGCAATAACTGCATGTGACTAGTATAAGGAATAAACAAGATGTATTTTTGGAACATTCTGCAAGCTATTTAAACAGCATAATGTTCCAAGCTAAGCAAAGCTAAGCAAGCTAAGCAAAGCTAAACTAGTTAACAGTCTACTTTAAACTAGGGACAGATATACTACATCATTTACCTATATAAATAGGGGTATGGGATACATTCTACCTATAAGATAGCACTTTAAACAGAATCAAAATGACACAAATAACAATGCCATGAGGTGACAATGCTAAAGCACAAAAGGCAAGACTGAACAAAGAAGTGAAATGTGGCTTATGTCAGTGAATTTGTCCTAAAGTCAGAGTGACTCTTGTGATTATTCACCCTCTAAGGAGACTACCAAAGGGGATATGACCAATCCACTTGCAATTTGGAGTCACTGATGCATTGATGTAAAACAGCATTTTCCCTGAAGATAGGCCTTCATCATATACCTCGGTCTCTACAGAAAAGAGTATGAGTAATGAGGATGCATGAGGAGCCGTGGCCTTACTTGGTCTTTTTGTTATGACTATTGCTTCTATTAGGGCACACATAATTACTTATCACTGAATAAATGTCACGTTTTGTTATTCAATAAATCATTTAAAATATTTAAAAGGCAGGGCTAAACCAGATGCCTTTAGTTGCTAAAAATGTTCATGCTTTTGATTATTGTCAAATTGTGGATTGTAATTCCTTGTCCCTGATCGGGCTGCGAAAGCAATACAATATTCTCAAGTTGTGTGGATATAAACAGTTCACTGGTTGACATGAGCCAAGCCCTGTGGGATGTAAGTTCAGCGTACACAGGCCGTGTTTTCTGCCAGTTCCACTACTTTATAGCAACTCAGCTGGACAAGCACTCGGATCCTTGAGTTGGTCCTTCAGTTATCTAACTTCTACTGTGTTGTAAAGAAAAACAGGACTTTGTTGTAATTGCTGTCGAGATCCTGATCAGTGTGCAGAGGCTGATAGCTTGTTGCTGCAAATAAAATGTGCTTGTGCTTAAAGGTGGGGTAGGTAAGTTTGAGAAACCGGCTCGAGATACACTTTTTGTTATATATTCCATGGAATGCTCTTAACATCCCGATAGCAATGAATATCTTAAGTGCTTTGACAACAAATCCATAAAAAAATGTCATCTGTGGAAGCCGTAGTACTGTAAAAAGCACGACCAATCATTTTAGCCGGCCCGGCTAAAATAACTGGATGGCCTACCTGCCTGTCAGCCTTCCATCTGTGCACAAACTTATCTCGTGCCCTCATTGGTCATGTGCGCGTTCGTGTGTGTTGGAGGAGGGGCTCTGTAAGGAAGTGGCAGATTTTTTCCGGTTGTGTATTTTCAAATTCTAGCGATCTCGAGCCGGTTTCTCCAAAATGACCTACCCCACCTTTATTTACATGTACAATGAGGTTAATCCAACTAAATGAAGGTAATCCATGAGGAATAAATAATGCACATTTATTCAAAACGCTAATATTGGCGTCTCGCAGAATGAAAAATAAAAGTCTTTAGGATGCAGTGTTAACTTCCACACAGCTGGAAGGAGGTAGATAATGGAGGTGCTAATTCATTCATTCATTGACCTTTATTGGAATTGGCACATTACCATGTGCCGGTAGCAACCATCTCAAACATGACCTTATGTTGATAAATATTTGCCATAAAAGGTGAAGTAGTTTTGAAAGTAACTGTTTTAACATGTTTGAATTTTGCACGGTGGTTGTTCTAAAATAACATAGCTTTAGGTTGCTTGAATAGGCTGCAGAATGCTTGAAAAAGTGATGAGTACTTTTATGAAGTCTTGTTTCTTGATTCAAGCTTTTGTGAGCAAAGGCTGATCGCCCTTCCAGGTGTCATAAAGGCTGAATGGACCAGTGGCTTTATGCAATGACATGGTAGCCATTTCATGGCACTCCCCAATGGTCAATGACTCTGCTTCATCATTGTTCCAAGTCATTGTGCAGCTCTTTATGGGCCCAGCTGCCACCTGTCCTCTGTACAGTGTTATCCAGCATGGGAATGGCATTTTGACAATGTGAGAGCTACAAATGACAATTTTGTCAATCTATTTGAAACACTCCACGCTACCTTTTAAAATAGACCACACTCATGTTTGACATTAGTAGCTGTCGCTTATATGTTGCGTAGTTATTCTGAAATTGCAGAAGATTGACTCAGAAAATAGGCAGTTTCATATTTCTTGAGTGGTATCCCTCCAGCTTAGCCATTAGCTTGCTGGTAATTTCATGCAGAACAAGCCACCGTCCTCAAAACCTCCCTGTGTGCAAGCACATAGTGCCTGCATATTAACTGCTGAGTCAAATCAGACATTTACAGAAAAGGGCAAGACATTTGAATTAATGGCTAATTGACATCACATTAGTTTTATGCAGAATACAACACCCACCCAGTCAATAATCACTTATCAGTGCTGAAGCTCATCACTAAAATGTGAAAGGCTTAAATTGTCCTTCCTCTCTGAAACATGGATTAGTAATATTGTTAGCCCTAGGCTGCTGCTTGTAAGGATCTTGTCTTTTAATAATTTAAAAAAAAAATTGTTCTAGTTTATTTGCAGTATTAGCCAAAACAACAGACAAAGACTTTACAATGTTGTCATGTTATCTACCATATATAATATTTTATAAATATATTTTTGGTGACACATTTCATGCTAAGATGCAGTCCAAAATGCTATGATATCAGTACATTTACCCCAAATAAAAATATAGGTATTTAACTTCCCTTTATAAATTGTTACAGATTCTTTAGCAGTTATATTTGGTGTCACCGCATTTCAATTCACTCCATTTGTCTCCAGTCCCAAGATGAAATGGGAATGTTTTCTTACACTTTAGGATGAATAAAACAAAAAGCAGCCTCACAAGATGTCTTGTAGGACACTAAGAACTTTATAATAAAAAAAGCAGTGGAAGATCTGAGTGTTCTTGTTAGGAAGTACAATGAAAGTCAGTGGCTGATAGATGAAGGTGCTAGATTGTGTAAGGCTTTGTTGTTGAGTAAAGGAACTTTAAAATTCTAAAAGATTTAAGAAGCCAGTGCAGTGTTGTAGGAAGAGGGGTGTGGTGATTTTATTTTATTTCTATAAATAATCTTACCATGTATAACCATTATAGCATAGAGTGAAACTGGATCTAATTTTGGCATTGATTCAACGTGAAAAAACAACACATGTTTAACATAAAGATTTCTGCTCAAGAGTTCCTTAAATGAACTTTGCTGTGTGACATATATTTTAATGTATCTACACTTTATTTCTCAATTAGAATCACTGTTAAATGGTTTTGTCCTTGAGAGTCAAAGTGATTGCACACAGTTGAAAAATGGGTAATTATGTAAGCACATAGCATGATAAAACTCATCTGGCACTGGAAACCATGCTGCTTCAATAGTCCTCCAGCAGTGCAAAAAGCTTACCTCTTCATATGCCTCATATCCTGGGAGATTGGAGTTCTTAATACAACCCAACTGCATTTCCCCCTCTTACTCTTTGCTTATGTCAGCAGGTAATTATATTGCACTCATTATAGTGTTTTTTCCATTCAGCAGTCAATTAGAACAGCCTCACCTGCTGCCTTAAATTCTCTAAAGTGAAAGCTCTACACCAGCGTTTACCTTTACCTTCTCCCCTAATGCTTTGTGCATTGCTAGCTTATCTTGATACGTACACATTTGAAATGTCACGGCCACTGTCTGATGTTTAAAGGCGCAATTCGTTTTTATTGTCTGTTTGGCCATACTACGCTTTCATTTTTGTCAGGGATTTGTTCAATTATTGCTTGATGTATGTCAGTCCTCTGATGCTGTACATGTATTATTTTTTTATATTTACCTATTGCTGTTCGTTGTGAATGCTTTATGTAAAGCTAATTGACCCTCAGGGAAAGTAAAGATCTACTCAACTCGAAATCGGATGCCCATTTCACTTCTAATGGTGGCGCTTTGTGAACGTAAATGAACATGTTGTATGTGCAGCATTTGAAAGATGGAGGAATATTTACACTGTACAAAATGTACTCATGCTGTAGTTTAATTGGTAGACCTTATGTTTGTTGGACAGATAACCAGCTTGTTAAGGATCTTACTGAGTAACATAATCTAGCTAGCACATGTGTTATCAATAGAGTCATTATGTTATCAATATGGTTTAAAAATCCTTGAGTAAGCAACATTGTAATTCAAGACTAACACAATGTAGTAGCATGTACATGTTTTTTAAAATGTTATATATATTTGTTGATAGCATTAAATACTATTACAATTTGAATGGATAGTATTTCTACTATATGCCTATTAATATTTGTTGTGATGTAATACAGTTGAAATTAGCCATAGAAGCAAGATAGCTAATATTTATGGTTTATTTAACACATCAGTATCCATCTGAAGGTGCATTTGTCAGTTATGGATTATACGTGAATGAAACCATAAAAGTGACCCCTGCGTATTAATTTATTTTATACTTAAAGCTTATGTGTTGAATACTTTAGTCAGTATGTGTGAATGTCATAAAACAGAAACACTAAATCTCAGAATGTAACTCACAGTATTGGGAAATGTGGAGTAGACTAGTTTAGCAATGTTTGAACTGCCTTTGACTGTTGTGCTACATGATACTAAACATCCATATTCTAATAATTGCAGCTTCGCCTGGAAGTTATTATTTTTTATAATGTTAAGAAATATCTCCCTCATCTTATCAAGAACATACAAGATCAGTGTGCAATCAGAAACGAATAGAAGCTGTAACAACTCTGGGAATTGAGGATGAATTATAGGCAGGCCTCTGATATCTAGTTAGAGGAAGGTTTTTATGCCTCATGCAACACTGAAGCTGTTCTGCTCAGACCTCAGTGGGCCTGTTAGCTTGTTTAGATGACTGGTCCAGTGAAATGACCCACATTAGGTTGTTAGAAGAATAGCTTGTATGTGCCAAAGTGCCCCCAATGGGGTTGCATGAGTGAATGCATGCACAGCTTTCAATCTGGGCAGTAGAAAGTTTTCCAATATTTCATCTGGTTTGTTGGATATGCCAATGGCTCAATGAGGGCTTTTTTTACCATTTCTCTGTAACAATTAAATGTGTGCATACAAATATCGCATACAATTATAAACAGCTTTGATTTAGCCAAACCACTATGTCGTGTATCTGATATTTATTTTAGAAATAACAAAGGATTAACAGTTGCTGTGACGCGAGAACAGTCAATGTCTCTAAGTCTGTTTATTGCAAATATCAACAAAATATTGAGTAATTATTTATCCAGACCAAATACTATGCCTAATGTGTCCCTTGGAAACATGACGGAAGAGTCAAAGCATAAAACATTTTAATCTCTATTGTTTTTTCCATCTTCTCATAATTACAGTTTTGAAAGTTAAATCCCAGTTGATCTTTTATCTATTCTGACTCGAAATACTTTTTCCCTAAATGAATTGCTCTAATCAAAGCACAGTTATGGGAATACTCTTAAGCCCTGCCTTTGGAGAGACACTGCAAAGGCAGCAACAATACATGATGAAGTCCGTACATGGCAAGACCGAGGAACCATCAACCTCAAGCACATAACTATTCCCATTAAATACCCAGCTCACCATAACGTGTCTACCGTAGCTGTAATTGCATATGTTCTATGAATTGTTTTAATATAGAGTGTAATGAATATGCCAATTACATTTTCACTATGAAATTATGACTCTGTAATTTGAAGTAACCGGGAGAGTGTACTATATGGTTTACATGGGTTGGCACAGTAATAAGCCTCAAATGCTGACAGTGCATCAGCAGCACAGCAGCACGGCCCTCAGAGAGCCATCAAGCAGAAAATGATAATTAATTAATGATGGAGTGTGAGGCAAACTCCGCTCTATTAGCCCTTTGGTAATTCCTTCCCCTCGGCCTCCGCACTAACCATAGAGATCATGCCTCTCCAATAAGGCTTGTTTACTCAGCAGCACTTTGGTCACTGCACTGACAGCTGGTTGGAAATTGTCAATGACCTTTAGATTAACATTATTTACTCATAAAACTAAACAATCTGAAGATATGCCTGCTTTTTTCTTGCAACACAACACCGATAAATTGCTTCCTTTCTCCTCTTTCAAAAAACAATAATATATTCACTTGAGGGGTCATTCACACCCTTCAAAGTCCTTCGTGGTTTTTGTAATAATGTATCTTGTGGTTTCCATATGGTGCTTGGTTATATAAAGTGTTACTATATACTACCTTAGGACTTGGTTCAAATGTGGTTCACATATCGCAAGCAGCTGTCATGCTTTTGGTCGACGTCCAAATCCTTTCCCTCTCCTCAAAGCTAGATTCTGCTGAATCATGTCTCCTCCTTCTCTCAAGACTCTCCTAATTTCATAAGTGTGAAATTGAGATTCAGCAGATTTTGAATCATAGGCACACCGGTTGATATCTCCCTGTAGAGTTTAAGCAAAGTATAAGGGAACTTTTCAATTATTAACACAGGCTGTATCACTGCGCTCTGTTCTAATAATTAAAACAAGTTTCTGCTCTTTAAACTGAATGAAACTGTTCTTTGTATTATTTATATTTACTCCTTTAGGATTATATGATCACAGAAACCAAATAAATTAAAGTACTGTATAAAACCAAAGCTTAGATTATGTTTGAGTAGTAATGGTAAGATATTTCATCTTTTAATCATCACTCCAACACACAACATGTGTCTTGACTGGAATGTATTCCAATTAAACACTATACTTAACATCTTAATATTAAGTGCAAATGTAAAACCCAGCTATTTAAAAGTCAAACTTGCCATTAAAAAATAAAAAGGGCCTGAATTTTATTCTCATCAGAAAAGGTTGTTATACTGAGATTAAAATCCTCAAGGCACGAGATCATCGTCATATATACAGTCAAAGTAAAAGTTCCATAAATTGATTTCTAACTATGTAAAATGGACTGTCGGGCACTAGAAGCGTGGCAAAGCACATCGGCTATTACTCATAGTGGATTTTGTATGCGCAAGCGTGCCTGTGCAATTACAAAGCAAGCCTATAAATTAGTTGCTGAATCTGCCTTAAATCATGAGGGAATGCATCAAATACTATCTTACCCAATCCAGACGGGCGTCTACACTGTAATAGGATCTGGAATACTGTAGTTACGAGTGTGACAACAGATAACCGCCAGCCCCCCAAGGAGAAACGAAGGTGATTCTTTGTTGATGGGAGGGAACTGAACTTCAGTGTTTCAGTAAGTGATCTTTGTTTTTGTAGCAGCATGGAGATATCAGAATTCAAAGCTGTGTTTTGACAAAATAAACCCATAATATTTCGACAGATTTAAGTCCTTATTTTCCAGAACCTGCTTAGACTGTGTAACAATTTGAAGAGAGGGAGACAGTGTAAGGGTCTAAGGGCAGATTATGTGGTTCCTCTTAGGTCATGCTGAAGCACGGGATGTGGCAAAGTCAAAACAAGACAGAATCTCAAACAGCCCTATTAAAGTATTAACAGTCTGGTAACATTTCACTGTGGACACAACAGCCTGTAGTCTCCACTTAAAGATGTTCTGATCACTCGCATGCAGATGCTTTATCTCATAGCTTATTAAATAAATGTGTGCCCCTATTAAACTGGGAGGGTTTAGAGCCGCCATGCTGTAACATTAATGTTCTTGCTTGCCTACAGTTATTACTACTGATGTAAAGTATAAAAGGTATCTCGAGACCAGCAACTTCCCTTGCATTTAAATGTAAAACATGCACATGACGTTCATGGAATTGATGCCTGATGGTGAACTCTTTCAGCATCTGAAAGACATTATCTCAATTACGGCAAAGACAGCAGCATGTGCTTTTGTTCTGGCAAGATGTCCCATGAGGACTGTGAATATTTTTCATTTAGTTACAAACCATCTCACCCATGCAGGTCTGCATATATGGGTATTTTATAGGCCTGCGGTCTGGCAAGGACAGAGGAATTAGCCTGATCCACATTCATTAACCTCATTCTCATTCTCCAGAGCAACAGTGCTGTAGAACTATCTGTCACCGCAGCACAAAAATGATGAATTGGTAATCAGTTGAGAGCTGTCAAGAAAGCCCCAGGAATGCAGAATTTACGCACTTGTTTGCCCTTGCATTAACCATTTGTAATCAAATCAGTATTTATCGTTGGTTCAGACAGACATGTTTTATGACCCAATGTTGTCATAAATAGGCAGGTAGACAACAGTGGTAATCCTCATTGGAGGCAACATTGAATTCTGGGGGAGGTGGAAGTGTCTATTTCAAATAACTAGACACCCCACCCCTCTCATGCCTATGATGTGTGTGGGTTGTTTATTCATTATTAATCATCCTCTTAAATTATTAATAATTTCCTTAATGAAAATGGAGTGCGAACACAACAAATCAATATGTCTAGCTGATGTGAAAAATTGACATAAACCTGCAGGTAAGCAATAAATATGAGATTCCACTTCCTAAAATTGCTGTTATTTAAAATCACTAAGCAGTTAAGTTAAAGTGTGCATATGTGAATCCTCAACAACAATTAAAGGACTGTCGGAGACGTCACCGCCTGGGGTTTAGTGTCCAACCTGACCAATCCATGAGCAAGAGAATCCAGGGGAGGAATCAATACACTGACAGCTGAGCTCCAGAAAATCCAGACTGTATCCTAATTAGGAGGTCAGTGTGTACCAAGAATTTCTCTCACTCACCTAATTGTGCTTTAAAGTTCAGACACAGTGAGTGGTTGATAGCAGAGTGCTTGGGAGGCCAGCCGATGGGTAGTCTACCAACCTGTTAATGGCTCATGTTTTAAAAGTTAATGAGAGCTGGAGTTAAAAGCAGCATTAGCTAAAGGCTAGGTGGAGTTGAGCTATGTGGATTAACTTTTCATTTCCTCCTCATTAGGTGGGCCTGGGGATTAGAGAGACCCCTGTATGAAATGTAGCATGAAAATATCCAAATGGACCTGCATAAAGACAGTTTGGAAGAGGGAGAAGTGGAGGAGTTAACGTAAGTGATTGAGCTTTTAACCTCTCCCTTTCCTCAACGCTGAGAATCTCTACAGTTAAGTTGACACCATTTGCTCCCTATTAGCCAATAAGAAGGCTTGTAGGAGCAGGCAAGCCTACCTACAGTATTCCTGAGGAGGTGACTTTGAAAACTAGATTGGGTCATTAAAAGTAGAATAAGAAGGCCATTATAATTCCAAGACTGAAGTTGCCATTTATTTGCATTGGGAAGTCCCTGGTGTAGAAGTTAAATGTCACTTGCCAACTTTAATGAGTGTAAAGTTAGGGAGTGTGGCCAGAGCTGATTAGAGTGTTTTCTACAGCAACTCCTTTTCCAATCCTGCGTCCAAAAGAATCATCAACACTTCACACTGATAGACTACTGGACAATCAGATCCAGCCCCCCCCCCCCCCCCGCACTTACTACAGCCATCACTACAACTTAATTACCTTCAATGAGGAAAAGAAGGCCACTGATCTTCAGACTTGCTGTAAGTGATTTGTAATGTGTGGAGCCAATGGGACGTGTCATTAAAACTGGTGTGAGTATCCGTATGTGTGTATAGTGTGCATGACTTTTCCTCCCGTATTTCCAACGTTCATTAAAATAATGCTGCAGAGGGAAATAGAAGGTCATATCAGCATTTTACTCAATTGAATTTGATGTACACGTAGCTGAATGTAGGAACTGCGTATAGATAGAGCAGCACACTCCGTTGGAGGTCTTCTTGGGTTCACTTGGTTTTGAGGAACCCAGTCAGACTCGTTCCAAAATATGCTTAATCAGGTTGGGTCTGGTTTTACTGCCACATGTTTCAAGTCTGGACATGTGTAGCGCTTTGTTAAAATGTGTTTGATTCACAGATATTACACTGGACAAAATATATATTATCTTCAGTTTATTTGTTGCCAGATGGCTACTGAATGCTTCGTAGTTGGTGCAGGAGGATTGAGTTTGAATATGCTCAGTTTGGCTTTTGATCGGATTTAGTGAACATTCATCTTAGAGCTATCTGACTAAGATAGGTTTTTCACAAGTCCAGTTTGGATAAAGTAAACCTTTTGGACATAAAACAGCTTAAGAGTAAGCAAGAGGGATAGAGGTGGGCAAATCTTTCCTTCTGATCCCATTTTGTGTGTTTAGTTTCGTTAGTGTGAACTACATTTGTATATTGATCCTCTTATCTAAGCAGGCTGCAAACATTAGTGAGTTTGTAAAACTGCTGCAGTATTCCATAAAGCAAAAATCACAGGGTAATGAATTTGTTTTTAAGTAGTGTCCTAAATGGCGATTATTCCTCATATTGGTACATATTGACATTTATGTTTTTTATGGCATTACAGCCTATTCAATCACCAGCACCCTTAAGTAGCCATTACATACACTAGGTAATGGAACACTAACAGTTTATTAAGATACAGGAATAAACTCGAAGAAAAGAATGTCCTGAATTGTAATAAGAAATTATAACTTGCTCTTGCTCCACTATTTCTGTAAGAAACTAATGTGACCAGCCAAGAACAATCAACACCTCTTGCAGTTTATTGAAATGATCTATGTTCAACGCCTGCATAGTTGCATATTAAATCCCTTGATGTTTTTCGTGTCCATTTGTGTGACCTGTCAGAAGAAAGAAAAAGGAAAAAGAAAAATGTGTGAAAACAACCCTGAGAGGTGTGAATATAATCTGTATTAATGAGGCCATATCATATAAGGGGAACAGTCAGGAGTGACTGCGGGTGAATTCACATCATTTGGATAATTAAAGCAACTTACTTTGACATTTGCCACACGTTTGTGAGATTCACATTAACGATTACCGACACTAAGGCTGGCTTTTCTGATTGTGTTTATGATCATATTGTTGCACTATTTTATTTCTGCTCTGATGGAGAAAGAGAGAGAAGCCCGTGACAGCAAGGCGTTGCTCATCATACCTCAATGTTCATTATATCATTTTCCCTGATGCTTTTTCCTTAGATGTAAAGCATAGTCGGGCATGTTTTTTTCCCGGCTTCTCTTTCATTGCCATCCAGTTAACTGCATAACCTTTCCTGTAGCAAAACAGTTGCTTTTTAAAGATGCTGCTAATGTGGGTCCCTGATAAGTTCCCCTTACCAGTCACTCGTTGGGATATCACACATGCTCGGTGACACCATTTCAATGGCTGATTTCCCTTGCTGGCCAATTAAGAGGCAGCACCTAGGAAGTTAGTTGTAGTCACACTCCTGTTTTCTTTCCTTTTAGTGGAATGAAATAGTCACTCACAAGCCCAAGAAACGAAACAAAAAATAGATTTCTGTGACATTATAAATCCTCCAATAATAAAATAGTAGTGCATACCATGGCATTTCACAGAGATAAATGCTCTGATATTTTATTTAGCGTTTATTCTGTAGGGATACAATATGCCTTGACAGACTGAAACGGCTATCCAATGCAAGTATCATAGTGTTTATACTGAATGTTTCTCTGCAAAACACCTCTGCACATAAAACAGACAGATTGATTGATAATGGAGGAACATTTCCATAACTCCAGAAGAGTACCCGAATGTCTGAATTCTGTGTGCTGGTGTGGGCGACTCATACAAAAGCTCACACAGAGGTCTGATGGTTAATATTCCAAACTGTGAATGCCAATTATCGATCTTTATGCGTGTGCGTATTTATCATGCATTGCAAACCCCAGGGTAATTAAATGCTAGTGCTATGCTTATGATAGCTATCATCAGTTTCTTTTCCAGAGCGGTCAATCATTCTATTAGGCCTTGCAGGATCTCTGTATGCTACGAGGCCAGTGGCAATGCACCGCCTCGGGCTAGCAGAACTAATTAGAAGGTTGCCCAGTGGAATTCTTTCACCACCATGTCCAATCCACCCCGCACATTTCTGCTTTTTCGTCCCAATTTTCCTCTTAATTTCAACATGCTGTATGTCTCTTGTTCTCTTTATTCCCCCGCCTCCCTCTCCAGGGCCATCCATCACATTTGCTTGATATGTAGAAAATGTGATGGCACCTTCCAATTCAACAGGGAGCATTATAAGTGAGGTTTCTGAACTTCTTGATATTCTCAAACGGCTTGCTGGTTATGACAAAAATGATGTATTTTCTACCATTGTAAGGATTCTTTTATAACCTTGTCAGAACCAAAAGTCTTCAAATACTTAGTTTGTTCAACAAATGGTCCATAACCCACCATCAATATTTATACAGAAACAACGCAGAGCAATCTGCACGTTTTCACATTTGAGAAGCTTCAGAATATTTGCCCTCTTTATGACCTCATTTTATCTCAATTGCTCAATGAAGGGAATCTGTATTACATTATATCAATGTAGTCTAATATAATGTAGACTGCAGCGTAAATACTCTCTCTGAGGATGATATTATTATTTTCTTATATTTATGAAGATTTTTTTGTTATGGGTTAACATATTCTAATGCAGCGGAGCATGTTCATTAATTAATCTAATAAAAACAAGATGGAAAGCTATATATAGTATTAGCACTATTATGTCAGTTAAATACGGCCTACCTTCCTTCCACTTAAGTTCTAATTAAATTCATTGACATTAAAATTGTGGATGGAAACACAACTCCAAGACCTTACCTCTGCCAAACACAAATCTAATTTCCAATGTATAACATCAAGGATATTTAATTTTACACAAATCCAGCTGAATAGGCTTTTGTTACACTTCAGATACAGATTGCCAACACGTGTGTAAACAGATCCCACCCATTCTGTGTCTCTCAGAAACAGACACATTAACAGCCGTGCACCTGCACATGCACATCTTGATCAATGTTTGATCCACCCCCTTGCTTGTGCCCAGCCATCCTTCAACTGTACATGATGAATTACTCTCAGCTAGTCACGTGTAAAATTAAAAACATACAGAGCGCTAGTTGTACAATAATTATACCCGAGGGTTCATTCAAGCAAAACTTTTATGAATCACTGCACACCACACCTCAAAAGTTGTATCATGTGTATTGTTCTGTATAACCATTGCTTTATTGCCTGGATGCTTATGCTCCCAAGTCCCCCATCTATTAAAGCCAATGCTGGTACAATACAAGCCTTTGATTTGACAGACCCGCATATATAAAAACAGACTGACAAATGTAGAAGCAGGCAGATATAAAAACACATAGACCAAATCAGACAGAGCAAAGTAAGACGACAAAGGGAAGGATGAGAAAGGCTGGATTTAGACTGTGTGTGACATGAGTTGTTTCTGTCAGTTTCAGGACTACAGGCATCCTCTGGGGTTTGGGGATTGTTCCTATACACCACCAGAGATGGATAATTGGTTATTTTGAGTAATTTTATGAACAAAGCTCAGCTGCTGCAGCTCAACCTCAAGTAAACAACACACCTTGGGAATAGCCTCTGTTCAGCCGTCTCGTGTCTGTAGATTCCTGTTTGGATGCATGTTTTTGTCTGCCAGATTTAAAGAATAGACCTCACCTTTTAGCCCAGATGGAGCTATTTGTATTCACTCGGATGTTCACATGTGCGTTGCATTTCATTACATACAGCAGGCATTTGGAAAGCTATTTTTATTTGATGGTTAAGTTAACACCCCATCAATGAATTCATTTCAACAGCTCTAGATATTAAGAGATCATTCTGTGGACACAACTGCAAGTAATCTTTAGTGAATGAAATGATGTCTATTCTGTATATTTAAATTGAAATGCTACATGTATGTTACAATGACCATTTTGTTAGTTATATCAGTCTGTTGAAAAACTCTTCCAAATTGTCACCATAAAGTTTGACGAACAAAACCCTATACTGTTTGACATTTTAAACGTATTTTTAGATTTGTTTCCTGCCTAGTTAATTCTCTGGGGTTTGAACAGCGCTTTTAGACACACAAGGCTTGACATTACCGAAGTCACAGAGAACCACACAGGTATTCATACAAATAATGTATAAATATGTATAAGCCTTTGTGTAAAATAACACCATATAACACCCATATACAGCGTAATAATTAACACTGCATGGAGAGGCTAAATGTCCTTGTAATTTGTTATAATTATTAATTATTTTATGATTAGCTGATAGAATTTAAAGTGTTGAAGAGAACTCAGTCTTAGAGGAGCAGGCCAGGAGGAAACAGCAATTATCTACGCATACAAACAGATTCCCTCTGGTTTCTCCATACTGCCGCCCCCTTCATGAGAAACAGGATTCCACATGAACATCTGTTAGCACAGCTGGTTTCATCATCCATATCTTTGTTTAATATTATCCAAAGTGGATCCAGGTCTGAAGGGTTGCATTGTTTCCATGTTCTTGGCCTTGGCATACTTTACTTCCTGTAAAGCCATTATGTCAAGTAATTGCTAACTTACTATGACTGTTTTCTTAACAGCGATCTCTTTATCACCATGATGATTAATACCTTGATGATAAACTGTGGGTAGTCGCACAAATCATGTGATAATAAAACAGCTCAGTCATAATAGGACAGCCCTTTGAACATGAGGTGTATCTGGGCCTTTTTGAAGACATCTACATTGAGTGTAAGCTCATTCAGGACTCTTGATGCTTGACTATATTTGTGTTGTGCAAATACTTACACACTTAAGGCACATTAAGATATAATTGTACCTTTTTTTGTTGTACTCGACATGAATGACGAACTATGCTGCTCGGTATAAACATAACACATATTTCAGTGGTTCTATGCCGATAGTGTCAACTGTTTAGTTTGACATTTATTATATGGAAGTTAATTTTCAGTTTTTGACCTCAGTCAGCATTTATTTCCAAAGGCAAAGAGGGAAATTCTTCATTCTCTCTGATATGCGGCCATTTATTGTAGGTCTGATTTATTCATTTCAATTATGCTTGCTACTGTATGCTATACTTTCATCAAATTATAACAAATGGCACTTTGTTGCACACTAGCTCTGGGATTATTCTAGTGTAAAATGTATCATACTGTTGCATAGAGTTCCACATTATGTATCATGTGATCCAGGTCGGAGGATAACTTGACACACGTTGAAAAATTCACACGGTAAATGGAACATTTGCCGCTTTTCATTTAACCCACTAATTTGTCAAGTTCTCTCATATTTTGACATTCCCCTATTCAATTTGTAACTGTGTGTCAGGGTAACAGTGGCAACACAGCGAGCAGAGCAGCCAGGCATAACATTTCTCTTAAATGTACTTAAATTCTTACTGCTGGAACCCCACGTGTTCTGTGCCTGGAGCACCTCCAAAGGGAAGCATCCAGGGGAATCCTACCAGTTTCCTAAACCTCTTCTCATTCTGGCTCCTGTTTCTGTGGAGGAGTAACAGTTCAATACCACAGCCCTCCTGTCTCGTTAAAGTCTGCAGACCGAGGCCAGACACCCTGTTGAAGAAAATCATGTGCCTTTTTAGCCACTATCTATTTATTTAAGTCTCCATCCATACATGTTGATGATGGTGATGGTCAGAGTTCAGTAAAAAACTGACCAGATAAGCAAGTGCTTTGCCATGTGGCTTGCAGGCCTCAGCCAGCTTCATCTTATCGTGGAATCTGTATCTGGAAGCCAATCCTCAGTTCAGTCAGACAACTCACATGTTCTTAATATGTTTATTATAAGCAGCATATAGTTTGAGTTTGGCGTCTAGGCTCGGGCCTCATCACTCCACAGATTTACAAAGAACATTGAGTGATGATTCGATAACTATCCCCCGAGCCTACAGGTGGAAGCAAGTAATAGCTTCCACAGCAATAGCAAGTGAACACAGCAGTGGCAGCAGCAGCATAGCGAGGCAGAGGCAGGAAGACCTGGCAGCTTAAATAGAGCGGCATGTTTAGGAGAATGTGTTTGGTTGGTTGTAAGAGGGACGAGGTGCGTCACGTGTTAATGTATCATTGGTGCTCGAGTTGACTGCCTGAACTAGCTCGCAGGCTTCGCCCCATTTGTGATCGTAGGTAGGGTGAAAAACTGCATATTTTTCTCTTTGGCTCTGTATGATTGTGTTTCTTTCATTTTAAACATACATGAGCATTGCTCAACAACAACAACAAATACCGTATTTAAAATAAAAAAAAACTATCAGTGAAAATCAATTCAATTTGCACAAATTAGAACATAATACATAGTATTAGTCAGTGAGAAGTTGTATTTGAGAGAAAAACACAATATCCGTGCCAGATACACACAGTACATATAAACCATGATTTAATGCCGCTTATGTCCCCAACTAGCAGTACGCCTCATGTTAAATTGTTATATGATAACAAAGGAGTCATTTCTTCTAAGAGAGTCTTAATGAGATCGCTCTAGATATGCGCTCAGAGTGTTCTTCAGTGTTGGCAGAGAGAGCCAATTAAAGACAGAATATATCAGATGAATTATGATCACAAATTCATCTGAGCAGCTTGATACTATTACATATGGGTTATTGATTGACATAGTCTATACCCTTTCATTACAGACAGGCATATGTGCTTTATTCTTACATTACTGCCAGGGAATACAAAGCACCTGTCACCTGCCAAATGCAGGGTAAGTGTGGGCAATGTGTGAGAAAAAAATCTGGTATTCAGGTTGAATTATATATTTCATATTTCTTCTCTTTAGTATAATTTAATCATTGTTTGCAATCTGAATCATTCTACTAAGATTTCACTAACAGCAAAACATGTGACTTGCCATAGAGGCAGCAAAGGAAAAAACGAAATGTCACACCCTGATTACGGCTGACTAATTATAATCCCTATGAGTACATTTTGTATTTATTTAAATACAAATATTAATAATTGTAATGGATGTAAAAGTGTTCCAACAACTCCCTTACAACACACAACACACAACATCTCTGTTTTAATAAAAGCACTGTGTAAAATACCATAATGCAGTATTTTCTTATACCAACTGTTTGGGAAATCATTTCATCATGTCAAATGGCTTTAATTCACTATTGTACAATAGTCGTAGCTAGCACAGATAACCTATACAGAATGAACACTGAGCAGTGCAATTTACATTTGAAGTTATGTTATGTTATGCTGTAATGTTCTCACATGTGCAGAGACACCCATCTTTTACATTACCGGTACATCATTTTTTTTTCAAAAAATAAGCTTTCACGACTACATCTAACCACTTTCCTATTTCTATTGTCCATTTTCATTAACCAAAATATGTTTGAATATTCCTACCGGGGTTATATATAAATCATTAAATAACATTTCCATTTAGACATGTCTATCTCATATCTATATTCAGTGAATGAAGTATTTCTTCCGAGTTAGGATTAATATATATTCATATGAACATAACAAGGATGTGATTGAATCGACCGCCTGCCCTGCCCACCAGCTAGTGAAGAGTAATTGCACCGTGCACAATTACCTACAGTCCTTTCCCTGTGTCATTGGCCAATATCAGTGTGTCAATATACTGAGACCCAAAGCAAGCTGGCAGAAGTGATGTCTCTACAAAATGTCATCTAATTAAACGGCAACAATGAAGAGACAAGTGTTATGACACTGTTGAAAATGTTATATGATATATGCACACTTTCCCTATTATACACTGAGAAGTATTTTACCTCTATGAAACAGCAATTCATATTTTCAATCTCATTCCAATTCATCTGTAGCCTCTGCATACAGCCTCTTACACTGAATGTATGTTTAAATATTGAAAATATAGTGATGGCAGGGGATTTGGTTTTATTTGGTAAAATTCCCAGATTCATTACGCACAGAGCAATTAAAAAAACAGCCATGCCATTAAAAATAAATTGTTTACGAGTAATGTAAACCTGGAAAAAAATGCAGTTTCAGTTCTTCATGCTTATTTTCTTTTTAGAGTAAAGCTTACTTGTAAGAGTTTTAAAAATGATTTGGTTGAATATAACTGAATATACTGCTCCTTTAAGCAGCCTTTGCCCTCGCTGTGTATACATAATACTGTTGTAGTCAACTGGAGATCAGGTTACCCATTTCTTTGGAGGCATGATCCAGTATTGAAGAATATATTTTCACAGAAGCAACACATTTTTGGATATTTATTTAATTTCTCTAACCTTTCACATAATAAGGGCTATAACCTTGAAGTCAGGTTTTATGTATCTATGTATTCTTTCTTAAAATCTACTGCGTTATGATATATTAGTTCCTGTGTATTCAACTAAATGTGATGGCATTGACCTTCATATTCACAACTTGAAATTGTTCCCTCAATTGAATATTGTATTTTTCCATCATATCACAAGTTTAAAGTGGCAATATAGTGGCTCAGTGCTAGATAAACTCAGATATTTCTAATATATGCACGGTGCTGTGGGTACTACTCAATTCTGATTAAAATGTACAAACTGATGGAAATGTGTGCAAAACTGGAGCATCATTTCCAAAGCCATTGCAGGGGGATAACAAAGATCATGGTCTCTTCACAATGGAAAGCCTCTTACACATGAGATCAGAGGTGCAGCATTTGTTTTACAGCTGAATGCTAATTGGTAACACAGTGCAAATTGCTTGCGTGCCAATCAAATGCGTAGTTAGCCTTTTTGCCCAATTAATGATTACTATAATAAGAAAACGTTTCCCTTAGCTCAGACACTAATGAGTAATAAACTCAACAATGGTATTTTAACATTAGTTAGGTGTGTCAGCTCAATGCTTAAAACCAATGCTTTCATTATGAAATATCTTGCAGCTGTAGATATTCTCTCTTGCTTTCACACCCATACATCTTCATCAACTACAGGTGGGCAATATATTAACCAAGAGAAATATCTGTTTTTCAGGCTGCTGTAATATTAAACAGTGAATGTATTCCTGCATAGCAAGTGGGTGGAAATGGAAGAAACACAGCCAAATGCACTGAGAGAGAACTTCAGGAAGAAATGTACCGAAGTACTCAATTCGCCGGCATACTGAGCACTATCTCATTAGAAACAATTACTGACGAAACTGAAAATTATGCACAAAAACCCCTTTCGACCTGCACTCAGTCACAGAAACACACAAACTATACAAACACTGCAAAGGAGGGACACACATTCCTGCTTTGTGCAATAAGAAGGTTAGCCCTGTTACTAATTATGACACTAATTCATTATGAGGGAGAATTAGAGCTGGCCTCTGCTGCGCCCAAACTCCAATCAGCAGGCTGTAAATGAGGCAGAACAAACGGGCTGAACCTGTTAATGGAGAGACTCTTCAGACTTGTGATTTTCAACACCTGCGCATCAGGAAATCACTTGTTAGGTTCGATAGCCGACAAACAGCCCCCATTTAGAAGTCGTACATTTTCAGAACATCCATTTATGAAGTTTTTCATCCTCACCACACACTTCTAACTTTTAACCACTTGATCAACCCAGCAATATAATTCATTGTGGTGGCCTATTTTATGTGAATTGTTTTACTTACTCAATTGATTTATATATAACTCATGTAAAAATAGCCCCCTTTTAAGCACTTGAATATATGAATGCATCCTGATTGTAATCGTGTAACCACAGGAATGGTATTGATTTGCAGTATGATCCCAGATAAGAGCCCAATTAGCATACATTAGACATAAATATCTTGAATTTAGTGCACATATACTCATGCAAGTGAGTTAATGATACTCTATGGATTTTAAACCTTCAGTATCACATCAGAAACTTGCAAATATAAAAATATCATGTAGAGATAGAATGATGTATTAACAGGCAAACCACGGCATATTTAATTATTTATTTTTTAGTGACATGTCGGTACATCACTGTTTTAAAAAACTGAATTGTAATCTCTAAAATCCAGATATTGTATATCTACTTATAACTGAAGAAGACACTATATGCACTGGGACAAGACCACCTGTCACAATATGATGTATTTTGTGTCCTCACCTTTTCGCCTCTCCCATTTCCAGTTAGGATATATACAGCTAACACCCAAGAGGACCTTGGCCTAAAAGAGACTATAAAAGCAAACACTAGTTAAATATCCTAGAAACTAGCCTTCCCGTCTTCTCTATTGTCCTGCGTCGAGGGAAGCATCTTTTCTGGAACTCCTCTCGGCCATAGTTTGACAGCTAATTAAGAGGATGATGAGTGCTACATTGCTGTGATGTGAGAGTGAAAATGAAAGATGAGATTATGTTTCTATTAATATGGTTTAAGTTAGCTCTTTCTACACACCCCGGTGTCATGGCGCACCATCACTATAACGGAGAAGGAGGACATCACAAACATTTGTCTTTGTGAAATTCATAATTGCACACAATACATCTGCATTGCATTGTAAAGATACAAAGTGGGTTTAGTGTTCTTGTATAAAAGCGAGGACAGTGACATATTATCACAATATTCACCAACACCTTATGAGTGGAAGGTGAGAACATTAGTGGTAATAGAGCAACTTCTGAAAAGCAAATCATCTTAGGAATGAAAAACACGGCTTGGGTTTATTCTAATGCCCGTTGCATTGCTCTGCTATGAGATAAGAATATATCCTGCTGTGATTGTATATGGACATTTCTTGTGTTTACACGGCATGTTAGATGATAGATTGATATTCAAAACTTATCTGTGAAACACTATGTAATGGTGGACATTTTTATTTCACAATTACATAAACATTTAGAGCTGTTGTTCTGTTTTCAATTGTCCTTCTGTTCTGCTTATGTTATACATTTATTTTTTTCACTTGTTCTTCGATTACATTAAGAACAAGACACATTTTCATCTTATCATATCCTTTACATCCTGAGACGGTTGTAAACAGAGTGAAGGATATAAAAGATTTGAATTCATGCTTCTCCTTTTATATAATTCTTGTACCACTCATTTGACTAACGCTTTGCACAAATATCGGTCTTATCGACCTCTAGAACCTCTCAGACTGAAGGAAATGATGAAATTCAATCAAACCTCCAAAGAATTGAGGTTGATTGATGACTTGGTGGTGGTCTGGCCATTGCAATTCCAAGTGAAATCAGATAGACTTTCCAAACATTCTCTGGGTGAGGCCACAGGGAAAGTAAAAAGACGTCACAGATGCAGTAATTCGCACACTTGATGAAGTACAGAGGTACTCTAGGATATACATGAAGGCGTACTGTAGATGGAAAAGCAATATTAAGAGCAAATTGGATTGAATACACTATACAATTTTCATTATCATTCATTCCTCCCAGGAGGTAGAATCCAACTAACTTTGGCGATTCCCTTTTTTCCCCCTTGTATCCCCCTTGTATCACTATCTTCACACTTTTTTGTTTTTAGTGAAATATCTCAATAAGTACTGGATAAATTGCCATATTTTTTTTATAATTCCTAGACGATTAATCCTGATTACTTTGTGTATTTCTCCACATATTATCTATGGCTCTTCCAACAGTTAGATGTAGTGGGCAATGTTTGGTAAAGACATTTCTGGTTCTTACACAATTTGTCCTTAAGACTTTGGTGAAATCATTAAGATAAATCTAGTAGGTCCACATAATAATAATAATAATAATAATATATTTATTTTGTTAGCGCTTTTACAGGTGCTCAAAGACGCTTTACAGATATAGTGAACAGAAAAGAAAAGAACAACAAATACATATATATAGTTAAAGTCAAATTAAAATCAAGCCATACAAAAACAATCACACATTAAAAGCCAGATTGAAGAGGTGAGTTTTTGTAAGTTTTTTGAAGGTGGTGAGGTCAGTGCAGTCTCTGATGGGTTGTGGGAGTGAGTTCCAGAGGGAGGGGGCAGCGACGGAGAAGGCTCTGTCCCCCCAGGTCTGGTGATTGATGCGGTGGGGATGGATAGGAGGTTGGCTTCTGATGAGCGGAGGCAGCGGGAAGGTGTGTGGTGGTGCAGCAGGTCTGTGAGATAGGGGGGGAGCCTGGTTGTTGAGGGCTTTGTGAGTAACGAGGAGGACTTTGAAGTGGATTGTTTCACGGACGGGGAGCCAGTGGAGGTTCTGGAGGACGGGAGTGATGTGGTCCCGGGAGCGGGTGTGGGTGAGGAGGCGGGCAGCAGAGTTCTGGATATGTTGGAGTTTATTGAGGAGGTGGGATGGTATGCCGTAGAGGATGCTATTGCAGTAGTCGAGTCGTGATGTGATGAATGCATGAATCAGGGTTTCAGCAGCAGAGGAGGAGAGTGATGGGCGGAGACGGGCAATGTTTTTGAGGTGGAAAAAGGCGGTCCTGGTGATGTGATTGATGTGGTGATTGAATTTGAGCTGACTGTCAAAAATGACTCCGAGGTTGCGGATGTGAGGGAGGGGGGAGGGGGAAGGATAGAGTATTGCTGTCAATGGTGAAGTTGACATTCTGGATGGTTTTGATACATAGCTGTTCTAGAAACGTTTTGAGACTTGTATAAGCTTAGAAATTCACAATTGGGGTTTTAATGATGTACTAATGATGGAGAAAATGTGAAAATGTATTCACTTGTGATAAAGTCCTTAACTAACCAATTACCCATTTCAAAAACCTAGCAACCTTAGAGATGAGGGAACCAAAAGTGCAAAAAAGCCAACGAATGTCTTTGAGGACTCATTCTGTTGAACTCTACTGCAGCCTAACAGAGCTGTTATATCGGCTGTAGACTCTTTTCAATCCCCTGTTTTAGATGCACAAGCTGCTAAATTACACTATAATACCAATCATCTTACAAATATGTATTGAGGTAGATACATTTCACAACATTTTTGGAGTATATGAACTAACTTATACTCCATGTCATTGTGAATTTTACACCTGCATAACTCTGCACAGACGAAAGAAAAAGCTGCCTTGGAAAACCTAGCAGTGCTTTCTGTGCACAGTTCATCTGGATTTGGGTCTTTGCAATACGAAGATAAACTTTGAAAGTCACTTTCAGTCAAGGCTACCTCCAAATGTATTTGAGGCTTGGCAGCAGAGTTGCCTGACAGGTTGCGCCCCCGCTGCCCTAGTTGCCGCTTGGCCCTCCTTTACTCTGTATGGTGAGAGCAGCTCTCAGCACTGGCACGCCTGTGGAGAGGCTGTGTGTGGGGGGTGTGGGTGGTGTTAGTGGTTATGTGTCTTGTGCATGTGTGTATGTGTTTGTGGTCAAACTTGCATTGGCTCAAACTAATTTCTTTTAAATAAAACCTACAATCCCTCTGGTAAAAAGTGTTGATTAACAGACGATGGGCAAGGTGAATGTAATGTTCACACTGCTTTGACTCAATCTGCATCTCACCGTGGTTTGGATTATTTTAAAGTAATTTCCACCAAATTAATCTGCTCATTGCTATAAAATATGTCATGGCACTTCAGTGACGTGCAGATGACAATTCAATAGGGAAATAAGTAAAATATGCCCTTCATCTAATGACAAAACACCCATAATTCAGCAGGGGGTTAATGAGGTTGTTATTCCATATCTGTGACTTAAAGAAGAGACAGTACATACTGATATACACCTGAACATCAGCAGGAGAGGACTCTTTAAAGTAGAGACACTACATACTGTTATACACCTGAACATCAGCAGGAGAGGACTCTTTAAAGAAGAGACACTACATACTGATATACACCTGAACATCAGCAGGAGAGGACTCTTTAAAGTAGAGACACTACATACTGATATACACCTGAACATCAGCAGGAGAGGACTCTTTAAAGAAGAGACACTACATACTGATATACACCTGAACATCAGCAGGAGAGGACTCTTTAAAGAAGAGACACTACATACTGATATACACCTGCACATCAGCAGGAGAGGACTCTTTAAAGTAGAGACACTACATACTGATATACACCTGAACATCAGCAGGAGAGGACTCTTTAAAGTAGAGACACTACATACTGATATACTGTACACCTGGACATCAGCAGACATTTAAAAAAAAATCTTCTTTTGCTGGTGCTGTTGCATTTAAAATCAAATAGTTGACTAAAACAAACTTGAAAGAAATCAAATACATAGTGTTGTTTTTTCATTTGTTTATATTTATTATGATAATTGTTGAATGTAAACTTTGTAAACAAGGTAATAAAGTAAGTACTGAAGTAGCTTTAAGTCAGTGTATTGATCAGGGCAGAGCCAGGTGAGCTAAAGTCACTCAATACAAAGGTAACTTGACAAAAACAGGAGGAACAAACGAGAAAGAATTCTAGTGTTGTTTTTAATTTGAATTTATTTTTATTGATTGTTATTATTAGTTGAATTCTCAGACTAAATCTCTGGTGACTTGAAATTAAAAGCAAGAAGCTAAACTTAGACAGGAGAAACAAACGTGAAATAAATCAAACGTGTCAGTATTGTTATCATTATCATTATTATTTTTTTATTGATTGACAAGACTTTAACTTAACATGAAAACAATGGACTAAACATAAATATAAACATGAACTATTAAGTAAATATGAAAATGAACACTATAAACCAAACATGACGATATAACATAAACCTGATAACTTGTAATGACTAAATGTTCCTCTTATTTAGGGGTGCTAGAAGCAAAGGAATAGTTTATTTATTTTAAAATTAAGGTTGTTTTTTTGCCCTAGTGGCTAAAACTGCACATCACTGTGAGTCTCTTCTGGAACCTTTGTTGATGTCTAACCAGATCTAATAACTGTTAAGTGTTTAAATATATATCCTGACTGGCTGTGAGTATATGTTGTTGCTCACTCACTTTGAGCTTTAGACTGTACTTGAAATGTTTTAATGTCTTACTAATTTTTGATGTTGTGAGTTTGTTTTTTAAAGTTTTTAAAGCCGATGTCAGGGCTGCCTTTGAGTCTTATGTTTTCCTTTTTAGTCATCGTTGATGTTTGGGCGGATACAAGAAAAGGAATTGATGAATCTTCTCCACCGTGGTGTTGTCCTCCTCTGCGTTGTTGGGATCGGCTCATTGGTTTGCTCAGGTGGATCCACCCTCACTTCCTGTTCCACCTCCAACTCCACCTTTATCTCCACAAGCTCCTCCTTCACCACGCAGGGTGCCTGTGGTGTTTTTTTCAGCTGTTTCTTCAGCAAGGCGGCTATCTCTGCATTCTCCTTAACACAACGCTCCTTCAGTTGTTTGAGTTCCTGGTTTCTCTCACGCAAATCAGCTATCTTTACAGCTTTGTCAACACAATTATCCTTTTGTTGTTGGAGTTCCTGGTTTCTCTCATGCAGAGCAGCTATCTCTACAGATTTCTCCTCAAGACAACGCTCCTTTTGTTGTTTGAGTTCTTGGTTAGTCTTTTGCAAGGCGGCCGTCTTTGCATCTTTCTCCTCAACACAACGCTCCTTTTCTTGTTTCAGTGTTTGGTTTTCCTTCAGCAAGGCGGCCATCTCTGCATCTTTCTCCTCAACGCAACGCAACTTTTGTTGTTTGAGTTCCTGGTTTGTTGTTTGCAAGGCGTCCATCTTTGCCTCCTCCTTAACACAATGCTCCTTCAGTTGTTGGAGTTCCTGGTTTCTCTCACGCAGAGCAGCTATCTTTACAGCTTTGTCCTCAACACAATTATCCTTTTGTTGTTGGAGTTCCTGGTTTCTCTTACGCAGAGCAGCTATCTCTACAGATTTCTCCTCAAGACAACGCTCCTTTTGTTGTTTGAGTTCTTGGTTAGTCTTTTGCAAGGCGGCCGTCTTTGCATCTTTCTCCTCAACACAACGCTCCTTCTCTTGTTTCAGTGTTTTGTTTTCCTTCAGCAAGGTAGCTATCTCTTTATCCTTCTCCACACAACGCTGCTTCTGTTGTTGGAGTTCCTGATTTGTCTCACGCAAAGCAGCCATCTCTACACCTTGCTCCTCAACACAGGGTTCTTTCAGTTGTTTGAGTTCCTGGTTTGCCTTTCTCAAGGCAGCCATCTCGGCTTCGACCTTCTTGTGTGACCTCTGGAGGTTTCTGTATTTCATGTTCAGGTCCTCATTGTTGACGCGCAAGACGTTCTGCTCAATTTCCTGGGCTTTCACTTTCACATTGTGCTTAAACAGCAAAGCTGATTTCTCTGTATATGCTTTGAGCATCGCTTCCTTCTTTTTAGTGCCTTCAATCTCAAGCTTATCCCTTAAAGTCCTCTCCTGCTCCAGCAACAACTTCATTTCCTGATTTTCTTTTTGCAGAATCTCGAGCTTGACTGCCAGCTCATCTCTATTGTTCATCTCCATCTCTACTGCTGTGACGAAATGACCTGTTGTTTAGCAAACTAAATGTAATTGTTCGACTGAATTAACGTCACAAAAATCCCACAAAAGTTGAGTTCACTTGTGAAGATTATCTCGCTAAAAAACACTACAAGTATCCCTAATGTTTGCTTGCAACAAAACCTATTTCTGCAATGATCTGACACTAGCTGGACAAATTCCTGCTGCTCTGCTGCTCTGGTGCTCTGATGCTCTGATGATCAATGCAGAATTCAGAATTCTACTTGAAGGCAAAATATGATGTCATAATTCTGAAGGTTCCATTCCAAATAAGGAGTGAACGACATCAGCTGACAGGAAGTAAGAATGGAACCATGCTGTTGCCTAGCAACGCAATTGTGTTTAGATAAGAAATGTAAACAATCAAAATGCTTTATTAATTCCAATGGGAAGTAAGCAACATGTTCTATTATGTTTCATCTTCACGTCAAATGCATATGTTCTACTTTTTAATTTCTATTTTGATATGTTTCAAATTTTGAAATGTTTATTTCTACTCTTTTAATTTCTAATTATGTGCAATGCCTTGTTTTTATGCTGCTGCAACGCAAACATATCCCAATTTGGGATCAATAAAGTACATCTTATCTAATAGGAACCAAAAATACAGTTACGTTGAAGTTGCACTCAATTGCATTTTGATAAAGTGCCATTTTGAATAAAACTTTTTTTTACAGGATTCCCTTCAACACATTAACTTCAATGAAAACATTTCTCTACTAAAATATTTTTTTATGGTGATTAATTGTCTCTTTGTTGTAATTTTCTCTCTCTTTGCAGCTGTTTTCCATCTAATTGTAGGACTCTTTAAAGTAAAGACACTACATACCGATATACACCTGAACATCAGCAGGAGAGGACTCTTTAAAGTAGAGACACTACATACTGATATACAGTACACCCTGAACATCAGCATGAGAGAACTCTTTAAAGTAGAGGGACTACGCACACCTGAACGTCAGCAGGAGAAGACTCTTTAAAGTTGAGACACTACATACTGATATACACCTGAACGTCAGCAGGAGAAGACTCTTTAAAGTTGAGACAC
Source organism: Trematomus bernacchii (assembly GCF_902827165.1). NCBI lineage: Eukaryota > Metazoa > Chordata > Actinopteri > Perciformes > Nototheniidae > Trematomus > Trematomus bernacchii. Next base: position 4,541,835 of record NW_022987409.1, read on the forward strand.
TACATACTGATATACACCTGAACATCAGCAGGAGAGAACTCTTTTGTGTCTCTGTACAGTATGTGTGTGTGGTCAAACTTGCATTGGCTCAAACTATTTTCTTTTGTATAAAATCTACAATCCCTCTGGTAAAAAGTGTTGATTAACAGACGATGGGCAAGGTGAAAAATGTTCACACTGCTTTAACTCAATCTGTATCTAACCGTTGTTTGGATTATTTTAAAGTCATTTCCACCAAATTAATCTGCTCATTGCCATAAAATATTTCATGGCACTTCAGTGACGTGCAGATGACACTTCAATAGGGAAATAAGTCAAATATGCCCTTCACCTAATGACAAAACACCCATAATTCAGCAGGGGGTTAATGAGGTTGTTATTCCATATCTGTGACTTAAAGAACATTTTAAAAGCGTTTTGGTTTTGTAGGGATAGTAAGTCCCTGTTCTCAAACTAAAATATCAGGTCACACAGTAACATTGTTACCATATGTTACTCTATGATATATTACCTCTTCACCAGCTGTTGTTATTAAACTTCATTGTTGGCTTGAATCATAAGGACACTGTCACTCAAAGGGATGGCTCCAGGGTGGGGAGTTGGTGGTGGGGGGGTTGCTTGATATTCTTCTTTTGACACTCACCGCGCCCACACAGGTTGGTATGCTTGTCATGTGTGGGCGCTTGTTGACACGCCATCATGGATGTGCGCATTGGTAGCACAAAGTCAGAGAATATATAAATGTTAGACATTGCCAAATCTTGTCTTTTTAACCACTAGTCCCCGATTGTCAATATTTGCAATGCGTCTCATTAAAATAAAATAAAATAGGTAATTGTTCATCCTCGAAATGGCTTCAATTAAGGCCAGTAAGTTGCACATGATAATTGTAATTATTTGTTCAATAGTGAGGTTCATTTTCAGTAGTTACATACTGACTCTGCATCTGTTTGTACAGTTTGTTCCATCAGTGTGAATATATTAAAAAGGAGACTCTGTCAGAGCAAAGCTTTTTGCTGGTGAAAAGCCTCCAGGCTACATTATCAAAATCTGTGAGTACACTGGTTAACATATTGATTATATCTTGTAATTATCATAATTTACTGCTTCACTGCATTAATGATATTAAATTGGCCATTTTTCTCATTAATGTAATTTCCACTAGGAAAATTAAAAGGTGAGGTTACGGTTAAAGCAGAGTGAACTGAAATGCGCTAACTAACTGTGAAATGGAAAATAGAAATATATAACGCATCTCACAGGCTTAAAAACACACAAATGGTACATACACACACACACACACACACACACACACACACACACACACAGCTGCATACAGGCACATGGTGGGCACCTGCTGGGAATGTCTGTGGGTCTGGATATGACCCTGTCAAGAGTCTTCAGGAGATTAATTTCCCATGCCTGTTTTCTGAGATAAAAATTGAGACGGAATTTCAAATGTGAGACGTGGGGAACAAATCTGAAAATGATATATATTTCAAAGAGATTAAGTAAATCAGCACATTTCTCAGTTCCTTCATTTGTCCTTTGTTTCAATCCAATATTTCATTTAACAAATAGACGGTTATCCTTGTCTGAATGTAAGAGTTTCGGGCGGTAGACAATTGTAGATGAAGCTTTGGATTCCATGCAATGGTAATCAGGAAAAAGAAAGCCCTCCCAAGTAATTTATCCTCCAAAGTAATTTCAGTATTTATGGGATTCACCTTCAAAATGTAATGTGGCATGCAGGTTGAAAAAAAAAAAAACGTGTGGGAAATGAGAAATCCAGTGAGAACTAGAGCGAGGGAGAGGCAGAGAGACAAAGAGGGAGAGAAATCCAAAGTGGGAGTCATAAAGTAAGCAATCTCCTCAGTCTGCCATCCAGACAGGTCTCCTGTGACCTCAGCCAGCAGTGCCCTACGTCCTTCACATCTGACAAAGTTGAGAGGACACCGTGGAAATATGAGGCGGTGTGAGCCACCTCCGTATTTGAAGGCACCCATTATGTCTCTGTCTGGATAAGAGCATCTGTTAAATGACTGAATAGTAAATTGTGTGCTGAGGACAGCAGACTAGTAGGGCAGATAAAGGATCTTTGTCTTAGTTACATTTCAGCAGGTAGCAGCATGGCTTAGACTGCCAACAGGTTTTTGCTACTGTGCAAGCCTAATGGTGGATGACTGAGGGGAGGAGAGGGAGTCGCTGGGAGAAGACATGCGATTTTCCACTTGTCCAAGCCATTTTCTCTGAAATCACACATGATTTGCCTTGCACTTTGTTCAAGCAATGCATTGCATCTAGATTTTGAAAGATGCATTACCCATTTTTGAAATTGTACCAAACATTGGTCAGACAACGGATATTGAATGTCTTTGACAGCAAAGACTGTGTTCATGCAGCTTTCTACAATAATACCTCCAGAAATGGTTGTGGTTGTCCTAATAATGACTGAAAAGGAATTGGGAAGGTTTTTTTGTTCGATTGCTAAAATGGCCATGTGTAAAAAGCTTTGGTTTGAAAACAGAGTTATGCTACATGTCGTTTGTTACTCATTTAAACACAGTGTGTGTATCAATGGTCTAACAAAGTGCTGAAAATATTTATACTACCCCAACTGTTTATTAATAGTACTGCATAATTCTCTTAAATTCATAATGTTTCCTTATTGCCTGATGGGTTGTAACTAATACGTTAATTTGCTATGTTTTGGATGGAATCTCCTCTATTAGGGCAAGGTATATCTAATAGATTAACTCCATCGTATTTCATTTCAATACTATGAGCATCAGTTTAAACACTTATCTTTTTAATTATGTTAATGTACCTTTGCCATCTTGCTATAGGAAGCTGGATCTGTGGTATAGCTCTTTTTGACAAACTTTCACACATCATGTACCTTTTTTCATTTACGAGTTGAAATTGGACATATTTGATAAATATACAAAAGAAAAAAAAGAGAAGTCATTTCTAAATCAGTGAATTATAATCATTAGGCTATATTTTTTTTTTACTTCTGCAGGATTGGTGTGCTGGTACTTGAACTCCATCCAGAATCAAGTTTCTTGCAGCTGATCAACATTCGTGGCTTGCTTCCTCTTCTTTCAACAAACCTTCTATTAAGGATCACACTCCCTCCGAGCTATTGTACCAGTGCCACGGTGCTAATCAATCACGACCACTCTGTGTGTGTGGGTGGTGTGTGTGTTGTGTGTTGTGTTGTGTGTGTGTGTGTGTGTTTGTGTGTGTGTGTGTGTGTGTGTGTGTGTGTGTGTGTGTGTGTGTGTGTGCTGTGTGTGTGTGTTGTGTGTGTGTGTGTGTGTGTGTGTGTGTGGGATGTGTGTGTGTGTGGTGTGTGTGTGTGTGTGTGTGTGTGTGTGTGTGTGTGTGTGTGTGTGTGTGTGTGTGTGTGCGTGAAGGGGTGTTTAGCTGATGCTATTCGAATGATTATAAGTCCTTAAACATCAAGCCTATTGCCAAATTGCCCTTGACAAACAGGAAATATGTTGTTATCTAAGATAATGTGCTGCCCATTATTTTAGGCTATAGCGCTCTGCCAGAATGCAGGATTATTCGGAGCTTGCAGGGCGGCGGCAGCTGCACGCTTAGAGATACAGCGCTGAAACAGGAGCATCACCACCATTATGTTGCCAGTTATGGAGACAAGAAAGAATAGTAATGCCTTTCGGCACCTCCGCACATATAGTATTTAGACATGCAATACTTTTATGCTATAAAAAAGCAAACCTATTTGGGTAGCCATAAATTAGCAATAATGACAATGATAATAAAAAAAGACTTGTATACAAGGTACAGTCACTACAAAGATCTTCTGAGTGCTTTCATGTGGTCCAATCTGGGATTTCTCCAGCTCAATTTCCCACTAAACCTAAGGAAACTCTTTCTTTCATAATAAATATATATGTCAAAAGCAGTGGAAGGAAAATGTATGAAATATAGTATATGCCATCAGACATCATTATTCATTTGACAATAATATAATATATATTTGTGAGTTAATGTTATCACATTCAGCTAATTACGGGTTACCCCTCATTGCTGGTTTTGTACATTTTCTCAAACTCCAGGTTTAAGACTTGCAGTATGGAACAAAGAAATTCAGTACATATTGATTATTTTTGTAGTAGTTCCTGCATATCAGCTCAAATATTTAAATTAGTTTTATTACTTCCATTCTGTGGAGGCTAGGATAAGCAATATGTCATCCTCAACAAGGCTTTCAATAAAGCAGGTGATGTGGGCTAATATCTATTGTCCTCTATATTTCCTCTATCAGCATAACAGTATATGGAAATGTTTTTCTGCGGATAAGACTGCATCATCAATCATTTACACATCCCAATATATAACATCTCCATGAACATGGATGCATGTAAGATGAGGGAATCTCTCTATGTGTCAATCTCCTATGGCAAAGCACGACAGTAAAAAAAAAAAAACATGATGAATAAAAACACCTGCTGACATACATGCACCATAAAAGCAGCTTGAGAGGATGCATGTTTCACAGTAAATCAAAGATCTTCCCACAAAACTGTCATGGGGGTGTCAGTCAGTGAGTTCAAGTGAATCACTAGTCTATGTTGGGACTGGGAGCATGGCACAGCCACAAATAATGAACTCAGCTAAGAATGTTTTTTAGAGCGAAGATTACAAAAATAATAAACTGAATGTTAAAAATGTCCCCATAATTGCTATTTTATATTCTGTATGCTAGCAGAAAGTATGATTTTTATTAGGAGTTATTTAAAAATAGTACCACTCATTATAAACTAGTTGACTAATACATTATTCAACTAGGTCTAATGTTTCCAGCATTATCATTATTATTATTATTATGTTTGACACTTTAACATGTTAGCTAATGTAAATGTTATTTCTTGTTGAGGTCACATTACTACTTTAAACTAGCCAATAGTATATTGCCTATAAATGCATGTTAAACTGATAATATTATATAAAATCCGCAAAGAAAGTATAGCTGCCAAATAAATGTAGTAGAATAAAGAATGCAACCCATACACATTATACAATAATAAATATTGAATATTTTGCTGCTAATACTATAACTTATTACACTCATTACAGTCTCTTAGACTTGCACCAAAGGTTTGCAAGGCCTAACAGCAGGATATTATCATGAATGGATGTCAAAGAAAGGAGTTTTGATAGCTTGTGGATCTTGTACCAATTAAACCAGTTTGTGTTTTGTGGAAAACTGAACAAATAGATGTCCAATAGATGACAATAAATAAATGGGAACACAGCAGCGGAGACTAAGCCTGCATCAGAGGCTTGCCACGGGTGAGACAGTGTCTGCAGGACTAACACAACAGATGCGATGTACACCACCTGGCTGTTGCATCTCACAGAGAACATCATTTAATCACTGACCCTTTGGCTCTGAAACAAACACAGAGAGGCAGAGACTGCAATAAATGTCTGTAAATCATTTCTGAATCCATGAGATATCATATGAAGCTTTCAATTTAGAATACTCATGTAACAAAATGACCAAATCTATTACCAGCCAAGACTAATCCTTTTTACAAATCCCTACATTTTCTACTTTGTCTTGTTATGCGAGACCCTGTGTGTCTACTCACTCTCTTATTTCTTCCCTAAAAAGCATTAGATACAATATGTGGAGTGGGATGCAATCTCATCCATCATGATTAATGATGCCATGTGACTGTCATACCATCGGGAAGCAAACACACACTTACTGTAGTTGCAATTCCCAATGACACAGAAAATAAGGGCAGAGCCTAGACTGAACATTAAGGAATATAAAAGTGAATTGGAAAGCCGAGTAGAACAATCAACATCTAAAAAATAGACAGCACATGTAATGGATTGTGCACAAGAACCTTTTAAATTATATTTCATTTCATTTTCATTTCAAACCTTTATTTAACCAGATTGGTCCCATTGAGATCATAGATCTCTTTTTCAAGGGAGACCTGCAATATCATTTACCCCTTCAGGCGGACTACACTCTCCATGCTGTATTTCTGGTCAGATGTTATTGGGTGGTAATTCTCATTATGTCTCTGCAAGTTTGATTTCATTTTCAGTAAAATATGACCTGAGGGATGATTTGACGGACAAGAGAGTAAGATAAATTAAGGAGTGGCAAAGAAATTGAAGGCAAACAGTCACAGCAATACATCCTGTAATAGCACTGAGAGTAAAATGCTTTGACAGGGACTTTGGGATGGTTGAGGTCTGGAGAAGATTATTTTTCCTGAGTGGAATGACAGCTAGCTTGTGAGCAAGTTTAACTGGTTAAGCTACTTCCAGGAAGGATGATGCTGGGCACTGTGTCCACAAAATGTCCAGAGGGACCAAGTATACTCCACTATTCCTTCCAGACCCCCTTTGTCATGTTGGTACACTTTGGAGAATGGAGACTTGTCTTGATTTCATTATATATTTGTATCTATGTCAAAATGATACGAATCTAGAGAAAGATTGTCCAGCATTTCAGGGACCATTTAATAAGGATCAATATTGTTTATCCATTTTGTAAAAACTGGATAATCTTATGTTCTCGGCAGCCAAAGCTCTTTTAAAATAGAAATATAAGAAGTAGTTGAAACATTGTTTATTATACGATGTTACTGCATGGGGCTTTAAAAAAAATCTCATTTTGGAAGTGCAAAGACTGGATAATACTTGTTTTTGAATTAACATATTTATATGTATATATATTGTGTTATTTATTCTGCGATGAAAGATTTTGCAGATTGTGAGCTGTATATTTCATTGTAATTTCCATTCACATTACATTACAATTTTATTGACAAATCTGTACCCCAGTAACTCGGCTACACAAACAGAAGTTGGCAAAAGTACAAAACAAAAAGTGCAAATCTGCAGTAGGACAAAGCTGAAAAGAGAACTGAGGATGAACAGATGCAGTGAATGGGTTTGAGTGTCCTCCAAATTGTCATATATGCAACCAATTTGCATTGGCGAACAGGTTGTATATGAATTGTTATGGGGACTGGATTTAATCAACACTCATTACAAGGTTCAGATGCAGAAAGTAATTTGACGTGTGCAAAATCTTACACATACCTGTAGATGCTAAAAATACATGCTGTTAAAACAACAAGTTTCATTATCGTAAAAAAAAAAACGCTTTACAGAAAATCGTTCTCAGCTATCAGGGATGGAGACATAAGCTTTGGCAGACAGCATGAATCAGTTATAATGATGCATCTATCACATTTCACCATCATGATAGCTGCTGCATGGAAATATCCTCACTGCTCATATACTATAGCTGTATAATCCACTGCAGGATTAGGACCCTATGGGAAGGTTACTGTACAATCCATCCATATGGCTGTGGGAGGCCGAGTAGATTTAATCATGCATTTTGGCTCATAATCCCATCATCAACTGTGCGTGGTGTCTGGCATTTTTTTCTGTTGTTTTTTTTCCTTTTTGCAATGTAGCAGTTAGTCAAATGAGGCCAGTGCAATCAGTCCTGACAGATTGAGAGCATGTTACAAGCCCTGTTTGTCACACGCTGTACCTGCCACTCAACTAGCAACTGAGAGAAAAAGAATAGGAGCAAGAAAAAAGGACTATTTTGTCGTTTGCCTTTTGAATATCTTTAGGCAACCTGAAAATAAGTAATTTTAGGGCCCCCTGGGGCTTAAGTAGCGTGCCGTGATTTTGTTGAAAAGCACTGCAACCCACACAAAAGACTACTAATTCCATACTTTCTACTAATTGCTTATAATTGCCCATTCGAGACTGAAGTCCTAATGATAGGTCTGTTTGATTTGAAGGGTTGGAAAAGGCACCTTGTCAAGATAATCAAGACGTATCTTATAGATGAGTTTTGTAACAACATTTGAAAAGAATATCACTATTTATGACATCTTTTCATTTATAGATAATCATTACAAGCACCTGCATGTCCTTGTTGTGACAGTCTAAATTGCTGTTTGGTTTGTACAATAGAAAACAAAACAGAAGAATGAAAAGTGTATACACATCTGCCATCCAAATACATCTACAGTATATTGCCAGCTTTTAGGTTGTGACTTTACCATTTTATATATTTTTGTACTCACAGAAGGTCAATTGTTTCTGGCAAAACCAAAAGGATGTGTGATTCTTTCCGTCCTCTCTCGATTTCCTGATTTGAACAGACGTGGTTAGACACGGCAGGTGATGATTTCAGTGCTAAAAAGAAATGGAACTTTTGAAAACAGGTTCCCATTCTTATTCAGCTTCAAGGTGAGACGTTGGATGGTAAATAGTTTTTGCAGTTTATTCAACATTATTATTTGGCCATGTTGTCAGGAAATGAGAATAATAAAATATGAGTTTATGGTTAAACATTGGTCATTGGCCATGACAATTGAAATCATACTTGTGTTAATTCATTTGGAAACAATCACCATTTCAAAATTCTGTATTTTTTATATTAAAGGAGAGCATTTTTCCAATGACCCATTTGTAAGTTTGTGTGTAAACACCTTGACAGCAGTGTAAAGGAAGTGTAGGGGAAGAGAGCAGAGGGTGTAGCCCTGTGTTTCTCAAATTCTCTTCTCATAATCACCTGCAACAGGATTAGTTCAGGGGCTCAGGGTCTGCCACTAGGTCCAAAATATGTTTGCCAAAAGCCCCAGCTGGCCTTCCCATTATTTGGACCAGGTACCGCAGAGTCCCTCCACCCCCCAAGTGCATGCCATGCCTCCACTTTTTTTCTGCATCCTCCTATCCATCCATCCACCCATCAACAACACTGGCTTCTCTCTGGGTTTCCTTTTTAAAGTTCGGCCAAGCCAGAGGCGTGGCAATAATGTTTATCAGTGCTTGATATCACTGCATTTAAAAATGTAATTGTGCATTTATGAAAGTCATACAGACTCTTTTCCTCTGAACACGGCTTCACTCACTCTGCTCATGTCATGTCACTAAGGTTATAAGTATTGTGCATTTTTTTTCTTGCAGTGTCATCATTTGCTGATTGAAGGCTTTAAAAAAACTGCCAGTTTGTGTTTTGTGAACGAATGTTCTTAGCTAGCAACGCAGTAATCAAGCTAGCAAACACAGCTAGAGGGTCAATGCAAGTTGCAAACATAGCACATTTGAGAAAAGCATGAAAAGGACATTTCTGAAATCATTGTACTGTATATTTTATCCTGAGATACATGAACTTTAAGACTTTATTACCTTGTGTATCGTTTCTCAATTTTTCCACATGGGAACAATTATTATGGACACATTGTGGACACTTAATGGTAGATGCTAGGCAATTTGCAACACATAAAATAATCAATCACAAAGATAACTGCATAGGGAAATGATTATAACCATGCCACAAGCACGAAGTTCAAATCACATCAAACTGCAAATTACCAAGAAAACCGGTTTCCTATAGGTTCTGTTTTTTTTTTTTTTATATTTCTGACTTTTCTTCAGTTTCAATCCAACAGTGATGTCTCTAAATTGAATATGCCTGAATTAAAAGATGACATATGGTAATTGAACTGAGCTCCTGGCCCCCAACCTAATAGGAGAATACTATACATCTCACGCCCTTATCATACGTGGGGACCTGAGACTGGGGAGGGAGAGTCTTAATTAAACTGGGTGTTTATGTCTAAAGCGCCAGAGGAAAGAGAATGAGTTGCATGTCATTATTATATATCATTATTAATGACAGGTAATCACTGTCCATGCACATTACTTTCATAATAATAAAAGTTCATGCATATTCACCTTAAACCCGTTTGTTTTGCTTGATTGTGAGAGGTGGCCACTGCATCTTTCCCAATGTGTAAACCATTAGCTTGAAAGAGAGGTTTAACTCGGTGGAAGCATATTGCATCAATACCTTACATTTTAGTTGTTGTAGGGAATTAAAAGACAGTCCATGACAGATTATGGTTTTGCTTGGCCAACACACTCATAATCTTAAAATATTGATAAACATTTGGCCTTGAATTAAATGGATTAAAAGGAATTTTCATACCGTATAATGTTTGAAAAGTATAAGAAAAGACTGACACAAATGATTTACCTATTATGAATTACCATTATTTTATAACAAGAACATTTTTTTGGAGCATGCACAATGGAATAATTTATGGTCCTAAACTGATTACAAACCTTTATTTTCTGGAGAGTTTTCATTCTATTATTTCCTGTGATTTATTTTAAATTGGTGATTTATAAAGTAAAGGTTTTTTAATGAAGAATAAAGGTTTGACTATGCACGGCTCGAATTGAAATACCAGTGTCAAACACACATTTGTAAATCGATCTTAGGTCAAGCATAAAAGATTTAGATTCTAACACCTTACAATCCTGATAATCTCTCTATGCTTATCAGCGCGGAAGGACTAGGGAAAGATGAGAGCGTCCTGCTGTTGCTTATCCCTTCCCAGCATGCCCACTGCACTGATCAGAGGAGGAGGACGCAGGTGGAGACCTGGAACAGTGTCATCATCAATGCTCAAACAGAAATGAAACAGTCTGGCCCAGGCACCAAGAGCTGGATTTAGCCAAGGTGGGAAATGCCAGCCAAATGTCTTTTTGCTCTTCTTGATTCCATGCTCCCTTCTCATAACAATATCAGGGGCCGTTCTGGGGATGGAGAGAAGGCTAATATTGAAAAGGGAGGCCAGACAAATAAGAGCAAAGTGTACTTAGCCACCTGTGGACCAGCTGGAGCGGAGATGACCGTAAGATGGCATGGAGCCCTTCGAGATTCAGCCTGATGAACAAAAGGATGAAAACAACAGAAGCACTGGACCTGCTTCCACACAGACAATTATGCAGACCCTTTATCAGAATTACTAATGAATGATTCTGCCAGACCACTTAAAGGCATCTGCAACTTGATTAATCATTAGTCGCTTATGTTTTATTGGTCAAAACTCATTTGAACTTTGTCATTTGTCACTCGCAGATCGAACCACAACATTGTGCCTAACAAGTTCTGCTCATTTACTAATATTTCCCTTATCATTAAAGCCTGCAGTGAAGTGTTAAGAAAGGGTGTTACTCTATAACTATTTAAACCATTTGGGCTTCACTGCACCACTACCAGCTCGACCAGGGCAATGGCATATTTACAATAACCGACATAACTAACAGGCTCCTTTTTCGGATAAAAGTAACTTACAGTCTTTTGTGGATTTTTGCAATAATTCTAGAAAGGTTCTGTACTGTTTCACAACACATGCTTGAGGTCTTCCTAGCAGCTTGTTTGAGCCCATTGTTAGCCTTTCATGTATGTATCTGATGTTAGAAAACGAATCTCAAATACACTGCTGAGAACCAGTGGTGAGGAAGGATAAGATACCACTGTGTGTTAAAGCAAGAAAGTGGCCCTTCCTGAGTGTCGAAGCAAGCAGATAGCCAGGAAGGCGCCATCAGCTATGCTTCTTCCCACACACATGACCTCATGCTGCTAGTTGAGAGCGAGCCCATAGAACAACAAGGGCTAGTTTGCTACCAGGCCCAAGTCTAAAGTCTGCCAGCAAAGAAGAGCTAGTGGGAGAGCTACAAGCAGCTCCAATCTCTACTCCTTCCAATCCAAGTAGACAAGCTGAAGGCTGCGCTGCGAGAGATAGAGGTCCAATTTCTGTGAGAACAGCTAAGGATGTTCTGGTCATTTCAATAGACTCAGCTCTTTGTGGAATAGATGCTTCCCAGAGTCTTGCTATAAAAACTAAGAGGAAGGGGCAAACCGTTTAGTTGTGGCCCTACACATTCAAACTGAACTTACAGCAAAGTGCGTCATGAGAGATGAGGGATTAGTGAACAAGCATACTTGACAAAAGAAATGTCTTTGGGACAAAATACACCTAATTTCTAATCAGTGAAAGCAGTGTTTCTGTTCATATCCCAGGCATTGAATTCTCTTGAGTACTAGGCACACATCATACTTCTTCTATAATTATCCATCACATTTCCAAAAAATCAAATCAGCGGTTATTTCGTTATTTCCTTTCATAAATTAGCAATTGTGACTGTTCTATTACTTTAATAAAATGTTCCAGACCATTTAATCACTGATAATGCATTCACATTAACTCTCTATATCCAATTATCTGCTCTACACCGAAATCAGTCCACCCTGTGCTGCATGTTAGCACTGATCAGTATTAATCTAATCAATTATAGAATCATTTGACAAGCCAAAGGCTACGCAAATCTTATACTAACTGAGCTCTGTAAAACATGTCATGCATTGTAATGAGAGCAATTGATACTATCCTCCAGCCTGAGCCATTTGCGTGGGAACAAGGGCAGATTATTTCAAATATTGAGCATTTAACTATAGGAAAAACACCATGGCATTGTTGCCAATTATACGTTTCTGAACCTACAGGGGTACTCCCCCCTGAGAGATGACTTCCCCCTGTCGTGATGCACATGCTCAGAAACATCGTATCCTTGGTAATATTGGCTGAGCTGTGATTGCATTCTGCCTCATATTCTGCAGTTCATTAACCTATAGTTAAAAAACTCCCCAGACAGTTGATCTAATAGAGAGGACGCAGTGCTCTATCCCCTCTGCTCCAATAACTGAAGAGTAAAGATAATTAAGGCCCAGTTAACAAGAAGAGATGCAAATTCTCTTTTCCATGGTATAGTTCAATTATAATTTACTCCCAGTGGGCTTGACATTCTAGGGAATAGTCAGCATTTATACCCAAGGGTAATACAAATACTTTCCTTGAGTTTATTGGATGGCATTTTAACAGCAAGACAGGTGTAATCCTCTGGTTATTGGGTGTCAATAACCACAACTCAAATGCAATCCTTCATTTAGCTCACACTTATGGCCGCACCAGGGAAAGTTGGCTCTTCAAATAAGAGGCGGAAGTATAAAGTAGTGTAACAATGCCAATGCATAATGGATTAGCCCAGTTTTGCAGGCTGCATATCAAGCAGTTCCCTGGTACACACAGGCCACCTGAGCTCTGTTACAACAGAGTTGTTAAGGTGGGAATAAGCCACTAGGTGAACGCCCACCCTGACACTCACGTTGACACACGTGATATAGATAAATGAGGCATGCTAATGAGCTTTCCAGAGGCTTCCCACCAACAGGAGGGGATAATCTGTAAGGACTTGTCTCTGCTTGGATTAATTTATAATAAAAGGAGAGTAGGCAGAGCAGTGAATATCGCTGGCTACTGAGTCAAAATATGATAATATAATGTGATCATATAAAATCTCTAAAATGTTGCACAGCACTTTATTTTCTAGCACTTTTCTACTTTGTAAAGCTGAGGTAATTTTTGATATAAATTTCATCTAAGAAAACCTGTGCTATCATGTCGTGGCTAAACTGGAAAAACTGATTATGTGTTGTCACAACGTTGGTATTCTCAATGACCGCAGCCAAGATGTTCACATAAATACGCAGATGTTGAATGGGTGGAGGATGTCAGAGTGAAAAGTTGCTGCAGCTGGTGCCAAGATACACAGCATTTGGAAATAGACACAGGTACACATACCCAGCACTGCCATGAGGTACTGGCACATGTTGAAGTGGACTTGGCACACGAGCTGGCGAACAGATGTTAATCCAGGACAGATAATTACATCAGTGAGTGAGCAGACATTTTTCCACTTAATTTCCGTCTTTTAAAAGTGTGACTACTCCCCAGAGGCACTTTACTAGAGAGAGGCCTCTGGACCTGCTACCTGGGAAGAAGCCCAAAGCATCCCAGTGAGAGTCCTGATTGCTGGGCTTCAGTGTGACCCCTCCTCAGTAGGAGGCCTGTTCAGGGTCACTTCCACAGATGTGGTGCAGTGTGTGGGTGTGAATGTGTGAAGTGTCAATTGCATCTCCTCTCTGGAACCTCTTCTTAACATCTTCAGAATGCTCTAGCTAATTATACATTACTAAGGCTTTTGTATTGGTGTGCAAAAATAAATATACTTTTTACAGTCATTTTAATTATTTGGCAAGTGCCCATTTGCAAAAGAATATATACATTTTCACCCTGATTGCTTTAGCCTTTCTGCTCAATTGACTGTTAAATGCAGTTACCAATGCAACCTTGCCTTAATTGCCTATATGAGAGTCATCCATGTCTTTACAAGTAACCAATTATTTCCACTTATAAAATAGCCATTGTTTTTTTTCTTCTTCTTCCAACAGTCGGGTTTGACAGGCTGATAGTAAATTACTTTATAGTGCTCCGCTTCATTGTTGAATGATTCTTCATTATTGTCTATCTCGAAACCGATAAGTTGGTTAAATTAGAGAAGGACAATTTATCAGCAGCTCTTGGTTGTAATAATAAACAACCCAGATCCACAACAGCTCACAGTTGAGCTACGGGACAATGGTTCTCCCCTGCCCAGACCACAATAAATCTCACTTTAAATTAAGTTAGCATGTTCTGCTACATTGCTTAATGAGCTGCGCTAGTAAACAATATTGTGCTACTCCCCCTGATTGATTGGTGACAACAGCTTTACTGCTTTCACAAGGGCCTCAAAAGGACACTGGGGGTTTCTTACGGCTTATGCTTTCATCACTTACCCCTCACAAACAAATGTGGGCACTTTGTTGCCTCAATACACAATAAAGCTGAGGAAGAGATGGATGAAAATGGAGTAGTGCTACAAAGGGTGACTTTAGGGGTATTATGATTGTGTATGTACGTGGTGTATTGTGGTGGGAGTTTGTGTGCACACTCGCATATGTTTGTAGGTAAGTGTAAAGGAAGGGCGCAGAACTGCATTAGGGAAATTTACAGTCCATAAGACATTAGATAATTCATGGTGTGGAACTATGCAATAAATAAAAGCACAAGCGTGGGTAAATAGTGTGCAGCAATGAGTGTCACACTTGAAGAAGACCTTCCAAAGACCTTTTTGCCTTTGACAAAGCAAGTGGGTACCAATAACTCCTCCCTACCAGCCACATGTCTGAAATATAAGTGCCTATTTCTCATAAGCTCTGCTTAAGCCAGTCTTTGTCTTATAATATATATTGCCTATGAAGAAAACTTTCATCGAGTTAACGACCTATTATATAATAAGAATAAGAATATAAAACTAAAAATTATTTAATTTGTACAGCACTAAAAAAAAGGTATTCAAATATACTTTACATGGTAACAAATTAATAAACCATAAAAGCAATAATGTGTTTTTATATACATACATCTACACTGTGAATATATGTACATAGCTTGGATTGTGTTCCCTAATCTGTCTCTCTAAAATGTGCAGTTTCTGATTTGGTTTTCCTGGTTTAGGGAAATAGTGTTTTCTTATGTACAGTGATGTGTTTTTGTCTTCTTCTTATTGACAGCTACTTTAGGTAACCGTACAAAGTTGGAATTAAAACAATTCCATGTGGTATAATTAAATGTAAGGTCATCTGTTGTGTGGGAAATGAAGTGTGCAGTATTGAGCAGTGTTGATATCCAAAAAGCCCTTTCCCATCGATCCTTGGGAGAACTTAGTTTAATGTCCTTGGAAAGTGCGGCAGGTAATCTATTGGGTTATCAAGCTGTGAAGGGCCAGGGAATGCTGAGGCAAATTGTGATCCTTGAGGGAATTATTGTAACACCAAAGCTTTCACCACCAACAAACTCTCCTCCATCTAACCCCAAAAGACTGCACAGACTTTCAGTATTAATAGGCCAGACATTTCTCTTCTGACCTTAGATATTACAGTACTTCAACTTAAGGTAAGGGGAAACAGTGAATGTAGAACTGCCTTTGGATCCCAAGGGTAGTCATTTGGTATAACTTTCCGTTAACAGGAGGACATGTCAAAGAGACATGTTATACACCGGAAACATGGATAACACTTCTGATCATCTCTGGTGTGAAAGCAAAATCACTACAATAACACTTGCACAGTAAACAAACAAAAAAAGTCTCTGCCCGAGGGCTTGTCTTCCTGTCAGAAAAAACAAGCAATAGCACATGTTGAAGCAGTTCCCATGCAAAAGTGTGCCATTTTTGACACGTCCCTTCTGATAGTGTTCAAACCATTGAGCTCAAATGGAGGTGGCACTCAGCCGGGCAGTTTCCTGGCCTCAGATATGTGACAAATTAATTTAAAAAAAGGTACAGGTGGCAGATGAGGCCCAGTTATTCAGAATGAGCACATATCCCTGGGCTTATTGGGAATGCCGGTATGCTCCATATGTGTTTAATAACTCATAAGGGAGCAGAGATGATGCTAGCCCAGACCTGGCACACTGCACAATGGATTAACAGTGTGTACTACAATCAGGCAGGGAAGAGCAAGCGCCTGGTGCAGGAAGCCGAGAGAATAAGGGAGTTCATTCAAATGGGAGAATCAACGGTGTGAGCTGGAGGTATGGACAGCAGATTCTGCATCTTGGTCTCCGGGGTCAGGCTTGTGTTTTTCTCCATCTTCTGCCCATCTCCAACAGGAATCCTAAGATCAGCAACAATATAACTCAATTATGGGCAGCCATTGCCCAAACTACTCTCTAGTGGCATGTAAGGAGGACTTAAAAATGTGTAATGTCTCAGGAATCACACACGGACGCACTGACCTGATATGTGACATTCTGGATTCTGCAGCCCGGGAACATTTGCTCTGGAAGAGTAGTCAGAGGAAAAGCTATGTTCAATACAATGGCTTCCACTGTCGGGAAGGGCTGTTCTGAAGGACAAGGAGCACTTTGGAACAATATTTTTTGCTATATATTGTTCACAGCACAAGGTATTTATTCCACCACAAAAAATGGAAGAAGTCTGTGAGGAAGCAGGTGTGAAGACAGATCCTTGAACATGTCATTACATGATCGACACCTAACATGCAGATTGGTCTTTAGAAAAACGAATGAAGAAATAGGTCTGACATTTGGAACACAATTTCATCTTTTCAGCGAAAGAGGAAGTGTCTGTTCACTTTTATAGTTAAGTCTTCTTAGATGTTAGCATAAAGACATAAAAGAAAAAACTCCCACTGAGGCATTTGTTGCATTCAAACGAGGTGAACACAGGTGCCTTTTTACTACAATATCCCCAGCACACCAGCAGCCTGTTTTTATTGTCCCCATACGCATGTACACTAGCTAACCATGTCAAAACCATATCATGCAGATAAATGTCACATGCTACCAATGTTTGTCCCTCAACAAAGCATTATGGGACCTGATAAGGACACAATGTAAATTAGGCCCGGGGCTCTACTGTACTATAAAGGAGCCTGTCAAGAATTATATGCAAATCATGCATTATCGCCTAGCACACTCCCTGTCCAGGAGAGTGATGCTTTTGTGTTCTCATGCAGCAGCAGAAGGTGCACGGTCCTCTGGGGGAAAGAAGAAAAAAAGGACAGAAAAACAGGTCTTTGACAGAAAACTGCACTCCTGACTGAAAGGGACTTGTCAATCACACAAACAATACTCGTCCCCCGCCCTGTAATTATGGGTTTCATTACACAACCATGCACCTCTCTCATACTGTCGCTACACCTCTCTTTATCTCTATGCATGGCTGCATCCAGCAGACACAGGCACTCACGCACTCACGTGAAGTGAAAGGGGGCGACTAGCTGAAAACAGGATATATGACAACACTTGCTTTTTTTGTAATCTTCTTAAGGAAACGTACACATCAAAACAAAATGTAGTCAATCCTCAGGCTTGGCTTTTTGGCTTGTGGGAGAAAAACAAAACCGTAGCGAGTTGAAGCAATGCAAAGATGACAACACAGAAATGTCAAAGGAGATTTTAATCACAGATTGTGTTGGGAGCCTATAGAGAGTTGCATCTACAGGCAGCTACAACAGGACTCTGAGCACTCAGTCTTTTTATACATTTAAAAGCTCCTTAAATATGCAGTCTGCCTGAACATTGTTTGAAATCTCAGAAGGAGCATCGCTAGATTTAGGAATATCTCATTTTGTGGTAGGGCCAAAAATACATAATTGTATTCCCAGGTTATTATATGTCTATGAGTTTGTGCACACCTGTGTCGGCAATGAAACTCCATTCGTTCTTACATGATCAGTGAGCAATATGCTTTGAACATGTGTTTATTGAAGCCACTCACTGGAAGATGTAATGCTTCGTGAAAACTATGGAAACAGATCAACAATCTGCGGTTTGGTCATGCAACATCAAAAGCTGATATTGATTAATGGCTGTGTGAGCACAATGGGTTTGTTACAGCAGAGTACTTAAATAGAAACTTATTATGAATCCAAGTTCCACACAAATGCATATTGTGTTTGATGTTGGCCATGTATCATTCATCCTTTTGACATTTGACAAAGGACCTCAACATTTTTTCATGAACTCCCCCCTCCATATAATAAAGGGACCCAGTGGCATTGGACTAGTCTACTCAATCTTTCATCCACTCTTTTATTCTCATATGCTACAGTATAATGCTTTGGTGGAGGCCATTCAGAGCTAATGAATGGATGTAATTGAGAGGCTGGAGTAATACACAATTGAAGTCTTTCATGGGTTTTATGGATCTGAGGCTAATTAAGGAAAAATAGAAGCTGCATTGTCTCCCATCAAATCTAATCCTTAATTCACCAGGGTCCCAATCACCCCTTCACTGGAGCCTTACTTTTTAATCATCCTACCTCTAGAGCACAAGGCCAGTCCCCTAGTCGATTATTGCAATTCAATTTACCATATTAATTATAGCCCCTGCCGAAGGGGAAGTTTTTCCCTTTCTACACGAGGTGAACCTGCTCCATGTTTTCTTCTAACAACATGTTTGCTTATCTCTAGCCTCGTTTAGGGCATGTGTATATTGCATTGTTACTGTGGGATATAGTATGGTAATATGCCTCGCTGCACCCCAGACTGTCGGTGTAACTGAGTGGACAACTCCACCGAGGAGTTCCCACTGTTAATCCTTCTAGAAAGACTAATAAGATCAATGATGCCCCCCATGGGAGGAGAGGCGCTTCAAGGGATTCTTGGTGGTGTTGAAGATGGCCTTGACCTTTTTAAAAGACCCATGTGAGTGTTCAAAACTCAGCATAGGCAGACTGAAGCACATGGTCAAGTAACTATAACCTTGTACTCAGAACTGCAAGGTGAACTGGAGAAAGTACGCAATGCTTAATGTAATCCATGATGAATGGAGATACAGTATTATACATCTGTTTTCAACTATGAATGAGAAGCATATAAAAGAGAAGTATTCCTGTTCAGTAATAGCCTAAAACAATTCCCATTACTTTCAAATTGTACGAGTTAATACAAATGAATGGTTGATAGTGCAGTGTATACAAATCAGGCTAAGACTCAAATGCCTTAAGGCAAGTTCAAGCTTTCCAAATTACAATGCTGCAGAGTCTGCGCGATGTGAGGTGATGATAAAGTGAGTCCCCCTGCAGTGGGTCTCTCCTTGCTGGGTGCAGAGGACTTCCATCCCCCCCTACCGCCCCACCACCCCCTGCGCCCAGGCCCCGTCTCCGCTCCGCTCTCCCTGAGCTCCATGGCATTCCTGCCCAGACCTCTGTCAAATCCCTGAGAAGAGGCAGATGGGCCTGGCTTTTTATGTACTAATCAAGGAGGAATTTGCTCCCTCACAGACACGTCACCTCTGACCCATGTGTCTAGTCACATTCATTATTCATTCTCACTGAGGTGAGCCGCTGCACAGGGTCGAGAGCAGAGTGGAGGGTGTGCAGGCGAAGGGGAAGAGGATGTGGGGCGGGGTGATGAGCGCTTGCCGTGCTAGGCTACAGCTGCCAGCTCATCCCAGCATTCAAGTGTCCCTCAGTGCCTCACACCAAGGCGGGGGCCCTCGTCAGACATTTAGGTCAAAGCAGTTAGGCTTATGTTGTGCTTTTCTTGCTTTCACTCACGCACACTCCCATACCTCCTTCATTTCTTTTTCTTTCTGGTGATAACTAGGGACAAACCATCTGGACAGTACAGTCAGCAGAATGGCTGAGTTAGAAGCAAAGGAGAAAGGAGTCCAGCGCGGAGATCCTGAGTTTGTTTAAAGGTTAGAAGGTGTTTGCTGTAAAAAATTTAAAAAAAAGTTGCCGTCTTAATAATAAAAAATGTATAAAAATGTCATTCAGCAGCAGTTACTGTCACAATTTACATAGAAGGTAAAATCATGATGTATTTTAATAACCCTTTTTTTTTTTTACTTTAACATACACATTAAAATGTACGTTGAACTAAAATGAAACATCTAGAACCACATTGGACCACTATTACCCGGCTGACAAAAACTTTAAATAACAACAAATGTTTTAGGTAATGTCTTGTGCTGTCATTGCATTTGGCATTTGCTTCTACCATGACATCAACACCATTTGTTTTAGATTGTTATGCTTTATCTTTTATCTTCTCCCTCATGAACATGGTTAATCTACCATGACAGAGTAAATCATAGAGGTCTGAAGCTTACAAAAATAATAAAAACTTGTGAAATCCAGATTTTGCAGGCCAGGTGGAAAAACAATAATTGTAGTAAATTAAATTACAATTTTAAGAGAAATATAAGATTTAGCTCATAAAGCTCAAGTACTCACCTGTCAAACATTTTTCAGAGCATCCATGAATGCACCACCAAACTCGTTTTCAAAACGATCTCTGCAGGATGATTAGGAAATAAAACATTCGCTGTGATACCTTTAGTGACTATCATGTCTCTGCACGTTTATTCTAACATGAAAATGTGTCTGTGTTGATTTAATCTTGAGTATATGGTAAAAACGTTGTATGTGTTATATTAAAACTCTTTCTGTTGTAAATCCTGTAGATAACACAGCTAGCAATGGACTTGTTGGGGTACATTAGCCACAGAAACACTCATGTGCTTTCTAATGTCCTCTTTATACCACTTTGAGTTCATTACAGCCATGACAACACATATTTATGAGAACGTCAATATATTTTCTAATCAACAGAATGGGAGGAAGAGAAAAAAAATAACTCTTGAGTGCATACAGTACAAAGAAATGGCTATTAGTAAGACACTAAAAGGCTAGAATGTAATAGGGTCAGCCAGTTCCAGAAAAATGTGATCACACTTTTCAAAGGCTAATTCCATATTACATTCATGTTAGCTCACTAATCAATTTAGATTCACCCATCAAGCTTAGTCAGATCATTAGGAAGCAATTTTCATTTTGCCTGAGAGTCCATTAGTTGCTTGAGTAACAGTGGACTCTAAATTGATGCGCTCAAATTGCATCTGGACTGATTTCAGAACAATAACAAGCACAGAGAATTACATGCAAATGCATCATTAGATCTAAAAACACATTGTCAGTTGCAGCCACTGATGGTGCAGACACATCAACAGTAGCATCTTCACATTACCACCAACTTTGCCAAATCGTGCTTCTATAATTGATGTGTTTATGATGGCTTCGGGCACCCTTGCTCCTTCACATCTTAATAGATGGAAATAGCAGCATGAATGCTTCACTGAGCCTCACAGGAAGTGACTTTCAGCTACCTTACACAAGGTGGGAAAATCAGTGGGGAGCGAGCCATTATGGCAGTGTTGTGGTTCATTTGAGTGCCATGCACTGTGCAAGAAAACATGATCTTTCCAAGTGGCCAGGGGATTCGGCACAGCAGGGTCACTGGGGAGGAGTTGCCCCGTAAATTACAACTAATTACAGCTTCTATTGAGCTGAAATCCAGTCTGCTCAGGCCCACAATTCCACTAAGGCACAGGAGGGATTCCACTTTCCCCACTTAAAGCTCACGATCCATAGACATCTCTGAGAGACCTAACAGCATTAAAATAAGCATACTAACATGTACTGAGATGTGCTGTGTAGATAAATGTTGAAACGGTAGAGCGGTTCATATGCAGCCATATACACAACTGTGAAAATGTGCCTTATGAATTAAGAATGAGAATATTTACATTAAAGGCAGTTTTATCTAATTTCTCTATGGTTCAATAATTACCATTATCTCAATGCTGTTAAATAAATAATGTTGAAGACCATGAGATGAAAACTATTTTCGCTATTTTATTTTCCACAATACTACGATTATTGAAATAAATTATGCAACACTGGACACTCTGTCCATAGCGAGGCATGATGTAATTGTGATGCAATTCCCTTGGCGCATGGTTTCAGAAAAAGGAAAGCTGTTTTCGAGTCTGTAACAGTGTGAGCTCTGACAGAAAAAATGATATTTTTTAAGTAAAAAGAAAAACCTGTATCTTCAGTTGCTGTGTCAAGCCTTTTATCATCTGCTGCCTCAACACAAGACCAAGGCTTTTCACTTTCCAAATCACACATTATGCACACCAGACGAGCTTGGGCCCAGAGGATGCTAGCATTGTGAATTGTGTTTACAAGCATCTTCTCACAATAAGGAAAAAGCCCACAAGCAATATACGCTCTGATAGAGAGAGAGAGAGCAATAGAAAAGGCTTGAGATGATGGTGCTACCTGAAATACACACAACAAAGCCCAAGCCATTAATTGATTTCAGAAACCAAAAAAAGATAACAAATAATAATCACAGGCTGAGACAGATTTTTGAAGCACTTTGTGAAGAGAAGATGTGTTGTTTGAGAAAAATGAAATGAGAACACAGTGACCACAAATCCTCCCAACCCCTCTATGCTTTTTTAAATATTGTGTCCAAGGAATTGTTTATTGTAGCGTGGGTGCAAGAACAAATGTCCTCTTCATTTTTTTTGTTTTTTTTCTCAGCTACTACTAAGGAAAACGAACTAACTGGTGGGACTCACACATCATGGTGCAGGGATGATGCCAGGAGATGGGAACAGCCCTCATAACCCCTAAGAAAGGGAACCTAATGGTAGAATGGGCTGGAGGTGGTAACTGTTGTGCCAGACACTGGGCTGTTAAAAGTGAGTGTGATGCCCAATCTTCTCAGTAAGAGTGGCAGACATTAACACCTGTGAGACTAGTAAGCCTCAGCTTTGGCAAAGCCTCTTAGCCCATGCCTGTGTCGTCCATTTTATGTGCCACTGGCACTGGGGCATTTATACACTGTTGCCGATATCTTGGTACAGCATGGCCCTTCACAAAACATTTTGCAACTTGGAGAAAGGCAGGGAAGAACTTGTGTACACACGCACCTGTATATACCAATATTAATAATTCATGTTATATTTACAGCACTTGTACTGACAATTGAAATCCAAACAGACACCCTTACAAAGACAAAACAAGCTGGGTCTTTGATTTAAGTCAATCAGTAAGAGAAGACTTACGGTACTAGTTGCTTGATGATAATCTGGTACAATTAGTTGATAATGCATCTGTGCTGTTTTTTTCACACCATCAGCGACAGCATCTCCTCCATGCCGTATGTTACATCTCTGTCGGATGTTGCATTCCTGATGTGGGTGTGTAATATTCCACTGAGAGTGTTCAAGATTGATTAACACTCCACCAACTGTGAAAGCAAACTGTGAAACACATCTCATCTCTGTTACATGAAGAACCTCTAGACAGGACACACACACTGAACAAGCAACATAAATCAAGCTAGGAATACCCTTTACAACTTAAACACTTAATAGCAGATAATACTGAAAGATAAACACACATTTTCCAGATTTACAGCTAGCTAAAACGAATGCAGTCAAATACAACATTACTCCATCATTTATGAGGGTTGAATTGAATTGTTCATGAGATTTTTTGATTATTCTTTATTGTATTTTTGAAAGATGTGCATTTTGGCGATTTTAAATTGTAATGCTAATATGTGTTTTATAATAAGTAAACCCTTGTAAACTCAACTTAACACTTAAGAACATTATGGACATTTTTATTCAAATCAAATATAGCAGGATGGTTAATGTGGGTTCGGCCATTTTCTTTGTTTAGCGTCAACATTGCAAAGAACTTAAACCGTTGTAGGAAGCTAACTTATTCTATTCCTGCAGTAAATGCACAGTGCTTAGCGGACTTTTTCCATATATGTTCTACCCTCATTCTACAATATAATTATTACTTTCACAATGACAGCATTTACATAATAGCTCTAACAGACCATATCTGTTTCTGCTACAGCAGTAACTGTCAATTTAATGTATAAATGCAGAAAAATACCGTATTTACTCACTGTGATGTAGCTGCAAAAGATATAAAAAAGGCCAAGAGTACACCACTTATTCACAAGAAATATCATGCATTAGAGTATTTAAAACATAATAGTAGATACATTATAGTAACTGCAAAGTCACTCACCATGAAACAGTATGTTCTAGGTCCTTAAATAAATCTGATTCACGGATTGAAATAATACATTCATTGAACAAAGTGTTCTCATTGGTACATTTTTCCACGGAAAGACATTGTTATTGTTTTTGATTTGTTCGAACCTACACTTTCTTCTCCGAATAACATTTTATTTTGTATCACTATATGGAAATGCAAAAGAACAATATACACAGCGAGATCATTAAAGTTTCATCTTATTAGCCCAGTAGGGAAAAGTAGAGAATGCATGAAAATGGACATCATTACTGTCCTACTATTTCCAGGGAAACATAATACTTTTTCTTTTTCTTTTGGCTGACATTAATGATTGGCTTCTTTGTCGTGCCATGGCAGGCTTGTCAGATGCGGCTGCTATGGAGATGAGATCCACCTCGGGCTAAATAATGTTAATGGGATTCCCACACAAACACCTATCACATATGTCCTTAAGATGCTACACACACCCCTCCATTTTGCCTTGCTGCAGCAGCAACTCACTACACATCTATACTATTTCTTCACCCTTGAGTTGCTCTGCGATATATTACCTTGAGAATTTCCTTCCACAAAATAACAATAGGAAAACACAGATATAAAAGTTTAACATCTGGAAGCCTGTTTGTATATTTCAGTGTGACCTGTTGGCTTAATATAAGGCTGAGGTTAATACATATATTTCTATTACCTGAAATGTACGGTATATTCACACACTGTTGCTCTCAGCCCTGTGTCAAGTTATAGGACTAAGTGATGTCACCACTGTGCTGACAGCTCTCCAAATGCATGGGGGGTGGAGTAACAACAGTTGTGGGGAAGTGTGGAGAGATACTGCGGGAACAAATATGGGATGATGGGGGAATATATTGGACGCATCTGTGTGGAGGATGCTGCGGCATGGCGACACAAATAGTCTGCACTGAGAGCCTCCTAGGGGAAGGGGTGAAGTGGGCTGCTGCAGCTTACGCCACATCTCTGTGGCGTGGCTGCAGAGAGGAGTGAAGGCTAAAAATGATCATTGCAATCATTACATCGAATTGACAGGTGGCTGCAGTCAAGTAAATGCTGAATTCTGTCCAGTATCTGTGGGATTACGCAGTGATGTGAATTCCTTGTCGGTAATTCTTCAAGACAAATAACAGGGCTCCCTAGACACCGCCCCACTTCTAGGCAGCAGGCAGCCTGCACTAATTAGCAAGGGAGGTGTGAAGGAGAAATCATTACTTTATCCACACACTGTGCCCTACATACCCCTGTCTCTCCTCCACAGACGCCATCAGTCCACCTCCCATCTATCTCTCCCCACAACCTGCAACACGGTGCATGTTCATTTGTCTATAAGTGTGCACATGAATTTGTGAGCAAAGTCTGCCCGCAGCAACAAGGAATACTGCCAGTGAGATCAAAATGGAGAGCAAATGGAGGACCACAGATGCAGGCAAGAAACCGGAGATGGTAAAAAAGTAGACCGAAGAGGAGGGGAGATGATGATGGAGGTGCTGGAGGGAATACAAAAGAGCGTCAGACTAACCACTTGATAAAAGAGGTGGAGGGAGGGATGGAGGGAAGGGCCATGTGCTGCAAGGTGTGGACAGCACAGCGCCATGACTCCCTGGGTGTAATTATGATAGAACGGTCTCTGATTGATTGTTTGAGCCAGCAGAACCCACCAAAGCACCTCTGTGCTGTGGATGAGGCCTTAGTGGCGATGCTTAGCCCCCCTCCTGTGGACCTCAGCTGGGCTCCTATTCCCAGCAGCATGATTCATGAGCACTGGAGCTCTCTTATGACCCGGGCAGGCCTGCAGCCCAAACCATCAGTTACGACTCCAAACAGTTGCC
This sequence comes from Trematomus bernacchii, assembly GCF_902827165.1. Taxonomy (NCBI): domain Eukaryota; kingdom Metazoa; phylum Chordata; class Actinopteri; order Perciformes; family Nototheniidae; genus Trematomus; species Trematomus bernacchii. The sequence continues at coordinate 4,567,890 of NW_022987409.1, forward strand.
CTCTCCGCAATTAATGAGCTAAAGAAGCTGAGAGCAACCACTAGTGCCACCACCTTGCTTTTTCATTTTAAAGCCTGCATTCATAGCTTTTGAGGATAAGATCGTGTAACCTCAGCGCACAGATCAACAAGAGGGGGAAAAACCCCCACTGTAGGATGATCGTGCTAAAAGCGCCGCCGTTCATATACAGACACAAACCGCCACAGGCTTACCAGTTGGAGTACATAGTCAAACAAATCAGATTTAGGGCTGGATGCCACAAGTAAAGTGGTGCACTTAGTACACCCTGCCCACTATCTCTTCAAGAGCATCTTGAATATTTAACCATGGCTCAATTTTACTTACAAGCTTTTAAAATATGTGATATTTATTTCATGTGGACAGAATGCATAAAAGCCGCGAAAATTGAGCCCTGTTGCGTCTTCATCCTTTCAAAAATGCACTTATATTGAGCAGCACTTACCATCACAATGCACTCTTTATCTTTGCGCCCCAAGTTAGTACCATCTGCAAATAAAAAAAACGTTTTAAGTAAGAGCAAGAAAAAGTACATAGGAAAAGTAGGCATTGGCGAAATGATGAAAAAGGAAAACATTGCCTGTCAAGGCCAGCAATTTCAAAAGCATTTTTAAGCTATTCAGTTTCACTCATACCCAAAGAAAAACATCTACACAAGCACTGTACACAAGAGTACTCCGCCCCAACAGCATCCCAAAAAAGGATCAAAACGGATACAGGATAAAAAGTGCTAAAAAAGACAGAATGAAATCTAACATTCATAGGTGGTACACAAGAGCAAGGCAAATGATAGCATTGCACATTAATCCCTCTCAACTACCCACCCACTCTGTCCTCACCCCTGAAAAAAGCGCCCTTTCAGCACATATTCATAAAGGTTCTCTAATGGCTTCCAGAGGGACGAGGGGGCCTTCTCCTCAGACGAGACATTTCACAGGCCCACAGGCAGAGAGAGCACAGAAGAGCCAAGAGAGAAATATCAAGTGTGAGAGAGAGAGAAGTGAAAAAAGGGAAAGAGATAGACGGAGGGAGGGAGAAGGAAAGAAAGAGAGAGAGAGAAAATGTCTTCATCATGAGTGGAATAGGAATGATGCCCCACTGGGGTCTATTAGTGAGCCTTTACATACAATGGCAGCTTCACTTACTTCCAAGCTTGGCAACAATGCAGAGTCCCCAGCTTACTATGGCAGGGAGATTTAGGATGTTGAGGAAAACACATCACTTGTAAAATCAACTATAGATACTCACAGATTGGAGCGGTCCATATTTCCTCAAAATAATATATTACTGCACGGTGTTTTTGCTATTATAATACAATATGGCACCTCTGTGTAATATAAAGTGTAATTTAATACAATTCAACTGAAAGTCCTAGACTTTACAAGAGGAACTGGGGATTCAACCAACAATCCACTCTACCTTCTAAGTCATAATATATACAGTATATTAATATATAATATAATAACATGCTCCTAAAAGAAGCCTGTGTCTGTGTATCTACATTGTAGATTTAAAGTCACTGATGCAATAAACCCATACGTGCTGACACTAATATTACACCCCAGTTTAAAATAAATTCAGCAGACCCTGTGGGATCAAACAAGCGTCCGGCTGGTGATTATAAAAGTAACTTCAGCCTGGTCTTTAAATGTTATTCCTAATTGGGTCTCCATTGGCGTTCACAAAGCGTTCACAAATTCTTTGTAATACTTTTGGTCTGTGTTTTTTTTTTGCTCTTTTACTTGTGAAATTGTTTATTTGACTGATTAGTTATTTTGCCTTGACTCTACTCAACTTGTAAAAACTCAAAAGGTTTTCTTGTTTTTGCGACATAATGATCTGAAACTCTGATTAATTACCACACTGTGAATATAAATGTGATCAATCTTCACCTGAGACCTTCACATGGGAACGAGACAGATTGTGACATCTCGGTTCGCAATCCATTTTGTTACTAGACGGTGATGTTTGTGGCCTTTTGTAATGTGTAGCACCTTTTTGTAATGTGATGTAGCACCTCTTCACTTTGTCTCTGAGAGTTAATGTTGAAAAACAATCTGGAAGCAACGTTATTTTTGTTGTCAACCATTATTGTTACTGCTCGTGGCAGTATTTTAATATTTGTAATATTGTTATAACATCATACTATTACCATTTATTAACAATACCATATAGAAGGGCACACATCTGCACTGCTTGGACCCTTGCATTGTGTGCACATCTGGAAGGAAAAGCGCCCAGAGCATTTGAACTTGAATTAAGGTCATACTGGCAACACATGCTTGAAAGTGTGAAAACCTTACCAATTCACAGAAAAACGTTGACTGACATTGATGGACCGCAATTTGGCTTGGTTCAACTACGGACCGTGCACCACCAATTAGGTGAGGCTCTAGTTCAAGTGCATTAACCGTCCCTGCTTCAGTGCTGAGAATCAGAAGCAGCCCATTAACAATTCCTCATGAATAGATTCCTCAACTCAACATGGTGCTCATTAAAATTGCATTGAGAAGGTGCCATTTTCACTTATTAGCTTAATTGTCAGGTCATGTAGATTGGACAGATGACAGTGAAAGTGTCAATGCCAAAGGACATGTTAGTCTCAGTCAGCCACCGCTGCTAGACAGTGTAAGCCATCAATTGCCGAACACGTTCATACGTCATATATATACGGCCAAATTAAGCCACAGACAAATTAAACGAGCTTGCTCATAAATTATAGGACGGGGATGGGGGCACCCTATACATCATTGCCATGTAAGTCATCAATCACTGTGAGGTTGGATCTCCTTACTTCCCAACTGAGAGGGTTATTCTCTCATATACTCTTTCAGGGTCCCTTCACTCTACGATGAAAGCTGTCATGGCCGAGCTGACTGGGTAGCTAACTGCTGAACTCACAGTCTTACCAACCTCATTATTGCTTCAATACACTACTTCATCTCTGATTGAGCATTAGAAAACATTTCTACATCCTGATAAGTTAATCGGAGTCTGTGATAAGAAAGAGAGAGGACTCATTGGTTTGTAAAAGGACAAATATTGTGTGTATGTATCTATACCACAAGCCCATATTCTACAGCACGGTAACGCCTGGTTTTCATCTTCACAGGTTTTGAGTTTTATTGCCATAGCATCAAACCAGTTTTAAAAAAATGTTTTATAATTGAATGTGAACTAGTTTCTTTTTAGGGACTGGGAGCTCAAAATTCCAAAGGGTGAACTGTCAACATAAACTTGTTCATTTTTAATTATGTGAACTCAACACTGAGGTAGCTCTTGTAAAGTGTGCCTATCATCTGCGCCATAGAGCTGACAGGAATGCATTTCTCTGGAGTTGTACGTGGGAAGTGAATGTTTGATTGATATCTATCAACTCATTCAATGTCACGTTTGAGTTTCACTTTGCAAACATACAGTACAACAGGTGAAAGGAATATGAGAACTCTGAAAGCATAGTGTGTTTTTTGAGGTTTCGGTGGCCTTGAATACTTCAGTTTGTTTTCTTTAGATCCAGTCGGTACTGAACATCCTACGCAGTTCGTCAAACTAGAAGTTTGTCGCCAACTATGCCCATTGGGCCTATAATAGCTCTGCTGTAGACATTTATCCAGGCTGTACTTGTACTTATTTCTCACTTTTTTTATGCACTTCCCAGACAGAGCCAGTAGCGTCTTTCTATAAAAAAAATGTACCATGTCCCACAGTCCTGACTCTGTTTCATGACTGACATATTAGTGCATGTTGCCCTTTAGGCATTTTGAAGAAAACACCTGACACATGCTCTTCACTTCAATCCCTGAAAATCCTAAAGTATATACAAGTTGGAAATACTCTGCTACTTGACAAAAGTCAGGCACAAAGCTGGGAACTGTCATTCGTTCATTCAAGATGCACTAATTGAATGTGTATATATTTAAAGTTCTAAATGTCATTATGGAACAGAGTTGCTTTAATGCTATCAATCAACAACGCATACAAAATTGTCTTCAAGGTTAAATATCTCTTATTCAACGCATGATCAAAACGATGGCGTCATTAAAAAACATCATGGATTATTTATGAGAAGGAAGCCGAGACATGTCCAGAAATGATCATATCATGCAATCCTCTTGTGTTTGACAAACAAAAATGAATCGTGAACATTAGCTCTATTCACTGAGGTGAGACGCCAACACAGATGTGTGTGAAGGACACACATAAGATCATTCATTGAAGACACTTCTTACAATAACAAGAGGAGCTTCAGGAAATAATACTTCTGGTATTTTCTGGGACTTGGTTTCATTTTGTTGACTTGCTTCATCTCTGATTGACCATTATAAAACATTTCTACATCCTGATAAGTTCATCAGAGTCAGTGATAAGAAAGAGAGAGGACTCATTGGTTTGTAAAAGGACAAATATTGTGTGTATGTATCGATACCACAAGCCCATATTCTACAGCACCGTTATGTGTGCTCATGTGCATGCGCCTGGTTTTCATCTGCAAAGGTTGTATTGCCATAGCATCAAACCAGTTTTAATTTAAAATTTTTTTTTTAATGTGAACTAGTTTCTTTTTAGGGACTGGGAGCTCAAAATTCCAAAGGGTAAACTGTCAACATAAACTTGTTCATTTTTAATTATGTGAACTCAACACTGAGGTAGCTCTTGTAAAGTGTGCCTATCATCTGCGCCATAGAGCTGACAGGAATGCATTTCTCTGGAGTTGTACGTGGGAAGTGAATGTTTGATTGATATCTATCAGCTCATTCAATGTCACGTTTGAGTTTCACTTTGCAAACATACAGTACAACAGGTGAAAGGAATATGAGAACTCTGAAAGCATAGTGTGTTTTTTGAGGTTTCAGTGGCCTTGTATACTTTGTTTTCTTTAAATCCAGTCGGTACTGAACATCCTACGCAGTTCGTCAAACTAGAAGCTTGTCGCCAACTATGCCCATTGGGCCTATAATTGCTCTGCTGTAGACATTTATCCGGGCTGTACTTATTTCTCACTTTTTTATGCACTTCCCAGACAGAGCCAGTAGCGTCTTTCTATAAAAAAAATGTACCATGTCCCACAGTCCTGACTCTGTTTCATGACTGACATATTAGTGCATGTTGCCCTTTAGGCATTTCGAAGAAAACACTTGACACTTCTGCACTTCAATCCCTGAAAATCCCACAGTATATCCAATTTGGAAATACTCTGCTACTTGACACACGTCAGGCACAAAGCTGGGAACTGTCATTCGCTCATTCAAGATGCACTCATTTAATGTGTATATATTCAAAGTTATAAATGTCATTATGGAACAGAGTTGCTTTAATGGTGAATTATCCTGTGTACAGCAGAAAAACACTGTGCCCATCCCCCCCGGCCCCTGCGTCTATTAACAGCTGTCAATCAACAGCTGTCAACAACACATTAAAAATGTTCTTCAAGGTTAAATATCACATTTAGTCACATGATCAAAATGATGGCGTCATTAAAAAACATCATGGATTATTTATGAGAAGGAAGCCGAGTCATGTCCAGAAATGATCATATCATGCAATCCTCTTGTGTTTGACAAACAAAAATCAATCGTGAACATTTGCTCTATTCACTGAGGTGAGACGCCAACACAGATGTGTGTGAAGGAGGACACACATAAGATCATTCAATCAAGACGCTTCTTACAATAACAAGAGGAGCTTCAGTAAATAATACTTCTGGTATTTTCTGGGACTTGATTTCATTTTGTTATCAAAGAATGACCTACAGTAGCATGCTCTGCCATCACTGGTTATTCCCTTACTCTCCAGCACAAGCAAACAGTCCATCTGATAAAGACTATGGAAAGCCTTTTTCAAGATAATCTATAAATCGCAAAGAGTGCAATTTAAAAGAAAAACAGATAAAGAGCTGTGAAAAAGTGAACTAAAATATTGTTAAATCAAGTTAGAGGGGTTACATGTCAACATATTAAACTGAAGTCATGCACTGCTAAGAGCAATAACCTATAAGAAATGTATTCTATACCTTGTATCAAAATAAATGTGAGAGTGCATTACATGTAATGTAGTATAAAATAGATATCTAAAGTGTCCAGCTTTTAACACAAAGTGAAAGGCCAACTTTGTTGTGTAGGCGAAGGCATCACAGGTGCTATTCTCCATGCTCTCTTAAACCTGCACAATGGCTCTCCAAAAATATAAAAGGGAGGAAGTGAGAGGGCTGTGCCCCATGCTTCTCAGGTGAACAGCTGGACTGTGGAATATTTGGCGGGCAGAAAGTATGAGGCACAGCTGGCTTTTAAGAGGAAGAGCTCCCCTGGAGCCTCTGGGAGGTCACAGCCTGCTAGGCCGTGAAGCGTCGCTCGGCAGGAGCCGTGTGTAAAGGCAGAAGGCCTGTGCCACTGTGTGCAGATGTTCCCCCCCGCTCTGCTGGCTGCCTCAAAACACACACAATGCACAGACCTTGGTGCAGAGATGATTTAACACACAGAGCAAACACTTAACAGACACCTTCACCAAACATATACATAAACACACAGACTCCACACAATCCTTCACACTGCACACACATATTCCCTCTCCATATCCTGTCTGCACAACCACGTCACTTTCTTGTGTCTTCCATAGCAACAAGCACCACCTCAGTGCTCCTGAGTGGTGCTGCTGGAAACATTAAAGTAGGGTTTAAATGAGCTCTCCAAGGTCTGAAACACACAACCAAATGTAGGAAGGTGCCCCTCAAATGCAGCAGAAAACGGCTCTTCTCTCTTCACAACAGAGCAGCTTCTATTCATTACCCACAGGTAAAGCAGAGTTATAGGGCAAAATAAAGTGGGAAAAAGCTCAAGGCTCCAACCTTCACACCCCTTTAGTGCTATATCTTATTATGTATGTCCCTCACACTGCGCCACATGAATAGCATTTCCCAACAAACAATCAATATCGCAAGAAAAACGTCCTTCCTTTTAATTCCTGAGCTGTATGCGTTTATCGACCCGAGCGCTCCTCTGGGATAGATGCATAAGGGACAAACCATGCTCTCCAATGCAAACTGAGCCAATGTTTCTGGTATCATTACAAAATAACTTGTCGGAGAATGTCAGTCAAAGGCATGTGTTATGGGAGATTTACTTCAGGTGGAACATGTGGCATGGGAGCTGCCACCCTAGGATAGGTATAGTCATCAGACCCCAGCATCAGCAGTCCACTGACAGTGATGAATAGAGAAAAAGACAGTATGAGTGGCAGGCCTTAGTGAGGGACAGCACTCCGCTCAGCAACCTCCTCCGCACCGTCTGTCCACCCCGACAAAACCTCGCAAACCCAAGAGACAAATCCTGCTGCTGACACCAGTGGACAAGCACATCTGGAACAGGGTCCACCGGGGTCCACAGTGACAGCCCCAATCAGCCACTTGATATTCACTGTGCCGACTTCCTATTCTCTCCGTCCAATGCCAGGGACAGAAGGAAAAAGAGCAAACGAAGTAGGGTGGGACCTTTCAACGGGAGATGTTAATCAGCCCAATCCCAGGCATAACTCCAGTCTGACACATCCTTCAATCAAAAAGCTTAAATTAAGAGCGATTACCGTGAAATAAACAACCCAACAATATACAGTTTAGAGGGATTGATTGCAATGGGGCCATATATATTATTGTCCCCCAAAAGCGCTATTATATTTCTCCAGAATGGTGTAATTCAAAGTATTTGTATTTATTTGCATTTAATCGTTTATTTGGCAGGGACATTGCACATTAATGAACACTAAAACAATAAATATTTCATGCGTAAATATGCCGGATTTAGCTTTGAGCTAATTTCCATCCGCAGTCCCTCACATAAAACTTTTAAGGAAAGGACATTTATAAACATAGCAAAAACAAATACATGATATGCAAAAAGTGCAAAATAACAAGAGCAGCACACACAAGTATTTATGACATGGTAATACAATATAGCAGCAACGACATATAAAGTGCAAGAGAAGATACAAGAGATGCATCAAGTGCAAGAGGAGATACCCCTGTGTTAAAGTGCATTTAGCAGTGATTGCACGTCTGTTTGTTTCTCAACCATTCTTGAGTTGACCTTTGAAGCTATTGAGTGGGACAATCCCGTATCTCAGTTGGGAGGCTATTCCACAATGAGCTGCCCTTAATGGAGAGTACATTTTGTCCATTTTTGTTTTGGAGGGGGGGGCCAGTCCATGTAAACATTTATAAATAAAGCACATACTTTTAAAAGACTTAAAATGATCAAAACTCAAGAAATTATGTTTTTCAAGGATGGTACAGTGGTGGTATGAATATGGCTTTCTATCAAACACCTTGATAGCTCTTTTGTACTGCTGTTCTATTGGCTTAAGGTTTGTGGCACGTGCAAACGACCAGTTTTTAAAACAGTATTCAATATGGGCAATGATGGTTGTCATTGTTAAAACATATGCTGATATGTCAGGAGCAGTTGATTTAAATGTAGTGTTATTCCTATTGCCCTTTCATTAATGATGTACCAAAAACTGGCCAAAGGCTATATTGTTGTCTACAGTGAAAATTAAATATTGATATAGCACCAGCTTTCACCCCAGATTTCATTGTGTTAACAAATATGTTTTGTTTGCACAACAATTTAAATTTAATAATTCATCAAAAGGGATAGAGGCCATTATCATTCAGTATGAGCCCTGTGCGGGCTCCAGATGTCAGGGATCATGTCCGCGTGCCGACGATACATGCAAAGTCTGTGCCCTCTTTTATGCATTATTGAAAGGAAATTCTGCAAGGTGGGTTTAGACATGGGCATGGGGACTGATACATAACATGTATAGGGGTGACCTGAGACTGTCTGTCAGGAAACAATCGTGACAGAACTACAAAGACTTATTTACACACATATTTTGTGTGATCACCTTGACTTTATACAAGCAATTACTTTAACAAAAGAGGGATTTATTCTTATCATGTGATATAATATAAAGAGAGCTTTATAATTAGGTCTAACCCATTTATTATCCTTTCATTTGTGAAGTACAATCATTGTATTGTGCAGCACAGAGTTTTCCCTCCGTCTGATCTGACAATGAATACTTGTTGTTTAAAGGTGAAAAACTCACAGGGCCACAAATCCAAGGTACAGAGAGATCATAGCGTCCCAGCGGGCTATAACATTAGTCACCAGCTTCATGTTGGTCATAAATCTAACACGGCGGCATCTTGACTCCGCCTGGGAACACGATTGCAATTCTTAAAACAAAAATGATCCTTTATTTGTCATTACCGCCTGAAAGGAGGTTGAAAAACATTGGCAATTACAACTCTAACCTGGAACATCCAAACTGCATTGACCACTCTGTCAGCCCTCGGTAACAAAGCTTGACTTGACATTCTGTTAGCAGCAGTGCGGGGGCTGCAGAGAAGAGGGGAAGTGGTGGTTGATAGGCGTGACGGAGAAGAGAAAGAGGGAGAGACAGGGGACGCCTGTTTGGGATTTACAGCGGTGGCATGCTCACCTAGCAGCTGACCGTACTGCTTCACAGGTCAGCCGCTCTAACCGGACTCCATTAATACGCCAGTACACCTTGTGGCACACTTAATGCTCCAGCGCGTCCACCGCCTTGGGGACAACTTCACTGGCACTTTACTCCAGAACAGAGTTAGAAAGGGAGGAGGCCCGGGGTCCAAGAACAAAGAAACCCTCTGAAAAGAGAGGAGGGGTAAAAGAAAAGTCACATCAAAAGTTTCAAGACTAGTTTTCCTCACTACAGACTTAATAAGTTATTTACAGTAAAGTTGATATGGAGTGAACTTTCATAGCTTCAGGTCATTCGTGAACATATTTCTTTCTACTATAAAGGTCAAAGTTAGTTGTTTTCGTGCTTTGGAGTTGACTCAGGTTCATCTCATATACCAGGCTTCTCTTTTTTGGCCCTGTAGCCTGAAGCACACTTTAGGGACGGGCACGGACATCATGGTATAAATGTGTTTTATGGCCAGGCAGCTGCCGGGGGCCGGCTGTTTTTTATGCTTTCTGGCCGAGTACAACATGGCCACCTGCTTGGTGTAAAACCCTCACTGCAGTGCTGGGCTTTATGAGCACGTTCGGCAACTAAACAAAGATATACAAGGACGTGTGCGCGGGGAGCTGCCTGCTGCATATGGTGTGCACTTAAGCAATTCATCGGTGCCATAAGCATCGCCGGGAGAAAACCCTCAGCTCCTTGTGCCTTTCAGAGCACTATTGGACCTGAGGGACACTGCTTGGTTCATGAACCTACTGATGAATGACTTTCCTCTGCAAGTCCACGTTTCCCTTAAGCGTGACTGTATGTGTCATTCCTCTGACAACTCTGTTTGCCTAAGCTCCAGAAAGCCCGCTGATTATCCTCAGGCCCTGGGCGGACGTTCTGCAATGGGAGGGGATTCACAGATGATCACCCCTAGGATTCACAGCAATGAGCCTGTGTTTGGGCTGCGGTGAGTGGCACTCAACCACCTGCTCTCCTGATAAACAAGTGCATGTATGAGGAAGAGGGAAGATGATTATTAGAAGGATTTCAGAGTGTCATCCCTCCCCCTCTCCTGCTATCTCACTCTCACAACTGCGAGCGGCAGAACCAAATTACTCCCCGCCAGTGAATAATAAGGAAGTTTATGAAACGTGACGAATGCGACGGCGCTCTACATGACATACCAATGAGGGAGGCGCTCCAGCGTAACAAATGCTACATCCTAATATCAACAGTCACCTTGATACTCCCTCTACTCCCCAGAAGGACACATCATGGAGAGAGTTTGAGCACACGGTATAACGCGGTGACACTGCAGTCCCAGGGTGGGGCACAGCAGGTGGATGGACACGTGCAGGCGGCGTGGCAGCACAGCGGGAAGGCAGCAGGACGACGCAGAGCAGGAGGGCGTGATGGTAGGAAGTGTGGTCGCACTTTCTGTGTGGGGTCGAGTGTGCAGCGTCACCTGTGAACCGACATGCTGAATGCATATTTTGTCGCAGCGAGGGTCAGAGGAAGTGTGTACATGACTCAGATACAGTTGTCACTCAGTGTATGAGTGAGCGAGTCAGATCAGACATACATGCTCATCGAGACACCCGCTTGGTGTGATACACATGGAGGAAATGGAACAAAGTGACAAAGAATGTGACGCTGCTGACCTCTGACTCAGTACGGTACCAACACTTTGTGCAAAAACTCTAATATGAGGAATGTATTTATTTATTGAAGAAGCCTAGTGTCTTCACTTTAAAATCTTAGCAGACACTACTGAGAGTGACACAATTGTGATTTAAATCAGAACTGTGAATGAAGATAGTATAAATCTGGGTCCAAGTTGTGAGTTCTTGACAGATTGTGATCCCTAAAAAAAGTTCTAGATTTGATTTAGTATTTTTAGGTCTTGTAAACTGATGCATTTTATTCGTCATAAAAAAATAGCGGCTTGATGCAATATTTTACATTTATATTTGCTAACTCACACGCAGCCTTTTTTCGTTCCGGCCTATGCTGGAAAATGTCTAGCTCCCTTAGCATATTTCTGAATTCAAAAGCTACACATGCAACCTATAAATTATTCATATACAATTATAAAAATATAAAAATCATAGAAGGATTAATATATATTCTAAAACAGTCATTGCTCATGACCTTAAACACAACAGTAATGTGTCATCTAAAGTATCTGTCCGTGTGTTTAGCTAGCTGCACACTGAGATTGCAGTTGTGTGTTTTACATCACGCTGCGGGTTCGTCTCCAGGTTACAGCTCCTGTTCACCCTCACTCTCCTCTGAAGGCCACTCTGCTAGCCTCGCAGGTCATACTCTGCTGCGACAAAGATGTAAACTCTACTTCCTTTGCTTGCTTGAACACTTTGAACCTTTCAGAGCAAAATTAGTTGTTATGTCTCAACTAGAGCATTATTAATAATATCTCGGGTTGAGAGGCAGAGCTAAAAAAAACTGTTAGGAAGCCTGAATGGGATGCCCTCTATTTTTTATGAGTGTTTGTGTGCGTGGGTGTGTGTGTGTGTGTGTGTGTGTGTGTGTGTGAGAGAGCATGAATGTAAGTTTGTATTTGTAGGGTCAACCCTTTTATCCTCGTCTTTCAGCAGTGAGTGTTTGTGCGTTTCTGCATTCTCCGCAGGGACTATTTCAGTGGAGGGCAAAGAACACAGAGAAACTTTGAAAGAGCTTTTATGTACTTTTGAGTGAAATGATCCTAAGAAAGGCTTTTATGAAAAAAATACTTTTTTATTCAGGCTTCCACCTCCAGAAAGGCACTTACTCAATTACTGAGCTCCTTTCCTCCCTTTTTACATCCATCAATCCCTCCTCTATTCTTAGGCCTGCCTCTGTGTTGTGTGTGGAGGCATTGCCATGGGCTAAGAGCATGAGCTTAGTAGTAGAGCAATGTAGGGCAGTGAGTGTACAGTGAGTCAGCATTTTGTAACCACTTTTTGGCCATATTTTAAGCCTGCGAAACATGATGCAAACCGAGTAAAAGGCAACATTTGATTACTAATCTTGTTAATGTTGACTTTTTGATGAGTCAAAGTTTATTGCCCTCAATCTTTTTCTGGATGACTAATAAGTGACTTTTGAAATTGTTTGAAAAGAACAACAAAAACCTGACTTTGTTCCACACATTGGCTGAGGTAAAATAGGGTACACACAGATAAGGCTGATACTGTATGACAAGCTAACTGAATGAGAGGTAAACTCATTCTGTCGCCCTCACTTTCGCATCTCAGCTCTCTTTTAACTGCAGCCTTGTCACTCAGTAGCCTGAAAGGCAAGACCTCACACAGGTTTGACAGATAAAAGTCTCCTCACTTCATTGCTGTTTGACATTTTGTCTCCCAGAAAAGTTTCTCTCCCTCCTCCTCCCTTTCTTCCTCTCCTTCCATCTTACGAACACCAACACACATTTATATATACTGGATTTGAGTCCATCTCTTCTTCCCCTGTCCATCTGCCAGGCAAAATGGAGCCTCAGACAAAGGAGACGGAGGCTAACTCAGTGATCTGAATCAAATGGCAAGAGGAGGAGGGTAGCAGAGGGAAAGAGGAGTGATGGGTGCCAGGGAGGGAGCACGGGAGACGTGGGAGATGGAGGGGTGGGATGGTGAAGGCAGGCATGAGGGGCGAGATGTGAATTTTTCTGACAGGTTGAAGTCTCCTCTGAGCTGACCCTCTCCCTGCTGGGAGCCATGTCTCCTCGATGTGGGCGGTGTGAGGCAGGATGGAGAAAAGGAGATATAAGAAGGAGCAATGAACTGTGATCATGGAGATGCCGTACTGAATGCAGTGGTACCAGCAATGATCAATAGAAAGAAAGCAGTATTTCAATCTGAGCAACATCAAAGCATAAACTCTTGAAGGGATGTGTTGGTATTACATTTCCCAAGTAAGGTTAATACCACCATCACTCAGTGTCAAGCTGCATTATTGGACATAGTGTTACAAGCCATCAGTTGAAGTATAGTGACACAGAAGACACATCTGCTGTCTGGGTCATTTTAAAATTTCATGTACTGAAAAAAGCGTATTGATTTCCAAGTAGTAATACTCGGGCAGGGTGGACTGGACAAACACGGTGACAAGTGACTGCAGGGTTGAGAGGGAAAAAACAAGATAAAGAGGACAGATCATTGCTTTGAATGTCTGGGGAGGAAGCCTGAGTGTCCGTTAGTGTAAGAGATGAGTAAAATGTGTCATAGTCAGATGGTGGAGTAATGCAAACACAAGTATAGACGTGTTAATGCATGATACCAGCTCATTCTGGTGCTAAAAACAGTTCTTTAATCAACTACTCAATCAACACAAGATTAATTAACATAATATCTTTGCCAAAATAAAAGTGTATTTCTCAGAATGTCAGCTTTGCACTGTTAAATATTTTTCTAAATTGAAGAATTTTGTTATTTTTCAAGTGTTTACAAAATAAAAGCAGCAATTTGATGGCACCACTTACCACTTGACCTCTCTTTTTTAGATGAATTTGCTCCACAGATAAATTAATGAAAATAATTGTTAGTAGTGTCTACAGACATACTAACAGCTCTGTAAGGCTGCACTCGGGCACAGTAGGCTTCAACTAAATGCTAATATAACCATGCTAACGTACATAATGAAAACGCCATTATGCTGATACAAGTAGGTATCGTTTTCATGATTAGCATGTTGACATGACGCCATTTGCTACTGTAATTAGCACAGAACTGATTTGTGTAATTACACTTTTTCTGGCATATATACTCAAACATCTGCTATGATGTTTTTTAATGATATACCATACAATGACTTTTTCACATCATGTTATACTATGACATTTGACTTTGACTTCTTTCATGCCATTTTTAATGACACTTTCTATGGCATTTTTCAATGGGCCGGCTTTTGAGAAACTATGTTGCAAATGTACTGAACATTTAAAAATACATTTTTCCAGATGTTATTACAGCTGTGACACTGTATCCAGCTCTGGCATATTCTTAAAAGTACATATTTGTTTTGTGACATGGATGCATGGATGCATAGCAAAACAATTATCACACACTTTCATAGGGACAACACTAGGCTGTTTATGGCACACACCTGCATAAAATTAAACAAGAACATTCTTTCACAGAGAATGCATTGAGACACCCATTCGCCCTGAACACACACATATGTGCATTTGTCAAACTCCCATAAGAATCCTCCTCAGACAGAATTAGCTCAGGTAAAGAGGGAATCGTTACTGTTGTCTCATCTCCATAATGTTTGCGTATTGTCAAGTAGGTAGGAAATGCAAAATGCAACATAATTATGTTGCTCTCCCGCTGACAACTGATCTGTCACCAGGCGTTAGAAACACGTCTGTGTATAGCATGAACAAGAGGGTGGGCAGAGAAATGAGAACTTGTGTGGGCTTGGCTCATCTCTCAGACTCTGACAAGGCTACTTACCTGGAGGTTGTGAAAATAAATAACAGGATAAAAAAAAAAAAATAAGTATACCTGTACACAACTGTACCCCTAAGCTCATTAGCTGAACACACTTTCCGTATCTCAGTCCTAGTTCTACCATCCCAACCAAGACAGATCTCTCACCTTTGGTACGAAGTGCAATTACACCAGACCAGACACAAATAGCATGGAGGTATAATCTTTCTGAATCACCTGGAAAAGTCAAGAAGATAAAAAAGCCGCCATTCTTCATAGCTGCCTTGCAAGGAACTAGGTTGGCCTCTTTCAGCATGTTTACTCACAGCCAAGTACAAATTAACCTCCCAAGATCAACAATAAACCTAATTAGAGTTGTGTTCTGCAGCACACATCTTTAAACACAGATCACAGCTTGTTGAGAGATAAATCTCCATCTGTCTCGCTCACACTGGGAGGAGGAGAGACTCCAGAAGAACCGTCCCAAGACTGTGTGTGTGTGTGTGTGTGTGTGTGTGTGTGTGTGTGTGTGTGTGTGTGTGTGTGTGTGTGTGTGTGTGTGTGTGTGTGTGTGTGTGTGTGTGTGTGTGTGGTGTGTGTGTGTGTGTGTGTGTGTGTGTGTGTGTGTGTGTGTGTGTGTGTGTGTGTGTGTGTGTGTGTGTGTGTGTGTGTGTGTGTGTGTGTGTGTGTGTGTGTGTGTGTGTGTGTGTGTGTGTGTGTGTGTGTGTGTGTGTGTGTGTGTGTGTGTGTGGGAAGAGAGTGCAAGAGGCCCGTGTGGACACAGGGTTACTTCCTCATGTCAGCCTTAATTTGATTACGTCATGCTGAAGCGGGACAGCAGTACATGGCACATGCAGGGGGGACACAGCAATGGATTTGAGCATGTTTGGGAGGAAGAGTTTAATGCTAAGATGCTAGGACAGGAACAGCTCTGCCATCTGACTCTGTGCTGTGACTCAGTTCAACTTTCTTATATATTAAATATAGTCCCATGTTTTCTTATTTATTATAAACTCAAATGACTTGTAATAGAATCTGGCACACGTTGTACATAGGATGCATTCTGTGTTCATTGTATTAAATCATTCAGTATCAAATAATAAACAAATGACTCTTTCCCTCCGTGTCCTCCAACTTGGGCAGAGGAGATTTGTAGTGACGGGGGACATGTTAAGGTTAAGGAACAATTATTAAAAAAGTGCTATCTTTTCTGGATGTATTATTTCTGACTGTGAAGTAATTTTCCTAAGCTGCCATTGGACATGACAGCATTTTCCCTTTGACTTTGACACTGTGCAAGATAAAGTATTGGGAGCACCAAGGTCCAAATATTCTGCTTTTGTATTGGTAGGAGCTGTCTCGTTCATCATGTGCTTACACCTAGAGCTCTCTGTAATCCCTGTCCATAAGTCAGCATGGGGCAGGTTTCTTCTGCCCGCCACAAAGTAAACTGAGTATATGATTTAAGATCAGAGTCAAAAACAAAAGCTGAAGACTTGAAAAAACAAAGGTTCATAAAGAAATACTGTAATACTTCTGACATGTCAATAAGGAAATGCATACAAATATAAATCCAAGAAGAAGAAGACAAAGTATTTTTCAGAAACCTGTTTATATAACAAAGTGGTTATTATTTAGTATGATGATACATTACATGTTCTATGGAAGGACAGTGTGCATAACCATTGTATTTATTCATGTTCTTAAGGATACAAATAAGCTTAAACTTTTACAAATATAAATGTTTCTTAAGACAATAAAACATAATGACACCGACGAGGGTAGGCAGGGATATGGCAGCTTACACATCACGGTCGGACAGGGTTTGCCAACAGCTATGAGCGGTGTTTATTCCTTCAGCCGCAATTGGTCTTCCACAAATCAATAGCAAGCACTCACAAAGTAGGGAAGAACTGGATATGTGGCAGCTGGAAGTGTTTACCAAAAGAAAGACTTTGCAAATAGTTTGCTCTGTTAGTGGCAATGTCGTATCCAAACAACTCTTCCTCTGCCTGAGCAGAATCTCTTGTGAGGTAAAGTGCACAGTCTCTGAGTCCGAGTGAGATCCGAAACTTTTCTTTTAAATAAACCACCAACTGACACCAAAATGGCACCTTTTACAGATGGTCAATAATTCATACCCCTGCCTCCTCATTCCTATAATCACCATGAGCACAAGTCAACAGGTTCAGGTTTGTTAGTCACAAGCTAAAATACCATGGGATGATCGGCACAAACACATATAGGCCTGTTTTTCACACTAAGATGATGGAACAATACAGGTTCTTTTGACCTGAAACACTCCTGCTATTTTCTATATTCACACATAACTCTGATTATCCTAAAAGATGGAATGAGGGGGGGGAAAGGATTCAATCACTTACAGGGATGTTGAGGAATGTTGTCATTGTAGAAGTTTCTATTATAAATGAACCATTCTTCTTTCTTTAGAAACACAACTGGCATGTTTTCCGCCGATGCTCTCCATCCATTTTATGTATTGAACAGCATCAAACCTGCACTTGTAATGTTGCATCACACTGTTGTAGAGAAGATGGATGATCTGAAACTTCTACAACTGCTAACACCGTAGCTCCTAGCTCATCACGCTCTACAATGGAAATTCATTTTTACAAAAGTCCAAATAAATTACATCTAACTAAATATTTTTGAGTGTTTCAGATGAGAAATACCACATGACTATCACATCAAAATCTCCTAGTTGAATGACAGTTCATAATTGGATACATTTTCATCAAATAATTGTTAAAATAAAATACAACTTTTTAAGTCTGTACAATCTTTTTCATACTTTGACAAAAAAAGATACCTGTACTCCCTTTGATATAGAAAATAAAATTAAAACAGAAATGTTCCGTCATTGTATGGGGAGAACTCTGTTTTTCCAAAAACTAAAAAGAAATTGGCACATGTGAAAATAATCTGATTTGATTTAATAATCAAGAAAAAAGTGTCAGTCAAATTGACAACCATGAACTACTGGTTGTTTTGGCGTGTGCAGTATTCAATCAGAGGGTTGAAAAACACCAAACGTCACAGCAGACATTGGTGTAGGTGGGGATCTGATATTCAATACTTTACATAAACCGTGGTAGTGTTAGAACAGAGGGTAAATTGAGATTAAAAAAGGAAATCATCTCCTTCCCCGCTGTATACAACACACCTTTAAACCCTTATCCTCGCAGCATCCCTTATGCGGAAACCTCATTTTCTATACTTTCTCCGAGCGACTGCGTTCACCTTAGGAGAATTATTGTCTTCTTAAATATGCAGTCTTCTCAGAGCATTGTGGATGCACCTTGAGCCGAGTTGATGTGTAAAATTGCATTTTTAGAAGCATGCGGGCCGGGAGAGGAGGCATCATGAAACAGACACATCACAAACAGCAGCTGCAGATTAGTTTAAATGAAAAATCTCCATCTCTTCAGCCCAGGAGTCAAGCACACTGGATCCTATTTTGTCTGGTTTCCTGTCCGATTACTGAGCTGGCATGGCGCTCACACAAACACACAAAGCTTGAAGCAAAGCTCTGGTATTACTGAAGTAACTTGTGTTATGGTAAAAAGGGTCACTTATGCTATTAGTGTTAGGGAATTGAAGGGCCGTTGGAGACTGACTTGCTAAGACAAGCATCATCTTGTCTTCTGTGCCCCTTAGTCGATATTCTGCTCGTGCCCACTCTCCATGTGGATTCAGTGGTTGTTTTTTAGTAGCATCTGCTTACAGTTTAGGGCAGTGAGGGGACAGGGTGGCCCTAGGCATGAATATATGAATAAATAGTTCACGTGAAGGAACGGTGTGACATTGGGTCCTTACGGAGAAACAAAACTTACAGCAGAGTTTCAACTGATCTGCACATTAACACCAAGAATCAGGTGTGTGTGTGTCCATGCTGAAACCTTTGTTTTACTTTATCAATACAATATTTCATGTTTTTTTAAGAACATTTTGCATTTCTTAAACATTATACATTTACCCTTTAAGCTGCGTATCCCTGTTTATGTTAATTACACCTTCATAGCGGTAAAAACATGTTGAAAACAATGTGTACATATGACCCTAAGTTTACATTTGTTTTCCTACATAGCTTCTTTTTATTGATCTATTTATTTTTGGGAAAACGGGTAAATAATTAAATCTGGGAATTCTAAATAGAGCACTTTGTTCCCATTTGTCCTATTGAGAGAGACCTCCTATAAACAAAAATATACACAGATTAAAATAGAATCACATTTAAAACGTTGTTATACCTTTGTACAATCAACCCCCCCCCCCACTGAAACCTGTGTGACAGCAGGAAAGGTCAAAGGGTCGGGTTTGCCCCTCTCGGCAGTTATATGCATTTAGAAATGTGTCAGTCTCTCACGTGAACAGCAAAAGCGACCTTGGAACAGAGATCAGCCCCCGAAGGCATCGGTCAGATATTACACAACTAAAAATAAAATGCGTCCTGTCAAAACGGAGATTACAGTTTCGATATCTCCATGAGTCACATGCTGTGAAATATTGGCGCAGACAGGAAACGCTTCCCTTGGCTTTGTGGGATTTTTTTTTTGTACATTTGCTAGTGACAGAAATACGACAAAATACAAAGAAACATATTCCTCCTCTGTGAAGAGTTCAGAGAACTGTTGAAGAAAACATCAGCAGGATAATGGCTGTTGAATCTCCGTCTTGCATTTAAAGGACCGCCGGCACTGAGTGTGCTGTTTGTCGTATGCTTGTCAGGACCATAAATGCACACTATGGTTCAGTCCTCCTTGCCTCTTTTCTATGTGAACTGAAGCATTTAAATACAAATAAAAATCAACTAGCATGAATCAAAATGTAATTCCAAGCAAAAAGCACCTTCTTTAAACCGCAGCAGCCCTAATCTAAATAGGACACACATATTGAGAGTGATGAGAAAGTGTTGAATAAATATGTAAGGCATCAGAGGAAGAGCATGATAATTAAAAGTGTTTGTGATGTATGGTAGACGCTTCAGTTCTGTGTGGATTCTGCAGTTTCATTCTTGTTGTTTGTTGATGTGTGAGTGATATGTGTTTGAGCGCTACAGTGAGGGGCGGTCTGTCCCTCCTTCAGATGTCTTCCAAGTCTCCACCTCGCAGGCCTCTTTGGCACTTATCTAGCGTCTTGTGGTAGGCGTGGGCGATCATCGAGCTGGGTGGTTTGCGTTGTGGCGTGAGCGAGACCTTTCCAGGACTGCGCGCCGGTTGTCTGTTCGGAAAAGAGAACAAAGAAACAACAAAGAATCAGAAACAGAGTGAGACTGAGAAAGAACAAGAAAGTGTTGTTACATTGATCCATACTGGCGCGCGGGAGCTCAACGTAATGAAAGACTGTATAGAGAAACTAAGGGAGGCAGAGAAAGGAGAGATAAAACAACATGAGGCAAATCCAGGGTGATTGAGGGCAGAGCAGCAGGGGAGCACGGAGAAACAGAAGAAGCTGCTGGAGTTGAGGTGCTTGTGTCTGGTGCCATAGTAACTCCATTCAACTCCTGATGCAGGCTTCCACTCAAGAGCCTCTCAGCTCCTCAGAAGAAGCCTCTGCACAGGAGAAAAAGTAAATGCAAACATGCACGCACAAACACGGCCAAACAAAGGGGAACACACAAGTAAAAAGACTACACGTACTGTACGAAAGGGGCAGGGAAGGAACAAGGACGGCAAGACTTGTTTGTGCTATTCAGAAATATTCTTTGTGAGATGGAACATTGGCTAAACCTTACATTTGGTAGTTGAATAACAACTGCAATGCAGATACATTGAAGTAATAAAATAAAAGTTGCTGCAGGTGATTTGTGGCAGTGCATGTTCCACTGTTTGTGGTCAAAAAGCACTCTGGGTTTTCTCAGTTGCCAGTTCTGTGACAGAGTCATACAAACACAACCTCCCATGCTATTCAGCCATGTCTGCCCAGAAATGCCCATGGCATCCGCCGGGCAGCCAGGTGGCAGGTGGGGTTGGACAGAACCAGGAAGCAGAGCCATGGACTGCAGGCGCACCACACAGGACTCCCTGGTGTTTCCACACACGGCGCCACCACGATGCCCATTACTCAGTGCCAGCTGCAGGGTGCCAGGCGTCCCGGGCTGGGCGTTATTTAATAGCACTCGCTCCATCCATCATGTCAGGTAATGAGCTGAGAGTGACTTTGATGGCTAGGAACATGTACACAAACATACAGTACAGGCACACAGAGAAACACACACACACTCACACACCACCATCACAGTGGAGAACAGAAAGCCCTCCTTCAGATTGGATACAAAGCACCATGCAGATGGTGCACAGGAGGAGAGAGAGAGGAAGAGGGAGGGAAGGAACAGAGAGAGCGAAAGGAAGACATAATGAGATGTTCCCACAAAACAAACTGATGAAAGGTTTATATTCTCTGCTCCTTTGAGTTTAATGCACATTAATATACAGTTGTCGATCGTTAAAGCTAACATGCTCTGGCAGCGTTTGCAACACCATCATCACTACTTACTGTATGCTATACTTCTGTATCCACAGGTTGTTTTTGTAAACAGGACTTATACAAGCTGCTTTCAAAACAGGCATTTATACTACGCACAAAGGAATGAGGACAACAGTGAAAAGGAAAAAAGTAGAGCATGCACTATCCATCCCTGCCAATCATTTGCAAGCCCAATTGCTGTAACCTCATATCTGGCCAATCACTTGCCTTTAACCCTCTGTCTATCGGAGGAGCACAGAAAAACAGAGCTGGCAGAAAACAGACTCTAATGCGGGATCATCTTGCGCTACATCTATTACTGTAAACATGGCGGACAAGCGGAAAGGATCAACGAGAGGACTAAATAAAAGACTATAAATGAATTGGGAGACAAATAAAAACAAGATAAAAACTGGAACAATACACTAAAATATATATACAAATGACTGTGGAGATTTTTCTACATAAATACACATAATACATTAACCCAACCTTTCATATCCTTTATTCAAATGTAAGCTATGTTCATTTTTTATCAAGATATGTCATTACAGTCAACTCTAACTAGGCTACATGTTTGCCTTTAGCTCTCTACAAGACAGCAGCATACTTCTAGTTAACCTTGATGTGGATCCAAAGTAGACATATATTGTGACATTTGACAAGCTCACACACTTGTTGTTGTTAGCTTTTTGATTTGAAGAGGCAGCCATTTTTGTGCTGTGCAAACTGAAAACAATAGATACCATTAGTGCGACCACTTGTTGAAACCCTGCCGAAATAAGTATAGCATGCTGCTTTTTGTGGAATAACAAATGAAAAGAGCCCTTTTTGGGGGTTGCCTAAATACATGGGAAAGCTTTTGTCAAAGACTTCACAGAACGGGAGAAAAACTTCCAGCAAAATGCATCTCCTATCAGACGATCCTTGAGCGGCGAGCTATTGGCTTCTCATAAAGACTTCTATTCCTATCTTCAGGTGCATAAAAGCCCATATTTTCCCAACCCACAACAATTGAACAAACAGCATGCCATTTCTACTGGGAGAGAAACATTACTACTAGCTTCTACTGAATTGAACGCTTCAAGCACACCGACAAAGAGGGAAACAAAGTGAGACTGGGGGATAGGGGGAGCGATCCACACAAAAGACTAACTCTACGGTTATTTGGAGCACTGATTGCAACTCTTTCTACTTGCATCGGTTTTGATGGCTTCTTTACCTGCTTCTCCCAGCGGCAACATCTTTCCGAGTTACAGTAGGCGCCACACAGAGGAGCACAAGAACAGCAGAAGAAATTGACAAAAGAAGATCAGGTATTCGATGTTTCAGCAGGGAAATGTTGGCGAACTAGAACTTAATTAAATGCTGGCACCGTTTCTCAAAATGTTACTAAATGCACCGAGGATTTCCATGAGGGTGGGCAGATGGAGGGGGAAGTCACTGACACACACTATCGCTTTCTCTTTCTCTCTCACACACAGAGAAGGAAATACAGTGTTGCTTAAATGTTCAAGGGGTGCACAGAAAAACAGCTCAATGCACTGATTTGAGGAAGTCACACACATACACACCCTTCTAACACACACGAGCATATCCTTCATGTATATCATGATGATCTGTGCCACCAGGGAGACGCTCTGAATAAGACAAGAGTAATAGCAGGAGGAGAGGAAGCCAAGATTACTAAACAGCTGAGCAGAGGCCTTAAGCCGGCGTAGTCAACTCCAACCTTCTCCTGACTGTTTGCGGGGCCTCCAGTGAGATGTCATTTCATGTTATAATAAAGCCACAGTTTCCCCAGTGGATTCCCCAAAAGAGATTAAATATCATAATGTCATCTTTGGCTAATTACGCGGAATTACATCATGATGAGGCTCTATGATCCGCTAAAGAAGGAAAAGCTGCCAGTCATCTATCAAAGCCTGTCAGCGTGGGATACTTTGAAGAATTGCCTTTCGTTGGGCAGTCTAAACAGGAAGACTTTCGGAGGGATTATGCTATGTTAGTTAAATATCGTCTTGGTAGCGACAGACCCTGGGCCAACATCTAAACACGGTACTCACATTCATCAGGGCCACAATAACAAGGTCAGGCTCACATAATCACCCCTCATGTGTGTAAATAGCTGCAGAAGGAGAGCAGGATGCATCATAGGGCATGACTGGAGCTGCATCTATTTTAGAATATCGGTGCATATCATGCAATCGCTGTCTTTTGTGCTAAACAAGTGAACAACGGCACGATTTTCTCCGACATGTCATTGCCTTTGTCTAATTCTCTCTCCGAGTCGCTCTGCACTTTATATTTTGATGAGATAAAACATAATAAAAGTGATTACATCTCTGCTCACTGTGCATCAACATGTTGTGTTTGCTCCTGTGTCGAAGGAAAGAGCGTCTGCAGCAACAGCCGCAACCTTCTATCACCTCTTTTCATCTCGTGCACCTCCCTTCCCCCTTCCCCCTTCCCCCTTCCCCTCTTCCAGCCTGCAAGCTACAGAGTAATGGAACTCCCTACACAGAAACAAGATATGGTTTAAAAATGGGATGCAGAGGGAGAGAAGCTATTTCTTTCTACTGAAAGTTATTGGCTGGGTATCGCAAAACTACAGTCTTGGCAAACACAGCCTCTCGTTCAGCGGTAAGAGTAATCACCCCGAAGGAGCAGGGGAGGCGAAATAGTGCAACTGAAGAAAAGGTGAGTTCAGATGCGGAGAGCTGGGGGAGAAATTAGGCGGGAAGGACTATGGGGGTGGAGAATAAAGAGTGTCATTGACCCTTTTCTATCTGATGCTACAAGTCACTCATTGATTTCTAACAAGCAGCTGAAATGTATACAAACCAAGGCATGGTGGAAGATTAAAGGATTAAAAGCCAAACATGCTTTCTCTTGGATACTGCACTATGGAGGTTAGGCTTGTTGTTTATTTTGGTGGTGGGGGAGGGTTAGCCTTGAATTACAGAAACATCTAGGTTCTTAAAAAAACAAAGGTTGACTAGCTTCTTATTATGATTATGAACACAATATGATTCTGTGTTTGAGTTTCTCTAAGTTACCAAAAAACAAACAAGCAAAGGCCAATGGACTACAGCTGAGCCCTTCTCACGGCGGACAAGGGTTCGAACCCAACCCACAGACCCTTTCTTCATGATTTCACCTTTAAGATAATTTGTGTCTCTAGTGTTGCACAAAAATGACAAAAACACTACTTTTCCTACTTTGTCTCACAAAAAGGATGAACACAGAGCTTTTCTGTATTTAAGCTGATGTGTTCAAATTTGGGGAGAGCTGACTTGTAATCCTATGTTTTATCTAATTTACCATATTGATATATCCAGTTTCACACATCCTGCCTCAGCAACATTTGCACCCATTGATTTCCTATATGTCCTAGAATGACTTTCACAAATTCCCTTGGTAATAAACATGGTACTTTCAAAGACGACTGTTGGCTCAAAGATATATTTAGCTAGCGAAACCTTTCTTTGAACACAAGGATGCATCTGTGTTGTCAAACACAACGTGCCTGCATTGTATTACAATCTGTGGAGGTTTATGGAGAAAATGTTCTCTTCGACTTCCCTCCCAAGTTGAACTTTACACTACATGAAGTGTTTTTTTTTAGTATCACCTAAAGTAGGAAGGTGTAGAAATGTCATGGGATCTGAGACCGCGGGGGCTGAAATCCGGTGCTTGATGTGTTTTGGTGTGCTTTCTCAGCATGCCGTTGCAGGCAGAGGCCATCAGAATAGCACGACAGAGGGAATGCCTAAGACAGGCCTGGATAAACATGCTGAGGCAAGATACAGAAATTCTCCCACTCACTCCCTTGTGTGCCAGACTGTCTTGTATTTACTCATTTTCAATTTTCTTCTCTTGCCCTCCTTTACTTTTCTCTTTGTAATCCCCCTTATTACTGACATAACCTCCAATGTTTACAAAAAAACGACTACTTGTGAGTTCTAGACGCCCAGGAATCACATAAAGCAATCTAAACAATTACAACAAATTTTAACTTGAAATGGACACTAAATCTCGTAGTATTCAGATTAGGCATGCTTGTATACAAATTCACGTTCCTGCTTGACAGTTTGTATACGGCATTTGGAGAAAGTGAGTTTAACTGACAGTCTGTTGAGATAAGTGGTAATGAGGAGAGGTTCTCAGAGAGCAGGGTGGTCATAACACACGCAATGGCTTTTGACAGCGCAAGGATGTGGTTCATCTTTTCATGCTTCTATCACCACTCTATCTAAGACGCTACTGTGATGTGCATGCTTTGCAATACCGGTGACCCAGATAGTGAATATAGCCATTATTCCCCCTAACAGCCTCTCTATCCCTCCATTCCATTTAAGTCCCAGATTCTCTTCTCAAAAGCTGAGCAGTACACCGCCACTCAAAAAGTGGCAAAAAGTGCTTTTCCCCGCTTATTGCAACTAGCCCCATCTGTCCTTTTAGTGCTTTTATTGTCAGACATACAGTACGGTGCATACATAGAGCCTATTTCTCTGTACTGCTTGCGAAAAACATATCATCTCACTACCCCTTAATAACCCCGCTTAAAAAAGTTTGGTTGGAGAGCAATGTTTTCCTAACAGCTCGATACAAAATAAGTTTTAGGAGAGCAGGAAATCACTGCATGTTCATGTGCAAATGCGAGGAAAGAGTAGTAGTTTACCTTCTCAGTAGGTAAGCTTTGACAGGTCTGAACCAGGGACAACACAGCAGGAGAGTAGAAAAGAGATTTGCGTGTTTTTGTGCAGGTAAACACCTGTGTGTACATGCACTTTAAGCTCTGCGTGAATCTATGTGTGTGGTAATTTCAAGAAAATCTATCATATTCTTTGAAGCTCGGCTCACATTTGTTAGGTTTTTGATTGAAAACAACAAGCCTGATAGACTTGACGGGCCCTCAGGTTCAGAAATCTTCCTGAAAATATCACGGAACAATGCCTCTTTGCATTCGGGGATGCAGCGGAGGCACACACAATGAACAGTTATATGAAAACTCTTCGATCGATCAGTGCCTGAGGCAAAACTCACATTCATGATTGTCCTCTCAGCAGTCAAGTTTCAGAAGGCAGACTTAAAGCTAAGTATAACCATGGAAGAAAACAAATATTCCCAAGAGTAAAATCCTTAAAACTGCTAAACACTGCCTGATGTTAGAGTTTTCTTTTCACTTTGACATTATCTCCTTACTTTTGTGGTTTTAGGATGTGCTGCACATTATGTGCTTTACAGAGAGCAGGAGCACTAATACTGCATTTAATCAACCGTAAGGCAGCAATTAGTTGTTATTTAAAAAATCAATTAAACCATTTTTTTTGTTATTAATAATTAAATTGTGTTTGTTATAACTGTACAACTGTCTTGTGTTGTTCTATCAGAAATGAAAAAAACCCGTAAAAAAATATTTTACAATATAAGCATCAACATTTCACATTTGATAATCGGAAATAATACTTCCAATATGACGAACTACTAATTGCAGATTATGTCTCTAATAAATAATTATATATGCAATTCTAATTAAAGCCTTTATTTGCTCCTGTCCACTCTTTGCATGGAGTGTTTCGGCAGTTTGAGAATGTGTACACTAGACTGAAGCTTTGATTTGGGGCTTCACCAGCAGCCTGAGACTTTGAACACAAGGCATGCAGGAGCCATGGAGAGCACAGATGGGGCTGAAGCCGAGGCCTGCGCTTCACAGGCCCGAGCCAGGAGAGAAAGTAATCCATCAGGCCGTGGCACTCTGGTGCCTGGGGGGGCCAGTCACTGACCCTATAAGACTGATTGGGCCTCTGTGGGGGGCCAGACCCCCTGACTACACGGACATCAGCGTCTGGCTCGCTCCACTGAGGCTTGATCTGAACTGGACCGAGCCAAAGCGCTGACCTGCTTCTGTTTGGATTATGTTGAGGGAGCGATCTAGATCACAGATAGTGTTCTGCAAAACATGTGAAAATACAGCCTACATTTTTATATTTTACATCTTAACTCAAATAAATTCCAAGTTAAAATGTCATGTGTCAAAATAGGTCAACCTACTGCCATTAATAATTTCTAACATCTATCCATATATTTAGCCTCATGTCACCCCTGAAACTGATATACCTCTGTTACTATAATTACATTGAGCTGTAGTTAATACAGTGTAAAACTTCAGATTAAGTGATAGGAATCTAATTATTCTACATCAACGGTCCTCTGAGCTGACGAGGTCAGATCCAGCATCAGGCAGACGGGCGGCTGGAACCTGAAGCAGCCAAGGCAAGCCGCATGATTGACAGGTGAACGAGTAAACAGAGAGATAGTTAGACAAATGGAAGCGAAGATATAGTTTGACAGACAGATGGGAGCGTAAATGGATGGTTTGGCAGCATGATAAGGTAAATAGGCTGATGGATCACAAAACAAATGTGGGAGGAGGAAGGAAGAAAATAAAAGAGAAGAAAATAAAAGAATGCCCGCCTGAAGAGAACAGAAGATAGAAAGCCAGATAGTCTGATGAACACAGATGGGTTGTGTTGATACACGGGGAGGTGGGGCAAGATCGATCGATTGTTTTATTCTATTTGCCTGGCAAACTGGAGATTTGATGTCGCTGGTATCGAGGCAATCTGCTTCTGACGACACCAGGCATGACTGTTACAGATGGCGAGATAGCGACACATCTCAATCTTTGGCTAGCTGTCTTAGCGCAGTCTATCTTCACTGTATGCTAGCACCACTTTTGGTGTCAGCACTTCTGACTGATATCAAAATGGGGTTTTGTGAAATGGATCTTTTCCTATCAGTCTAAATTACAGTTTGTGAATCACTCGGTGATGTATGGATGCAGAGAGGTGTTCACCTCTTGCATTGGCAAGGAGCTGTAGCTTAAAGGAGTCGGCTCCAGGTGTTTCAAAATGGAGAAGGGCTAGAATTCTTTGCTTCTACTCAGATTTGAGAAAAACAAAATGGATTCCCTGACAAACGGACGCCTCATTACTGCTGCTTGCGTTTATCATGTCAAAATGGAAGACAAGGGTATGTGAAGTTTAGAGGCAAGGGCTCTCCTAGTTAGAAAGGTGGCTTTTCTCTGTGGCTGCTTGAGGGACATGGGGGTGCTTCAACAGCCTTGATGAGTGTTGCAGGGCTTATAATAGACAGGAAAGGCCCAGAAAGCATGCCCTTTAGAGGTGCAGCATCTCTCACTGTCTGACAGCTTACAGGGCCTAGGCTGCACAATGACACCTTCACAGTGCGCTCAAGATGACATACAAACACAAACACACACACACACACACACACACACACACACACACACACACACACACACACACACACACACACACACACACACACACACACACACACACACACACACACACACACACACACACACACACACACACACACACACACACACACACACAGGTGCATAATGCTCAGACACACTCGCAAAAAAACAAATACATTTGGCAGCACAAGTGCACAATTACACACACTTTCTAAGTCTAAGTGCACACGGTCACGCACACACCAATCTAAATGCGATGTGTAGATAATACCTGACAAGTGGAATCTCAGCATCATGCTGGCAGTATTAAAACGTATAAAAACATCTAGCGTTCACACCAAGAAGGGGTTTATGGAAACAAACATCTGTTTTTGCCATGTAACGAAAGCAGTACAACTTCCTCACTGTAAACAAAAATCTAGCTGAAGCCCAATCCCTAGGAAAAGTCCTGGATTTCTGTCAAACCTCATTGTAGGTAAAGAAGATAAGTAACCTGAGGTGGCTGTTTGACGAAGAGTGTGCAGAACATGTGTCAATCAAAGTCCACGAGGAAGGGGAGCACTGTCCATCACTCTTTTTAAAAGTATTCTTCCTCTTACCATTGTACTGTATGGAAGTGTTGAAATGTAAATTGATGAAAATCAAGAAATTAACTATCAGCAGTTTAAATAAAATCCACTTAGTTTGTTGAGCCAACATTTGACTGTTTCAGCTTCACAAATCAGATTTGCTTGCTCTGTTTCATATACATTTAAATCATTTAAAATTAATGATCTGGACTGTCTCAGATTCTCACTCTGAAAAAATTAGCAATTATTAAATGTCAGTTTGAGCTATTAGAACCTTAAAACATTGTAATATGTTCTGGCATTTTACAGACTAAATAACTAAATAATATGGCAATGTGTCTATTCACTTTACAGTAGGTGTTTATGACATACTTTTCAAATAACTAAATGAGAGTGCACATGAAGAAGTATTAATACACACTCCTACAGCAGTGCAGCCGTGAGTTGCTGTTGTGCATCATATCACATTAATAAATGACTATTTCTGAAAATGCTTCTCGTGCACATGCTGTACTGTAACACACACTGATCTTTATCCATTTACATCTGACTGACTGAGATCAGTGAGAAATGCAGTGTCTGCAGTTTACTACAATTTTTTGTCATTGCTCAGTTCATTTGTCCAGTTGCAGGACTTCGTAGAATAATCTGCAACTGGTTAGACAGCTGCTACAAGTTTTCCCACAACAATACAAGCCGCCATCCAATCTCAGGATTCTCTGAGACCTCTCACCACTGATGCCTTACCCAAGTTAATAAAACATGGTGTTGTGTGTTATTTATTTATTAATTCACTTTTTGATGTGTCCCAGCGTGCAGTGAGAGTGGTGGTGGAGATCATAAGGCTGTGCAAGCGAGCAGCCCTGCTCTCTCCTCCATGCCATCACCATCAGACCCATTTGGCCATGTGAAGATGCTCCCTTCTGTTCACATGGGGGGGAGCGCTGGGTGGGTGTTCTTCCAGAAAGATTTTTCACTTTCTCTTTTAAAATAAATCATTTATACAGAGAGTTGCTCCCTCATGTACACAAAACACCACAACCCTTCCTGTGATGCGCTACACTTTGCTACCTTCATGTTTCTGCTTGTGCATTGCCCTTGTGACTGTCAACGCTGGTTTCTGTGTACAAGGCGTAAAGTAGAAGTGGTAGACGCAGAACACAGCAATTTAATGTTTCTTCTTGTTATTTTACAATATATTAATTTCAATATTTTTCATTAAATTCCCCATCATTTAATGAAACCGTGTCAGTTTTTTTGTTTAGTTTTTTAATATATATATAAATATCTTTTTTTTTTGTAAATTAATTTCTTTTTTAGACTTAACAAAAGCTTTAAGAGAAACATAGCCATTTATCACCTTTTTTCTGGGTTGTGGATGTGTCAGTGCTTTGACTGATAACCTGACTTCATGTGGCAGAGTAAACTCTAATTAATCCATCTTCCTTAACAACATCTGACAGTCACTGTCTATCAGAGCTCAGCGCTGTCCACAGCTCAATTGGAGGTTGTGTGCTTCTGCATTTATGTGAGATTTTTGAATATACATTATGTACTCATATGCATGTGTGTTTGTGCATGTGTGTCGAAGGGAGGTTATGTTTCTTTTTAACTGTCTGCAGGTTGACTACACACCCACAGACCAGACATCTCTCAGGCGACAATGGATTCTGTGTGAATGAAAAATGTATCTGTCCCCTTCACTTATTCATCAAGGAGGAAGATTTTTCTGCAGGGATGCCCTCAAGAGATGTGGCGCTCACATGCCAGGCGGCCTGCCGCCACTTTACCCACAAGGTTTTCAATAAAACAAGCAAACAACACAATTCCAACACCTATAAATAAGTGATTGTTCCTGAATAAAGTGCTGTACACAGAGCCCCTCACTGAGGCCACTCATCACACTTTAATGGGCCCTGTACCGGCCAAAGTTATTCCTCTCCTCTCTCCCTCTCTCCTTCTCTATCTTTGCACAGAGAGAGGGAACAAAGTTAATGGAGGTAGCTGCAATAGGAGACGCTGAGTCGCATTCAGATCACCATCATGCCATCACCTGGCTCAACACTGGTTAAGATACAGCACTATCTCTTTCATGATTTATGAGGCTATCAACATGCTCTTTCTTCCCCGTCTCCCTCTTTCTTTCCCTTTCTCCCTCATCTCGTTCAAACACAAATACACAAACACTTACACGCAAACACACAAACTCCTTTACTTCCCAGTTATTTTCTCTCTTGGAGACAGGTTGTTCACAGCAGTTTGAACATTCAGAGCGTTGGCTTGCCAGATGCTTGGGCGTCTGTCAACGTGGTGCTATTGTTAGCTCGTTTTTGATAAGATTTACATGGCAGAAAAGCCATCAAATAAGATATACTACTGAGAATATGAGAAGGGATCACACCTAATCCGCACACCTGCGTCTTGGCAGTGTTAAGTCTCTTCTCTATCAAGACCAACACACGCGCATGCAGATACATGCAACCGCCCACTCACTCCCACACAATCTGCAAACTTAGAGCATAAATCTGAGAGTTACACAGCAGCTTGAGTCTGATTTAGTCGTGGGTTTTCCTTGGGCTCAAATGCTCACACATACTTGTTCAAAAACGAACACACATACATTATACGATCTTCGCTCATGCACACACTCGAGCATCAGCGTATCGTATGGTTTCCTTTTCGCAGCAGGAGCTTTCCTTTTAGGATTTTACCTGCATTTAAGCCGGACAAACCTTCCATTTGTAATTATATTAATTGTTTTTGTTAACATTTGCAAAATTATGTTTTAAAGCAAGTGGTTTTATTAGGTCTATTGAGCTTAATATTTCTGAAGGTGAAATTGAAATGCAGACAGATTCACCGCATTAGTTTCTTGGGGCCTTTAACTTTCCGGTACTATTTGGCTACAAAAGCCCATTATACTTTTGTCTGCCTGATGTGTTTTCGTGCACACACACACACTCACAGTGCACATCAAACCTGTGCTGATTAGAAAAGAACTAGGTCACTTGTGCCCCGGCTGGTGGCACTTTCTGCTCTGGCCCTATAAGCCCCTCGGTTACCCAGAATCCCTTGGCATCCATGTCAGAGCCAGGGCCTGCGGCAACACACCTGTGTCCACGCTTCTTCACTGGGATCAATTAGCATTAAAGTTTCAGAGCTGCTCTCCCGCAGTGTGGACATAGTGTACACTGGAGGGGTACAGCCTGAGAACATCCACAGAAAGAGACTGACAGAAACGTGAAGAGAGAGATATATTTGTAGACACACTCCACAGCGGTCAGAACACAGACACACACAAAGAGTCTTCTGCGGTTAACCCTATGCTATATTTCTGTGTCCAGTTCAAAACATCTGGGTGTTTTTGTAACGACACAGGAATGTTTTCAGATTAGATATTCTGCTGTACCTGTATTATATGCCGCCTGCATTTACTGTTCACCCTTCCTCCCGCGTTCCACTAAATTAATCTCTTCGTGACTTTCTTAATAATTTGTTCCCACATTTAAACAAGCCGATTCAACTTAGACTACATAGTGTACTCCTGAAGACTTTCTGAAATGTGAGTAGGGAAAGCATGCTATCCAAATCACGTTCCTTAAATGAACTCTGAGCACTGATGTGGGGAAAGTGTCACTTTATTGTGTGTATCTCTACTTTCCAGTCATTGTTATTATGAAGTTTGATTGGATTTTCGTACTATCTATATAAAAAAAATAACAACATAACTTTCATCTGTTCTTAAATGTGCTCTTTGTGGAGAAAGTGTGACAGAACTATCTGCTCAGGAAACTTACTCCATTACACTGTATCTAAACACAGGAAACAGTTGTTTACCACTCTATTAATGTTCTGAATGAGGTGTACAGAAACATTTAAATGTCAAAGCCATTTCATCAATGTGAGAGAATGTCTTTTGACTGACTAAATACCAACTTTTGTTTTACATTGTCAACATCTTTTCTGGCATATTTTCAAGTCTTAATTTCACAACTGGTAATCCGTTTGAACTAACATTATATGTCTTCTATATGAAATTCCTATCCACCCACAGGTTATTGTTGTTTTCCACCCAAACTCTTCCACAGCTCCCTAGGTGGCTCAGTTTCTATCTTCCCATTTACACGAAGTGTCACATAGCTAGCCACCAGCAAACAGATAGTGAACAAGTAGGCGGTAACATTTGATTTGAAAACCCTCTACAATCCTAGAGTTTTCTCCCTGAGGGGATTTCCCATTACTGTGTGTCAGTTTACACAAAGCATATATGGTTTGTCTGTTTGTCCCTGCCCATGTGTGTGTGTGTGTGTGTGTGTGTGTGTGTGTGTGTGTGTGTGTGTGTGTGTGTGTGTGTGTGTGTGTGTGTGTGTGTGTGTGTGTGTGTGTGTGTGTGTGTGTGTGTGTGTGTGTGTGTGTCTACCATCGAGGAAAAAGAGCACTGAGGCCAGCTGTACCTGTGCTGCCTCGTGGTTGTCTCTTGACAGTGCCCTTCACATCACAGCATGGGCCTGGTCGTTGGATCTGACAGAAGTGACCTCCATGCCACATCACCCTCACAAGACACACAAACACATGCCTAGACAAAAACAGACGCGCACCAAAACCAGACAGACAGATCTACACACACACACACACACACACACACACACACACACACAGGAACACACCTGATATCTCGCTGGCATATATGAAGACACAACCTCATTTGAGACGAATCGCACACAAAACCATCTACCTAGATATGCATAGAATGCCATATATTTTAACACATTCAAACCGTGTACGACCACAAACTGCAAATCTCAAAACCCCCTCTGGGCTCCTTAATGTCAGACAGTTATCAATAGAGATTCCAGAAGAGCGGCTGCTAAACAGCATGGGTAAACAAAGAAGGGATACAAAAAAAAATCCTGAATCAAAGGCAGAGTGGGACCCTGTTATTTTTCCTGAACAGGAAATAATTTGCTGGCAATTTGTGACTCATCGAAGCGTTTTGTGTGGGAGTGCTTGTGACACATACTGTAGTGATGGGGAGGTGGGTTGAAGGCAGTTGAGTTTGGTGGTAAACTTGACTTAAATATTTAAAATGTCAAGTCGTTTGCTTTTTACAATGCTGCTATTTCCAGAGAATTGTTGGCTAATCAAAATTGGTGTTCCGTGTGTCAAACAGAAAGCAGTAATTGATGGGATTCAGTGCAGGCACAATTCAGTGTGATTGATGGAGAGTGGAGGAAGCACTGCGACTTGCATTTTTTTCCCTCTGTAAATAATAAACAATTGTGATGTTGTGTGGAAATCAGTCAAATATAATTATTTTCCTTCGGCATCTCTTTCCTGAACTTGTCAATCAGTACTGTACTAACATAGACACCTCTTTCAACTGATTAGCCTTATCTAAATCCCCACAAACACAATGTCATTACAAGTAAATCCATTTCCTCAACGCTCTTTCCGACAGAGACATATTTTACTGGCCTCCCCTAGGGCTAATTGAAATAAAGTTAGGTGACCTTTGGGGTGCCTAGAGGCGCATGCTTGTTCTACTAGCCCCTTTCTATATTTCATGCTAGAACCTCATAAATCAGCCTGTTGAACTGGGCCGCAATGATGGTCCCGACCTTTCTCATGACATTTCCAAATGGCTACATCCTCTACCTAGGTTCATGGCACCATGAAAGGCACCCAACCATGGTATATGAAGATGAGAATGAGCCCACTACACTATGCGCAGGGGAGCAAACAAACCAGTGGCATTGGGAAATGGCACAGGGAACTGGCATTGGTTGTCAAAAATGCTCATCTGTTTGTCAGTTTATCACTGAAAATGCAATGCACTCATTTACATACCGTGAGTTTATGAAGAATGCTTCTGACTTTGAAAAAAATGAGTCAAACCAATTTCCAATATACACCTGCAAGCTGTGAAGAGAAGCTTTAGATTTTCTAAGGACCCCGTCTAAATTACTGTTGGAGGAAAGAAAAAAAGCTTTTATCTTTGAGGCCAGGTTGGTTTAGATGTCTTTCACTTCAGCATCCTCTGAACAAGATCCTTATTGTATGCAAATCTACTGGCAACAGCATGAAGTAGCTTTCCATTCTGTTTCTGTGCATGTACTATGTATAGTCGGCTGAAGAAATCCTGTATGTGTGTGTGTGTGTGTGTGTGTGTGTGTGTGGGTGTGTGGGTGTGTTTGTGTGTACTGCAGGGAGAGAAGGAAAGGTCCACTTGTGACAAGCCTGGTGGGAATAGAAACATCTGGTGGGCCGGCTGCTCCTCTGGTTAACATGCTCCTCCTCAGTGGCCCCCAACGACACACCCAGGTACCACATGCACAATACATATGGACACAACCAAAGTCAGATGCATGTACATGTGCAACACACACACACACACACACACGCGTACGCACACACAGTCTCTATTCCTGGCTGTTGTTGTCATATCCTTCAAATGCAAATCCACATTAAAGTACATTAATCTCACGGCAATAACGGTCCATCTTGTCAAAAGACTCAACGCCATTATCACACTGGAGAGAGGTATGAACAGAGGGCCTATCATTCCTGTAATGATGCTAAGGAACAACTCTGTCCAATTTGCACCAGATGCTCTTCAGAGCCGCATTAAGCCTGCATTATTGCCGGAGGAAAATGTCATGTTATTGGCAAGGTGAACCCTCTCCACTCCAACCCCTCTTCTTGATGTCGCTTTGCATGGATTGGCGCTGGCTCACTCCCATATCCACCCTGTAATCGACTAAATACAGAGCCATTACTTATTTTATCTTTCACACTATGTCACTTAAGCACACAAACACATGTACTTAAAGTCATCACTCATAACTCTGCTAAGCTTGAGTGAAATGTCATCCTGGCGGCAGTGGATAAAACACTGCATCAATTTACACAGCCTTTACCTCCGTATCAAGTAATGCTATAGGCGGGGGTCACATTATCACAGAGTATATGGTGGTGTAACAGACGACATGTAGAGTGGATCGCTATAGCTTCATGAAAGGTTGAGTTACTTGATAGAAGTGGCAGCAGTCCAACTAGAATGATTGCTCACTGCCTCCAGGCCTGGCATTTGGTGCCCTAGGCGAGATTTTGGACTAATAACTCCGGCCTCCCTTCACTCCCTTCCTCCCCACTCTCTCCCTCCCTCACACATGTCCATGTCTGTGAGGACCAAAGTTAATTCATATATTCAGATCTTCCATATACAATACCACTAATCTAATATTGCTCTTTAACTAACATCGTCTATAGAAATAACCCACATTCACTTGGAAGGAGTTAAAACTAAGCAAACATGTTCCCCACCCTTGCCATCATAATAAGGATATTTGGTCCTCACAGTGATAGTCAGAGTACATGGCCACAAAAGCACATACCTAATCTCCAGCTTTTCTGCAGCCTGCAGCCAGGTCTCAATGGAGACCTAGTGGGAGGAGGGTGTTTGTGTGGAGGAAGCAGACTACACGTCCTGATGACCCGGCCAGCCTCAGGAACACTCAGCTGATCTCCTGCCAGGGCCTCAGCACACTTCCTTCACCAATATATATAATGGCCGTGCTAATGATGGCAAAGCAGGCAGCACCTAACAGAGCAGTAATTTAGACACTGCTAACACTATCACCAGTGCAGTCATTTCATGGCGATGATATGCTCCTGATATCAGCCACTACAGCACCCAGCGATTTATTTGTGGCAACATGACAAAAGTACATAATTAGATAAAGAGCATGTGAACACACACATACTGTACTTTCAGATTGAAAAAAGAAACCTTGGAATCTGAACAGAAAATACCACTCTAGACTTATTGTGAGTGTTTACTTTCTCAGCTCTGTTCTCACGGCTGAGAAAGGGAGGGTATTGATTTTTCTTTTCAGAAAAATAATACTGAAGAAAAAAGAAACATAAATAAAAGCAAGACAACTAGAGAATGTTATGGAGAAGAGGAGGAAGGGTGGAAGGCATGAAATAAGAGACATTTCCCAACATGAAACGGCTTTTTTTATGTTATTGGGAAACAGTAATGAACAGTACTAAATCTTAAACAATGGGCTATTTTTACTCCCAGCGCTCATATGAGCAAGCATGTGTGAAGCAATGAACATGTTGGATATGCATCGATTACTCTAATATTGAACAACACAAGAAGCATCAAAGTAGGGAGAGTGTGGCCTCCTGTAGCTGACCATCACAAACACCCTGCACCCAAATTGATAAATCTCAATCTCATGGTTTCCCTGTGGTGATCTATCGTCCATCAATCATTTCCACCTGGCAATAGAAGTTTGTTTGTGTGCAATTTTGTGTAAAGCTGCATTTGAGCAAATAAAATAGAGTTTGGTTGACTCACGGGAAGACATACAGTGATTAATGCCTATTACAAGGCATAGAGTCTAAAGTCCAAGCAGCATTGCAGTGCCTTACTTGACTTCTAACTTTTTTAACTTTAGAAGTTTGGTCACAATAAGGACCTCTGAGGCATCCTGAAACAGGTAAAATGTCATAATGTGTTGTAAAAGTCATCGCATCAATATGTCTATTACGTTCTTAAATGAAGACATCTCTTCGTGCTTTATCGCTTATTTAACCGCATAATGTTTAATTAAATCAAGCTAGCTCTTTTCAAGCAAATACATGAACATCTTTACTGATTAAAAATATAACCATGGATGCATCTGAGTGAGCAACTTAGACACATGTCGAGGTAAACCAAAGTTGTCCAGGAAGCTGCAGCTAATTTGATTGGGATACATTTTGACATAAAATCAACTTGTAATGAAGAGTCGTGTGGTGGGAGAAATTAGCCATTACCCTGCAGAGCTGGCATCAAATGTTTATAAATGACAATGATGTTAGCGCTGACTGTGAAGGAAGTGCAGAGCTTGGGGAACATTCTGACGTTTAGGCTGTCAGAGACTAGGGCACAGACTTTGTTTCATCGAGGGAGATAGAGGGAAAGAAAATAAAGAGTGGGAAAGGGAGAGAGAGTGTGACAAAGGAGGAAAAGGAGCACAAGGGGGCATGCAGTAGATTGCAGTTATGATGTGCATGAGAGAGGGAGACAGTGAACGACAGGGCGAGAGAGTTTAAAAGGCACGGCGTCTGTTGGCTGGCAGGATGGACGGAGGGAGAGAGGGAAGTGTGCGACAGCAGAGCGTGACAAGTGCGGCAGAACAAACCGGTGGTGACTCACGGGCTCCTTCATTCACTACTGTGATCAGATCCAGCAGGACAGCCCACCATATGGGATGGCACAACTTATTCATCCAATCACTTGGATGACATACAAGACCAGAGGAGAGGGGATGGTGTGTGTCTGTGTGTGTGTGTGCTGGGGAGAAGGTGCCTGGAGGTTTTTGAAATATGACAGTAAACGAAAGGGGAAGTGAGGAGAACACGGCTACAACAACCAGAGTAATTAATCTACTAAAAGCTCCACATTTCTTAACAAATAGAAAAGAGGCATATCTGTCATGACATATGTGTCATCCAGATGACACATTGAAAGTAGTCCAAGACATTAAAACAAATTATTAAATAAAGACTTCTGAGAATATAAACGTAGTGATAAGCACGTCTTTTCTGGGCCTCCGTTAAATGCAGATTAAAGCTAAGCTCTGAGAGGTGAAGGGCCTGGCGAATTGAGCCCCAACACACCAAGCCCAGGAATAGAAACAGACATAATCTAACCAAAGCCAGATATTTTTGTGAAGAAAAGAATGTTTCAACCCGGTTGGCAAGAGGCGTCTTAAACCCTTTTATAAGGTACCTAAACTACACAGTGCTTCACTGAAAGCAGAACACATTTGCTTAACTTCACAACATGCAGGGGCCCTCCGATAAAAGTGTCTGTCCTACGCTGTGGCTGGCAGAGATATTGTTATCCACTTTGTTCCTCTGCCACCTTGCCAGCTTACTCAATTTTTGCAAGACAGATAGCGATCGTCGTGGGGTAATTTAGGAATTAGACTCGAGGTGTATTGTAATCGCATACTTCAGGGGTAGCACCACAGTCATTTCAGATATCTGAGGCAAAGACTGTCTAAGATCTTCCTTTTGTCTGTTATATAAAACAAGGGTTCTTAGAAATCCTCAGACCAACACCCAAATTAGGGATTTGTAATTTCATGGTTGCAACAAGCATTATACATAGTACATTCTGCCTGTACTGATCCGGTAAAATATGTGAACAGTTTGATTGGAAGCATTTTCCAAACTGAGAACGTGGCACAATGTGAATTCTGAGAGACTAACCATTTAAGCCCTTAAGAAACGGTTTCACCAACAGCATTTGAAATGTAATGGTGATATGGTCTCACATAGGATTCAATTTGACTTTGTCCTTTTTAATAACCTCTGTGATGTAGCACACATATTAAACTGTAACTGAAACACTGCAGTACACACTTAAGCTTTCAGTAAACAGATAATTAGCAGTTATTCATAATAAAACCTTCCAAAAGGAGGACATTATGAAAATAAATGAGAATTCAGTGGGAATGTCAGAGGGTAGTATTAGCTAAGGTAAAGAAACACATTACAAATCCCACGAGGTTAGTTGCAGTGTTATCACATTGTCAGTGAGTCTTATTCACAGCCGATCCCTCTGCCTTCCTGTTCCCTCTGCCCTCTGCCACAGGCTCTCTTCTATTCTTAGATCCTCCACTCCAAATGATCTACTTTTCACTTTTTTTGTCCCTATATTGCAGGCAATTCAGGAGCAATTCAGTTTGTCAGGTACAACAATGCACTTGAAAGAGGGTATTTGAATTGAACAGTGAATGTAATGTCATGTTGTATCTTGTCGTTGTTGTTCAGCTGTCTAAAGGAATTAAATGACTTCTAGACAGCTCAAACATGCATCTTCCATATAGGGTGTGACCCTACATTCAGTACACATATAGCATTTACATGTTATGTCAAATTCATTTAAGATTTAAGCAGTAGCAGCTGTCAGTTACTAAAAACAACAGCCACAATGTCCTTATTACAGCTGCTGCATGATAACCTGATACTAAAAGGAAAGTGAGGGACATTACTTGTCAGAGCTCCATCTCAAGTCTAACGAGACATTAACAGTTCCTATATCTGACCGCTGCCTGGAGGCTCCCTCTCTCCACATTGTGCCTGTTGCCCTATCTGGGGCAGCAATATTTGATGAGGTTTGACAGTAGTAAAAGACTGTCCGCATCAAAAAAGAAAAAAAAACGTTCACATTCTGACTCCAGATAATAGATGTTGCCATTCTAAGCCAATAATAGTGTCTATAATGAAATCAGTGGAGCAGAAAAGAGGCGCTCTTTCATTTCCTTATGCAGGGCCGTGCGTTTTGTACATCCCATTATTCATCAGGTCCTGGCTGCTGATAACTGTCCCATTTGCATCTGAATCAAGAACGCCTTATAATAACCATCCCCCCCAAAAGCACCACCCCCATGCAAATGAAGTGACCTAAAAAGAGCAGGTACTGTATTTAGTTATTTGTGAGAAACTGTGACCTACTCTTGAAGTTGTGTTAAAGCCAGAAGCATGCACTCGGTCTGTGGCCATGAATCCTGGCAACATCGCTATGACAGTATTAGGATACTTGCATTTATAATTGCTGTTGCTGACCCTCTTGAAAACAAAATGTGCATCTCAAGGGGTAATTCCTAATGAAGAATTGAAAACTTTTTTCACTGAGGGCTACATACAGAAAAATATTCGAAGGGCCGGGCCGCTCACTAGAGGTGAGGTATACTGCCTCATAAGTTAAGTTAAACGTTATCAAAATCAATCAAAAGTAGGTAAATTATGCTTGATACTTGAATCTGCTTTAAGAAAAATAAACAGCCTACATCCCAGCTTTCCAGAGAGTTTCATTGAATTTGTTAGCAGCTCATCCCTTACAGCAGGAGTCCCAGATTGATTATCATAAGAGGAAATAGGAAGGGTATATTTCAAGTTTGTTATGTATATAAGTTATGGGCTTTTTTTTTATCGACTTAGATTTGTTAGAACATATTTTCAAATGTAATTGACTGAATTGATTGTAAATTGGGCTTATTAACACATGAACACTACTGTGCAATATATGTTTACAGATATATTTAAGTACAATACAAGAAAAGCTCAAGTTTAATTTGTGGGCCGTATTCAATTATACTTTTTGAATTAGCTGAGGGCCGATTCAAAATGTCCCACGGGCCTCATTTGGCCCCCGGACCGTAGTTTGGACACCCCTGATTTAAAGTATATTAAACATCTGGATGCAATGTTCAAATATCCTTTGATAAAAGTGGTTCCTATATTTCCTTACTCCCAAAGCGGGCAGTTTCCTGAGGATGTCTGTATCCATCTTGCCTCCTTTTTTCCTTGACATGTCCTACTTCTATGAACAAAAGACAGGGTAAGAGTGCATCATAGAAAGCAGTTCATAGAAAGCAGTGAATAATCTTGGCCTTCCTTTTCAGAGAATGTTTGACTCACTTCAGTAAACCCTTGAGTTTTAAATCCCTGCTGCTAGCCAGGAACACACCATCTGATATTTGTGATCAATCATAACCGCGGGAAAAGATTGCACTGGCTCAAAATAATAAAAAAGATGCTATCCATAAAGGGGCGACCTGTGGAGGGATAAACTCCTATAGGAGTAAAGTGTAGCTGCGCCAGACAGACTGTTCCAAACCCCCTGTAGACGGACAGATTAATGGAGTGTGCTTTCATATAAAGTAGTGGTCTTAAACCTAAAATTAAGTTGGGTGCAATCCTCACAACACGGTCAGGCAACACACTGTATGGTCATGTGTGATGTGTTGAATCATGGGTAGCTTGCTTTTATGTGTAAATAAATGTATACTTGACCATTTACCAACTATACAGTCAAAGCTATTCTAAACCCTGCATTTACATAACAAAACATGTCCAAACAAACACACACACAATGTCTGTTTCACACATGTTAAAAACACAAACAATTCCTAATGCCAGAGGGCAAATGGGTAGAAAAGGGGAGTGGGGGGCTTTTTTTGCGCACTCTGACTTTAGGTCGTGGCCATTAAATAAGCTGCCGCTGGAGAGGTGAGCTGCATTGACAATGATGTATGGGGGAAACACAACACATTGCTGTTATGAATTGGTTGGCTCTGGTGCGGACAATGCTTGCAAACACGCGCACACACAGATACATGCAAACACGCACAGAGACACTCACAAGCAACTGCGCACACATACACACAAACAATAGGCCAGTGGTAGAGCCAATAGTATCTAACTCTCTTCCAGACAAATTCAATTTTCATCCAGGACATATGTAAGCTGATTAAAACAGCCAACAAAGACTGGAGAAATATGTCACATCCTTCAGGACTGGACACAATATTGAGTGCTGCTTTGGCAATGCTCTCCTTTTGCTTCACCCCTCTCTTTCTCTCTCTAAGTCCCCGCTCTTTTCTCGAATGATCTTTCTGTGTCACCTGATGCCATCATGCATCACTTTCTTTTCTCTTTCACTTTCTTTTCCTTTCTCTTCCCTCACTAGGTATTATTCCTACAGAGCTGCCCTTGCAAAGGAAGACATACAGTATAGTACTATTCATTATACTGTATGCATAGTAAAACACGCTATGACTGCCCTCTATAAGTACATTTAAGTGATTTTGCTACGTGCTTAACCATTTAAAGTATGTATTGCAAACCTTCGACGGTTGAAGTAGCAAGGTGACATCTCATTGAGCACTGTTTAACTGCTGGCATAAACCATCTGAAAACAATGAAACAAAATAAATCTTCATAGTAAAATAATAATTTGAATCACCCATCCCGCAGTTGCAAGATAACAAAGGAAGGAAGTGGCGGCAGCTTTGTCTTCCACTGTGCACTTGTGGCTGGGGTGGAGCCTTGACAGTCAGAAGTATGTCAGGCACACACATGCCGATGCACCAGGGGCGTCACAATGTCTGTTGAGCCACTGCAAAATAATGTCATATCACAAGAAGATGTGTGAAGAACACAACTGAATTATGAATGATGGGAGGTTAATTATGGATTGAGGGAAGGCAGAAGTAATGCCTTAGACATTTCCTTGAAACACATGGTTGGATTCATGGCTCTGGACCCACTGCACTCTCCTTGGCAAGTAACAAGCCAGAGAGACTCTTTAATTAGCTAGTCTCCACTGATAATGGTTGGTCTTTGTTGCGTGTGGATGTATTCAACCTCATTTTTGTTAAGGAACACTCTTCAAATGAGTGCATAAGATGAATGTGCTTAACTTAAGTTGACAAGAAAAACTGTGCTCTTGTCGACAATAAAGCAGCACAATTATTATATGAAAAGCAATTATAATCACAGCTCATCCTTATAGGTTGATGTGAAAAGTGATTGTCAAGACAGACATAAAAGGAATCCATTAAAAGAGAGAACAAAACATTGAAGTTGACTAGTGTCAAAACTTTCTTTTTAGGCAAATATCCTGCTTTCAATCGTTTTTTAGATGTACTTGATGGTGATGACACACATATATATATTTGACAGGTATAATATCTGTCCTTTTCATGAATCTAAAGTTATAGATCTTTTCTGTTTGATGCAATCAACCATCTGCATTTATGTGGACAAATGATTCCTGCACCTGGAGCTCTGATGGATTGAACATGCTGTCAACCACAAACAAAAGCAATACCCTCCAAAAAGGGGGTCCAAGATTTAGTTCCATAGCAAAGAATGGGGGCATGCAGCCTGGGTTGGTGGGGTGACTTAAAGACAAGCAAAAGGATAAGGGTGGAACTAACAAGGGGCGTGCCTCCGCCTGCATGGGAAAAAAAGGCAAGGCCATTGGGGAATGAATGATGTTCCAGACACCCTTGGGGTCTTGATTTGGGGGCTTGTGACCCCTGCAGGTTGTGAGGAGTTGTAGGAGGCCCCACTGCTTTTGTGTCACTGTCGTGACAACTCACCCTGTGCAGCTTGTAGTCATAATTGAACTTTTACTGAAAACAGCAAATTCTCCTCTGTCACCCAGCAGCTAAAGGCTCCAGCTATTCAACAACACCCAGCTTTAAAATATAATAAGGACAATATCTGAATCATGTCAGTTAGGAACAGGAAACTGAACATTTTGTCTTACATCTACCAGACTTCTGTTTGGCAGTGAAATGCAATTTCCCCCAAAATGTTACACAGCTTTTTTGAGTTATGAACAGTGTTGTTACACTAAGCTCACTCTATATCCGTCTCCTCTAGCCATATCCGCCATGTCTCTAACCCTACTTATCTACCTATATATACATATATAACACTGCTTATTGTAATAAAGAGATGACTACACCTAAATAGTAATGACATAATATCCTACATTTATGCAGGTTTCATCAGTGGGTATACGCAGGTAAGACTGATGCCAGTCTCAGTATAAATACAATTGAAATTCCAATAGTGCAGTGTCTTAATAAGGGCAAAGACATTTCTATTGGGTTGAAGTTTGAAGAGAAAAGAAGAATAAAAGGAGCTGGCTCTGACATTGTCAGGTCCAAAGGAAGCTGAGGGTCCTGGAGAAGCCAGGGTCTGACGTCCGCCTGTTGCAGTCCACA
Organism: Trematomus bernacchii; assembly: GCF_902827165.1. Classification (NCBI taxonomy): domain Eukaryota; kingdom Metazoa; phylum Chordata; class Actinopteri; order Perciformes; family Nototheniidae; genus Trematomus; species Trematomus bernacchii. Next base: position 4,612,762 of record NW_022987409.1, read on the forward strand.
GCTCCGCTCCGCAGCACTCAGAGCCTTGGGACATCCACATGGCCCATTCACCCTGCTATACTGAAACATTCAAAGCCTCGCTTCCAAAGGGCCACACTTTTGTTCCTTCACAAAAGGCAAGACCAGAGGTTCTCCCATAAATGGGAACTCCGTTCAAAATCAGATTATTTCCAGTGAAATCCTCCTTTCTCCACCTGCCAGTTAACTATGTCAGTGCCATTGTGTTTTCCATGAAAAAGCTCTCCATTTTGGCATAATGGAGGCTGGATGTGTATTATTGCTTTTACTGCCATTGATTCTTGAAGGAAAGAGGCACACCCCACCCCCACACTCCTTCCTCTCCTTAGATTTTTTTTGAAGAAAATCTGGGCCACATGCCCCAGAGGAACGCAAAGTGCTTTAATTCATTCGCACCTTTTCTCTCTGGCTGCCATCTCCAAGGCCTCTTTTTATGCCCAGAAGTGATTTGTTCAGGCTGGACCATCAAAGCAATTATGGTAGTGGCCTGCTTCCCTATTATGAGGAGAGATGACTGACAACACAGGGATGGTGCGGGGGTGGAAGGGCACTTGGCTTCAATTTATTTGATCTAAAAAAAACATTTTCTTTTCATTGGCATCCACTCAAGTAACAAAACCCAAACAAACTAGTCAGATGATCTCCTTGAGAATGTTTGACTAAAAACCTCTTATCCAATTATCTTTATAACATTTTTCAATTACCTTTCTCACCTTCATGGGCAATGAGATTGTGGGCCACAGATGGGTGGTGCAGGACAGAGGATGCCAGCCGTGTAACAGAATACTGAGGGGCATGGCAGGCAGTGATGTGTAGCAATTAATGTAATGGACATGAGAGAGAGTACAATCCATGGACTAATGAGAATGTCTTATATTACAGTGCAAATGCACAGGGTCGCCAAGACTCCTATCATTACAGGGCTATAGGAAGATGGCTCACCACAGAAGGGGATACTCCATAAATGGATAATGCGTAGAGAGCAGAGTACGGCGCCACTGAGCCGGTGTTCCATCCAAGAGTAATAATTCTGCCTGGAGTGACACGGGGTCATTGGGATGGATGGAAACAGGATGTGAGGCTTAAGTATTCATTTAAAGAAAAACAGGGCATAAGGTTGGAGAGGGGGGTGGTTGAGGAATGTAGCAAAGTGAGGTTGATAAGGAAGAAATTAGAGTAATACTAGGGTAAAAGCTGGAAGTGAACGTGTGGAGAGTTATAGACTAAGAAAGAGGAGGACTGGGTGGAACGGGAGGAAAAAGAGATGAGAGAGCATAGTTTACAGACAGCAATGAAGCAATATGACACATTGACTAATCAGTCTGCTGTCTTTTTTCTTTCACAAGCTGTCATCTCTGCCATCAAGCAATCAAGACCTTGTGCCTCTTCCCCTCTCATTGACTGATTCCCCTGTTCAATTATTCAAGGTTTATAAGCAGGAACCATCCATTCAGCAAGCAGCCGATCCAGTAAAATAATAAAAGGGCTGCTTCTTCAGCCATATTGACTGTCATAAAACTTTTACAATTGGCAAAAGAAAAATCAATTTCTCAGACAGACTGTTGCCACCACCGTAAACACATTAAGGGTGGTATTAGGAGCGAAGAAAGAGCCATATTGTGTCGGGGGACTTTAATAATGCCCACCATAAATGATTTTACGTGCTCTTTCACTAATCATAATGTATGCTGGCTTGTATTTACAATGATGGAATGTTATATTTAGACGTGCAGAAATACAGATAATGTTTGCATATTAAGCATACAGTAGCTGCATCGTATGTGATAAGATGTAGGGAACATACTGTATGTGTGGTTTATGTTTTCACGCTGACCCACTGCCCCCTTAAAAATACCCTATGCGAGTCATGTTGTTACACAGAAATCAGGTTAACCGCTTCCCTACTAAGGAACGCTAAGCTTCAGTAAACATTACCACAAATAAACAGCTCACACACAGTCACACAAACCAACATGCACGCAAAAAAAAAGATCAGACGTTTGGACACACACTCCCTCCCTTCACTTGTCGGAAATCTTAAGGAACATCACAGCTCCCATATGCCATAATCCTCCCCGGGGCAACAGTGACCTGAGCCACTGGAAGAAACTCATCTAGAGTGGAAGGAAAAATAATAATAATAATAGTTGAGGTAATGCAGTGTGCAGCCTCATCCTTTACTTAGCTGGCAATGCCTTCAGGGTGCAGATGTTACAAACTCAGCAACCTCCAAAGGCTTTCCACTAATGCATGACCCTCTGTACGGTTGGACTACTTCTCAGGCCTTACACAGGATCTGAGCTACTTTTACATACCGTAAACCTGCTCAAGTACACACACAGAAACAAACACATTTATAGTATACACACATACATCACACACAATTATATCTGTGCAGATATACCCGCCAACTGTCAAGACAGACTACGCTGTCACTCCAACACACACTCAAAGCACAAATATCTACCTTTTACCATCCACTGGAGGAAGAGGGTCTGAACTCTGTGGCAAACTGTCTATTTTTAAACTTGACATATTCGTCATCTCTTAGGGGAGTGACATTGTAATTTATGGAATTCATGAATACCAAGCTGTTGTGTTCCCTTCTTGTTTATTTTCACCCACCTTCTCAGCATGGCAACTGTTTTGGATGAATTTGAATGAACTCATGGATGCAGTTGGGTGGGATCCGTGTCTCCATAAGAGCACAGATGCCAATCAGCTCTTACTGAAGGAGCTCGGTTGCTCATCATATCATCTTGGGACTTTTGCAGAATGTGTTGTGGAGTTGTAACCCATTTATTTCCTCTTCAGCCACCAGGGGAAGGATACAATTGCTCTGAGATACAAAAGGTGCACAGGCAAACACTGTGATTTGGTTTCTCTGTCTCTTTATCCTCTACTATTAATCCTACCAAAGTGAGTCTCAAGTCAGACAACTGATCCCCTCTCAAAGAAGATCCCTTTAACCCAGTTTTATTAGACATTATCACTTTTAAATCAGCTGCTTAATCTCCATTTATATTTTGTCGCAGCTGATCTCAGACTTGCATACAAATGTTAATCAGAATTGTAGATTAAGACAGCTGATTTTGATTAATCTAATGATAGCGATGTAGGAAACTGAAGTGTAGTTAGTTAAAATACAATTTCCTCAGCCATTTTCAACTTGGCATTCTTTGCTCATCTACAAGACAAAGGTCCTCTGGCAGACCTTTGGCCAGAGATATTGGCTTCCAAAGCTAATGGTCTCAAATTGTACACTTGTGGGTAATTAAGCATCGCCGTTCCCTCAGTAGCTTACAACAGCAAATATGTCATTGTGAGAATAAACATAAATTACACTTACACTCATTACATTCTAATTGCAACATCCTCCAATGTTATAATGATAAGCAAAGGCACAACATATTAGAAACCAAAATAAACAATATGTAAAGCTATAACAAAATAAAAGTCCATAGCACAAACAACTAACAACAATCAATTTGGACGAAAAAGGTGGTTTTGTAAACACTAGGCATTAAATAGAGCGTGCATTTAAAACCCCTTATGGGTATTTGGTGGTCAACTGCAACGTGCTGCATGCACTTAATGTGGCTCTGAGTGCCGCTGAATATTGGGAAACTCATACAGGGAGTAATTTGACCCCACTCAAATCCGTCCATCAGACACTAACGAAATAGAAGTCAAAGGAACGAATGAAGAAAGAGAAAGACATAAAAGGAAAGAAAAAATAGAGAAGCGGCTAAACCATTGGGATTAGTGCTAAGTAACTAAATGGGCCATATCACTTTTTCATTACCAGAAAGGAATAGCTATTTCAACTGCTGGAATTTAAATAAAAGGTGAACTCTGTCCCCCCGCCGTCTTTTGTTCATCCACGTGTAAATGTACCATTATAGCTTTCCGTTTATGCCATCTCTATATGAGCAAATGGAGCATTGCCATCACATCCTTGAGGCCCATCAATAAATAAACTTGACGCAAATAAACAGATAAATAAATAAATATGAAGAGGCTCGCAAATGGGCATCAGTCAGCATTAGTGATGGAACCATGTCAAGCACAATCATGCTTGACTGGATGGGGAGTGCCTGAGTTTAGAGAGCATTCTTGCTGATTGCACATCCAGTGTGTGTGTGTGTGTGTGTGTGTGTGTGTGCGCGCGTGTGTGTGTGTGTGTGCGCGTGTGTGTGTGTGTGTGTGTTATTCTGCTTTTTACCTTCATTTAACCCTCTAGGTCTCTCATGTCCTCTTTAACTCTTTATAGCTATCACTATCGATGCATCTGTCTTTTACTGCACACCCACTCCATTTCACTTGATCCATGCCTCAACCTTGTGCCTTGTCCCCGTCACCTCTCTCACCACAACATACATGACATCACACCTTCTTTGTCTTTCAATCCTTGTTGAGGTCAAATAGATTGAAAGTCTCAGTGATCTTTTGTTACTGTCTAAATGGCTGTGTCATCTGTTCCCCTCTCTTTGTGTTTGACATCATTGAATTGCCTATAACATATCTACATATTTTGTTTCACTAATACGTCTAATAACAGCTGTACTATTTATATAGATGTTCACTGATGCAATAGCGACCATCACTCAGAAAATACAAAAAAGAACAGACTTCTTCTTGGCCTGAAAGTCAGGTTTTTTTTCATGTCTCTAACAATGATATGCTTATTATTGAGCTTTTGCTTTTGTTGTTCAGACAGCCAGTATTTTTTTAGTTGCATACATTCATGAGAGGTAAACAAAACACCTTGGCTGTAAAGATGTGCAACGTGTGCACATCCCACTAAGAGTGTGGGAGGATTTATTGATGCCAAACATTGTATTTTACACTTTTAAACTAGTGTTGATTAAAGGGTGCAAGTTAATCCAATAACATTTTCTAAGAGACATCAGAAATAATTAACCTTTTACCTTTATTTTGCTGCTCACAATCTTAAAATAAGGCAAGGAAAGTCTGTCAGGCACTAAGGCTTTAACACTTGAACATTGGAAATGGAAGATTCCTATTCAACTTATCTCATAACGTCAACATTAAACTACAAAAGTAACTTGGGTTTGTTCTTTTATCAGTTATGTTTTTTCACGCACATATCTTCATTCCCAAATGCATCATCATTTATTTGCATTCATTATCATAATTATTTTTTTTGCTCTTGTGTTTCTACCTTCCAACTAAATTAAGGTTACACGATGCTGATAGTGTTCAATGTGTTATATCACAGGGAACAATGTAAAGTGTTAATGCCAGTGTCACTTTCACTTGCTGCCAAAATCATCTCAGAAACTTTGTTAACTAATTATGCTTTTATTCATTTTTGGTGGATTTTGAGATATTCTCAAAAATAGCATATTCAAATAACTTCAATGCTGGAAGCACATCTTTCTTGCACTTCAGACAAGGGGAGTATGACTTAATCAACACCACTGCAAAACATGTTGAATTAATTTTGTAACACTATTAATTGAAGTGTGGAAAACTCAGGAAAAGCAATGCTGCCCAATCTACCAACTTTTAGATGTATTTCAGAATTGCAATTTCTTTAATAGCCTTATTCCAAACATCACCTTAAATAGCATGTCCCACTAAATGAAACATTTAACATTATTTGACACATTCTCTTTTGTCTGTATCACTTGGGAATTACTATGATCATTCTTCGCCTGGACGCCGTTACTTTTCTATACCTCCTTATTACAGACATCAAGCCAACCTAATGGGAATGTAAAATATTAATTCCACCTCATTGAGGCTGACAGATTGTGGATTGTGACTGACACTTCAAATGCAAACATCAGCCTAGACATTATATCTTATAATTCAATGATAGCCACATTAAGGTGGTAAAAAAATTATATGAGTATGACAGCAGAGGAAGCAGCCTTTTATTCTGGCACTGCCTCCTATTGTCAGTGGAACACATAACCATACAGGATGGCATGCTATTCCACTGCACATTATTTGTTCTCTAGCCGATCATCAGTTGGCCCTGCTGTATGCCTAATGAGCGATAAATAAGGTTTAATTCAACCGACACAAGTCGCCCATCCTTCAACACTAAGCATGATGGCCTGGGCGAGATTCCATTGGAATTATATGAGGGCAATTTTTCAGCTAGTGGGACGGTCGGACATTCACAGGCATTCCTTTGGCTTCAAGCTCCGCAAGTTTATAGGTCTATTAGGAATTCATCAAACAATGAACGCTATCAATCTTATTGTGTGAGTGTGCCCTGGGTAAAAATAAGATGAAACCTTCCATTATGGGGCCTCCAAAGCATATTTGCCCTCCAAAATTGATCTAGCATTGACAATTTACACTTAGGGTGACCTTTCATAACTGCCCACATACTTGAAAGCCAATATTGTTTGGAGAGTGAGCAAGGAAAAAACACAGCCCACTGCAAACGCTCCAGGATATTATTGAATATGATAAGCTAGTAGACATTTTTTGCTCTGCAGTTGTTGATGTTCCAATGGCAGGAGGGCTGAGTACTTTTTACATCAATGAGGACCTATGCAATTAAGACATAAGACAATATGTGACACATTTGTTGAGAGTTCTGAGTCTATAATAAGACCAGGTTATTGACTTTATTTAAAAAATAAAAATAAAAGTGTTACTATGGGAAGCTATAGGCTCCACATGATAAGTCTCAGACATGGAGTTGTAAAAGGGCATAAAGACATCAAAAGGGCAAGCAGACAGCCCCCTGTCGATACCCTGTACTAAAAGTGATACCTTCAGTATATTTTAAACAGCAAAGGGGGGTACTTAATAGCAGGGGCAGGGGCGAGAGACCCCTCATTTCCTCTTAAAGAGATCGCCTTTTATTAAGATTTGATTTATCCTCTCAAAATGGCTCCATGTCACACTTCACTAACTTTCATTTCTTGGCAGAGTCAAGCAACGGATCAGTTTTGCGTCAAGGGTACTCAAATGGTACATCAAATCTTCATCTATATTTCCATGATGGGGTTTCGGCTGTGGATAAAAAATGATCGGGTCCAGAGAAAGGCCCTATGGGTCAATGGCTTTGTCTATGTCTTCGGACGTCAAAATGTAAATGGAGTGGCTGTCCATGCCTCAGTGTTTTTCGATATGCCTTTCCCTTTGGCTGTTGAAAAATATCCTTATCTATGAGAAGCAGGTGATAGATTTAGACCAGCACGTCTCTACAGTGCTGTGCTCCCATCTACTCTATTGATATCTCACATCTACTAAGCAATCCAAGCTACAGGAAAAAAAAGTACCCACACCCTCTGGGTCTCATAGCCCCACATCATGTTGGCTCTACTTCCTGTAGGATCACCTCTGGGGTCGCCGCAATGAATAACATCTATCAACGCCCTGAAGTGGAAGCCAGGAGCTTCTGGAGGCAAAAGGCTTTAGTCCTCAACTCAGAGAGCCTACAGCAACAGTCCCTATCTGATATGTGACACAAGCTTGCACATGTGTGCGTGTGAAACAGTACAGGAGAACAACTGCTGGAGAGGTTGAGAGACAACAAGAGAGAGATAAAGCGATGGGTACAACATATGTGTGAGCAAATTAATTGCTAAGGGAATTGCGATCACTATCGCATCCTGTGATGTAATTTAAGAAACAAATGGGTGATTTGCCACCAGATCAGGGGAAAGATGAGAAAATAGCTACCAGGCTGAACATATATGGCTGTCTACATCAGGGTGATGTGGATAACAAACACATAAGAAATAAGTATTAAAAGATCATATAAGTCAAAAAGGGGTTAGGGAATGTAAGAGAACCATTCTTTATCGTTGCCACCGTCTCCTTCTTACAGACACTTCCCTTTAGTCTTTTCATCTGCCTCCTTGCTCATTTATCCCCTTTCTTCCCTTTAAAATTTCATGAGAGAAAATAGGTAATTTAATCTTCATTAAACTTACAGGGGGCCCACTCTCTGGCCTGACCGGCTGAATTAACTGCGAGGCCTCGGGGGATTAGACAGTTGGGCTGAAATTCCGTAACCCTGACAAGCATTATATCATTGCATCTCTATTTTTTAATGGGAAGGAGATGATCCCTCCCTCTTCAATGTCAAATAAGTCCTTAAGAGGCTTACTATATAGAACACAGGAGGGAACTTTTGATGCCCTGACTTGTGAAGGTGAAGAGAGTAGGGCAGAGGAAAGGAGATAGGTCCTGGTTTGGGATTGTAATGACGTTGACAAGGCAGTAAATAAATAAGATTAGCTTGGTCCTCTTTGAAATCTGATTGATGTGTCTTTTGGGATGCCCCCCATGAAAGACCTACTGAGTCTGTGGCTTTCATCCCTGACCGAAAATCGATGAGCCAGGATGTATGAGAAGCTCCTGCCCCCTACCCACCAATCTCTTGCAGGATGCCCAGGTAACTGTCTCACAATAAAGGGGAAGAGTATCATTTATTTACTATCACTATTCAAGTAGAACTTTGACATATAAAGCGCACTGTCTTCAAAAGAATATACAGTGTTCAACCAACATGATTCAACACCACTGAGTACTTGATAGATTATCTTCCTGAAATGAGACTGAACCCACAAAATAAATGCTTTTCTGGTCTCCATCAATCCATCCAGCGTCTGTGTGCTGAATTAGGACTGGCTGGTGTAATTGCATAACACATGAGTATGGCCTCCCGGGTTAGGTTTTCCATCTTACACAAAGTGGAGACAAGGAAATGGGAAATGCTTCCGGAATTGGGTGTAATTGTGACTGGCGGCGCCTTGAATTGTGTTCTGTCTGACACATGAGGTAGTCTACGGCAGTATAGTTTAGCCTGAAGGACGACAAAAACTACACGCCAGGTTTAAATGAACTCCTTTGACGTAAGTGGAGATTCTTGTGAGCGACTCTCTCTGGTGCCCGCTGCTCGTTTGAGGATGACAGAAGGTTAATCAAGCTTTAAAGCATGAGATTACAACAGGCATGACAAGCAGGATAGAATAGATTTGGCACACTGTCTGATACAACTACTCGAGGAACCTTCTCCACTAATAAAGTCAGGGACTGAAACGCTGTCATTCTGCACGTCAGAGAGAAAGCAAATATGTACCCAAAAAAGAACACAAACATGTTTGCTGCTGTACTGATCCGAAAGTCAAAACTTAATTTGGTAAATACTGACTAGACCTTGAAAGTTTCTCCATTTACAAAAACCCAACGTTTTTAGTGGCGGGAATGTCTTTTGTCACCAAATTGTCCGTCGCTGGGGAACTTAACTGTTTATTTTTTACAGTCCCTTAAAAAACTGCCTTTACCTCAAACTGTGTGTAATGGTTTTTGATTGTCCCTCCGCAAGCTTTCTAAATCTGATCTGGAAACGAGTTCAATCGCTATAGAGCATAGGGGGAATATGTTTCATCTCATGAAAGGGGACACAAATAAATCTTTAGGCACATATTCCCCCTATGCTGTATAGCAACTGAACTTATTTCCACATTCCATTGAGCCTGCATGTCAAAAGGATTTCCCCCTCTCATCACCTCAGAGTAGAGCATCCATGCAGCTGTTTATCAAACCATACTTTAGGTTCCATATCAGTAAACAGGGACCCACAGTGAATAATACATTTTGGTAGCATAGTGATGTGTACTAGCAGAAAAAGTGCACTGGGAAGGGGCTGATGCAGGGAGAAAGCCATCATGAGAAGCACAGTTGTCTAGCAAGTATAATAAACTAGGTTGCAGTCATACAGAATTGTATATTTGATATCAGTCAAAAACAAAGAAAGCATTCATAACCCTCATGTTCATTCAAACATTCAACCACGTCTAACCAGCGATTGTCATTTAGTATGTCCATAAGCTGTGCAAAAGCTGGCCAGAAGTTTGCTTTGAGAAGATGTTTTGCATAGGGGTGAGTCTAATTTTACTTAATTGGTACTCCTGCATCCTGCATACTAGAACTCATATCCACCAACAAAGTATTCCACATCTTTAAAGACAACTTTCATAGCTATGTGTCAGCGAACCAATGTCCTCTCCTTGCTTTGCTTAAATTACCTTAAGTTTCTTCTTCTGATTTGAACTACGGTTTTTCTGAGAAAATACATATATATAAAGACATTTGTTTAGAGAAACACTCAATATACTTTTGACAGATACTCCATTAAGAAATGAGCATAATGTCAGGCACTTGGACATGCAAACACAACAGATCAAATATATATAATAGCGAGAGACATTTTTGAAACACGCAGCCGAGTTGCAGCCAATTCATTCTAAGCCACATTTGCCTGAAAGTAGGCCTGCACAGCATAGCTTACAAGACAAGAATCCTTCAGAAACAGGCATACAAGTATCCAGGTTGCTTTGCACATCAGTGAGACGATGAAATAAAAATAAAGAAATATATCACACAAAACCATTATTTGTATACTGTGTTTCCAGCAGAACATTTCCTAAACATTGCCACAAGATAGCAAATGATATCATGCTGTGACAACATAGGCAAACAGGAAGAGCAAGACAATGAGACGATAACTAGAGCTGCTCTACAAGGCAGAAATTATGCATAGTAAATCAAAAATGATTTCCTTCAAGTAAAGTGACCGCTGCCAGGATTGTATTAGTGTGACAGGATTAAACATTTCAGATCAAAGGGCTAACACAAGGGCAACTTTAATAATAGTGTACTTAACTGTATTGGATCTTAAAGGTATTGAATGTAAGATTGACATCATGTCGTTCAGCAGCATTATTGTCCATTACAGGCTGTCCAGTAAAGAGTTTCCTTCTCTTGTACTGCACATGCTAATTGTATGCTATGCTTAACAAATATGTATTACTGGTTTTGAATTATATTGTAATATGTTTAAGTTATATGTGTTATTTGAACCTGTTATTTGTAAAATTGTTTCACATGCTTTTATTCTAATGAACACAGGGCATCATTTTGTTTGTGAATTCCTTTTGGCCATTAACAAAAAGCATTACTTTTTAATGTGTTTTCAAGAAACTAGGGTAATGTTATCTTATGCCATACTTCTGCTGTGGCAAGACTTAAAGTGGCATGTTGCATTTCTTTTGTATTGTCTGCTCTAAAATATATACATGTGCTAAGAGAATTGGTTCCTTACACAGATCATAAGGGAGAGAATAATATCAACAGAAAGCTCTACTTGTGGTCTTTGCTAAATACTTACTAATACAGACCAGTAATTAGTCAATGTTTTCATTTTAGACATCATGTCTCCCTATGAATCATGACTGCGAGTCTAGTTTTACATTTTGATTCCTTAAACAACTAAAGTTGCTTTTTTTTCTCAATGAGGAGCTGCGTGTTAATAGGAAGCAGACAAATACATTGAATTTAACACTTCCATGGTTGCTTTTTTACATAGAGTTAATCTTACATGTTATACCTTGTCAAACTTAGTCAAGTTCAGTAACACAGCACAATTCTCTGCATGTTGTAGACCAGCTCAGCTTAAAGAAGGAAGGACTTGTGAGTTATCTAGCAAAGAGAAGTGCAGCAAGAGGCAGGTTCGTGCTCTATGTGGGTTAACAAAGGTATTTTAAAGCACACACCTAGTGTTCTGTTACCATAGTTAGCACCCGGCCACCGAGAGGATGGACTGGAAGGGCTTTGATCACCTGTAACAATGTTGGTGATAACAATAAAAAAATAAAACAAGAAGAAGGGAAGGATGGAGAAAAGGGGAAAGAGAAAAGGCCATCAGAGGTGACACATTGCAGATATAAGGCAGGACATATCCACTCCCAGAGTTTTGTGAAAAACACATTTTCTTAAAAAGCTGCACACACATTTTTACACAGACACAGACTGAAGTTAAATCCAATCCCAAGAAAGAAAAAGATGTGAAGAAAGCAGCTGGTTCTTTTTTAATGATAGGCAGCATTATAGGTGTTGACATAAGAGTGAAGTGTGTGTGAGTAAGTGTCAGAATTATTTTTGATGAGGTGTATAATGAAGTTACATGATCTGTCATGCATTATATATTTAGACATGGTCTTTGATCAACAAAAACATGAACACATCATTATGTATCATAACTTGCATTGCATTGCCCATGATCATAGCATAAAGGGTTGTTTAAGTGTGATAATGTGACCCAGGCAGTGTTAGAAAAAGCCTGACAATATGTCCTGGCCTTGACATCAAACAGGTAACTTTCCCCCCTTACTTATCTGTAAATAATGACCTTCTTTATATCAATTCAAATGGACCATATATTGTACACCATCTGAACATATATCTTATTTGACTAATTCTGCTTATAATAACAATAGATAATCAGACATGACACTAATTGTCACTTTAAACAAAGAGTACATGAACACATCATTATGTATCAGTTATTATGCTCCAAATATCTGGAACAAACTCCCAGAAACCTGCAGGTCCGCTGCAAATCTTACTACTTTTAAATCCAGGCTGAAGACTTTTCTTTTTGCCGCTGCTTTTAATTGAACTATTCATATCTTAAACTGCACTGTAACTTTTATCCATGTATTTTTTCTTTTAATGTTTATTTTATTATCTTTTCTTTTTAATGACTGATTTTAAATGCCATTTTCTTAATGTCTTCCATTTTTGTAAAGCACTTTGAATTGCCTTGTGTTGAAAGGTGCTATATAAATAAACTTGCCTTGCCTTGCCTTGCCTTGCCTTACATGACAGTCGATTTGCAATTGTAAATCCCAATTGTACATTTTGCCCACTAACCCTTTTATAATATATATTAGACAGAAAATTACTTGCTGAAGCTTAAAATGATATGTTCATTTGTATTGCTCGCTTTGCAGTGTGTAGCCTGTCTATTGCAGACTCACCTTATCCAGCTATGGTCTGATTTTTCTCTCCTCTTTTTTTTCTACCATGATTGCAACTGTGGACATGGCAGCACCTGTGGCTCTTCCACAGAACTATGACTTGCATATGAATTGACCTTGGCACCCCGACCAGGTGGAACTCCCCATGGTACAGGCCATTCAACGTGGCAGAATGAAATGTTTTAACACCAGGATTACACTAAATCAGCCTCGGTCCAACTGCAGCCAGCATGGCTACATTATCATAAGTGCTTTATGAATGGCAAAGGGACAATACATTGCTAATGACCTGCACTGGGCCACACATGTACTTGTTTCTGTGACAGCTTTTCTTTATTGTACATATGTTACTGTTTAATGTGTGTACCAATCATGAATCCTTGGAACCAGACAAAAGACATAGGACTACACACTAAGTATATAAAAACTGTAGAGCAAAGATTGTTGCATGTGATAAAAAGGAAACTATTAACAACTAGAAGGGTCAGGTGGTCCTTTCTGCACACAGGTGAGAGTATAAATTGGCACATACCATTTCGTGGTGTCCTTTTTCTCCGATCACGGAAGGCAGCTCCGGACTGCAGGGCTTCCATTAGGCTATCCATTACACCAGTCTCATCTCCCTCTGTAAGAGAACACATGATAGAGGCAAACATGTTTACTGGACCAAACATACATTAACATAACTAAGTGAATTACATAATAACATGAATATACTGTAGGTCTTTACATGTACAAACGCACACACACACGACTGGTCTAATTGTAGGTATTCTGGAGTGGAAACAATGGATGCCCTCTAACTAAAGGTGCATAAACAATCACCTTACATCAAAGCAAGAGTGAGCTGAATGAATAAACAAGTCTGTTATAGAGCACAGGCCCGAGTGAGACAGAGGCCTGTCACTCAGGCCTGTCCTTTTTTCTTTTCAGTAAACAGTTTTAGAGGAGGAAAAATACACTTAGACTTTAGCAACTAATACAGGCAGAGGAGCCTCAGGATGAAAGCATCCACTGATGGTCATTGACAGATATTCTTTCTGTGGCTAACGCAGGGGAGCTAAGTGCTCTTTACAAAGATTTAGTGGGGAGCCGCTCGATACCCGGGCGCTCTATCATTGTTCAGTCAATGACACCAGGACCGGCCTTCGAAAAACTTTCCCCCTGCCCACGGTTTTAGCTGTCGTGTGGATCCATGAAACTAGAGAACTGGAGGCGGTTGGCCTGCATGGTGAAAAGACAGGTAGGAGACACGTAAAGTGCTATGAGGCCAACAGCATGACAAGTTGTGCCCACACTGCACATGCAGCATATGGAAAGAGAGTTCAAAAATAAGCTTAGGTTCCATATCTGGGTCATCTATCTTTACGCCCCAATACTAATGAGTCAGAGGGACACCCTTTTTATCATTGTGGTCCAGAACAGACATTATTTTAAACTAGGATCATTAGGGTGACTTATTGTGGAGCTGGAGACTTGGCCATCAATTATTTTCCATACATGAGTGAACTAGCTCTTCCCTATGTTTACCATCGGAGTCCAGGCATCTTGTTTTTGTACTGCGTTAAGAGCTAGAGCAGAAGGGTAATATTCGAAAATAAGTGGAGACAACTGCTACTTTCAGCACAAAGCACTTTTTCAGACACTGTGGTGATCAATCTTTTGTTATTCTCGTGTTCCCAAAAAGACACGACACTCAGCCAAATTGAATTTATGAACAAAACACGTTGACACAGAATGCTACACGATTAATATAAAGAAATGGCACATATTTTGCCATTATCAGAGAAAGTAGGGCCTGCTTATGCTTTCACCTTCTCCTCCAGCAACAAACCAACCAACCTGCAATCATTGATGCAAGTGAACGAAGACAGAACAACTAAGAATAGAAACACATTCTTATGCAAATAAAAAAAAAAAGCAACTCTTCACTCATACTCACACACATTTCTGTCTATATCTCATTCCTTGTCTTTCTTCCTCAAGTCCTTCCCAAGGGCTACTTATAAATCAAAGTATATGTTCCGGCTGTGTGCTGTGCTTAAAAGCAATTCCGATTAAATCAAGCTTAATTAGACCAGCTTTATCAGAACAAAACCAAAGCTGAGCCAAGTAGTGCTTATCTCAAATTGCAGCACTATACCTTAGATAACAAGCTCATTGGTTTAAAAAGGGGGAGCATGGGTTTTGTCTACTGTGGACCCAGGTGAACAACTTGCAGCTTCTATAACTGTATCAACTCCAACATCTCTAGCTATCTTCTTCTTATGTAGGCTAGCAAGGACACATGGTGTGTCTGACAGAAGGTAGAACGTGTTAAGTGGCAGGTAAACATTTATCTACAACCACCTTGGCACAATAAACTTTCTGACAGCCCCTTCTTCATGGAGACCTAGACATCACAGGGGGCACCTGACACTTTGATCAATTTGTCCTACTTCTAGCTTAACTGTAGCACAATTCATCATTTGTAATGGCCAGGACTTGGGAGCGGTAGTAGACTGGGGTTCAGAGAGAGGAATGCAGACACAAAGAACCACAATGACTAAAATGGGAAACATACTCCCAAGTCACTCCACGGTGCTCAATTAACTATGTCCTATTGGACCAGAGCTTAAACTCGAGCAGACCTTACTCGAAGCAAGAAAGTGTCACAAATGAGCTTTCACACTATATGAACTTATAGTCCTATATATGCATTTAAGTGCCTTTATTTAACAAAGACAAGGGAGCCCTTAGTTGCAAAATAAATCAAACTGAATATTATTTAACTAGACTTATTCCAGTAATCCTCAGAGCAAACATAATTTATTGTATTGCATTGCCCACTTTAGTAGACATTTTTGCCTCATTCCTGCAATTGACTCTTGTCTTATTTTGAGCTGTTAAACTTAGGGCAACTATTCATCCGCTACTCATTAGCACCAGTGGTAGATTGCATGCTGGGGAATTCAGGAAAGCTAACCTTTTATGCCCAAATATCTTTCTCAAGAGGAAAGATCCCCTTTGCTCACAGGAAATTGCTTTCTAAATGGGTTAAGATGGGCTAAGACCCAAGACATTGACAAACCCTTCCAGTGATGAAACACCTTGGTGGGCACCTCAACAAGACAGCCCCGGGGTCCTTTAATGATCTTATTAAAGCTTGTGGAAGTGCTTAACATGGTTGCGGCTTTTGCACTTTTAGGTACTTTCTTAAATAGTTAAACCTTTAAGAGCCGAAATAAAGCTATGTGAAACTTTACCTCCCAGAGAGAGATGGTGTACCTATTCCATATCTTTCCCTTTGATCCATGCCAACATCCAGTCTCTCATTCACCCTCTCCTATACCTGAATATCAGGTGGTACCTTGACCCAGAGGCTGTGCCAAATGTGACAATGAGCCCTAGGGATTGGCTCACTCGGCTGTATATTTACAAGAGGTACTATCACATTTTCTAATTAGGAGGCATAACAAGAGCAATGTGCTCTCAGCAGGATTGGCATGAAAGAAAAACAGATTAGTTTTTCCCTAATAAAAAAAAAATGGCTGCAATGTACCATTCATCAACCCTAGCAGCTGAACACAAAGTGGAATGTCAACAGTTGCAAGGAAGTAAATGGAAGTATATGAAAGGAATACGTAAATATATTGTAAGTGTGACTATCAGAGAGGAAGATGTAGAGGATATAATGAGAGAGGAGGAATAATATAGGGAGAAAGACAGCGCCAGGGAGGCAGCGAGTGAGAGAAGTGAACAGGGTTTCTCCTGGTGTGCTTGGTGGAGTGGGTTATTGAGAGAGACTAGTGGAGCGAGGTAAGACACAAGGTCGTAACACACCTTCCTGGATACTTGACGGCCTGAGCCGTGTGACATTTAATTATTCCTAAAACATATACTGCAGTATGCACGCACAGGCACACATACCCTTGCCTATGCTTTTAAAACCTGCCTATACATTTGAAGTGATTCGGATGCATGTTCTGTATTTGTAAGTCTATTGGTTCGACTGTATCATTTATGGGACATACTTTTCAGCTGACAGATTCGTTTTTGACAAACAAAGACAGTTAGGCATGACGAGCGTGAGGCAGATAGAAAGTGTACTCGACTAATGTTAGATGCTAGATGACCTATACTCATGGCTGATCACGGCAAGATCATTTAGAGGAGACAAAGGAATCTAGCCAAGTCTTTCAGACAACCAATGCATCAGGAAGCCTCCATATACAACTTTTGAACCTCAGTCAAGTACCATTTAGGAATCAATCAAACAAGCTACATTTATGCAAAATCTGACATCTCATTTGTTTATTTATACTAATTAAAAAATAAGTACATAACTGCAAAGTAAAAGAACAGCTGTTGCCTCGCAAATGTGTCAAAAGCATTTCAATCATCCAAGCAAAGTAAATAGACTAAAATGCTGGGCTTTTTTTTTTTGAAACACCAAAGGCATGGCATTCCTATAATTATGCAGCAGTGTCAACAAAGCCTGTTCATAAATTCAATTTGCTATCTGTCATCTCCTGCATGTTGTGCAGGGGAGAAAAAACACAGTGGATCGATTGAGAACTCAATTTCTGATGGCTCGCATGCAGCCTTCGTGATTCATGGGGGAAAAGAGAGACA
Source organism: Trematomus bernacchii (assembly GCF_902827165.1). Lineage (NCBI taxonomy): Eukaryota > Metazoa > Chordata > Actinopteri > Perciformes > Nototheniidae > Trematomus > Trematomus bernacchii. The sequence continues at coordinate 4,630,215 of NW_022987409.1, forward strand.
AATAAGTTCTAGAATTTGAAAAAGCTTGTGTCTGGTACGTGTGGGTTTCTAATATATCGGCACATTATGACATCCTTTATACCACAAGTGAAAATGGTAGCAACAGTGGCATGTTAATTGGATAGATAAATAACAGTACGAGCATACAAAGTAATGACATTTGTCAAAGTCACATATTTTAATCAATCACAGCTACATATCCTCTGAATTTATTAAAGCAAAGCACTCTGCTTCCTAAACAAATGAAAGTGTTTGACATAAGGAACATCAGGAATAAGATATATGTCTCTTATCCGCTTCTATCTACTATCCTTCCAGTAGCCAATCCCTGAGTCTAATTTGCACTGTAATGAGATCTAATGAGTGCTTACAGGCCTTGTCCTTGATGTATTAAAACCACTGGAAGAGAAGAAAAGAGTAAGAGTTTAACCTCACCCCAGTCGCCCCCCATGACTCCAGGAGAGTATATGAGAGAGAAACGGATGAATAAAGAGCAGAGGAAGGGTTTGCTTGATGCAGACTGTTTTTGAACACATTTGAGCCCATCTGTTCCCCTACTGAGAGTCACCTGTGCAATTAACCTGGACCATTAGCCATGAAACAAAAACCTCATGGAGGGGGGGGTTGTTGCTGTATGGCCAGGTGGAGAGGCAACAAATACACGTTGTTTTAATCTTGCCTCCCTCTCTCTACTCTAGCACCTGGTTTTGTGTTACTTTCACATCTGAATTCAGGCTCAGTCCTCTAGACCTACACAACCACCTGCATTACTCAATTCCCCCCTCCTCTACTCTCTCACTGTCTGGCTTTGAGGGGAGTCACCCCCCCTCCCTTCACCCTGCTTACCTGCAGACCCAGGCAGACAGAGACCATTACTGCCACAGAGAGCAAAGAAAACACAAGTGCCGGAAGGACAGCAGTCATGCACCTGTTACGTGTCCGTCCTTTGTTTTTCACTCTCTCCTTTTTATTCCATCGCCCTGCAGTCCAAGCAACAAACTCTTACAAAAGCTTTGACACAATGACCCTGGAAACTTTTCAGACATGCCACTGCCTTTAAATTGTGGGTGTGCATGTTTGCTAATCTACTGCAGTGAAATAGAGAGGAGGGGAAAGGGGGACGGAAGGGTAAGATGGCTAATAAAAAAGACAGATTTGCTTGCTGATTCATCTGAATTGTTTTACTGTAACAACTTGATGAGCAAACCCACTCATGCCCTCCCTAACTGAATTAGGAACGCTCCCACAACCCTCCACTCCAGAGGGAAGTGCATTGTAGCTTCTACTTTCCTATTGATATGAGCCCCTGTGTGGCGCCAGGGTCAGGGGGGGGGAGCGAGGGAGGGGAAATGTGAAGAGGGCCGAATGTCTTGAAGATGGAAAAGGTGGGTGGGAGGTCAGAGGTGAATTGTGTTTGACATGCATGAAGTAAAGATAAGTATTGGAGGTAGGCTGGCCAGGTCACTGCAGGCCTGGTCACTGCAGGCCTGATCCCGTACCCTGGAAGAAAGAGAGATGTCCCCACTGCGAGAGACTCGGGAAAACGCGGAGAGAAGTTGGATGTCGACAAGGGAGAGATGAAAGTGGATTAGCCGCCGTGGCGATTTGCATTCTGTGGTGGAACGAAAGCCCCTGCGATGCACCGAATAGCTGGATGCATGAATAAGTAAACAAACAAAAACAAAAATAAACCCTCCATCTGGATGGATGCTGCCAGGACCCAAGTGGGAAACAGTAGGGAGGGGAAGTTGAGAGATAGGGGGGGTGGATGCTTGCAACATAGCAGTCACCACTCTTTGCTTCCTCTGCTGTAATTTACTTTTACTGCCTGCGGGGCCCCCCCAGTAACCATATTGCTATTGCTATCTATCCACTGCTTCTGGCTAGTTTGCCCAGCAACACCACCAACGCACAGGGGAGAGCTCCGACCGAGCAGTGACAGATGTTTAGATGACACACTTTCTCCAGGCCACAGAGGGTCAACATGTCAGGGTGCCAGCAGGGCCACAAGACCCTGTCCTCACAGCGGAGTGGACCACGACTGATGCTTTTCTATAGTCTGGCTACAGCTATTTTTAACTACAATATGGTAGACCCTGAACTATATGTATTTTCACTGTGGTCACAAACCAGGTGTAAACAATGATGGGTATGCTCACTGTTATCTGATCTAAATGCTTGTGTGGATATTGCTATGTTTAGCAGTATTGTAGTATCTCTGCTTGTAAGAAACACTCTTTTTTTTTGTTGAAATAAGACAATTCCAGTGAATATGTGTGTAGTTTGGATTTAAGGTTTTACTTTCCTTCTGGTTTCCTGATGATGAGGTGCTTCAGTGTACATGTATGCTACCTACCACAGTGTATTTTTACATACTATAAGTGGGAGGTGTATTGCAATCTGAACACGTTCTGCTGCTAATTCACATTCAAATGTGTTTACATGCTCAGCATTAGAAGGCTTTATAATGATACAGCAACAGGAAGTGCAACCGTAATCCTCTATTTTAGTGACTGTGTGTGACTCGTCTACATTAAGGACCGTTTATGTGCTTTTCTTTCAACGGTTTGGCTTACATATTGCAGGGGAAGTATGTCAAAGTGGATGAGGTGAAATAGGGCCGGTAAGATCAAGAGGTGCAGGTGACAGCAGTTTGGGTGAACCTCAAACCTTTTATCACCTTTCACACTGCTGCTCTGACATATGGATGGAAACTACTGCCATGGCAACATCACAAGGTCTTATCACAGTCACATATGGCAGGGCATAGTAACTGTACACACATTAGCATATGGAAGTGTTCATACAAGGGTCACTTATATGGATTTTTTAAATAAAAGGGATGTCAAAGTGGCTTTGGAAAGTGGATGCGATAAACATTTTGGGTTTCATCCATCCAGGGCAGTGTCTATTACCTATTTTACACAAGTGCACATATGGATAGTGGATGAAGAGATTTGGAATTGAGATCCAGTTAACTTCTGAACCAAACCACACGTGGGCTGTTTGCATCAGTTCAAGGCGGTGCTGTCTGGGGAAGCTAAATGGATTTGACAATAGGATTTGATTGTCTTTGTAGTGATGGTAATTAGGTGTGATTGACTATAAAGTGACTGGTGAGGTCCAGATCTGGAAGTGGAAATGATCAGACACTTTAACTACCCACAAATTAATGAGATTCAACTGTGCCTGAGCTGAACATAGCAAGGAGAACAATTAACTAAAGGAAAGGGATAAGACACATGCAGATGGTAGGATGAGTATAGTGAGTGTGAGATGCAGACATAGTGGAATGAAAAAGAGAAAACAGGAAAGGCAGAGATATCTGATGCATGTCTCACTTCCTTGATTGTGACCTTAACTTAATTAAGTTAAAGATAACAGATAAAAGTGATTAAAAGCTTTAAGGTGCAATTTAATTGGTGTTCTTTGTCTTTATCTCAATACAAGAGAGCGTGCCACACGATTTAAGATAACAATACACATAGAGGCATAAGGCAGGCGGACAAACGTGGGCGATACTTTTCCCTGGTCTTGTCTTTAATTGCTAATGAAGTATTGTATGTATCATATCATTTTCAAGGGCTTCCTTTAAAGCCAGGCTCGTTTTCCTCATGCTGACAGTTGTTTGTAGAAATGCATTGGTAATATTATCATTTGGGGTGTTTTGTGGTAATACCTTCATTCACAACACGTCATTCAATCGGGTGTGTTTCATTATTTTCATTTTCTTTGTATTGATTATTCTCTTTTCCTACAGGTTTCTAGTCATGCTGCCTGCTCCTATGGGTCTTATTTGAGATGCAGTCAGCCATATTCTGTACGCCATCATTGCTTAAGGCAGATTCTACTCGAGATATAGCACAATCTAATATGCTGTTATGTATTAGAATGGGTGTATGACAGCAGATAATCCTGGTGCCCTTGTTCACGTCTTCCGAGGTAATGAAGGAATTCACCAATCTATACTCAGTAGTTTCAGAGCATCCTGCACTCCGGATCGAGTCAAATGCAAGGACAAAGAAAAAAGCAATTTGCTCAGAGTTTGGCATTCCACTGCTGTAACATCCATATGCAGATGTTCTGAGAAATCATTCATCTTCATAACTCATCAGATATTACAATTATATACCCAGAGATGGACGCCATCAGTTGCATGACAAAGAAATGACACTTTAGGGAATAAACAGGGATCGCATTTCAAGGCATTGTGCCATAAATCATCATTACATTCTGGAAAGGTCTGTCCTTCGTCTGTTCGTTATATTCGGTAGCAAACATGAAGGTCAGCTTTAGCTTTCTAATACAGGATTCATTTCCCAAGCTAAGCTGAGGAATGGTGAGTCTTATAAGGCACTTTTCTTTTATCTACTTAGGTTTCTGACCTTCACGTCTCAGTACGGCTATCTCCCCCGGTGATATTGTTTGCCATGTCGGCTGTGCTGTGGAGACACTATGCAAACTTATATAGCTAACCTGTTCACCCCAACACTGGCTGTCAGCGCGTGTCAATGATCACCTAGCTGGTAAGGCTCAGACGCAGGTATGCACTGGCCATCCGGCAGCTGTCAGTGTCACACAAAGCCATCAATCCACATCTCTGCCACTGTCATTGCTGACAGGGCATCGCCGGCCACAGACAGCTGCATAGAAATATGCCAATTTAGCTTAGCATGCCCAACTAATAGACACTTGAATTAAAGTACTGCAAAAGTTATTCGCAATTTCTGTCAGGGAAATGGAGGCAATACTAACTATACATTAAAAACAAGTGATCCATCAGCCAATTACAAAAGGTGAACAATATATTTTGCGTATGTGGGGTCTTCAATGCGTATTATCTGACCAATGCTACATGTGAATCTTCTTGATTCAACATGTCCAAGTGTGGCTATATATACATAACATTGATCGTACTGACACTGCAGTCAAAGCCTACACTAACTTGGTTTGCATGTATTTAGTAAAGTCAATGCCTTTTTCTTTTATAGGGGAGCCCACTTTTATTTATGTAAACAAACACTTGCTCATCTTGTGTGAAAGGTTGACAAGGAGGATGCATAAATAGAAGCTGCAGGCCCATCATTGTCAACATGCCAACCGCTCTCTGCAGAGAATCACAGAGACATGGAGACCTCCTTCTAGCAGGCCTGGCTGAACGGGAAATATGCCCAGACGACAATCACTTGCTCAAAAAAGTTTTTTGGAGAAGGAAGGAGGATGCAACTGTAACTGAAACAAATTGTTTAAATCAAAATAAAACCGAATCTATTGATTCAGTTAAAATGACAAGGAACCATTCGCTGCCAGCTGGTTCTTAAATTATTTGACATTTTGTTAAATATTGTTGACTTTCTTGCTTTGCAAAGTTTAACATAATAAGACCTACATTTTTAACGGAGTGATTGAGTGTGAGGTACACACAGCTTCCAGCTGTTGCGTAAACAAAGACAATCACATTTATGATGATGATATTGTGTTCAATAGTTTTGTAATTTTAACATAAACACTTTGACAGAACCTATTCTTCCACTATAATATTCTCAGAGAACAACCTAATGAACGGTTCTGCATTCTGCTGCTGTCTGCAAGCTGTTGCAAAAATGGATTGACGCAGCTGAGTGGGCTCCAAGTTATATAGAAAACATATATAATACTATGCGGGTCAAACTTAATCATAAAGCAACATCTGTTTTAGGGTGTTAATGGATAATTGTATTTATATTTACATAGTTTGTTCCAAAAGTGTTTTTTCCAATCAAGTAAGTGAGAACATAAATGTTGTTAAGAAAAACTATTTCTTCTAATATTACATGAGAGCAGTTTGATTACCATTAATGCATGCAGTGAAGTAAGATAGCGGACATTTGGGGCAACCATAAAGGGTGTTGTAAAACGTGCAGGCTGCTGTACAACCAATATGCTTTTACTCTTGATATTCCTCAGGTTGGCTATAACAATGTTTTGTAGAGGTTCATATGGTGGAGGCTCTAACACCTGCTGCTACAACTATTGACTTACTGAAAACCATACTGTATGAAGTATGTCTAAGAAAAGAACATGTTAAACACAAAGTTATACAATATTCCTCTTTGGTACCTGGGGGAAATGCCTGGCCTGAATAACATGTTGAAATAACTTTTTTTTGTCCTGGTTGTTTGTTTATTTCTATGTGCCTTATGCCAAGCTGCATTGAGCTCAAAGCATGTGGGCTTTCCGGCTCTGTTCTAAGCTTAGTGGATTTGACTGGGATACACAGTTGACATGTGGGGGCAGACACTTGCCCCAGACGGGAGCACTGACCCCCTTGATGCCAGCAGAGCAGGCGGCCAGGGGGCCTGCATCTCCTCGCCTTGGAGAAAAAAAAGTCCAGATGCTAGACCATGCTCCGGCTTTTGACACACTGTGCATGCTGCTTGTGACATTATTTCATATGCCGCAGTCAAATAATAACATTACTTTGGGTTTATTCTACAATGTTTAACAATGATTTCCAGTGAAGTAAAGTGATTGCGTAAATGTGGAACATCTGGTCAGTTCAAGAGAATATGGGAATCCACTTAGAGAAAATTAAAACAAATGGGGTGACCGGGTAATGATTTCATAAGCTATTTCCTACATTAGGATTTCTAATACTTCACAAGGAAAACACGTTTAGCTCGGCACTTGTCTCATCTATCAATCATGCTTGTTGAAGAGGAGCATAATATACCCTCTGCAATGCACTTGCAGAGGGTATATTATCACGTTTTATCAACTGGGAAATGGCAGGAAAGAAATATGAAAACAAAAAAATCTGTTTCCTAAAAGCATTTGTCTGCTTCCCCTCCCCCAATCTGGTGCCATCCTGACAGAAACTAAATGAATTAAACTTTCATTAAATATGCATTTCTTTGTTAATCATTTTCAAGCGAAGAGGATTAGGTCGCAATTTGTGAAATGACATAAAATCTATCCCTTCTCAAAAATAGCCTCTTGAAATTGCATTAAACACAATAGTATTATCCATCAAACAGTATTTAAAGCTCTTTAAAGCATTAAAATAAGTAAATCAGTAAATCCATTAAAGAGATATTGACCTGTAAATACTTCTCTTAATACAATGGCCATATGTTTACTCCATCTGTTAATGCAAATGGGTTTGTAAACATAAAGAATGTGCTATATTCAGGTCAGCAGACATACTTATCTATGCGTGTGTCTGTCTGCCTGTCTGTCTGAAGACTCAAAGTAATGAACACAGGAGGTATATGAGACTGGAGGTATATGAGAGTGGAGATTTATTTCAGTGCATGAATTAGCTTTTCAACCTTACAAATGCAAAATTAATGTGGAAATGTTTGGCCATGATTAAATAATGGTAAGATGAATTAAAAAAGCCTCTTTGTGCCGAACACTACCTTATTTTCATCAACCTTCACAGAAAACACGGCTGATGCTCGGCATGAAATATTGACGTGAAAGGGCTCCTCAAATAACCAACTCAAAATATCTGAAGCACACATTGAATATTAGAACAGAATGGGAGAAAAGAGCCAAGACTCTCAAGCCAAGGCTGTCAACTGGAGAGGAGTAGAGGCAGAGAAAAGAAAAATGTGCAACAAGAAAACACTGCATATCGTGCTATATGTGTTCCTACCAAACAGCTTGAAGAGAAATTGAGAGAGAACACAAGAGCTGCTGTAACCTTCAACCTACTTCTGGCTCAGATTCCCATTCACATAATCCATTTCAAAAGCTTGATTGTCCTTTCTCTGATTGCTTTGCACATGAAAACGAGTTAGTACACATAAAATGATATATTCAAGGTTTAATGAAAATGTGTAGTCAGTGCAGGTAAGAACCTTGGAAGGGGGAAAAAGCAGCCTCGGTTTAGCATATATTGAATTTCAATGAAAAAAAGTATGTTTCATAACTGCCAAGGTCATTGTGTTTGCGACAGTCCAACGAGCTAGGTGTTGGTGTGGAGGACAATCCCCACTATCTCCAAGGCTGCAGGCAATGTTGCTCATGTCATCCTCATGTTTTATTCATGAAAGTCATATTATGGCATTCAGAAACTGAGATCAAGATCTGCTCTGGCAGAAATATTTAATATCATACCTACTTCTCTACCCTTCTCCATCTGGTTAGCCAGCATGAGAGAGAGGGGTAGACAGATTCCTCCAGCTCAGCCATGTTGGATTATTAAAAGTGAAGCTTTCAAAGAGGTCACTGCTCAGGAAAAAAAAAAAAGGTCTAGCATGCATCAATTATCTTGGAGAGTTTGTGGCATACTGAAGACTGTCTTGTCATATTTCCCAATGTGGCTGAGCTACGGGGAGGTTCTTGGCTGCCGCTCACATTTAGAAGCTGGTGAATTGTGGAAATCTCAGTCTGTTTGTCAGAAAATGGACAAAAGACCACACTGACTACTTGCAAAGCCCCTTCAGGCTTGACATTCCTTCTCAATGTCATTGGCATAACCAGACACAGGCCTCCAGCTCTGTCGCCCTAATTTTTCATGTCGGAACAACTGCAACTTACACTGATCAATAAACAGTTTTACTGGCAGTGCTGAAGGACAATAGAGTAATTCAAATGATTCACAACCATAAATATAACACGCTGCCCGCAAATAGTCACATACTGGAGGAATGATCTTTTTTTCTGTCGTGTTGCTTGTACATGACCAGTGATAAATAACAACAGGATGATGGTGTTGGAAATCTAGAGCCATTTAGAGCCTCTGTTAGAAGTCAACCACAGCTTCCCGTCTTCATGTGGGACCTACATATTGCGTGCCACAATTGCAAATTCTATAAGGGTCCAAAGTCTTTGTAATTATAAATGTATACCCTTCGAAACTGTTACTAATACTGAATTAGAACACTCTTTCTTTACATGTGTAATGTGCATCTTACTGCAGAGAATAATGTGTTCTTTCTATGTGACCAAATGTACCATGGAAAAAAACAAGCTAAAAGTAGCATCCATCTATTGTTTGTAAGCATTGTATCGGCTATGGGAGTAAGTATAAGACATCTTCACAGCTGCAAAAGATGACTCCCCCCACTCCTACACATTATTCTCTTCCTTCAGAGTTCACATCTGTGTGAAGCACAATTCCATGAAACCCCCTCTTCTATCCTCCTGTTCTCCTCGTCCTAACTCCCCACCTGCCTCCCTGTCTCTGCCTCTGTGGTGGCGCGGGGAGAAGTGGCATACCTTTGTTCATGTCAATCAGCTGCTTCTTCTTGTGCTGGCGCTCCTGCTTCTCCCGCTCTGCTTTCTCCTTCGCCAGCTTGGCTCTCTTGATCTTCTCCTCCATCTCCTTCTTCTTGTGGTTCTCCTTCATTGCTTCCTGGTAACACACACACACACAGATACACAGCCATATATATCAGCTTCTTGCCTCTGCTACCATCAGTTTGTTGGTGTTTTTGTTGCTGTCTAGTGTTCAAACCAGCAGCATCTCATCAGCAGTATTTATTTTTTCTTTCTAGTCTGAGATAAGCTTCTGGAATAAACAACGTGTCTGGGCTTTTTAATACGAGTGTATTTGTCTGCAAGCCTTGTGCACTACTTTACATATTTCCAATCACTCACAGGGCATTTTTTTGTTGTCAATAAAACATCAAAATACGCTTCTAAAAAAAGCAAGATGATAATCACACATATGTAGCATGCTGGAATGGGATGCATGGGATATTTCCTTTGACAATATTGAGGAGCCGTGGCACAAGAAAAGAAAAGTGCAGCAGCAATGTGTCAGTCTCTGAGGATGGAGACAGAGATATCACCCTCCTCCTCCTCTTCCTCCTTCGTGACCGGCCAAAATGTCAGGAAGGAGTCAGAGAAAGAGAGATAATCAACGGTACGGATTCAGCCTTTACAAATGTGTCAGTTTGTTTTTGTGCCAACAGAGAGTAAGATGGTACCATGTGACCTTTGCGGACAAGAAAATGTTCTCTCATCCCAGGCGTCTAGCAGAGCATCTGACAGGACCCATCATAGGTACTGGTGTTTGTGTGTAAACGTGTCATACTGTATCCGTATGCATGCAAATCCACTGTGTGCCTATCCTGTCCATTGGTATCTCAGTGATTCTGCTCATCTGTGGTGCTCCATCTAATGTATGCATATGTGTAAGTGTGTGTGTCAGTAAGTGAAGGCATGGCCCTGTCGTTGCACTGATATAATAAGTGGCGACAGTACGCCCCCCCCATCTAATGCCCCTGTGGTCCTGATGTGTGTGTCGTGTTGGCAGCTAAGACAGAGGGATTACAGGGATTGTGGGGAAGGAACAAGGAAAGAGCAGCTCATGATGCCAGTCAATAGCAGAGCTTTGCTCCATGTCCAAGGACACGAGCCCTCATTATCACTGTCTCCTTGTTGGATGACAAGGGCAATGACAGAGAGAGGGAAAGAGAGGGCAGTATTATAAGAGAGTGAGTGTGCTTTTGTATTATGTGCATTATACAAGAATAAGATATGTTTTGCTTTGTCAGCTGCTTCCAAGTCGATGAACACTCAAAAATCAACCTACATTTCATCACTTCATCGAGGCTGTGTAAATGATACAGTCACGCTCTATAAGGGCTATTGACTGAGTGCACTTTGCTGCTGTTTTGAATTAGAGAGGATGATGGAGAGATGTGCTGCATATTCAGTAATGCAACAGTTAACAAGTGCATTCTGTTTAAGTGATGGGCAGCACTGCCAGCACAAATCCAATTGATTTCTGTCTTCATTCGCTGACAGGACAATTCATTTTTGAAGAAATATCACAGCATAAATCAACATGTACAGCATAAATTGGCAGATAAATTATGCAGATTACAAATAAAATCCTGCCGGCAAAACTTATTTTAAACAAACAACTAATTCTGACTGTAAACATGATTATGCAACGCAATTATGTTGCTCTAATCACACAGCACCACTAATTGCCATAGTAACAAATATGTTTTCACAGATTTCTTCCCTCCACCATTCTCTTTGACGGCCTCCATTTTGCCGCCGGCAACAACTGATTCTATCAGGTCTCATTTTCTTGCCGACTCTGTATATTGTAGGAGGATAAACAATGCTCATGGGATGTGTGAGAACACTCTTCAGCGCAGGGAACCTGTTTTACACCACATCGGAATGAAGTAAACAAATATGGTTCGTCTCAAATCTGTTCAAATATTCTACATGAATGTTGACAAATATATTTAGAAAAAAATCCATGCAATTTGATTTTGTCTTGGTGTGCTTTTATCTACTCAAGATCAAAGAACCTTACTTACAATATGATTTCAGGTGACCATAGAAACAAGTTATTTTTAGCTTTAACAATGAGTCATCCGTCCCCCTTTGAAGATAATCACTACAGTTATAGTGCCAACCAATAAGAGCATCATATTTTACAACACAATCATCCCACTGATACCTGGGTCTAAATAATATTTAGATTCTCAAATCTGAGTGTGGAGGTTAATTTATTATTAAACATGAGGATCACTGACTAGCTATCTATATCATTTTTTCATTTTTCTCAATTGTTAATAAAAAGAAAAACAATGCATACTGGCAAATAAAGTCATATGTTAAGAAAAGGAGAAAAATAATGCCAGTATAAAAAAAAAAGGAAAAAAAAGAGAAACATTCCTTGGTGTGTGTGAGCAAAACCTCCATTAACGCTGATAGCTCTGTAAGCACTGTATCTGTGGCCATTTCTTTATAGCCACTTCAATATTCGCTTGTGGCTCTGAATATCGTGTGTAGCTCCTTTAACACCAGGTGGGGTTGTCAACAACACTATAGAGAGCAGCACTTTCAGCCTATATGAGCCGGAAAACCTGTCCATCTTATACACACCAGAGGCTACATACACTCTCTTCCTCTTAGGGCCTCTGGTGTGTTTCAGATGCACATTATGAATGCTGCTCTGTCTATAACTGGCGTGAAAACTGAATGGTGTGCAACCCACAGGTCCAATCTACCAGCAAGGGCCACGAAGCATTTTCCCTTTGCAGGTCTGTTCTTTCAATAATTCACGAAATGTGTTTTTTGTTCTTCCTTGACCCTGCACAACACAATACATCTCCCACAGCATGGCTCCCCTTCATGCATACAAGTTTTCCAGTCTAATGATGGAGCAATGAGTATTTCCAACTGCTCAGTTGCACCAGTGATCTCACACAGAGAGTGTCACTGCTATATCTCATTTGAATTTTACAAACACTACAGCGCCGGGCTTTAGGCAGCAAATGTGTTTATTAGCCATCTGTTACACTGTGTGCCAGGATGTGAGGGGAAATGGCTTCAAGAAGTTATAGGTTACAGATTGTGAGACTTCTGCTCTGCGGTATAGATGTATTCCCATATTGATAGCCGACCTCCAAAATCTGCTGCAATGATTTGTGAGTGCTTGTATAGTTAAAAAGAAAAGAGGACAACTGACAGTGATTCAGCAAGAAGGTGGGCCGAGTGGCTCTGCTGGAGCATCATCTTCAGCATGATTATGATAATTGGTCATATTGTGAAGGAATTAGCAAGCTTTAGAAATATGAAATGGGCTCCGAAGTGGACGGATACACCCGCACACAGAAACAAATTATCATTCTAATCTCATAGATGCTCTATCTTGCTTCTTTGGGAACCCGGTCTGGGTCTTTTTGGTCTTATTCGAAAGTCACTCAATTAACAAGGAAGAATGTTAGCTCATCCCAGTCCATCTGCTGTGCTTTGATAACTCATTAATGGAAAAAAATCCTCATCCCCCCCTGCTCCTGGTCAGGATTACACATACAGACCCTACGATTGCATTTCACTCATACTCTATTTCAGAATATGGCAGCAGCATTAAATTAGCAAATTGTTGGACTCTTCCAATACTGACTCCATGTGCTGAAATCAAATAATATTTCATTGGTCGCAGAAAAAAAAGAGAATTGGACAGGATTGAGGGAGAGTAAGAGAATGAAACAGAAGGAAAGTAGAGTTAATGGATTCTCTTATCAGTTACATTCAGTTCTGTGAGGACTGTCTGTCAATGCGTTTACTCAAATGCCTCATGTCGGTCGGGTGCATTAAGCCTTAGCTTTTTAGTAAAAGCAATTTAGGGTGACTGTATTGCAATGGAATTCTTTAATACTGCAGATGCTTTGTGCTGTGAATGCATTTCACAGGGCAATGCAACAAAGACCGAAGTTAGCAAATATGTTCTGTCTGAGTCAAACAACTCAATGTCTCAATATTGAAATGAAAGTCAGAGGCACGCCAGGCATATCAAGAAGTTAAATTCAGTGCTCTTCAATTATTAGCTGCCAAGAAGTCAAAGTGTTCATTAGATGTGCCATTTGCAACACATCAGTACTGATTGATGTAGGTCGACTTTGTCAAAGATAAATAACTAGCAGACATATCCCTAAAATCCCTTTGCTGACAAGAAAAGCAGGAGAATGCTAAAAAATAGCTAGCTTAGTTATTTTCACAGGGTAGGGAAATAATAATAAAAACATGTTAGTAGAAAACCATTGATTCCTTGTGCTCTGCAAGCAGATGGGATTAGCCTTTCTGTCAGCAGAGCTGAGGAGCCAACAACTATAAATAATATCTGAAGAATATGGTGATTAAAGGATTGTTTTTATATGAATACATTAACTTAAAACCATCCCCCCTATTTCAACCACACCACAACACTTTACCCACTCAGTTCCCTCCCCTTATCCATAGCAGGAAAGTTTAAATCAGTAATAAAATATTCATATGCAGCTATTTGCTTGAGAGAATAATTTATTTTCTTGGGAGGATGCCTCTTTTTGTGCAACTCTGGAATCCTTGAGGGATGGTTGTGTTGTGAGTTGGTGCACTTTGATCAGTGGGAATGAAAAGTTGGTTTCAGATGGGGATCAGAGTAAAGAGAGGAGAAGGATTCAGACAAGGGGACCTTGCCATTCACGTTAATAGATTGTGAATACTGAGAGCATGCCTTTTGGACACCATGTCATCATCCTGACACCGGGATCTTTGGGGCGGTGCCAGGAGGGAGGCATGCACCGCAGAAGGTGGAAAAGCAAAGCCATTTGAATAAATGTTTAACAGCCTTGCCTATTCAGGAAATAAAGAGCACTTGGTTTGTTCTGAGATGATGTAGTGTTTATCTTGTCATTAATATTACCTATTTAAAAACTAAACTGCTTCGGTGTACAGTATGTGCTTTATTCACCGCCCTATGTAACCCCATATATATATATATATACATAATTATATAACACTGGCAAGAAGCAGAAATAGTTTTTTTTAGATGAACTTTTTTCTACTTTAGGACTTGAAATCTTTACCTTCTCTCTAGACTCATTACCTACCAATAAAATCCAGCAAGTCCTGCAGTGGACAGTTGCTCACACACACAAGCAGCTGCGACACTATGTTAAACGGGTTATGAGGCTTGCCCAAGACTTGAAATAGCTCTTTTATCAGCAAGACACTGGAATTATAATTTCTCATAGTCTGAGGTACTTTCAAATCATATCTTTTATCTGTTTTATAACTTTGTCTTTCTCTTACAGCTCCCAAGTCGGTACTAGATCTCACTAAGTACTTTATCAGCCCTAGTAGGGAAGAGAATATGTTCACAAGTGTCTACTCTGAAGCAGAATGATGTTCTGTTTAAACTTCTGAAACAGGTTTAGACATCAGTATGCTCAGGACAATGCCATTAAGCTATGCTGTTTCCCTTTTGGTCTACAGCTCAGTAGTACTGCAAAGCCAAAAAAGGATGTATGTGAGCTTATACCCATACTATGTATATCATCATTTAATACATGTTTTCACTTCTGCATTCACATAATGTGCTTTTAAAACAAAGTGTCTTGTTAATTATATTTTATGAATATTGCTTCCTATGACATTAAATACATGTTGGATCTAGCATGTCAATTTGACCCAAATGATCTTGAATAAAATAAAGAACACTCACCTGAAACACAAATATTAGCAAAAGAAAAAGGTAACAATTTACTTTAAGCCACCGTTAACTAAAGCACATTAAAGCGGTTCATACTTTATAACACAATGTAAAGACATTTGAAGTGTTTATTAATAAACAGTGTTTTCCAGCAAATTGTAGTTCCTCAAAACATCATTAATCATTAGAGAGGAATTGTTCTGCTTGTAACTACTATAAACGATACATTGGGGGACTTTAATTGAATTGACCTACTGTATATTCATTACCTACCAGACTACTATGGCATTGAAGAAAACAAAATAAAATAAAAACCTCAAAAATGACAAAAAAAGAGGTTACCTCTGTGATACCTAAAAAAGAAAACTCTTTCGAGCCACAGTGGCATTATGACCTACTCAAATATGACATATAGAAGGAAATCACTCAGAGTCAGCAACATGCACATTCTTTCAAAGAAAAGTCCAAGGACTTAAAATACAATTGAAAAGGATGTCAGGGCCAACAAAGGAATATAAAAACCAAAATAGGTGGCCAGAAAATATGCTGCACACAAGAAAACCTTATGGCAGTTTGATATGAGGAAAGCAGAGTCATCTCCAGAACTGAAAATAGAAGCATATTGGCTCAAAGGCACAACTCTAAGTGGAATATGAGATGACTGTAAGGCAATGTTTCCATCCTTGTTGTTCACTCCCAGATTACAGCTGTATAATGTCCTCTGTGTCTCTGGAGCAGATCTGTCATAACACAGGCCTGCAAGGGCTGGCCACAGTGACACACTATGAAGACAACGCGTTTTCCGTCTTAAAAAGGATCTTTCACTTTCGGTTGTGGTCTAAAACTATGGTCAATATTAAGGATAAACATATAGAGTTTTCTGAGATGAGTGTGTGTCTTCACCTCAACTACATATCAAAAACAGCTGTCTGGAGTTACTGGCTATGGCTAAATAATAGCCAACATAATAACACAAAAGCATACATTTTTATATAAATATGCCCAACCAGACCCCCAGTAGAAAAAAAGAGGCTGAATGTAATCCGTATCTCCCCAGGCTCATTTGTTTTAAATGTATACTGTTCCTATGCTGCCTGGTGCATACAGTTTGATATGTGGTTGTAATGAGCGACATGATGTGATACAGATCGGTCAGGTTCAGTTTTTAAGCTGCTAAGTGATACCAAATAAGAGGTAATCAGCCCATGCATCGGCATGTTTTGTAGAAATGTTCTCAATCATATGAATCATGTCATGCTACAATTATATTATAAAGAGTTCAACATCTAGAGACATTTTTCTTCAGCTGTCAGTTTTGTATTCTCGTAAATTAGTAATTTGTATGCATGCAATCCTGCTGAGAATATGAGTTCCATCCATAAGAGTAACACTGTAATGTTTTCTCCATCGGTTAAGACCTACTGAAAGTCTGATGCGTGCATATTTAACACACACATTCTGTTCACTGACATCCAATATGTGTGAGCAAGTGAAAGTGTATGCAACATAATGTGCATGTGTGGGTGGTGGCTTCTGTCAGTTTGAATGTGTCTACTTTAAAGGAACCGACAAAGTCTAATCTTGACGGTTCCATAAAGTGTATGTCCATATGCACAAACCATAAAGCATATACTCACCAAGAAGAGCAGGCGGAAGTTGGCGAGCTGTCCGAAGAAATCCTCCACACTGACTGAGTGGGGGTCAAAGGCCAAAAAACTGCCTATATTCTCGTAGAGCTTTTGCATGTTCTTGTGCATCGTTGACAGTTTTTCATACTGCTCCCTTGAATGCTTGGAGAAGCCGTGAGAAAACAGGGTTAAGGAAAAATGGAGTACAACATCAGACACAGACTGAGTATATTCAAAGGCACTGTAATCATCAATGTAATGACACCTCAGCAATATGTTCATCCATGACCAAAGAGGCCATTGTGAGAAATGATCACTTCAGAGGCTTTCGAGCATTCAAAAGCCCACCTATGTCAAGGTCAAACAAACAAAACACTGGATAAAGAAGGGTCAGAGACAATTTGATGTGCCATTACAATAACCTCTCCAACTCACTTTGGAGTCAATGGCATGGTGAGCTAATAGCTGCAGCCCTGGAGTAATGGAAAGGTGTTTTGTAGTCAGCAGCATGACACAGATGGTTGCTGGAAAAGCTGATTGCAGTCATTGTTCTATTGTTTCTCCCAACAACAGTGGGGTCAGGTTGTTTTGAACCTCACAGCTCACGTCGCACTGTGTAATTTACTGAACAGGCGAGCACTTTTCTCCCGGTGAATGGCTATTGACAGCCGACATCAGTTAAGCATTATCACAGCAGCCACTGACCTCATGGAGACTGCACTTGGACACTCTAAGACTCACACACCTTGTGTGGCCTGCACACTACACAACTTTACAGAACATACACACACATATATATATACTGTATATAAACTAACATATACACATGCCTGCACATGCTCACAAAGGCAGACAAAAAAAAAGAACTACCATTATTTTAAACTGTGTGTGTTTTAAATAATATTAATGGTTCTTCTTAAGTGTTTTTAGCTATTACATTTATATTTTCTATCATAGCTCAAATCTTATGACTATGATTTTTTAAATGTGTTTTTTTGTTTTATTTGTATAGGGCTAGGCATCTGTTCCATTGGTCACCAAACATGGTACTTAAAGGTAAGTGCTGAGATCTCACAAGGTGGCAACACTCCCTAAATAGGCCTAACAGACCAACATGAATGAGCAGTCAGGTGATCAGAAAGATGAAAAATCATGTTGTGCCAGATTAGCTACTCTATTAGCTATTCCTTGTTGAACAGAAAAATGGTGAGCGTGCACCACTTTGTCAAAGTTGACATTCAAGTTACCTTTAATAATCCTATGAGATCATTTACAACCTTTCTGATAAAATAGCCGATCATTGCCCTGATGGACCTTTGGTTTTAGAGAGAACACTTCTATGTTTCCTGATGTAACAAGCTAATAAATGTAATATTCTCAATAAAACCAAAACGTAATAGTTCAGCTTATGAGTCGATATCATCGTTTTTTAGACAGTTTGGGCACCATTTCATTTCACAGTAAAATGTCCATAAATCCTGAATATCCTATAATACTTGATATCTGTGTTCAGTGTAAGTGTTGAGAAACAAGGCTTTTAATACAGACATAAACATTGATTTTTGAAGGGTCCGTGTAGCATGATTCAATTGTGCTTCTGAATGTGTTGCTAACATATTAAGGCAGCTGCACAGGTACAAATAGACACAATAAGTGGCATATGCAGTCGCCTTGGCAACATACAAAAGCTGGTGGTACAACATGACGCCTGTGATTGTGTGTCAAGGTTAAACAGTTATAAGATATTGTTATTTGTTAACAATATGCAATGATGATGTGAAGGTCCCAGATTTTTCTACAATGCCATTTATTCATAATTTGTCTGTCTGTCCTGTCGTCTTTGCATATGTCCATGTTCAGAGATGTTTCTTTAGGCACATGTGTAACTCACATCTTCCCCACATGAATACAGTCATATGTGCCTGTACAAATGTGATGTATTTGTGCTCTTAGTGTATGAATGCGCACATGTAAGTGTGTATGGATGGATAGGCTTTGAGTAGCTGACAGAGAAAAAAGCCCTGACAGGGTCGGCTGGTTGGAATAACTCCCTGTGTGCTAGTGTTTACCAAAGTCCAGGTTAGCACCGAGCCCACACACCGGCCCGATGGATGGACTCATCCTTCTGTCTCTCCTCTTCCCTGTCTCTATCTCCTTGTCTGCCTGGACCTGATGTATCCCCCCTGTTTCTGTCAGCTTGCCTTTATCTCTCCTTTTGTCCACCTCCCCCTCACTGCACTTATGTGTGAAAACCCACAGGCCCTACATTTGGATGTAAAATTAAACTTTGCCAAAGAAAGATATCTTTTCAACATCCAAACTTCTGACAGAGTTGTACTGTATTGAAGTTTTTTAGTTTGGTAAAGTCTTGAAAAGGCCCCTTGGAGAGGAATACATCCATTTCTAGGGACCAATCTGCCACAAACCAAACCATGTGATGATGACCCAAATCTTATGTTTTGGTATAGTCATGCTCTGACCTGGAATGTTATTTTCTATAACTGTTACATGTTTTTGTATCTGAAATTCCCCATGACGTACTGCTACTGCTCTGCCCGTAGACTTTTAAGTTAATTAGTCAATCTCTGTAAAGCTTTTCCTGGTTAAATAAAACACAATATATACTGTATATATTTGTGTGTCAATTATGTGTGAAACTAAACTTCAGTGATTCATCTAATAAAACAACCACAGCCAGTTCCAAGTACTAGACTATGCTTCACTTAACATGCCCCTTCTTAATTCCTAGTCGCTGTGAATGGAAGATTTCCTCTAAAGGAAAATAAAATGAGAAAGCACAAATATGTATAATGTTAATGAAAACAAAGATCAGCAACAGGTTCATGGCAGAAAGCGATCCAACCATTAATGTGTCAAATTAGCAGTAACAGAGATGTTGATATTGTATGGTGATTTAGATACAATATTGATTCCTCTCAGCAGCAGAGTCCACACTGCCTTTAGTTTGTATGGTCGGGTCACAACTGCTGCCTCCCTTGTAGGATTTAATGTAGGATAAACATTAGTAAAATATAGAGGCAGTGGTTATTTGTTGGTGCTTGTTGTGGCTTGTTTATTTTTCTCTGCTCTCCCCCGCTTAGTCTCTTTCACACACACACACACGCTGAAATACACATGTGTGCACGTGCACAGTGGTAGATGTGTCCCGCTGGGGACTGGACTGACTGGGCTTTTGCTCCTGGTATTTCCACATCAAAGACATGTCATATTGATGGATTGACACACACACTATCCTGCAGCAACACAACCGGAGCTGGAGCCATCATCAAACACACATACTGACACAGGATGAACAGGCAACACACACCCACACACACACACACACACACACACACACACACACACACACACAGACAAGAGCACACATTGTAGTTTAAAAAAATGCACACAGTCACACACCCAATTATGTAATGTCCCTCTGTCAGCTTGTCTGTTACTCTTTCCTTTCCCTTAGTTTCTAATAGCCTTCTCTCCTTCTCCAAAGATACATCTTTGTTCTATGTGTTTCTCCTTTCTTCCTGTCCACCACTCTTTTGAACACATTCCCTTTATAATTCTTTCTACACCTCCCCTTGAAATTCCCTCCATACCATTCTCTCTCTGAAACAAAAACTTATTTTCTTTCTCTTCTACTCAAGAGTGAACTTTCAGAGGCATGCTGTCTGCGGTGTCTCTGGTATTCACTTGGGCTTGAGGCAGAGCAGGGAGCAGAGGCGATGGGTCTCCAGGTAAAGCATCATGCAGCCTTTAGTTGCCCCGACCCTGTTTGTCAGTCTGCGCTCTCCCCTTCTAGCTGTCCTCAGAGAAGCGCTGCTGCCTGCCCTCCTTGTGCACTGCACCTCAACAACCTGAAGCAAGACGATTGCTTGGGGGCTCCATTTTTTAAATATGGATACAACTAAAGATGTATGTGGATTCCTAACTGGTTTATTATGATATTGATTAGATTTGAACATTTTAAATAGTATCTCTAAGCCTCATCCTTCTTAACTGTTTGTAAGCCTATGAATGACTGTTTGAAGACTATTTCAATAACTGAAGCTGGCACAGCTGGAGGATAAACAATTATAGTTCAAAAGGGGCTGATGGAATAACAGCAAGTCACTAAACATAACACACTCAGGGTAGACTTACACAACTCCAGTTTCTGACAGCGTCTTATCTGACAGTGTTGATTTACAAAGACAATGTCAGATGTAAAATGTGATGGCAGTGCTCTGCTTGTTCATGTTTTTATAATTCTCCCTCTCTCAACTCTTCTGTTTCTCCTGTCTCCTATAAAACCCCAGCCTGTCCTTGTACAAATCTAGACTTAGTTATTTGTCCTGCCACAGTGTCCTCATTACTGTCTTTAATCAGTCACTTTTTATCTGTGTGTTTGACATGCCAGAGAGGGTACATTTAACATCAGTAAGCTGCGATTAAGGGCACTCATTTTTAACACCACAAAGTGACATCAAAATCATATCCAAGTCAGACTTACCCCAGATGTAAAAAAAAAAAAAAAAAAGGTTTTTGGAGCCGGGATCTATTACATTTTGTAATAAAAGCTAACGGAGAAGAGGAAAAACTTGAGGTATGTGCCAAAACAAAGTTAAAACAGTTTTCACAATGGCCATCTATGAGGATGGCAATAAATTACCTGGTTTGTTTACCTGTGTGCATGAGAGAGTTATTAAAGTGCTGCATAAAACCTTGCAGTGGGGGCCCAAAAAGCTTCCTCAATAAATCTCCTGTAACCTAGTTACATTAATGTTTATTTAATGCTGTTCCTATGTGCTTCCTGGCCCCTCCATCCAAGGCCCCACACTAAGCCTGCTTTCCTCCAAGCCCCACCATCGCTGCTCCCTTTATCCCCACACCTACTGCCAACAGCCCCTGTGGGCCAAATTACACTAAAGCTGCCCGCTGACTGGACACAACCCATCATGTTGAGAGTGAGAGTGGGATGAGAGAGGGATGAAGGAATGGAGTGCAGAGGTAGAAAAAGAGAGCATACAGACTACTCAAATCCGTCTATAATTCTGATCTGTTTTTGCACTGTAATACATACAGTATGCAATTCTTTGTTTGATCAAAAAAGGGAAAGTTTCATAATACTCTGTTGATATTTGTACAGGTTCCCCCGTGTTAGCCAAGAACATTTTAGAATGACTCTCCAAAAGCCAGGTTCCTGAGTGAAGAGGACAGGATCATTCTGCTGTGTGTGTGATACACTCGGAGAAGGTTTGCAGGGCGGAAACAGAAAAGAGTCTGACAGCGTCCTGAGTTGGGCCTTCACATATACACTGGGGCTCTCAGAGGGAATTAGCAGAGCAGCCAGCTTTTGGAAAATAGGGATGTGACCTGGTGCTGAGGTGGAGGGAGGAGGAGGAGGAGGAGGGATGGTTAAGTGAAGAAAGGAAAAGCAGGAAGGGGAGGAGGGGAAAGGAATTGCTCAAATATAATGCAACTCCTTTCCATGTCAATGAGTCAATGACAATAATGCTCACCATCTCATTTGGCATGCTACCATTTATAATTCTGCAATTGTAATTCAAATAACTTAAACATATTCTAATTCATCCTCTGAGGTTCATGAATATATATGCCACAAGGCAATCTGTCCAATAACTATCAGGACAATTAGGTCCAGAACAAATGTGTCACCATTACTGTGGAGCAAGATGAAGAGTCAGGGGCTCACATACTTTAATTACTAAATCTAGGGGAAATATTGGTGTTTGCATGACATTCTGGTGTAATAAATACAAAATTCAAGACATTTGACTCTGGATCAAATTGGCAGACAGGCTGTCTGAACAAAGCTGAACCAGCATTCAACATTTCAAGTCCAAGAGTCCTGCTGCAACCTTGCCAAATAAAGAACTGTGGAAATATCCCCTGCAGCAGAAATACTTGTCGAGTGTATTTGAACAAGACCTGCATTTGCTAAATGATTATACTTCACTCTGGATAATAAATGACTTAATACCAGAAGAACAAGAGAAAATGTGTTTAGGCCTCAACACTCTCAGCTTATATCAAATGGGAGCTGAGGAGACCAAGAATACAAACATTCAAGTCAGGTTCATTTCACATGGTGAAAATAATTAAATCTGTAACAAACTGAATGCCTTAGTGAACCAATACTCTCTTTGAATATTGCTGGACGTTGTCCAAAGTAATCAAAGCAAAACATTGGATGAAAATCAACAGTGTGCCATCAATAAACTCTATCCTGTTGATCAGTCGCTGCTACTGAACACCACACCACACACAACACACACACACACACACACCACACACACACACACACACACACACACACACACACACACCACACACACACACACACACACACACACACACACACACACACACACACACACACACACACACACACACACACACACACACACACAGTTTCTGTCCCCCCCCCCCCTCCCTGTTGGATTACAGAAGGTGCCAACTGGGTGATTACTCGATGCCATCTCCCTCCCTTTCACAAAATGTAATTAATGTAATACTTAGTGTGGCGCTGCAGTGATCAGACTCTGCGGTAACCTCCTAACCTTCATGTTCTCAGTGTCTCAAATGCTTCCTTAAGTTACTTTGCAGCCAGATTACAAAATATTTAAATCTGTTACTTCACATTACGCAAACACACATGCATATATATATATTTATATATCTAGAAGACAGAGAGTGTACAATAGTGTATGCGGAATTCATAGATATCATATACATATATATTTAATAACTCAGATGGATGTATTTTTCACACATCACAGGCTAAGTAAATTGACCTTTCAGTATCCTCTCCTCTACACCGTCTCCCCAACAGCTCACACCTACTTTTTCTCTTGAAATTAAAAGCCCGATTTGATGTCAATTTTACTGTCAATTTATTCTGCCCGTCTGCCCCTGAAATATTTATACCTGTAGAGAGGAAGGTTGTTTCTGCTTAAGCATTCAAAGCCCTTCACTACAGCACCCAGCTGGTGTTGGAACAACTCAATGAGGGGCAGGCTGTTGGGTGTAATGACTACATCTGAAAAGGAAAAGAGACTATATAAATTAGATATGAGGGGATTAGGTCCATGGGAATGACCTGCTGAATCATGAATAGGCTATTAAAAAGGAAAGAGGTAGTATGGAAAAATTAGAAAAATAATTTGGTGTCCACGATAATGGTGCCGGTGACTGAGTGTATTTGCACACAGCACAGTCCCATTAAAGATTATTGAAAACACACCCACGCACACAAACAATTTTATCTTTGATGACCTTTTATGGCGTTGTCATCCTTTCATCCTTATCCAAAGCAATCTCATGTCACATCAATGCCCAGGGTGTGTGCCTCTCAGAGTAATTTTCCCAGAGTGGAAACATGAGAATGCAAATCCACTGTGTTTACAATGTTCATACTTGTCAAACTGTAAAAGGTCAAGTCTCTCGCTTCCCCTGGTGCTGATCTAATCGGTAAAACATCAATCCCTACCTCTACATTACAATGGCTCACAAGAGGCCTCTTGAAGGGACAAGTACGTAAAAGACAACAGACATCATATATGCCATTTGTTTGATGCGGTTTGGCTAAACAATATGACACATGTCCACAGAAAACACATTTGGAGTGCATGTTTTGATTTTGTACCATTCAGAAAAATACCCACGAGTTATCTTTAAGATTCCAGTGATAACTAGTGTTGAATATTTATTAATTTGGTCTACAATATATTTATTTTCTACAGCAAAAACCTGGTGGAATCTGGTAGGACAATTCATACATAAAGGTAATTTTATAATTACACATCCTTTTAGTTCAATTATAATTGTGATGCATATAATATAATATCTGGCTTTCTAGTTAGAGCGGAGCACGACTCCTGACTTTTCCTTGTGTTTTTATTTTAATTTTGTTTTTTATATATATCTGTTTTTATATATATCTGTTTTATATATATCGTTTATTGTGATTGTAGTAATGTGTTTTTATTACATGTACAGCACTTTGGCTCGACCAAAAATCGCTTTTAAATGTGCTATATAAATAAATAAAAAATAAAATAAAACCTGATTTGAATATACACCTCTGTACTGAAATACCATACAGTAATGCTCTATCAACACAGCTAGTTTTATTTCAAAAACACTGTTGCTGCATTGTATCTCATTTACATTGCCCCACTTTCTGACCTGGCTTGCTTTATTTTTAGATGTTATATTAGGATGCTAACACACTATGATCCAAGTCTCCTACTGAGGAGGCAGACATGTTTTTCTTAGCAGTATGATCAATATCAAATACTTTTTCTGATGTTTCTACTAAGGGAGAAAAACGAATGTGTGGGACGCACAGTATAGACTTGTTTTTCCACCACACATGCCATGTCTATGTAGTTCTATGCGACGATGACAGTGATGAATCACAATTGCTGGTCTGCACTTTTTGCTTTGTGCTCTGCCTCTCAGCCTCTTTGATTTAACAGTCTTTATCTGCCTCTAACGAGCGTTTTGCTACGTTACTCACTGGCAGACATGCTCGCCTATTGTTCTGTCTGTTTCATAACAACACCATGCTTTCTATAGATTTGTACAATATATGTCACAATCAAATACATGTACAGTATGGATTGCAATTTGCATATGTCCTACGTCAATTTAGAAACGGGTCAATGTTATGTTCAATCTTATATTGATTTCCAATAATAACAATCAATGTATTGTTATTATATCTATTTTAGTTTTTTATTACAGATCAGACTTTATAGTTTGAGTCAATGTTAACCACATGGTGTCCAAGGCATGTTGAGCATGGGATAAATGGCACCAACCTGCTGCTGTATTTCTAAAGGGGATATCTTTGGAGCTGCTGCGTCTCCAGTTACCCTCAATCATGCAAGTACTTTTATATTCATTAGTTACATTTTGTAAATAACAACAATTGCAACAAGAAAAAGCAAGTACTTATCATTGACTGAACAATAACAGATGCCGGAACTAATGTAATGGGGTTAACTATTTTCTTTACAATCTACTTCTTCGAGGCATTTCAGAAAAAGATGTATTTGAAAAGTGCCTTTTGACCAAGGTTTGCTCACAGCATGACCAGATTACATCTTCTTTGTGTGATCACTGTGCATAAAGCTGGAAATGGGACCTCTATGGTGGCCACTTAATGCATGTCTCCTGAACAGACCAGTAACCAAGTCAGACAGCGCAGTTTGCAAATAGACATCATGTCGGGCTGCCTTTGATGTGCGCCTGGAGACTGCCGGGGAGTGTTTTAAATGTCAATGGAATCTCCCATGCAACCCTCTGCGCCGCACAATGAACAGAACATTTACTTGATATTATGTAAATTACATCAATGTGCTGTAAATAACTTGATGATAAAATCTCAAGCATTGTTCTCTTCTAATATGGGAATGGGAGCAAGGGTTAGCTTCACTGGATATCAACAATATTATTTCCACAATCCACAACAAAGACGGATTTATTACAATCAATTAGATATGGAAGCGTATGTGTGTGCCTGTATGTGAGTTTGTTGTGTGTGTGTGTGTGTGTGTGTGTGTGTGTGTGTGTGTGTGTGTGTGTGTGTGTGTGTGTGTGTGTGTGTGTGTGTGTGTGTGAAAAAAGGAATACATCTGACATTTAGCAAGGTCAACTAGTATTGAATCATTAAATGTGCTTGGATAAAATTATGATCAATGTCTTAATTTTTTCACTTATCTATTCAAAATATGGTATTCAATATTTTCATTAAAGGTTTGGGGTTTCTTCTGTAGCTTTCAAATGCCTTATATGTAACTATGAAGATGTTTTAAGAATGCTTAGTGCCAAAAGTATGAGAGTAAATTGTATTTCAATTGGTAAAACTTAACATGTGTTCGTAAATAAACAACTAAAAAAACTGATGGTGTGATATAAATAAAAGAAACATAATATTGATCAGATTCCTTCAGTAGGACCACTGGCCCAGCAGCTAGCGTGACAGAGTACAGCTCCATTCAATAGCCTTATCATTACCACAGCACAAACCCATTCAGCAGGTCAGCCTATCTGGCCCCATGGTTCAGTGTGTTTACGTGTGTGTCTGTGCGTGAGTGTATGTGCGCGTGAGTGCATGCAGAGGGAAAAAAAGAAGGGCTACATTTCGAGTCTTTAAGCCAATGAAGACCATTATAAGACCACTTACAGCACATTTCTTTGTTGAAAACACTTTCAGCCTAATGAAGTGTCCAAGCAGTAGAGTTAGAAGTAAAAAGAAGATGCTATCCACTAAAGACTTTGAAGAAAGACCAGGGGAAAGTTATTGGTGGTCAACCATCTGCTAAGTTGAAAAATAGTGGATGTTACAAAACAAAGTTAGCCTTTAAAATCCAAACCTATACTTTTCATTTTGTGCAGTAATCATAAGTGGAAGTTCCTATTGATGTGCCATAGTCCTCTGTGATTGACATGCTGTAAATTAAGCTTAATTTTCACAACTGGCAGAGAGAGCCATGACAAACACAACTAGGGTAAATTCAAATAATCAGTGGTGAGGCATTGAGGTCAAATCAGGACGCTTTAAACCTCCTTTTATTTCATTAATCAGACACGAGTGGCAGAAGTAGTTGTCAATGACGGGGAGTGAGAGAAGAAAAGATGCAGACCAGGGAGAAAGGAATAATGGAGCCGTCTCCATTGGCAACGCAGAGGCACAGAGGCTATTTTTAGCAAATTAATTTAAGGCTCTAAATAATTAACTGATAATTATCTGGCAATCAAGAGTAAGATAAAATGATCTCGCCAT
Source organism: Trematomus bernacchii (assembly GCF_902827165.1). Lineage (NCBI taxonomy): Eukaryota > Metazoa > Chordata > Actinopteri > Perciformes > Nototheniidae > Trematomus > Trematomus bernacchii. The sequence goes on from NW_022987409.1 coordinate 4,657,588, forward strand.
GAGGTTTTTTTGTCATGCGCCTCAGCAGGCGGCTGGAGGAGCTTTGTGTGACTCGCTAGTCAGAAAACTGCTGGGTGACATGGTGCCAAAAGAGGAGAATTACAAAAGAATGACAGGAGGAATACAGTAAGATGTACTCCCTAAAAGGCAAGAGGATTTGCCAATGAATCGTGCCTAATGAGTAACGGATAACTGGCATGTACAATCTGTTTGAGGTTAGGATGTTAGATGTATGTAGCAGTTGTCCTCCATGTGTTTATCGCGTGTATGCACATCAACATATAAGCAGTCACAGATGCACATGTGACACACATCTTGAGAGATTGCCTGGCAGAAAGCATCATAAAATGCAATTACACCACATACAGTATTATATATGTCATCCAATAACTGACCAGCATTGAACTGCATAAACCTGGTGTCAAACTAAGCATAACAATCTGTCGACCCATCCTTTGCTCCAACACCTCTACATGTTTACGGCTTCCTTAACTATTATGTTAATGGCACATATCTAATTGTAAGGCCCTGTTACTGCTTAATTGTGCTGGAGGGAGAATGAATCCCCGCTGGATAATAAAGAGGATGCAGGTTTTGGGCAGTTACCCATTGGCTACCCTATCTATATAATCATCACTTTTCAGTCTTTCCATAATACTAATAATACATCTAGAACTATAAAACACTTTCCTCGGTGTGTGCTTATAAATAACCAGGGAAGATGACACAAATGTTGAATAGAAGATAAATAAATACAAATAATTAAAAGTCTAAAGGCCAACACAGAGATGCTTTCTTGTTCTTACTCTGTACTGGAAATGTAGTTCTGAAATGTAACAAAATGCAATAATTATAATGAAAAAAAGGACTGATTTCAAAGTAAATAACCATCTCAAAAACACTTATATTAACGAGATAACATGTTGTTTATTTCCTCCACCTCTACATATGTTTGCAAACTGGGTCCTTTAAAGGTTTTGGGATTACAGGGAGGTCACAATTAGCTTGACAGTTTGATGTGCTTTGGTGAAAGCTAAGGTTGACAGGCCTACCTATCCTCCCCACTGTGCAACCTTTTATAAAATCAATGCCACCACTAAACACAACTCTCCCCTGTGGAGCTGGGTCCTGTTACAGCCTCCTTTCCCCGTCTCGTGTGGGAAGGAAAACACAGACAAACGGATAAATTAGAGCCTCCCATGCTGCCCTCTTCTAATTCTCCCGTCTGTCTACCATTGGGAAGTGACAACACTACTGACAGTAACATTGAACAAAAACCAAATGTATTTATTGAACACTTGCATTTAAACTTCACTTTCTTCAGCCAATTATATTTTCTTTTCTCCACCAAAACATAGAGCTATCTGTGGAAATCATTGTTATTGGCTTAATTGGTTGTCGATGGGTGACATAGCAAAAAAGGTTTTGGAGGCTTTGTACAAATCCAAGAATAGGATCTTAACAGCAAGTCGACCGCTGAAGAAAACATTTGCTGAAATGATATCTGCTGTGATACAAACATGTTTCACCCTGGAAAATACTGCAATAAATATGTATTATCACAACACAAACATAAGGTAGTGTGAGGACGAGTCTTGAAAGGGGATGAAAAGGCATATAGTATTAAAGGAGCCAATGAACAATATATTTATTGATCAGTGTTTCATCTCAAGGAAGGAGCTTGAAAGTCAACTATAGATGATAGTTGTGCTAGGGAACAAAACAGACATTAAGACCCAAAAATCCTTTGCAAACATAACATCGTAACATTCATTGCTGCAGTTTTTCTAGACAAGTGGCATGCTAAGACACTAGGATCAATTTGGGGACTCATCAATTCCACATAATCTTTATGAAGACGTGTATCTGAGTAACACACACACCACAACTCTAAAGGTATGTAGCTCAGCTGTGTTACCTGCTACAACTGCTCCATTTGGCATGCTGTTGCTGTAATTTGCATCAGATTACATGCCCACAGAGGCAAACGCTCCTTAATGGGTAGCATCATCCTCTGCAGGTGGCGGGGGAAGAAAACGTGAGCTGGGAACACAAAAATGATCTGCCTCCTCAAATGCTCACTTGTCATTGGCTGATTGCTGCTCTGATGACATCCATGTGTGCTCTGAGATATAATTTGCAACTGCTCAATCTCTCTTCATTAACATTAACTGCACCATTCCACAATGTGGGCACATTAACCCAGTTATTTTCTAAATTACCATATCTGTACTTTTTTTTGTATTCTTGTCCTGCTGTCACTTGAGACACTGGAGAGTTGATAGGCCACTATGCTACCCCTTCAAAATAAAGCCGCCTTTTATGCTCGTGGATTGAACATCTGTGTTTTAATTGTCACTTACTGCACTGTGCGGTTGTAGTTGTTTTTTTTAACTAGACTGCGTGTAGCCCACTTTTTTTATCTTTGCTGACAGGGGTGAGTTGTGGGTTGATGGGGGTATTGAGCAAAAGAACAATCTATATCACTCATTAAAATGCAAATGTGTTCACCAAGTCTTGCTTTGATTCTGCACTAATAACAAGCAGTGGGGAACAATCATGTATCAAACTTGTGTAGCGATCTATTGAACGCACGCCGACGCCATGTAATGAAACAAGCGCAGTTTCGACAGTCAATACAAATTCCTTTCATTATCTGAGAACGTGGAACAGAGACTTACAGTAAGCAGCACGAAATGACGCTGGCACAATTCCAAAGCTGAATTTCAAAGGAAACCTAGATTCATGCCCCAAATTAAAGACTATTACAAGTGAAACGGATAGAAACTTCTAGTGTGCTCTGTAAGTAAACATGGCTTAAAGCACAGCACCTGTTTATGCATTGTAATCTAATGCAGCTGGATAGACTTTGCGGGTAGCACCATTTAGGGTCCCCTGCTGACTGTGTCAAGTGAGGTACAGAGATAATAACACACCAGGTTTCTTATATAAATACTTTTGTAATATAAAGCCTCCCCTCTAACCCAGTGGTTCCCAACCGTTAATGGCTTTTGACCCCTAAAAATGAAATGGACCCCTGTCTATAGGTTGCATATGTGTTATGATCAGCTCATCTGAAGAGTACGTCTGCTTCTAAGATTGTTTGATCTGGTTGTTTTTAGAAGCCTAAAAAGTAAAACTATCCAGATAAAAATGTATAATAATAACTGTTTAACATTTTTTAATTTCTTGGCCAGTTTTTAAAACTATAATATCGGTATGTTGTCAATAAAAAATAATGTATGTACCTTGAAGCTCCCCCAAAACATTCAAGGAAATGCTTTAAAGGACATCTAGTGTCTCTAAAAAGTCAGTGTTAGAGAAAAAAGCCTCCATCAGTCATGTGTCATTAAGCTGCTAATTGATCGTAACGACTCCCTTCCTCTATTAGCTAGTGATCAGTGAACATGTGGATAACTATCAAGCTACACACCCACACCTAAATAAATAAACTCCAGATGAGCACAATTGTTCAGATGGCCATCGCATCAAAAAGAGCAACACTATTTAAAACCTCAACATTCATACTGTTCATCCTCCTCCTGCAACTACTAGTTTAGAAATGAATTCCTTTTTCATCAAAAGGCACAACATTGTAGTTATATACGATGGTATAAAAGGAAGCACAACAAACTTGCTTAAACACAATTCTGTCCGGTAATTTATTCTTTTCCTGTACAAGTGGTGCAGAAAATAGAACTGCTAATCACTAACAATTGACACCCCTTTATATGTGTAAAAAAAAAGGTCTCCACAAATCTAGTGGATGCCCTACTGGGAGTTTGCGTAGCAACACAAAGCCATGTGGGGCTCTGTTCAGAATATCTGCTCTCATATAATGTCTTCCTCTTGGAATCCTGAAGAGAGTTAGCAACCCACTTCTGAGCTTAGTTAATCTGAGAGAAAGGGATAAAGAGAAGAAAAGAGATGGGCACCATGAGAGAGTGAGGACAAGCCAGTAATAAATGGGTGAGGAGACAGAGACAGTAAGTAAGAGAGATAGAAAGGGGGTCTCATTTTTTGCAAATCGTATCATCTCTGTGGAAGCGGACAGAAAAATAGATATGAGCATTACTCCTAATCTCCAATCCGCACCTTGAAAAGAAATCTAACTTTCATTTGACAGTGACAAGCTCCCTCGTGTGATCTCTGAGGATGACAATAGCACTCAATGAACAGATTACATAGTGTATTTACTCTCCTACAATATGTAGTAAATCTGCAGTCTGTAATACACTTCCTTGATGTAAATTCAATTCATCTGAGTTATTTTATGGATAAAAAAATAAAACATACCTTATATTATATAAAGTCCAATCGGTAGACTGTGAAATTAAAACTACTTTCCGAAAGGATTATTATCTCTGATCAGCCTTGCATCAGGGATAATTCTAGATACTGCTCTGTTTTAGATCAAATCTAATAAGCTTAAAGGTAAGTATAGGGCTTAGTATTCATTTGTGGATAGAAGAGCCCATTCTGTACATAGTTCACTTGTAATATGATAAGGAGATATTGTTGGGGGATTAGGTTATCTCCCAAGAGATCTATTAGTGGATAAGTCCTACTGGCTGTCTTATGAATCATTACCTTACTGGTTACAATCTGATCTGCACACACTCTCCTTTAACTACCAACACAATGACCACACACACATGCACACGGACGCAAAGCACCAGTGCACGCAACATGATTTAAAACCTCATGTCTAACAGCACAGCAATGCGTTTTCAACACATTATAAATACCTTCCAGGTACGTTTTTCTGATTAAAAAATAATGTTCTACGATAAATATTGTTTTTATCATGGTTTTCCACCACAAAAACGAAAAGAAAAAAACTCTGAAAATGGACTGGAAGCAAATCCTATTTCTCCTTCATTAAGACATTCTGGATCTGGTCTTTCCTGGCCATTGCTGCTAACATGTCAAGACAGCACAGAAGGGCATATCCATAGCCCTTTGTGTGATAGAAAGGTAGGGAACAGGTGATTCATCAGCTGTACATCCTGACATAATGGCTTGAGTGACATTACATAACACAAGGACTAATCTTCTACGTGGGGGATACAGTTTCTGTCAAACTGGTTCCAGCAAAGGGCTTTTTGGCTATTAGAACAATAACCAAAATGGAGGGCTTTAACAGGGTGGAAATGTAGAGGAAATCGGTGGGATAATTCTGCGAAGAATGCCTTTTTTAAAACCATTATTAAAACATTGGCACTATGTATCACCAGCATGGCCCCTTTTATTGCACGCTTAGCTCAGAGAGCATCCTGCACCACAGTCACGACTGTGATATTTAGCAAGGTGAAAACAAGACAACAAACTGAACCGTGTTCCGACACAGAGCCTACGGGTTGGACGGGTGGAATTCAATCTACTTTTTTCTACCTGTTAGAAATCTATTAGAGGACACTTAGGATGTTGAGGGGAGAAGGTTTGCGATATTTCAGGTCAGCCTTAGAGGTTAATTGTCGAGTCGTCTGTCTGGTCAGTGTGGGGATCACTGTGTGAAACCAATCCAGAAGGCAGGGGATGAGCGGGAGTGTGGATGGCATTCAGGAGATTAGAGCGGTTGATGGGAGAGGCAGAGGTAGAGAGAGTGAAAGAGGAGGGAAACATGAACCCATAGACCTCAAATCAACACTTTCACAGGGCTGCCAATGCTAAGTAGATTTAGACACACACTTAATGTGTTTGAGAATGGTTATGTGTAGCCAACAAGGCCATTGAGGCTAGCTGTACTTACACTTAAAGTAAAGGGTGGGGTTTAACCTTTGTGTCAAATAGATTCTCTATCTACAACCTATGTTCTACGGAAAAATGTACACATCTAAGACTATCTGTACCACCTACTCATCCTTCAATGATGTACTTTAATAGACTGATGAACAGAGGAGACAACATGATTACTGACCAGACTATTCACATTCATGTAAACCTCAGGCTAATTCCATTCAACCCACTCTACCCCTGTTTTTTAAGGTTAACATTTTAGGGGGAAAAAAAGGCGTTGAGGTCTGAAATCGGGGTTTGTTTACTGTTCTGATGAAGGTCAAATTAAAATGTAGAATGTGGTGGGGTGATGATAAATATGTGGCTGTCTGTTCAGATGTAAAGTGAAAAGACATGGCCCTCCTGTGGGCATTGCTCCACATCTCTCTGGCCGCCGCCACGCCATTCCCATTTCACAACTTGTTCTATATCTGTGACACACACACATGCACACACATGCACACACACACAGGCTCTCACATATATGAATGCAGCAAAGGACTTTTCTCACAGACACTGGCACATACTGAATGTCCCTCGTCACCTTGCTCAGAGATGAACGAGTTTGCCATTGTCTTCAATCATTTTAATCACTTCAATGGAAAAGGCCTCATTCACTGCTCTCATTCTGTACTGCCTTGCAGCAATCTCATGTATATCATACACTCCCAAAAACCTCCCCTTCCTCACCAATACAATGACCACCACTCTCTTACAAACTCCTGTGATGATGGAACCCTGAGTGAATTAGCAATTAAAAAATGTATGCATTGTATAGTGATCAAACCAGTTTACAGTTTCCTAAATCATTTCCCTTACCACGACCAAGTATGCTATTAATGTTTCAGTACAAAATACTTACACAGCAACATCATGCAAAGCAGTTCATGTCTTTGTATCTGCATTATTTTACTTGAAAATGTAATTGGAATGATTGTTACATTTAATAATCTCTAGTAAATGAGTACGGGATACACAAATAACGAAACCTAATAGAAAAACTGTGATAGTAAACAATCCTGAATATGATGGATACAAAAGCAACACTCAATGAGTTCATATGAATGAATATAGCTGTAAGCCTTAAACTGGGGTCAACCTGAATGCTTCAAAGTGCAGAAGCTTCATTCGTAGCCATGGCAATGCTAAAATCAGATATACAAATGAAGTTACTTTCTTTTTCAAAAGATGCACTCTGGTCTTCCTGTCATGCAGAGAAAGGGGAGGATGGTTTAATCCATTCTTGTTATTGGACATACTGAGATGTGCTACCTTACGAGCGCTGCGCTTTGAGGAGGAAGCTGCTGTGTTGCTAGGTTTTTACATGGAAGGTTTCAAGCTGCTACAGGAAGCATCCGACTGATCAAATGTATACTTAACATTTTCTTTTGATGCATATTGTTTGTCAGTTGCTCGGGTCTTGCATAGCTGTCACAGGTGAGATATATATTTCAAATATTTTCATAGGATGTATATCGTCTTAAAATGAAAAGGTAAAAGTGAGTCTACTAAATATTAACAAGTACATGTAAGAGTTGTTTCTTTTAGAGATCATCTTAATTATGCTTAGTTGGAAAAATAAATCATATTGAAGGACATGGTTTAAGAATCTGTTAAAAAGCTTCCCAGCAAAGTTGCATGTGTGTGTTTCCATGTAAACTGAATAATGTATTAGTTTATTAAACAGAACATTATTTACCATTTAACTTAGAAGCAATGCTTTAGACGTATTCAACCAATTTACTTGGAGTACATTTTTGGAAAAATTCAGTCGATCTAAGCCACTGTTACATAATGCATGTTTTATGCAAGTGTCCACAATTTGAATTGAGAAGAGCAGTGATGATTTCCAGCCAACATACTGAATGGTGAGTATTCAGTCACGACCAAAAACAATATGAAACAAAAGGGAAATTACTAGACTCTAGAATATTCCCTTTCTTTTCACAGTGGCTACAGAAAGCATGTGATCAAATGATACATTGTTTTTGATCGATCGGTGATTAAATGCTTTTATGAAGAGATCATTATGATTTTTCATTATCAATTGTCTTCAAAAATGTTGACTTCTGCATGCAAACTGAATGAGTGGGATAATGGAGAACAAACACATAAAATAAATAGTTTTATATTTAACTCAGATGCAGCATCACGACCTTGCACGTAGATGTTGAAGAATATGACCAATGGATCCAACAATCCTCAGGCATCCTGAACTCTGCTGTACTATTCATCACAAACGGGCCTCAAGAGAACATTGAGCCCACAGAGCACATATAAATGGCAATCGTTTGAATAGTTGCAGTTATTCTTCATTTTGCAACATCATGTTTCACTTTGCCTCTAGAAAGAATGTGTCAACCTTTCCAACTTGTTTTCAATCACAATGATGGGTGCCATGTCTCATTTGAATTCATTTTTACAATCAAATGCAAATCCGCAGTGGAGTGGTGTTTTCATGATGGCTTTGAAACACTATCTCGTCACCACTGGGCTTCGCAGCACCAAACTGACGTGTCCCTCCAGTTAACGCCTGTTCCTACCTACACCTCTGGAAGTGTGTTTTCACACCTACGAGTGTTCTGTGACGCGTAACATCAGGACACGGTTGGACAGAAATGAGCTTGAATGTAATACAGTTGGCACTGTTGTGAGTGTGTTTAAACATATCAGCACAGTGGGCTTTTAAAGAAGGATGTGTGTAAACAAAACAAATAACTAAACATATTTTATAAAAACAATCTCACTATCACCCAGCAGTTGTGTGAAGTGGGAGGAGAGGCTGGTTCCAAAAGGATTTTTGCCCAAATTTAAATTAGCATTTCAAAGATTTCTTTACACACAAACCTCAATGTTACAGAGTCCAGTAACATGGGGAGTCTCCTAAACAGTGTTATGCTTTTATGTTATAGCCATCCAATTAAAAAAATCAAACTTAATTTCTGAGAAGGCAGGTTTTTTGTAATAGCTTGGTGAGCTTGATCCGAATGCTATAGTACCCATCAGCCTCAGCGGCTGTTGCCATGGATAATACAATCTACCCTGAGGTAAAAATCAGAGCTGCAGCTTATTCAGATTATTCTCTCATTGTTGCTATTGGGAACAAAACAATGAGCCAGAGTTGCCGAATTCATCTAATATTGATGTAAGTGAACTGATTTGAACTAAAAGGGAATTTATTTAATATTTATGATCAGGTTTCTGCAAAACATAATACTTACTATCAGCACGCTGTTAGCAACTGTTCAACATCATGTTAGGCTCAGGGGATGGGTTGGATTCAGAATGAATCTTAGGAGTTGTAGTACACTTGTCTACTTATGTACAGGGACATGTGCCTTTGACTTATTATTAAAGAGCAGATGTCATTGTGTTATCCACTTTGGGTGTGCAATGCAATATCTTTGGTTTGGCAAAAAAACAAAATAAAGCACTCGTAGCCAATCCACCTACACTTTGGGTAAAACGTATCACTGACACAATAGAAATGGTTAGGATGGAAAGGGTAGCTTACAGACTACAAACTACTGAGACAGGGTGGAATTAAAAAAGCACTTAATGTCAAAAATACAAAAATAATTTAACAAAAGGAAGTGAAAGAAAACTGATAAAAAGCAATAAGTGTTGTCTTTCTTGTCTGCTTCAGAATTTCATGTGATGTGCTGTAAGAATTATGTACAGTAGTGCAATGGAATTTGATGAAAATTAATAATGTTTAGCACTGATCTTATTTTAGGGGCGGACTATCAGTAAATGGTAGGACACATCTGTATACTGATATAATTGTTAAAATTGTGTTTTTACATTTTATTTTTGTATTATGTCAGTTAACAATGAAAAGAAAACAGAATATTTTATCTAACGGCATTTGTGACCTTTTGTGATAATTCATCAACATGCCCATCAAACCTTCAGATTTTCTAAAATATTTTACTTAAGACTTTCACCAAATAACTTAAATGTTAAATGAGTTTCATGCTACCTGAGAAACAACCATTTTGCAGTGTCAAGTGAACGGGTATATGTGTATGTATACAACAAAAAAATACAGCTAATTGACTTTCTTCCACTTTATTTGCTGAAGTTCTGTCTCTTAAAAAACTAGATACTGTCATATGTTATGTTTTGTTATTACTTCCACTCTATACAGTTTGCTTTAAGCACACATTTCGGGATGTGTTCTGCTTCTGCTGGTTATACCCGGGTGGTGCAAATTATCTCGTCTAATTATACTTTCGATGTAAGCATAAGAAAAAGGTTTTAAGAGTAGAGTTTAGTCATAGAGAGGAGATTATATACACACTTTGTTTCTTGCCAGACAGAATCAGAAGCCTATGATATCCAAAGTAGTGGGAAACATTTCTGTTTTTAGATGAGTACCTGGAGTCAGTGTTTGGTACTCCAACTTCTGACCATTGTTAACGGGGGGGGGGGGGGGGGTGGTGGCGTCAATGGAGTACACCGCTTCGCGATTGTCAACGGGGGGGTGGCGTCAGTAGAGTACAGAGCTTCGTGACCGCGGCGCGTGTGAACGTTGTGATCAGCTGTTTTAGCGCAGGGCTGCTGTACAGACCGACGTTAACAGCAGCCCTGTCTGTGCACACGGAGACCGACTCTGTCGTCCGATGAACTAACCGCCTTCTGGAAAAGCTTCACATTTACGTCGGTACGCAAATGCGCTTTGTGACACAAGTGACGGTACGCATTTCAGATTGTTGCCGCGCATGCGTACCTGCGTACCAGTTATGTGCACCCCTGTGTATGACATTATAAAAGTCACTTTGATATTGAAGAGTATTTCAGCCTGCAATTTGGGATAAAAAGAACATTCTACTTATGTGTACTACCAAGTCATTTTGCACTTTGTAACTATGATGTTGCTTTCTGCACAGGAACCTTTGAAAGTCGTGCCAAAGAAAGAAAAAAAAAGGACTGCAACACAGACAGAGATATAAGGTCTCTATGGTTTCAAACTACGTTCTTAAGTTAGGATGGAAAGCTGCAAGGCATGAAGCCAAAAAGCCCAGGGATCAACCATAAGTCTTCATCACAGAAAGTCAATTCAAGGTCAGCTGCTGGTTCAGGTAGCAGATGTGTTTCACACACCCCTGTTGCTGTTAAGTGACAGGGCTTAGAGCCTTAGACCCACCAGCAGTGTACAGTCTGAACGTGTGTGTGACAGGAGGAAACAAAGAGAGGGAATAGAGAGAGGGGCAATGGAATTTGAAACATTTATGTTGCTAATCCATTTTATTTTCATGTCACTACTAACTGCAATGTGTTAAATGCCTCTCTCTTTCTGTCACTGCAGGTGTTAGTGCACCAGCCATGTTCCTCTTCACAGCTCATCTCATGTAATCATGTCCATGGACGAGCCATCATCAACACAACCACTAGCACTTCTGGAGGTCGCCCTATCTATCAGTTCTGCTAATTGGAGGTTAATTGTCGATAAAAAAAGCCACACAGGCATGACTGTCGTGTACACTCACACTATATTAACCCTGCCGTGAAAGCTATAAAGATAGTGGATATTGCATTTGCCAAAACATGCCTGACATATTACTGGTTTGATGCATTGGAACGAGGTAATGAGGATATCAACATACAACACATGTTCTAATGTGGGAGTGAGTATACAAATCAAGTGGGATTTGAGTGTCCGTGCCAAGTCAGCTATGGCCGTCTGTACCATAAAGACACATGAACTAACGCAATATGACGGATAAAGCGGAGAAGCAATTAAGACCAGTAACCATCGGAAATGAGCTTTGCCCGTGATTGCTTCACATCAAGCAAGTCACACATAGACTAGGGATAGTCCATTGATTGGTCAAATTGATGAAACAGTCAATTATTGCCTGGGTAAATTATTGACCTGAAGGCAGAGGTGGTATGTTACGTGCCCCGACATTTATGTTTCCCTGCTCAATCATCGCAGGACATTGCTCATCAGGATATCACTCTCCTTGTTAGGTTCATACACAGTTCATACTATGCTCCCATTGCATGCTTCCAATCCTATGTTACTAGTTCCTGCCAATTTAGAATGATGGCTGTCAGTATCACAAGAAACAAATGGTATTATTAATTGAATACAATTATCAAAGGTCTTTTGAATAGAAGATTAGCAGTTCAAGTATACTATTAATTGTCTATATATAGAGGGAGTATGGAGTTAGAAGCCTTTAAGCACATGTCATAAGCAAAGAATATCCTCTAAAAGCTGAAATTCAACAGTGTGTTTTGACAATTCTGTCTGGGCCTTGACTGGCAGAGAATGCCAGCCAATCCCTATTTGAAATGCGACAAGGACAAATAAAGCCTGTCAGAATGAGTTGGGGAGACGTCTACTGAGAGCCACATGTGGTGGGAAACAGAGTTGTGGAGAGGGAGGGAAAGAGAGAGAGAGAAAGTGTTCCTTCTCTACATGACTCTGTCCCTGAGACACACGTCATGCTGCTCCCCCCACAGTGGGAGACTCTGACAGGATACTGTCTGTGCAGCATTCCCCCTCTGTGTGATTGATGAGCCTCATTTTGCCAATTAATGGAGAATCCCCTGTTGACTACCATCAGATTGCCGTTTGTAACTGTTAGTGTTTCTGACTGTCACAGATTCATTTTAATTAGACATGTCTTTCTCCTCCGACTTTTCTATTGTGCCTCAAATTCGCAACGCTGAGTGCACAGTTACATGCTGGGGAAATGGCTCACTCTGTTATTTGCTGTCATTAGTTTATTCGCAGAGTGCAAGGCTCAAACTGTTGAAAGCCAAGTCTTTTTGAAGGAGTCAACCCTAATGTCGACCATATACCGTATCTTATAATCAATTAGCAAACGTGAGGTAATTAGAGCACTTTATTTGCATAATGAAGCGTCTAATTGCTCCAGTACGTGCGAATGCAGTCAATAACTTTGGCTAATTGCTTCTGTGGCCATGTATATGAGCAGGGTGCAGAGAGATGGCCTGCAGTCATGCAGACAGTGATCCCTTGGTCCTGTCAGGGGAGAGGAAGGATAGCCACCATGGAGCGAAGTCAGAAATCAACAGAGAGGCCAGAAGCAAACAGCAGAACAATACTGTATTCCCTCGACAGCATCAGCAAGAAATAATAACATTACTGTGGGCAAAGGAGAGGAAGTGTTTGGGCATTAGTTTGATTTACATTTTAGAGAGGCTTTCAACCGGCACACACAGCAACTTCAGCTAATGATACAAAGACCTTTTCATCAAGGAGCGATTCCATGCCTTTTTGGCGCTGCCCCCTAGCCACTATTTGCAATAAAGGCACAGAAATGGTGCTACTAGATGTCTGTACAGGAATAAATGTCAGCCTTGTAAATGTCTGCTCTGTACACCATCTAGTAACATTAAGTACATTTCACCCAGCTCACTTCACAGTTAAATTATACTATGGCTATTGTAGTAAAATGTGTCATAATGGCAATCCTATGAATGGATAATGCAGGGACCTATCAAGCACATGAAAACAGCATTATATCGGGCACTTTGTCTGAATCCATTTTCCTGTGAGTCAACCTGTGTCCTTAAACTCCATCCATCTTCTATTGTGGATTCCCATGGTGAAAAACACTCTTAATCCTTGATGTCTCATATTTACTAGACAAATAACTCCAGTCACGTTTCCCTTCCACTTGCATTTGATAGAATAATTTGCCAACAATGGGCCTGCCATTCAACTGAGTCTCAGGGATTTCATTAAAACATCAAATGAAAGTGAAATCATGAGCCATGACGGTGGAGAGTGGGGATGGCTAAGCAGAGAAGCGTGGCTGGTGTCTACTGCAGGATTAGAGCTCAGCAACAAGTGCTCAAGGGGGGCTTTGCATCAAACCCAGGAGCCCATGACAAATGAGGGCGGCTGGGCCTCTGTCTATTACCCTGCACTAAGCTTGGGCCTTTTGGGGAAGTAATGAGGTGCAGATTGGTGCTGCTGCCACTGGGTCCCCAGCCCAACTTTCTGTAGAGCAGAAATAATCAGTGGGGACCCGAGCCAATAGGGACAAGGCTATACAGCAGCAGAGCAACACACGGAATCGTGAAGATAACACAGAATAACTGAAATAATATTATTTCAAAACACTATAGCCTGATACATACATTGGCTATTCTCCTTTTGCACACCAGCACTTACTTACAGTGCAAGAGGCAGAATGTATACAGAAGGTGTGTTTTTAAAGAGGGAGTAGCTCTGAATCCCTGCAGGACTCAGTAGATCCCAAAGGACACCCTCCAGACTGGCAATGCAAGGAGGCTTTATCATATGAGAGTTGTATACTCAGGAGCAGAGGTGTAAATCCAGAGTACATCATGGGTGTAGTAGCTCCTGCACTCCAACAGCGCAGCGCTCTGGCCCCTGGGAGCTGTAGTCCAGGCAGCCTGTCAGCAGGATTACTCTGCTGCTTAATGGAGCTGCCACATCAGGACGGGTGTCACTGCCTAACAAGATACTGATTGGCCAACTTCTAGGGAATTCACTTTTATGACCAGAGGGCACTAATATGGTCTTTTGTCTGACAATGAACACGACGGGAGACAGACAAGACATTGGCAAAATGATATGTTTTGTACGGTACAAGTGAAGTTTGTAAAAAAAAAAAAATGTCTTGGCCTGAATATAAAACATTCAATATTTCAACGTTACATATATTCATGATTTAACCCACACATCTCATGACTTACAGCATTTGTATTCTGTAAAGTATAACACTTGATTTATTGATAAGTAGTTGCTCTGCTTATTTTTAATATACTGTATAGATGGACTATGTCTCATGTCCACTGTACTTTCCAATTTTGCTCAGAGAGGGCAGCAAGTGAAATTCAAAGATATGCAAGCAGAATTGTTATTGTTATTGCATATGTCAAATGTGAACAAATGTGTATAAGCCACTAAATAAATAATCATCATGTATTAAAGGTGAGGACTTGTCTTTCAGTGTCTTACATTAGATTACATTTGATTGGATTCAATTCACCATTATTGTTTTCTCACACAATAAATACCAGTATAAAAAAGTTTGGCATCCAACCAGATAGTATATATATATAAAATATATATATATATATATATAACAACTAAACTAAATCCTTGGAAGACAGCAACAAAATAAACACAACCTTTTTATTTGCTTGAGCTTTTTCTTTCACTAAAATCATAATTAGAATAACAATGTTAGCAAAATAACAAACTAATTCCAGAAACACCTATTAAAATATGTTAATTAAAAGGTTATTATCCGTTCCACTGTGTGGAATGCAGCATGAAATATGACTATTTGTTTTAGGTATTGTAATTTTCTGTTGCTTTATCTGAGTCATGGACATTCATATTGAGGTGAGAGATACAGACACAAACTCCATTAGTCTTATGCACCTCTACTTATTTACACAGGTTTCCATTGAGTTTCGGATACTTAAAAGGCTCCATGGCTTATCTGTGCTTCAGTTAATTGGCGACACAGTTTACAGTGAATTTCATTAGCAGAGGGTTTGGGAGGGGGGAGGCTCAAAGGAAGGTGGTGATTAAGAGAGGGCTTGTGTGTGGCAAGGAGGGTGGTTGTTTGTGTGATTCTGCTTGAAAAATGATAATGTGAAACTAAAAGAGCCACCAGCATGTTTTAACCCAGTTTCCAGTATACATACATACAGAAACATAAATAAACAAGTCATAACAAATCTGGAAATAACCCGACTTACATCTCATTCAAACGCATAAAGGTGTGGTAAAGCGGAATAACTCCTTTAAACAACACTTTGCTTCTCTAGACCAAACAAGCGTCTAAGAGGGGATGTTTTCTGAGTTTAAACTCAGCAGCCTGCTAAATAGAACAATTGTTGCACTAACAACCATTTATTGAACTTTAAGTGCTTGGTGCCAAATCAGGAGAATACTATGTAGACCTGTTCACCAGCCTGAAGGAAACACAGTTTCCAACTATTGCAGTTTGACAAAGGCCATTCATAAACACATTGAAGTGAACACCTCCCTCTGTGAGGGTAAACTAAATCAGGCTGAAGTATCTGAGAACAACATAGAGGAAGTACCTGTTTAAATGAATCTGCCTTTTCTTTTAACCCTGTGTGGGCCACACAGTTGGTGTGAGAAACTGCCGATGGCAGGTGTGTGGGCTTTTTAGGATCACGTGGAATGTGTATTATTCACCAACAGGTAAGTACTGCAAATATGTCTTGCCGTTTGAAAAATGGCTTCTTCATGGTGGCAGGGAATTGTCAAGGGAGGCATCAATATGATAGACGGACTAGAATATGAAATTATGTCTGGGTAATTAAGCACAATGCTTCAATAAAATAAATGCAGCCCCATTTGATAAAGAAGCTGGTTCCCAAAGAAAGACTGGCTTAGATTTAACAACACACTTCAGATAGATATCTAAGCACATCAGTTTTAACAATGCTTTGCAAGTCCTTTGTATTTTAAAGAATTTGCTTTTATTCTGGGCAAATACGGAATGTTTTAAACTAAATTCATGGCCAATGGCTTCAAGCCACACAGCTCCATTCACTCAGCCTTGTAGCCATTTAATTATTCGACAAGGCTATTTTACTGGCAAAACCCATAATGTGTAACAATACCACAGACACACACACACACACACATACAAATACACACACACACACACACACAAACAAACAGACCAGGCAAGTCATTATTTTTTTAGAATAATATGGCAGTAAACAGGAGCATAAAATATATGTTTTAATATTTAAAACACATTTCAATGCATCAACAGAACTCAGTGGTTACCTATTTGTATGACTATTAATAATAGCGATGTATGTATCTCTCTATTTACTGATTGTTACGATGGAAACAAAACTCTAAGCTAAGGCGTGAGCTTGAGGGAAAAGGCTAACCTTTAGGCCCATTCTGATTTGTGTGAAACTGTCTTACTCGCATTAGGCTACCCTGAGAAGCAAATAATTAAGCCTGGCTAAATCTTTGAGCCCGGTCTAATATATCTTGATGAAACTGGCCCGAGAAGACAGCTCCTTGTCACTCAATGTATGAATATGTGAGAGAATGATGTGCTCTTACTCTGGTCTTCTGGGAAATAAAAGGTTAAGCTGAATATCAGTGGGTTGGGTAAAGGCGTTGAGTACAGTGGGAGGGAGATGCATTTGACATGTCCAGGCACCCATCAAGGTTCAGTCCGGTCTCTCATCATCCCTATCGAGCCACCTCACCACCATTAATATTCCAGTATGCAGAGTCCCGCTCTACGCCCCCAGCCCTACTCTATCATTTCCAGCAGGAACTAGAAATGGGTATGTGAGTAACTGTGTGGGTGTGTGTGTGTGTGTGTGTGTGTGTGTGTGTGTGTGTGTGTGTGTGTGTGTGTGTGTGTGTGTGTGTGTGTGTGTGTGTGTGTGTGAGAGATAACCATAGCCTCTCTGGTGAAATAGGGCTCTCTGGGGGCTTGTGCCTCAACTCTACAGCCTTTTGTGGGCTCCCATTACTTCTGACAGATAGAGATCACTAAACTGCTGAACAAACACCCCATTCAGTCATTTGCATACATTACAGTAATGGAAAGAGAAAAATGTATCAATAAAGCCAAATGAAGTGCTTCCACTAAGCTGTTCTTCCTCTGTCTTTCTTTCTGCATGTCTTTCATTCTCTATTTTTTCTTCTTTTATTCCATACTTTTTTATTTCTGTATTTTATCTTTCCATATTTCTTTATTTCTGAATTTCAAGACTGCCGCTGAACTTTCCCTGAAAGTCTTATTAATTCGTGGAAATATTTCCTCTAAAAGGTTAACAAATGATACGGCAGATTGTTTGATTGCTTGACAGATGTGTTCTCACAAATTGTTTGCGGCAAACATTCATCAGACCTTTTAATGGGCACAACCTTGACTGTTTGAAGCCTAAACAAATTAGTAACACTAATCATGCGTGGTGAAACAAAACAAATCATACTTTATTGTTGAAGGTTTAATTAAAACTATGCTGCTTTGGGGCAGATATTACTTTAAAAATACCTTGCAGTGACCATGGCCTCCTGAAATTAATCTCAGGAAAAAAAGCTGACAAGAGTCACAGTGAAACAGAGGCACATGTACTCACCTACACATCCCCCACACACACCCACAACACCCACACACACACACAACACACACACACACACACACACACACACACACACACACACACACACACACACACACACACACACACACACACACACACACACACACACACACACACACACACACACACACACACACACACACACATCACAGTGCCCAACAGTCAAGACAACAGAGCTTTACTTAACTTTCTCAGGGTTGCTCAAGCATCAAATGCATGACTTTTAGCTGTTGTTGTTCTTCCATCTGTCATGCTTCAAGGAACGAACATCCTTTTTTTAATCCCAGGGAAAAGTAAAAAAAAAAAAGGTATGTTTGCCTTGAATCTACTATCTTATGTGTACCAAAGGAAATGTCAATTGAAAATACACAGCGCTGTATTTCACACTGTGATTGTTCCAACACTTTGCTGTGCAACACAGATTAGAACACCACCTAAGCTGCCTGCAAACACTGGTACTAAAAACCTCAGCAAATCAAGCACAGCCTGCACTTCTATCTCTTGCACAGAAAAAAAAGGCCAACAGTTAATATCATGGGAGGTTAAAAGCGGTAGAAAAAAGATTGTCCTTCAGAAAAGTGGGTTATGTTATGACACACACTTGTATACACACACATATAAACATGTCTTAGTGTAACAAACAGAAACACAGCTACTTGAAAGACACTCAGTAAATAATGTGAGTATAATCACAGTGTTCTATTAAAAATAAGTATGCACATCCAGACACAAACATGTAGAACATAATATACACTCACTAAAACGTAGAGGTTCCTGATACCTTGTTGTTATGATTCAATTATAATCAATGATGTTTTACATTATGAATATGATATGAAAAGTAGATAAAACACCCCAGGGCACTAACTGAGAGAACAAACAAGGAGGCCTTTTTAATCATTTGAATCCTTCCTGTGCCTCCACGTGTCTGCCTCCCAAAAAATAGAACAATGAAAGTTATGATACAAAATAATCACAACTTAAGCAATTCTGCCACTTGAAAAATCAAGGGTATGGAAAGCACAATGCCTTGAACCATTACGGAAAAACTCCAAATGGAACACAACGCAGATGGGAAATTAACTATATATGCTTGTCAGTGCGTCCTATCAGTGGCTTCTTAAATAAGGCAAACACCAAAATAGATCTTGTTAAATTCTCCTAAGTCTTCTTCCTGGCACCTAAACTCGATCAGGTGGGAGAAAAGGGGAGGAAGTGGGATGTTTCAGGTCATGGCCAGCCAGCTTCCTCCCTCTGCCTCCCTCTGGGGAGGAACTCCAGACAGTGAGGAAGAGCCGAGCTGCAGTATATCTACACTTCTCCATTTCCTCTCACTCAAGCCTCTAGTTCGCAAAGAAGCCTGGGAATCAATACTGACATCGGGGGGGCCGCGTAGCTTTCTTTCCTGCCTGCTCTGCCTCCAAGCCGCCACCAGGGAGGTCTCTGCTTCAGTCTTTTTAATTACACAAATGTAAGTGCCCTTCTTTGACTGAGAGCAGATTGTTAATGTGTTAGGAGGCTATTACTCTTATACCACCATGTGTGCACACTCAGCTTTAATAAATCTCAGACAAAAGGAAGCAAAACTCAGGTTAAATGCTGTCTTACGTGAGGTTGCCTAGCATATGGAAACACCTACTCACTTGTTTAATTCCTAAAGTAATTATTTATTTCCTTAACAACAAAAGACACAAACAAAGAAGACTTTTTTCTCCTATAAAAGGTGCTCTTGCCTCAAGGTATTGACGACAGACTTGATTTCCACCATTGATCAAACCTATACAGTGAGGACCTTTCCTCTCAGAAAGGGCATTCAAGAAAGTGCAGAGACATGGCTAATTCAATTTGGGAGCAGAGATTCTTGGCTTTAAGTGAAACACTCTGTTATCGAAACAGGAGAGGTGCCATGAGAGAAGATAGTGCACGGATGGTTGTGTGGAGAGACTTGTGGCCGGTCAGGAGATGAAATCAGGGATCGGCGATAAGTTGGTGTGAGGGTCTAGAGCCCCCATTAGAGTGTCCCAGGGGACAGGCAGCGGTGGCAGAGTGCAGTAAAAATAGCCACAGGCATGATTTCACTCTTGGGACCAAGGAAGGAGTGAAGAGGGAGATCCGATCAACATCTCATAGTGAGGCTGCCAGATCCATTCCCTACGTTCCCTTGGGTGCCACCTATCACACCAAGTGACTTTAACTGCTTACCACTGCCAAGCAAAACACAAACAGCACAAGCCTTTGCCCCTGCTGATGACAAATGGGTGCACACAATGTCCTAAAATGCTCAAATCCATTAGGTATAAGCAAGGTTTAAAACAATGACCACCATAAAAAGGATATCAACATCTTTTCCACAAACTTATCTTGTTTGTCATCTGTTTTGGGGAAGTTCTCGATGTCGTTCTCAAGCCTCTGAATGTGACTTTCCATGGTGGTCAAACTGCTTTTTAAGATCTCAGCAGACACTAGAAAAAGAACACAAACATATATACAATACATTATTAGAAACCACAATTATGACTTACGATGCTGTGACAGTATGAAACATGATGGAACAACACATATTGCAGTAGGTTGAATTCAAACATAAAAACAACTTATAACTGAGTCAGACTATACACTGTGACATACTGACTCCTGCATAATCCATGTGTGTGTGGCCTAGATAGCAAGCACGTGTAAACGTGTGTGTGTAGTTTTGGTGTGGCTCATTATTCAGTCTGTAATCACTGTTTGCAGAGATGCTGTGAAATCCACAGTATTCAGATCAGGCCTTTCAAGTGGAGACTTCAAAGAGTAAGCAGTGTCTTATGGGATCAGATGGGACAGGAGCATGGATGTAGTACCATGTTTAGGTTGCTTTTAAGGGTTTAGTCTTATTGACACACACAAACGTGAACACACACATACCCAGAGTCACACCATACACACACACAAATACAAAATACAACTTTAAATTAAAAGTGATATGCAGCAATTCAGTAGATGAAGCATTATCCTTGATCTCTGTCAAAACAACTCTTCATATTATGAGTATTTGAATTGCAGCCATACATTTCATCCAATGCCACATGTCAATTCACAGCAATATTGACTGCCTTTTATAAAACCTCTACTTGACTGAAATTATGTTCCATCGAAATTGCTTTTGATATTATGTTACAACCCTTGGCCTTTAAGCGCAAACTAAACATCTACTAGAGAAAAGATAGCAGACCACTGCATTATAGGACAAGTAATAGTTTTTCGGTTTTCGTCTGAAAGGGACAATATTTCAAAGTCGGATTAAAAAGCTGATTAAGAGGTCATGGGTTCATCACAAATGTGTCTGTTTAAATGACTCTTGGACACTATGTGAATCAGGAGCTATGTTAATTTGAAACTTGAAGGTCGGGCTTGTACAACAGGAAAGGTTGCAGGGTCACAAAACCAATACGATTCTTCCTCTTGAGAGAGTAAATGTGAACAACTAATTCCATCCCAGTCTAGCCTTGAGTTTCGACATGTCAAGAAATAATGACAAACAAACCGATAGATGGAGGCAATCATCTTTGCAGAAGTAAACACAATGAAAATAACACATAAATGCACTTCTGTATACATCTTATAGGCCAATATTCAGTGATACTTTTGAATGTTCTTAATTTTAAATGGCTTGTTGTGACATAACTGCAAGTGTCATGAGTGTATGAAAAATATATATGCAATTGTCTTTTGTCTAATTATTGGCCAATCTGCAGATGGAAGTTCATATCATGCATGAACAGCGAATGGTCCATACTATGTTGGAGACAGTAAGTGTGACTCGCTGATAGATAACCTTACAGAGCACCAATAAGGACAGCCCTCCTAAACAAATCTTTGATAATTTAACCTACACTACCCGCACATCTGCAAGGTTGGCGCTCCTGCTACACTGTAAGTGTAGGGTTGAGGGATTGAGGACTGGCATAATGGACAAGCTGTCAAGAGATGTGGCCTCGGTGACACAGGGGTCAAACTTGTCTTGCTTAACATCAATTCCATAGCTTGGATTTGTTCTTTTCTCATTCTATGACAATAAGATTGGATGGTGAGATTGTGTATCACACGCACCCCCTGGCACACAGAAATAACCTTCAACTCAAATACAAAAGGTACCTAAAGTGCATTACCTCTGGAAAGCACACACAAACAGACACAATGCAAAGGTACACACAAACCACCTGCTGTGGTCGCTCGAGAAGCAATATAATAAGAGTAAAGGGTGAAGTCACTGTCATTATTAGACTTTGCACAAAGCTGACTAGCGGTACATATCCAGTGCCTGGGAGTTTCACCATCCCTCCTCCTCACTCTCACAGAACTGACTCCGGGGCTGACAGTGAGAAAACCACACTATCACATTGCTGTTTCTCCACTGATAGGGCCTCTGAGATCCACATGCTCTTGTCAGTATGATCTCAGCCTCAGTATTGGTGAAAAAGTAGAAGGAACAAAAAAACATGGTGGCTAGACAGATGGATGCAAGAGACGAAACAAATGTATTCATATACATGTGTCGAGCCAAACATACTGTGTCACTCATTGTGGCTTTTGATAGTTACTTGTAGCATGAGTGATACCATTTAGTAATAATTTGGCTGTATCACCGATCATAGTAACTATTGTAGCCAAGAAACAGTGGCTCAAGTTAACAGTGATAGTCTGTCAGGGGAGCCATTCACAGGATCAGAGCCAAGCCATGGGACTACAATACAGACTATTGTTTACATGGGAATTACTCACCGTTAACACTAACTGTGACGGGTGAAGTTTGCTCGTGTTTGGGTCCTCAAACAACTATACTAATATACATGTTTTATGGTATGGGTACACGTTTTATTGTTGCATCTGCATATACATTAATAGCAATAGTCTTCTTAGCTTGGAAACTGTAATTAGCACATATTATTTTCATGTATTTATTTTCAGCGTACAAAACATGGAAACACTGGTATCTTCTGAATGCACATTGCAAGTGGATCAGAGGAGAAAGAGGGGATAGAGGGGGTTATATTTCGTCTTTCCAGACAGAGAGAATTTCTGAGACATGTAAAATTATTCTAATGACTGCTGTCAGCAAGGCCTGCCAGTGTCTTTGAATGCACAGAATGTCTTTTCAGGTAACGTCATTTTTATGCAGGAAAAAAACCTGTTCCTCTAAGTTGTCTGCTGTGTGCTGTGAAGTTCTTGGCAAGCAAAATAAAAAAACTGCGAAGGCTGATTCATGGAGGACGCGAGAGAGGACACGAAGCCATTTGAAAGACAAGGAGTTAACTTGTGTGAACATACATCATAAATCTCCTCTGTGGTCAACATCCTTTAGTTATAGGCATGAGCTCTGTAACATTGGCTCTTGACGCATGACTTATTCTCAGGAACAAAAGACAGACAATGAGCATTTCATTAAGCCGTGTCCCGTTGCTTTCAAATAAACTGCCAGGGAAAAATACTGTTACAGCTCACAATACCAAATCAACCGCTATAATGTGAAGATGTCAACTTTATATTCAGTCATTTGTAGAAAGGAGCCATTTTCATTGTGATTTATAGACAAACAATACTAATCCCTCAACACTGCTCTTGCTATGCCGCCAAAGGTTACAAAGGAAATTGAGATTTATTTTGAGCGTTGCTGCCAACGTAGAATAAAAGATCAAATTCTAAATAATCTACACACTTGAGAAAACAAAGACAAATGCAACATAAAACTAAAGGAGAAAGTCGTTCATACACGCATTCATCACCTTAGCAGAGTAAGTGTATGTATGTTTGTGGATGTGTGGAAAGAGAGATGGCCTGGCCATGATATAAAGACAAAAAGACACACAGATAGTCTGCAAACATAAAGAAAGTAAAATGTGCTCACTATTAATTTACATATATCAAAATATAGT
Organism: Trematomus bernacchii; assembly: GCF_902827165.1. Classification (NCBI taxonomy): domain Eukaryota; kingdom Metazoa; phylum Chordata; class Actinopteri; order Perciformes; family Nototheniidae; genus Trematomus; species Trematomus bernacchii. Next base: position 4,681,422 of record NW_022987409.1, read on the forward strand.
ATTTATTAATGTGTATGGATTGTCTGTTGGTGTGTGAACATGTGATCATAACAACAATTAAGTCATATATAAGTCATATAAGTCATACTCGTGGACCACGTGTTGTGTTGCACATTTAATATAGAGTGTAAATATTGGTCGAGGAGCGTGGTAATGAAAAGCTGTATTGGTTTAATTATTAGGACTGGAAATCGAGGCCATCTGTCTTTGCATTATCAAGGCGTACAAACACATCTTAAAAACACCAAAAACATTGCCAGACTCCGGCCTTCACTCTCTGACTCTGTGGCAGAAACACTTGTACACGCCTTCATCACATCCCGTCTGGACTACTGCAATGGTGTCCTGTCCGGGGTTCCCAGCAAAACCCTGGACAGGCTCCAATACGTCCAGAACTCTGCCGCCAAGCTTCTCACCCGCACCAAGCCATGGCCACATATCACCCCCACCCTCATCCACCTACACTGGCTGCCGGTCAAGTCCCGGATTCAGTACAAAACACTCCTCCTCACGTACAAGTCCCTCCATACCCTAACCCCCAGTACTTATCGGACCTCCTCCATCCCTACACCCCTTCTCGGAGTCTGCGGTCCTCAGACACGGGCCTGCTCTCCATCCCCCGCTCTCGCCTCCGAACTGTTGGTGACAGGGCGTTCAGTGTTGCGGCCCCCACCCTCTGGAATGCACTTCCTGCCGAGATCCGTAATGCTGCCTCACTGGACATCTTCAAATCATCATTAAAAACACACCTGTTCACCCTGGCCTTCGAGCTCTAGCCCTTTCTTGGTCCCCCAGCTTCCTAAAAGTTTAGCCGTAAACGCGCCCGTAACGCGCCCGTAACGCGCCCGTAACGCGCCCGTAACGCGCTTGTAACGCGCCCGTAACGCGCCCGTAACGCGCCCGTAACGCGCCCGTAACGCGCCCGTAACGCGGCGCAGACGGACCCGGTGGAATCTAGGGGTAAGTCTGTACAAAGGTACTTCAAGCTAAATCCTGGTTTCATCATCATGTTGATCCTTAACAATTGCTGATCTTTTGCAGTGACAATGTTAATAGAGTTAACCATGTTAGTTTAACATGTAAGCTAACATTTGCCAACGAGCATTTAACACAAAGTATGTCTGAAGATGATTGGAATTCATTTTGCATATATTTAGTCATCAACCAGAGCCTGAAAAAACGGCTTTCTACCTGATGGTCACATCAATTCAAATATGAAATGATCACCAAAAGTTATTACAATCCATCCTCACATGTACACTATTCACAATGTGATAATACTTGACATTATGTGACCATGATCATAAGTATGGGTACTATAGGTCATATATGTTAAAGCCTTTTAGAGCTTTGCAGAAGTAATTGTACCCTAGCTAGTTATCATCTCATTAAACGTCCTCTTACAGCGTCTTTTTTTTACAACATAGGGTGTAAAGGACAACCTTGAAGGGACTCCACACGACACCAGATACACATCATGTCTGCCAAAGAGCATACTCATCACAACAAGGCAAGACTGACTATTGATCAGTTGCATGATAGCTTGACAATGATGAATTGTGTGTCAATTTAAAACATATTTGACTAAATTAAATTTCAAATACCCCCACCCCCTTTTAAATGATGCATGATTAGATTTCTTCCCAATAAAACCAATCATGATTTGTCTTTTTTCTTTTAGCTGTTGGTAGCACCTGAGAGTGAACAGGAGTTGAAGTGGGAGGCAGAGTAGAGTAAATCAGAGGACAGGAACAAAAGGATAAACACAACTCTGTGTGTTCCCCTTTCAGCAGGAATCAAAGCAGCTCAAGTTGCAGGAGTGAAAGTGATATTGTTGCTGTGACAAAGCACTCACATTGTTCTTTCTGATTACCTCGCATCATGTGATGTTAAAAACAGCAGGCAGGAGAAAGTGGCAAATGAGAAAATGTAATGGACGGCATAAACAAAGGAGATGGAAGGAACCTTATGGCACAGTATTAACTGTAAACATCATGGTATGGCTTTCAGTTAGCAGACAACAAGCACATTATATCAGCTTGTTTTCATTCTCAATGCTGGGGAAAAATAGACCAAGTTACTTATCTATTTGTTAATAATTAAAGACACTTCTAATGTTGCCATATCAATAATTTCTCACATATAGAATAATGATGTTGTTACAACATACCAGACAATGTACATTGTTAGGCAATGCAATTAATCTCACTCAGAGGACACACATCCACACTATACGCACAAACAATCACAATTTTCCATCAATGTTGCATTAATTGCATGCACATAAAAGGCTAAATCCTTTTTACTTTTGCTCTATTTCCTCTTTTAATTTGCATTTTCCCTAAACCCTCCATGTTACAAAACTGTTATCATAATGAAGGATTTATTTTCTGATTAGAACTAATGGCCCCCCCAAGAGAAAAACCATAAGGTTAAAATATGTAATGGTTAATCTGCAAATGCGTAATGCAGCAATGATCACACACTCCAGTCTTTTTAATAAATCAAGATGCAATTAATATTATGGAGAAAAGCATTCCCACATATAATAGAATATTAAGTTGAAATGTAATATATTATTTAATGTTGTAATAATAGAAAATCTGAGCAACAACTACAGCATTCATACATTACTTACAGCACATTAGAAGTGCTATTATATTAATTGCTTTAACATGAATTATTACAGCTATAGTCCACTGCATTATAGCATATATACGACGTGGTGCACAGTGCAATGCAATATTCACTCTATGTCCTTCCAGCCAACACTGATATAAAACTGTTGTATGAGATAACTCTATTTTGCACTATACGGTCATCCAATAACTTAAAACTGCAAGATATATAATGGAGAAGGAGCACCCGGGCCAAGAAGAATAAAACATGACATGGAAACTACACACTGAGCAATTACAAAATCTGAATGGAGGTATGGGCTGGGGCCAAAGAGCAAAGGAACGCACTTGTGTGCACCTCACACTCTTGGAGGAGGCCTTGTTTACAATGGTGGTCATGTCTGTATGACTTGATTGTTTTCGGCAGCCATCAGAGCTGCAGCCCAGTGCCAGATCTCTGGAGGAATTACAAATGGAGTCAATTACAATATATTTTGATGCAGGGGAAAGTTTAGATATTGACCCGGGGAAGAAGACAATTCCCCAGGACATTTTGAGGAAATCAGTCAGGGTGATGTGCCGGTACTATATGTGAGTGTCTGCCCACTGCAATATAAATAAGGAACTCACAGGAGCACAATGGTTTCCCTCCTCTCTCCTGACAATCAACCATCTATATGTTTTTGTGATGGTGTTAGGATACCTTTCTGGTGTCAGCCTTACAACAGGAGGAGTTATGAGTGTACAATTGGGTAGCTGAAGAGCTTATTTGAATGTTTTCAAATAAGGTGCCAATTGTTTCCGTGCATTTTTTTTGTTTTCATAGTCTGAGGTGCCAATTGTTTCACATACCACTGTCAGTGCTGGCGGGGTTGTTAACATGTGTGATCCTGTTGAGTGAGATATATGGCAAAGCATGGGGATATTTGAGTAAAAACTGTTTGTCAAGGTAAATTACCAATTCATTTTCTCTGGTATTGCTGTTAAAACCAAACATGCTAATTAGTATGTTTACAACTGAGCAGTGTCTAAATGACTGAGTAGAGAGATCAACTTTAACTAAACAAGAAAATGCATACAGCCATAATTTCAACATAATGCTACAGGTAAATAACAGACTATTACTGTGAAAAAAACAGACTGCATTATTGGAACAAGGAAATGCTGGAGGCAGGGAAAGGAAATGACTTATGTGAGTGTAGTGGACAGGGGAGATGCTCACAGATGGGGTGTGGCGGTAATAATAGCCTGCAGAGGTTGACTGCTGCCTCTAACCTCATTCAACACTTCAAAGTTACACCTTATCACACAGCTGAGGCTGACACCTCCAAGGGACACACTTCACTTAACATTTCTAGAATGAAGAAACTCAAAATCTGCCGGCCTGAAATCTGCAAAATGCGGGGCAAAAACATAACTAAATAAAGCAAAACCATAACCCAGCTTTTAAATAGTTTAAAACATCAACATCAATTAATATGCAGAAGCTGCTAGCAGCCATTACAAGGGTGTGAGCCCCGGGGCGCAGACGCACACACACAAACAAACTGCAACACACACACCTGAGAGTAATTCTCCCTCACAAAAACATTGTGCGACATGACCAATTTCATCTGACACACTTTAGATACAATTTAAAATATGTGTATAAGAATGATTGCTCTGAAATGAAAGTTTAGGGCATAAACAACTGGCATGTGATCATCTTATGTCAAATGTTTTCTAAATGCTAAATAAAAAGGGTTGAACATGCTGGCCGTTAACGCTATTGAAGACTATGTTCTGTAGAATATCGAAGAAAGAAATAAGGGATTGTGGCAGCAAAAAATATACGCTTTTTGGTTAAAATAAAGACCAGAGTTTGCGGGCCAGTAACCCCCCATAAAACTGCTAAAAAAACAAAAAGTCCCAAGAGGAGAACTGCAGAGTTGGTTGATTATTTTCTATGGTTGGGGTGACCCTATTGTGAAAACGTGTCCACTTTAATCCATCATAACAGATCTGAAGTCGATAACACTGTTTATACAAGTGAAACCAGAAACTAAAGCCACTGCTCAAGCATGTTTTTTTTAAATATCACTTTAAATTAGAAACGGCAGAAACATTATTATTCATTACTTGATTATTATTCTTTCATTGCCATAGTTGTGGATGGGATTGAGAACATTTATTTGTACACATACCAAATATGAAAAAAAACATAGCACAAGTACAGTTTAAAGAAAATAAATATAGGACACAACCACAAACAGTGCACTATGGTAATAATAATTATGTTAAAGTTATTTTGATGACTGGAGATCCTTTCAGTTTATGAATAGAAGTCAGAATGGTCTTGAACTTTGGTCTTGGGTTTAAAGGGTAGAGATCCCATCACTATACCCTGCTCATAGGTTATAAAGAAGTCCGGCTATCCATTCTTTAAGACTTGGCCTATCAATGTACTTCTTTCTATAATCACCCCCAAAGTACTGGTATTATAGTACAGTTAAGATACATCGTCATTTATTTAAGTGAGGGTTGTTTTTCATGCTGATACATTTTCATTTTGAGGGGGAAACTTTTGTATGTAATCAAAGTGGGTTTTATTATAGTGAGTTTACAATAACAGGAGCACTGAGTTCCACTGGCTATGAGTAAGTGGGCATAGCAGGTGCTTTGATTGTAAGTCTTCATTCTTCTTTTGGCTTCTTCGCTCTATTACACATTTACATCGAAAACATCTTGCTTAGATTTCCCTTTCTCTCGCTCATCCTGTATCTTAGTCACTTTTAGTTCTCTTTTTTCTCAGACTCCTTTTTTCCCCTCCTGTCTTTTTTTGTTTCTGTTATGTTCCCATTTTTAGCTCAACAGCTCCCTCTGTGAGAGAGTGTTGCCCAATAGAAAAAGTCATTTTATGGGCATATTTAAACAAATGCTTTAAAAGTTATCAGTTTGACTATCCAATACAGTTCCTTAATAAGATTCCTTACTGACTGATACAAATTGCAAATACTTCTTTCAACTAGTATAATCGTTTATTTGACATTTTTCTTGTGAAGATTGATATGAGCTATGATAATGCTAAAAAAAAATAACATCCGACATGTTCTTAATTAAACACTGACATCTTCAAGGAACACAGATGCATATATTACGATTATTTCTGCATTAAAATGATCTCCCAAATACGTATTTCTAAATTTCTGATTATTCTATCCTTTCTCTAATTAGCTAAAATGAGTGTCAGTTAAAATTATAATTTGGACCACTGAGCATATTTTAGATATTAGATTTGTAATGCCTAAACGTCTGCAACGTCTGTGTGGTGGTGCGTGACTCATAAGAAGAGTGTGAGGGTGGGCGATGACTCAAGGACTGTGTTTGTCTCCCTCTCTCCCTTTTGTTGCTGAAGGGAATGCAAAAGATATGTGTTCCCGCAAAACCTAATTTACATACATATTCTTGTGCTTGTCAAGAAAAACAAAAAGCCTCACATGGATTATTACTCAGCTTTTGTCTTTGACACATCTAGGTGAAGTTTGTTTTTTCCTTTCTGTGAATCACATTATATCATTTTTGTAATTGTAGAGGTATACAACAGGTTTTTGTTCTTGTACGGTGTGCTTATTTCATTCACATAAATAAAACCTAAAAAAGTTAGGTGGTTAAAACAGTGGTTAAACCCTTAATTGTATTTGTGGGTCATTTACTGGACTATTTCTGTACAAATCATCCCATAAAATATATTTTAATTTGCAGTTTAAACACAAACAAGGCTAATCATGTTTTTCCAGTGTCCAGTCTTTAAGCCAACCATCTCCTTGCTCTAGCTTCATATTACACAGACACATACTGAGGTTCTGCACTTTGCATTTAACTCTGTACGCAGTGAATAGGCATTGTTTCCAAAATTACAAACTGTTTTGTTAAATGTGTGTCTTCATTCACAGACAATACGTCTCCAATAACAAAACAAAAAAGCACCACAGTGCATTTGAACAACAATATAAGTTGACCTCAAAGAGGTGGCTTAATCTTGTATTATGTTGTTTTATATAAATGTGTAGCCCTTAAATACATCTACAAGAAAAACCAAATTCCTCTCCATTCTGTTGACAGTAGGCTGCATCACGTCGTTGGACCCAAGCGAACACACTACCCAACAATCCAGTGTTTCAACAGCGACAAATGTTGGCTCTTAATCACTCTGTTTTTGATTTACACCATCCATCCATGCAGACAGCAATCTTTACAGTATTGCTCTGTGAACTCTGGCAATCATGCCAATTGCTGCCATCGCTATCCCTGATTATTGATGAGATTTAGATGGAAATGATGTATTCACTGGAGAAGAAAAGAGAGTCAGGCTCTTCCTGATTGGCTCTAAGCTGAGCAGTCATACTAAAGAGGCATCTGTCAGGTGGCAGGAAACAGCCCCTCAGCGTATTGGTTCTGTCTTCCAGTGCAGAGGACTGGTTATAATGGTTTGAAAACAACAGAAACGGAGCACGGCATGGGAAGGTAACTGCAGGCATTAAATAGGCGGACTGACTAAAATATATCGAACTGCGTATACGGTGTTTGGTAGTGGCAACAGCAACACATTTACCATTAATTAGTTAAAGACCCAGTTGTCAATAAACATATATAATGTATGTTACAGCCAACATCCTCACCTCATCAACTCATAAATGTGCATTCAAAAAATTGAAGATCATTTGGTAATAAACTAATTTACCAATAGCCATGCATGTGTTTGCAATTCAAATAAATGATACAGTAAAATGAAGATGTTTTCATTAAATTATCACCATCTAATACCAACATTATTTCACTACTTCATTTCTGAATTTCTAATGGAAGTCTCTGTTTACACACACTGTTATTTAATTGTTTCAAAATGCAGGTGTATGTATGGGCTTCATCCTTTTTACAGTGGGTGTGTAAGCCAGCAACACCTGCAACTTGACTATTTGTTTAACATTAGATTTTTTGCAAAATGCATATATTTAAAATATACTATTCTTGGTGTAATTTCCTATAAATGTTTAGTAACATATTTACAGTTACTGTATAAACATGGTTCAGCAGCCTCAAAATATTCCAAGTCAAACATTGCGTATCTCACAAATCAAATTTGACATGCAACACATAGATGTGTATTCCATTGTGCATTTGTGTTATGTTACCAGCTGTACAAATGCCTGTGTCTTTGATCTTATATTAAATATTTTGAAAAAAATTATATTGTACTGTATGTTTAAACCTTTTGCTAAAATAGATGCCTGGATACTTTCTGAAAATGCAGATATACCGCTTGTATCTGTGCTGTGACCTACATATAACCACCTACATTAGGATTTCCTGTGTCCCTACATCACACTGATGAAGTAGATTCGGAGAGATTCATATTCCTTACACGGCCAGAAAGGTCAGATCAATTCTTCTACCAACCATATCTGTCTTCATTTGGTAGCCACAATATAAAGACTCCAGAGGACATAACATCTCTTGAAACATATGCTTAACGTAGTATTTAAGTAGGGATGAGTTCAATAATAATGTGGCTGTAGTGTTGGCATGTCTTTTGTTTTCCATCCACATGAGACAAGGAGACTCAGTACGCACGATTGCCGAGCCATAAACACAGTCCCTTTCCACCTCAGGCAATCCTTAAACTCATCAGCAGTGTAATGAGACTTTCGAGCTGGGAGATGAATTAACTGGCTGATTTTCTTGTTTTTATCCCCCTCCCTACATACAGAGTAGCTTAATATAGCATCAGGAGCAATCCAGGACTGTGATGTATGTAGCATGACGGAGACACATACAAGCATAGATGGGTGCAAAGAGAGGAATTGATTCTCTGTTGCTGGAACAGTACGAGACAATCAGGCTCCGGCATTAATCAATGTATGAAAAATGGCTTGCTGAAAGGCACTTTGGCAGATTAAGATGTTATGTATTCACTCATGAACACACAGAGGGATACACACATGCTAAAATATATATAAAGACACATATTTAATTGTACTTTCATAACTTTTTCCTTGTGGGCGCCCGGGGGGCAAAGGGGAAAAACACATGTTTTGCAAAAAGACTCAAATGTTCTCTCACTAAGCTCACTTTTGTTTAATACAAAATGTTAGATGAATAAAATAGAAATCCAAATCACAAAAAAAACACTTCAAAAGTAATTGTATCGCATTGCTTTAAGAATAATGTTATTCACAAGTTGAATAGCTTCCTAAACGGTGTGCTTTGAATATAGTATCAACAGGATTTAAATTATATGTCTACCTGTTGTAAGATATAATATAGTAAAGTATAGTGTACAGAGAAATACTGTATATGGGTGTACTGACAAATAATGCACATATAAATCTGCCACCATCTCACCTATAACTAATTCAAACCACACAATGGCCTCTGATATGAAATACAGCAAACTGAAAATAAAGTAAAAAACATAATTTAATACATTCCAACTTTAACTTTTAAGTCAAAGCCGTTAGCAAATGGAAACTGGAATCGCTATTCGATCTAAACCACAACAGCCTCAAATAAATGAGAAACAAAGCCAAACTCTTTTTGCGTGGAACTGGTATGTGCCTGGTGTAGTTCAAAGTGAAATTACAATTAAACAATTTGCCTAACAGCCAGTCTTTATCCAATCATGCTGCTTCTTAGAACATCTCTATTGAAATTCCTACCCAAGGACATCAGGCTACACAAAGGTAAAAAGTTGCTTCAATAACAACATAAGCCTTTCAGTAAAACTGTATTTTAGTGAATGGAGCCTTGTGCCACATTCTGACCCTTATTTGACCTTACTCTACTTCACAAAGGTATGTCTTGAAAGGTTTTTTAAAAAAAATGCTTCTGGTTAATGTTTTTCTCTCTCAAAAAATTGAATAACTTGAATATTTTCTTTTCAATAAATAACAGGTTTTGAAAATAAAAACCACTACATGTCAGCAAACTCAGTTTCAAGTTAAAAGTGGATTGAATCAGGTGCGATGGCTCTAGGGCTGACGAAAGCATGAGGGAACTAGAACTGCAAAAGACATACAGTACTAGGGTGTTTGTGCTGCTATCTTGTAGCCTAAGGCAGCTTCAATGTGTGCTCCCATTTAGCCATTACTTAGGGGCATGTATAGCTTGCAGCCAATCAGCCTATTGTAAGAACCAACAGCTTTAGGCTTTGCTGAAAGCTGTCATTACCCTGAATGTACTGTACTACGCCATGAATATAGGTCACCAGAAAAAAGGAAATGATAACCTTCAATGTACCAGGAATAGGTTTGCAACATATTTACTGGGATGTCATTTTATGGCTAATTATATGTGGCCTTTCCTGGTTTTATACTGCTTTTAGGCACCTTTTTTCAGTATTATCTAATTTAAACGGTATTGTAAGAGTAAAAATAACATGTTACCTTAAAGTGCAGGGTCTATAAATCCATGTCAGGAGGGTAATACAAGTTTAAGTGAAGTAGAAGCCTCTTATACTGTAGATTGTAGAACATTACAATTTGAAATGTTTAGGCTTTGGAAAACATAAACAAAAAGGAAAATTACACTGTTATTATGCCTTAAGGGCTCTCTCACTTGTGGTTGTGAATACCTGTGTAGGTTTGTTTCCACCATTGTTGACTGCAGGTGGTCAGCTACTGAAGGTGAAGTGGGAAGAGAGGAAGCTCTGGAAGGAAACTGGAAGACAACTAGAGGCCTGATTGTGGACATGTGGTTCATGTCCATACACAAAGTCAAAGTCAGACTCAAATTATAGGTCCAAATAGCAAAGCATTTCAGTAAGAACAGGGGGGGGTCTAGTTTGTTGTAAGTGTTTTCCACTAAACCGAGTTGTGGGGTGTATTTTACTACAATGGGACAAGGCTAACATCTAAACACATTCTGGAGATATGTGCGGCATGCTTGAGAAGCACTGGTATGGTTCTTTTTTTTGTACTTGATTAAGTCAGCATTGAAACATAGCCCAAGGGCAAAAAGGAGGAGATTATCATTGTCTTCCTCAAAGAAAAAGCTTTAAATGTGGCCATAAAATTACTGGAGTCATTGTAATTTCCTGCTAATGGGCTTCGTGATTAGCTACAAGGCTATTGCCCACCTTCTCTGAGAATAGGTGGGAAGTATTTAGCTGGTCATCCTAGATAACGATTGGTGTAACAGAGATAGTACACTCCACTGAGTATGTAGTGGCTCACAATGAGAGTTCTTGGTAGCACAGGCAATCTTGGAACAGACATTCTTAAAACCACAAGCAAGGGTCACACAAGCCGGGAGCGACTGTGATGCCAGGGCACATCCAAGTCCAAGGATGACCAAACAAACTGTATGAGCATCCACTGCCAAGGTTGCACTCCCACGGTGGCAAATGATATCTGCTGGTGGAGGGAGAAAGCTTGGAAGAGGACAGTCAGTAGCAATGGAAACTGTTTCGCTGCTGTGGCTTCAATACTTCCAAATGACTAAGCAGTGCTCAACATTTATTTTTAGAAGTGTTTGCCAGGCATCAGATTTTGGTTGTCGAAACTGAAAATACTGTTGCCCTTTGAGCTCAATTCCTAAATTAACTAGATCAAATAGATTTGAAAAAACTACAGTAAAGTACAGTTAGTGTGTGTCCCTGCTCAAAAACTGTGATACAAAACAACTGTGTAGTAGCATGTGTAGCATTTGGACTGTTTGCCTCAGAATAATATGTGGCGACATGTGTATTTTTCTCTTTAGTGCTTACTTTAGGATTAACATATTGCCGTCCATATGTAAAAAAACTGAGAGCAAACAAAGAACAAAAACTGGTTGCCAATAGCTCAAAGTGTCCAAATAAATGTCTTATATGTTATAACATTGTGTATCCAACGAACTGTCAATAAAATACTTTATACATGTATTTGTTACTAGAATTAGCTGGTCAAAAAGTAGATTGATAGCTGCTGCCTCAGCTTGCAGGGTGTCATAAATAACATCTAATTGTGTTGGTACAATGTAATCAATAGGTTAAATCCAGCTAGCATCTGGCTAGTGGAATGACTGTATGATGGCGGCAGGTCTGAGCTGATCGTCTGTATGGTGTCAGTAAACTCTGACCATGAGTGTTTCTGTAGAATGCACAGGCTAATTTGGTGAAAGGAACATAAGTGTCATTGTACTGCTGGGCGTTCAAAGTCCAATGTAAGTATAGATGATTATGTTAATAAACCATATCTGTCGTGGCTTCACCTTTCCGGAAAGCATACCATTTTGTTGACCAAGGCCTAACAACTTCAAGTGAGTGATTGTAATAAGAGGAAGACTAACATTTAAAGAGCATCAAACTGAAAACTTTGCCTCTTGAACATGAACAAAAAAAGGGACTGTGGCAAAGCAGAAGCAAAGGCTGTGGAGTCAAGAAAAGGCCTCTTGAGGTGGAAAAAAAGGGTACAGGGGAAGCTGGAAACAATAATGGGCTGACATGAAACATAATCCCCTCTGTCTGCGATTTTATTGGCAGCCCCTCCAAAGAATGGTGGCTCCCTTATTATGACTTAACACATCAAAATAGCAGCATAGCACACACAGAAAAGGCCACCTGATGATAAACACAGCAGACAGCGTCAGAGGCTTTATCTTGTGGCTGCCTGCAGCTCGACACAGGTTCAATTTGGCCCGCAACAATCGATTCTGTCCCTCCTTACCTCTGCTTCAGCCCGCAGAATAAAAACAGACCTTTCTGTAAAGAGCAGGTCTCAGCTGGTATGCCATGTCAAGGCAAAGGAGAGACAAACTAGAGGTGCCAACACACCTGAATGGTGGATGCCAATGAAATTGGCACGTAATATTGTTCTCAGCAAAACATTTTAATCATAGCCACAGCAGTAAAACGGAACATTTATCAACTTCAAAATGTATCAATGCAATACAATATAAATCAATGAATAAACTGAATTGAACATTAGCGTGTGTAGGTTGGGTGATGAAAGAGAAGAGAAGATGAGGTATTTCTGGCACAGCTCCACTTACTTCAAATGTGCCAGTAAAAAAGGGAAGAAGTCTGAAAAGGTTAAAACTCCTACAACACTTTTTGTTGGAGTAAGACTTATAATATATATTTGCAGGCTCAGTTATGTTCATGCCTTCAATTATTATAAACACACTTAATGAAACATCCAAATAAAGACTTCATTGCCTCATTTTTTACCAAATTATACAAATGTGCCAGGTGACCATGTTCGCATTGGTTTAAATTATTTCAAATATGTCATGCCATATTTTTAGAGACTGAACATATATTGCAATTGATTAATGAATGAGTTTTTTTAATTCAATTTGACACAAAATGATAGTCTTGTTCAACTGTTTTTTTTTTAATACAAAGTAATACTAGCGTACGACACATACAAATATGAAATCTATATTTTAAAATCTCACTATTGCTGCAGTATGAAATAAATTGGATTAACGAGTACAATGGAAAGGTGACTTTACGCTCGACACATATCATTATATGTTGGTTTTTTCTCAGAGTACAAATATAAAAGGTTTTTTGGAGCCTGAACAGTGGGTAATTTTTGTGGGTAATTTTGTTCTAAAGAGTGCCACCATGACCGGGTCACTCTATTTGAAGAGAATATAATCATTTCCTGAGCTGAAAGGGTTGAGCTAGATATCAGATTCATTACATGGGGGGAACACACCACTTTATTGCAGTGCACAATACATAACACTCCTTTCATGACAATTATTAATACCCTGCCCCATTTATTTGCAATATCAACCCTCACTCAAATGAAGGTTGTCCCTCTGATCAGTATGCAGGCGACCTGGCTTCAAATCCTCAATTTCAAATGCAAATGTGGTGCAACTGATTTAAATAATATTTGAATATGGATCACACAGTGTGACTCCATATCACAAAGCTGGGAAAAAAGAAGGTGGAAAATGCAAATCATCAACATGTAAGAGAAAGGTCATAGTCAGGACCTGTTTGATTTATTTTGGAAATAAAGGGCTGACCGTTGTAAACTCATTCCATAAAGCCTGAGGACAAAATTAGAGGAGATCTTTATGATTTACATAATGAAGGGAAACAAACAGACAAACATGTGGTCTGCACTACACAAAGGAAGAAAGGATGTGGTTTGGTTTCATGAAACAAAGGTGGCTGTTTTCATCCTACACTCCAATCTCTGCCTTTAACCATCCTCTCCAGGAACACTGCCATCCCTGTAAACACTTGAGATGAATGACAATACTGGTTTATGGTTCATACACCCGTTCAAAACAGTATAGCCGAGATTACTTTGAAATTCACCAGTGCATACGGTCCTGGAATGACAAGAACAAGAAACAAGTACCTGGAAGATGTTCCATGATATGTGACATATAAGCATGGGCTTGGCAGACCCTGGAATAACCTGAGAGTGCCTTATAAATGTTGCAATGCAGGCAGTGAATGTCTGTGTACCGCAATGTCTTTGCTCCTCTGGGGGTATAAATCACAAGTGATGGTGGAATCTTCACACCCATAGAGGCATGCATTAACTGAAAGGGGCACATGGGAATCTTCTCCCCTGGGCCTAGTAAAACTCCGATGAGCAGCCCTGCAATGCTCGCTTCAGGCCATACTTTTAAATTATATATTGATGACAGCCCATGATAAAAATGACCCAATTTAGTATACAAAATCAATTCCCACCCTAATTGATGCACAGGGTTTGGCGAAAGCGGCACAGACTCTTATGACAGCATTTGAGCCACAGACACGTTTTCGCAAACGGTGGTCAATAAAGTGTGGGAAGGAATTGAGAGAAACGGAGGCACTTTACTGCAATGACCACCTAGCCAGTAAATGATGTGTTGCACTTCTAGGTAAATGGCATGTCTGGTATGATGGGGTGATTTGTGTGCATAGAACAAAATGGATGAACTTGATTGGCACAATAGATAAGACCTCTAGATTCCATAATGCATTATATATCTATATATATAGTTGGACATATCTTATTGCACGGGAATATTTTTCATTTAAAAAAAGTGTTGCCGTGTGTTTATAAATGCAAATATTATGCTGATAGCATTTGTGTAGGATGCCTTGCTCTTAAAAGTATAATACCATAAGAGGATAACACCCAAATGTGGAGCAACACCAACACCACTTGTGAACAGTGAACAGGATCAAACAGTCTCTAAGGTGATTTAAATATTTGATTTATGTTCAACATAATCAATACTTGTATGATACCTGGTTGGAAAGCTTAGCCTTTTTAATAAAGACCTAACCACTGAGCCCTCACATAAATCCTGAACAGGGTGGACACATATTGTACTGTAGATTACGCTCTTTCAGTCAGTCAATATTATAAATCCCTGCACTTGTTATTGTAACACCTCAACAGAGCGTTATCTGGAGGGTGCAGGGATCACCTAGGAGAAAACTCAATTTCCTGCTCATTTGTACGACAATCCTCATCATTATCTTACTTATCAGGAGCGCCTGACAGACGAGCTATCATACGTTTCTCCATGACAACTTTAGTGTTCCCCAATGTTTTGGTAATATGGTGTGTCAGTGACTGCTACAGTTCAAGAATATAGCAGTTTAGTTGCTAAACAATTCTTATGACAGGTCAAAAGCGTTGTATCTGTCACAGCTCATGTTAAAAAGCATAGCGTAAATTGAGCTTTGTGATAATGTTCTTACTGGAAGCAGATGTCAAGTATTGTTGTGGTAATCTGCTCAGCCAATCCCTGGAGACCTGAACCACAGAGGACTACAGTACCACGGTACCTATGCTATATGTCAGACTGTGTTAGAGGAAGAGCGGTACTATGAGGTGGAGAGGTACTGCAATTGTTTTCTCAATGACATTATGTTTAAGCCAAAAATTAATGAATAAATATACAGTTGCAAAATCACCCTAATTAAAATGCAGAAATGTCATCAACACATCATTAACATTTCTGCAGGGAAAAAATAGACATGACTGTAATTGATACGAGTACCACCTGCCTCCCACAAAACGCTGCTGAATGAGGCAGGTGGTTCGCAGAGAGGCACTCAGTTTCTCCACAACAAACACTATCTTTATGATGATTTAGCAATTTAGGAATCTAACTAATGCAGATCAAAGGCAGAGAAGTGGATTTTGCTGCATGGGTGGTTTGAAAAGTTTATCTGAATGTTCTGATGTGTGCTTTGCAGTAACTCTGGGTTGCCATAAGAATACATTTTAACTGCTGTGAATGCAAACTGAGTAGATGTGGTCCTCAACTAATGAGCAAGCCACCATTCAAACCAAAGGGGTATTAAGTGATCAAAAGTGTAGAGTATGCTGTTAAATTATTAAAAACAATTGTATTGAAGTATTATCGAACATAGAGCAAAACTGAACTGCTTGGGAAATAGTCCAGTTTAAGACTTGTAAAATAGTAATATATTGTAGATGAGGAAACAGGTAAGTACTACGGATTGATATTATCTGCCCATCACTAGAACATGGCTGCCCATTAGTTGTCTTCTCCCAATAGGGAAACACATAATGGTGCTTCCATCACTGCACAGTCCAAACCAAGATCCTACCCTGACAAGCATATGGTCTCTAAGCCATTATATACGTGTGAAAACAACCAGACCATAAATATCTTAATGCTAACACTGTGAATGTTAAAGGAAGCAGGACCAGTTGTTGGTAATGACTTTACAAGTATACAATGCTGCTCCCCCATGTACTCCTGTTCCACCATGAGACATTCCCTCCACTGCAAACACACACTGGTATAGCTACACTTGGGATTTGCTTTGTGTGGGTCCTGAGTTCCTGATAATTACTTTTTGTTATTTAACAAGACTTGTGTTTAAATTCAGATGACCAGTTCTATTTGTAAGGCCATTTTGTTGACCAAACTGGTGATACATTCTGAAATAACACAATTATTTCAATCTACAGGGGTGAGCTGCTTCTTGTTATGAGATAGTACAGAAATACAGAGTTGCATTTAAAATGGAGCTTTCTTGTTCCCCTCAGCTCATGGAATATTCCCAGCATGGGAAATGGTCTACTGTGACAGGCTGAATTTCTAGGCTGGCAAACAGCATTATTCTCATTCCTGGTTCCATTGTCACCTCTCATTGAAATCTGCTGTCACGGAGTGGAGCCGGATGCTAAGCAGGGCTGCTGGCCTCCCTGCATGTGTCTATCTCTGTCTACACTCATATTGGATGGCCAAAGTGGTGATGTAAGAAATCAGAGGTAGAGGGAAAGAGAAATGGACAGCAAGAGAATAGTTGTTGTTTTGGTCACAATGAACTACTCATCCACCATGAAGTGAGTAAGAAGTAAACGAGAAAACAAAAACAAAAACTCTCTAGAGCTCATAACTCATTTTGGGCTGGTGTAGATGGACAGGTCTGTTTCGTGTTCCTAATATTCTATTTGACAGACTGTCCATTTAAAAGGCTCTCCTCGCTGTATCACGTTCAAGGTCGAGGGATGAGTATGCGTTAAACAACTGGTAGGGAAATTGTTTCCATTTCCAGAAACGGTGACTAACGCTAAGTTGACTTGATGTTTTACTAGTGGGCCAATCAAATATTTTAGTACAAAGATGTGATCTCAGTACTTATGATGCAGCAAACTATGAAACATTTAAATCATGCTAGTGTGTCAGTTTTCTCTTTTTTTTATTTAAAAAAAGTATGTGTTAGTTTGAAGTTGATTGTAAAACATCCAGATAGAATTACCCGGCTGTGATTTGTTACGGTTTAAAAACACTCTTATGTACATCTGTATGTGCAACAGTGCGTAACATTTCCGATTAAATCAACTGGAAATCTGAGTCTCCAAAGACTGTCATTGGTTGTGTATTTTTTTTAAGACTTTTCCTTCAATAATACAAGTACCCTTCGCCAAATGTATTTGATGTATAAATAATGAGTTATCAAACACGAAAAGCTTCCGAGGAGCATACTTGATGCTGAAACACCAAATGATAGATGGAAAGGTGCGGACCGAGCACAGGGAAGGCAATCAAATGTAAACAAATCATTAACAGCACTACTGACTTTTATGATTTGACCACAGTAGCATAGCTAGAAACAACACACAAAGTGAACGTATTCAATCTGCAGAGGAGTCCACAACATAT